>NC_088352.1:36430000-37657500 GCF_036884655.1 Musa acuminata AAA Group
GGCGATGCCACGATAACCAAAACAAACCCTTGTAAGTCGGATCAATCATTAAATACATCATGAACTTCCTTTTTATCTATTTGATTTACTGATTAAGATAAACTTCTTTTTGCCTTTTGCAGCGCATGGGTCGTGTAGCTTCAAGTAGAGATGAGACTATGCGATCAATCGCTAGACTAATAACTACAACTTGCATGGAGAACATCATGTTTTTCCGATAATCATAATCTCGTATCAAGAATGTCTTGGCTTCATTAATATTAAAAATGACATTGTTATGCTCTATTTTGTCTTCTTTTTTATGTCTCAATTTTTAGCATTGGTATGGAAGCCGAAACAAATGACTATTTTCTAATTCTATTTCAAAACTGCATAGATCCTGCTTAATGAGATATCTAACTCATTAACTTTGAGCCTAAATGATCCATCTAGAATTATTGAGTTACCTATAGTATATGGATAAATATCTATTTTACATTCTCATCAAACACTTAAGAAGGTAGCTTAGAGTCAAATCCTAACATAAAAGAGCATATATATATATATATATATATATATATATATATATATATATATATATATATATAACTTAATTAAAAGATAAGATTGAAATATCTATCATGATCACATGGGTGCAAACAAATGTAAACTCTATAATTTATTAAGAATGGAGAGGTTACACCATGATAAAGATCACTAACAATGAGGAGATGATGAAAATAATGAATCACTAGTAAATTAGATAGTTTACATACAATAAAAGTATATGAATGTAACCTTAAAAATTGAGTCTTGTAACTCTCATCCATGACCCTATAAATAGAAAAGTTTTGTCATGGTAAAGTATCAGTAAGAAGAAGGAAAAATCTAGATATTTGTTTATAAGAAATAAAAATTTCGGTTTGCCTCTTGTTTCATCACTCAATTCTTCATTTTAACTCTCTCTCTATCTCATTTTTACATTTCCTCGTCATGCTCCATGTCCTTCGTACTGTTTTAATATAATTCTAATATATCATTTAAGTACATCCATTAATATCGTCACATAACCCTCAAGTGTAGTTCTAATATACTTGAGTTTCTTAGTATGTCAAATATTAGTTTGAATTAATCCAGTTTGATGAAATGATTGACATACTAGGCTCAAAAAATTAAAATTTAAATAAATAATAATATATTTATCATATTTGCATAATCTAATTCTTCCAATATAAAGACTAAACTAAGAGCATTGATGACTTGACCCACACGTAGAATTGATGATGACTAACTTTGAAATCCAAAAAGAGATTAGAACCATCTTTCACACAAAATCATATGTGATTTCTTTAAGAGAATAAGGGCATGGCAAATGAATCAAGTACATTTTTAATGATCCAAACACCTTACTATTTGTCAAAGCATAACTAATTTGCACCCTTGCTTTTCCTTGGTGCAACCTTCGTATCAACCACACTAATTGGGACTTATTTCCTGTATTCTAATCTTGACCCTATACCACATGGATCAAAAAGGAAAGTGGACAAAATAATCAGAATAACTCAAATATAAAAAGCTACATTAAATAAACTTGTTATTACTCTCCTCTCAAGTTACACTAGGGAGACCACAACCCTCTACTAGTGACACTTGAACTTATTAGGACTCATCACAATCTTATCTAGAGTATATAATCTAAATTAATAAAACTCTTATATTAACCTCAATATATAATTATAAGTCTCTTCAAAGTAAAAAATTCTTTAGGGTTGATCTGCCTCTTTGAAGTTGAGGCAATCCATGAGGTCATGGCATGATCTCGATGAAATATATAGTCTTTGGACTTGTATCTCCTCCGAGCAACTATCTTAGTGGATGAGGTTCCCACAATATTATTTTCTACTTGATTTGGAGTAATACCTCTATCCATGACATATTTGTGTGAGGGGGAAGGGATAAGTTTGCCCTCGACCAAGATAGCCCCACTCGATCGAGTGCTCCCTACTGAGATGATCTTTGGATTGGAGCAAGGGCTTGTCATTATTGCTTTGTGCATTTTCATGGCTCCTTAAGCTTTTCTGTGATCATCGCCTCACCCATAATATTTTGATTCTACATTAGTGCATCTTAAAGATAATATTTAACTAATTTTCTTTGAGGGACAAAAAAGTCGAGAGGGACCAAAGTATGAGTATCAGTAATCTCTTAGGCCTCATTTGCTTTGTTTGTCGGATTGCTAGGAGGGTAGCGGCATAGCGCTTGGGTTGCATGTCATAACGAAGTATTGTTCAAAACTATAAATAAGTCTAAACATTATAGACTTGAGTGTCATCAACTAAGGATAATGTAGCTTGTTGAACTCGATAGTGAGAGTCTAAATATATCATCCATTGAGTATTCGATCAACTTTGGACACTCTGAGGCACAGGATATTATGACTAGCGAAGACATCTTAGGGGCAATTATTGAGGGGTTGGAGTCACTACTAATTGGGTCATTTGAGGAAAGAAGGTAATGACATACTATATCATCCAAATCAATATTTGAACCTACCAGGTGAGGTTTAAGAAGACCTTCATTGAGACCACCATATGGGTGGGGGTTTCTATCAGTGGGGAAAGTCTATGGTTATTGAATAACCACTAGTACTACATCAAAATTTGCATCAAGATGAAAGTTTTATTGGGAATATCATCTGTTGTTTACAATAGGTGAAGATAATATGCATGGGCAACGAGGTATCGTATCTCCTTACTGAGTGAGTTGATACAGTGACATTCTTACGACATAAGCCCTTTTGCTTCATTCACCTTCTTTGAGCTTTGGGTGAGTCTTAATAAACTAAAATTAGTGTTAGATGGGTTCATAACGTGGAGCCTCAATGAACTAAAATTAATAAATCTATCACACAACAAAAATATATAAATTTACTCCTATGTTACAAGTTCAAATTTTATCCACCTAGACTATTTTAATTTTTGTTTCTTTTTTTTAAGATTCTAGCCCCAATAGTAGCAGAGCAATCTAATCTTTTATATTTTATTAATTTTAATATATTAAGATCAAATTTTATATATTTGGCTATGATATAGATGGCATATTCATAATTAGTCACACTACTTTATACTCATATTTCAACGTAGTATATAGATGGACAAGAGTTTCTTATTATTGATAATTTAAATATACTCCTACAGTAATATCCATCTGGAAAACACCAATTAATCATAATTTGTCATATTAAAATTAAGTAATCCATGTTAGAAAATATATTTAAATAGGTAAAACACTACTATTATTTTTATAACAATAATACAATTTTAAAGAATATCAATATCATTTGAGGTTTCAACTAATAATGAATATGATATTTGACTGACCAAAATAACCGTAATAAAATATATGTTAATTCTTAAGATTTTATAAGATTATACATACACATAAGTTAAACTCACATCGCCAACATTATTTAAGAGCTAGTTATTTTGAGATAGATTCAAATTTTACACTAGATTTTAAGAGGATGATTAAATCCCCAAGCTAGGGTAAGAAGGAATTAACAAAAGTATAATTTGGGCTCCAAGTCAAATTAGAACAGACTGTATTCACCGAAATGAATCAAATGGAGTATAATTAAATCTCTAAAATAAGATAGGAAGAAATGTGTTCATTTAAAATGAATAAAAAGGAGTATGATTTAGTCTCCAAAATAAGGTAGGAAGAAATTTAATCATTTCGAATGAAATAAAAAAGAAGTAAGATTAAATGTTCAAAAAGAGAGAAAGAAAGAAATGCTTTAATCTAAAAAAAATTAAAGGAATACATGCACCTAACATATTTGTACATAGCTAGCATTACCTTGAGAAAATTTGGCAACCAATGGAATAGGGTCTACAGTCTGGTAATGGGGAGAATCCGGCAGCTTGCTAATTGCGTAGAAAATTGACATCATTAGAGCGGTGACTATATATTAATATAAACAATCAATAAATCTGCTGGTCGAGGAAATAAGTAATAAACCTTAGCTTTTTACCGCTGTTTATGCATGTACAATGCATCTTTGTCCCATTAACTCTCGAATAATTGATTTAGTTATCATTATGTGGCTCTTTTGTGGAGATTTCAATTGCATGTGTCATCATGATGATAAACTAGTGAAAAGTCATTCCAATACTCTCAATCTATTGTGATTTCATCTTTAAAGCTCATCTCTTAGATTTGAGCTTTCAAGGAACTTGTTTTACCTGGACGAATAATCGATTTGGATCTTCAAGAATTCTGCTCAACCTGATAGGGCTTCAACAATATTATTGTAAAGCATTTGTTTAAAATTATTTTAATCATTCTTCTTTCTTTATTTGAATGGGTTATTTTTAAAAGTGTAAGAACTAGACAATTTTTTTCATTTTAAGACTTTTTAGTTGAGTATGGAAAAGCAAAGCAATTAATTAAGTGGGTAGTAAAGGATCCTATAGTCGACATTTCATGTTAACATCCTTAAGTCATAAGCTTCCCAAATATTTAATAAAAAATTTGATAATTTAGAAAATAGAATTAGACATACTTTAACGGAAATAGAGTATATCAAGAATAAAGAAAATTCTAACATTCTCCTTGAAGGATTGATTTAACCTTCGTATCTTAAACAATAAAAATATCACTCTTAAAAGATAATTGCATAGAAAATGATGAACCAGAGCAAAAGATTAATGTCTTAGGAAAGGGGCTAAGAATACCAAGTATTTTGATAAAGTTGTGAACCTTAGGAGGAGGGGAACACTTAAAAATATTTACTATTATAGCAACACTTCATAGAGAGTTTACTTATTGATATTGTACCTTATAGAATAAGGATTCTTCTAACCAAGATCAGAATTTACTTAGCCACATCACTTTTCCAACTATACTTATAAAAAATCATGGGATTTGATTATAGATTTCTCTAATCATGAAATCCTCTCTACTATCAAGTCTATGGGTAGAGGAAAAAGTCCTAAAACTGATGAGTATACTATAAAATTTTATTATTACTAATAACCTATTTTTTGTAATATGCTTGAAATGAGATTGATTTCCATTATTACTAATTTTATTAAAAATAGTGCTATTGAAAGTGTTTAACATAGATATTATGAATAGAATATTAGGTATCCATGTTTCCCTTAATACATATGATGATATATGGTGTTGGATCTCTCACCCTTTGGGTACTTTAATAACTAAAAGTATTCATAAATTCTATAGGGATGAGGAGAATACTACCTATGATTATTGGAATTGGTTGGATAGTGATAGAACAATTAAAAGTCATTCCAAAGGTAAAAGTGTTATTACGAGAACTTCTATGAGGAAAGTTATCAACAATTGATTGGTTCTTTAGATTTTCTAGTATTCCATTAATTCCTTGCCTAGTTTGCAAAGCTAAACTTGAATCTGCAACTCACTTTTTTTTTTTTTCTTGTTTCACTACTACCTTAAACTATTAGCAAATGATCCAACTCAAACTATATTTTATCCTTTCAATACTTTGAAGAATAACCTAATAGGAATTGGATAATGGAGGGGCATGATTTGGATAAGGAAGTTTGAGGAAAACTACATGCTCTAATTGCTAATTTGCTATGGATCCTTTAGAACAATTTGTCATGTTCGTAATTGCGGTTCTATCGTTATTGCATTACGGTGTAAAGCATATATATATTTTTTATGTAATTGGAGTGGTGACCCTCCTAATTATACCATTTTACAAAATATTTTGTACCCTAATACTTCGAATAAATAGATACAATTATTTAAGAAAATATATTTGTATGTAGTGGTCGGTGGTTGTACTAATTTAAAGATGAGCAAATCAAAAGAAAATGGAGAAAACCCCACTCATAATAACTTTTGCTATTATAATTTCGTATAAGAAAGCTAATGTGGGAGATGGATTGATTGCATTGCGAAAATACAAAAACAATGGAGATGCCAATTTCCAAATGGTGCCTTCTTTTCATAGTCACTCTTACCAACACCGTATGCATCTACCCATTACAGTGTGTACCACAGTCTGAGCTTAATTTATGAGTATGTTAGCTCAAACTTATTTCCTAAATCAGTTTTGACTCGCTCGCTCGGATTAAGTTTGGACAGCACTACCGATCTGATATTTTTAATTATTTATTAATTTTGTCTATTTTTTATCAAATTAGACTTACTTTAGTAAATATGATATATTCATAATTGTTCACATGATTCATCCTTTTTTTATTGCAAACACATAGTTGTTGACATATTATAATATGGATTATTTTTAACAAAACCAAACTTACGAGAACAATTGTGTAAGTTCCTTATTTTCTTCATCCAGAAATACTTTACATCCACTATCAATTTTCTCCAAAGGTTTTCGAAGATTGCTGATTCCAAGAATACTTATCCCAGTAATAAAATAGTAATAAAAATCCTTTTATCATGTATGGAGAAAATGATCATTTTGTAAATAAAAAATAAAAAAAATATACTAGCTCTTTGTGTAGATCATTGTCTAAATCATTTTTCACCGAGCATTATATATTATATGCATTTAATCTGTGTCTAAATCAAGAAACAATTACTATTACTATTTAATCTTTGTCTAAATCAATTAAGATACTTATATCATGATTTTTATATTTAAAAATTTTATATTAAAATTTTTATAATTTTAAAAATAAAATAAATATTCTTATTTATTTTAATACCATCGTTACAAAAAATACACAATGTCTATAGGCAAAAATGATAGGCAACACAATGTCGATACAAAAAAATAAATTACGTCACATATTATATTTTTCATCAATATTAAGATAAATAAAATTATTTATTTTATTTTTAAAATTATAAAGATCTCAATATAAATTTTTAAAATTTAGAAATCGTCTTACTAATAGCAACGAGGGATAAATATTTTTTTTTAACACTAATAACTCATATTCCAAAAGGGCCATATATAATAATTTTCCATTCTCTATCTATCGGTTGATGACTAGAGATCTTTCTAAATTTTATGAAATATTCTAATATCTTTACCACGCAATAGTGTGAAACATGGAGGTACTAAATCAATTTCAACACAGTACTACAAGAAATAGGAACCACCAAGTATGACCGGGAAAGCAAATCCCCAATATAACCAACCAAGACAAAGCTACTCTTAAAAGAGACAAAGAAAGCTCTTTCGTTAAAGAGAAAGAGGCACGGCAAGAGCTAACACCCAAAAAAAACATTGTAATATGCAACGAGAACGTGTCGATCCCCCCATTCAAAATATATATCTGCCCTTCTCCCCTACCATCACATCATCCCTAAAAACCAAACACCATCAAAGCATACTGAAAACACCACACACCATCATACTACACTGAAGAAGCAAAGACAAAGGAAAGCAATCCACCGGCGGTGACATCCCAAGACACCACCACACTGTAGAGAAATGGAAACGGGAGAAGGGCTGAAGAGGAATCATTCACCGTCACTTGGTCGAAGGGCACTCCTTGGCGAAGTGCCCCATCTCCCCACAGTTGTAGCACGCCCCTCCGCCGCCCTGCTGGCAATCCCTCGCCATGTGGCCCGTCCCACCGCAGTTATAACACGCACGACCACCACCTCCGCCGCCGCTCCCGCCCTGGTAGCAGTCCCTCGCCATGTGCCCCGCCTCCCCGCATACGTAACACGCGCGCCCGCCTCCGCCTCCACCTTGCCCGCCTCGATCGTTAAACCCATACCCGCCGCGGCCGCCCCTCCCGCTGCGGCCGCCGTTTCCCTGGACGGCTCCGCCGTCGGGTGCCGTGACATCGACGGCCTTGGTGCGGCCGTCGTCGCCCTCGGCAACCGAGAACTCGACGTCCTCCCCGTCGGCGAGGGTGCGGAAACCGTCGGCCTTGATGGAGGACTGGTGGACGAAGAGGTCCTCGCCGCCGCTGTCCGGCGTGATGAAGCCGAACCCCTTCGCCCCGTTGAACCACTTGACCTTCCCCTTCATCCTCTTTCCTCCCCCTCCTTCCATCTCTCGTCCCGCGCAAACCCTAACACAGAACTAACCAAATGGCGCGATCCCGCCCGTTTACGGTACTCGCAGTATAAAACACAGCGACCGGCGGGCCCACGGGAATCACTTCGCACGAGAACGAGGTTACCTGGGGAAGACCCCGAGATCGGACGACCGGAAATTTTCCACGGAGGGAATCAGAGCATCGAGATGCGCAAAAACGAGAGGATAAGGATAAGAGAAGAAACAAGGTGGGGGTGGGGAGGGTGGTCAACCGGTCAAGGAGGAGAGGGAGTCAGTGGAATCAGTTCCATTGCATACAGATGGGACATGTCAGATTGAAAGCTTGTCGCTTCCCCAGGAAGCCAAAAGCGCAGAGAGAGGAGAGAAAGGTCTGTGGTCTCTCTTCTGGAGCTGCGACTTGACTCCAGTCTTCCTTTTTTGCTACTTGGGCTGTCTTTTCCTTGTTGGTTGCTGATACTGAACTCTTCCTCCTTTCTGCTCGTTCTGCTACTTTTAACTCTCCCAGTGGCTTCGAGGCATTGGGAACGCGGACAGGAGCTAAAGAAGCATGCTTGTTCCTGTGAGCAATAGGATCATCTTCATCTGGTGCTTCGTGATGGCTTCCTATACATGGTTTACAAAACTTTGGGTTTTCTCGAGGAATGCAACGTAAAAAAAGGAGCTCAGTGTCTGCCATTAACAAAGATTAGACATTGGTTAAGAAAAGATCTCGTTCTGTATGATGCTCTCTCTATGTATGTCGTGAAGATGTTTCTTACACCTCGAGCTTCTTTATGTGCCCTCTGATATTAACTAGTATGGGAAATAGCTTGGACCGGAGTCCAAAGTGACAAAACTATTTTCATCATCTTTTTAGTGGGAAAATTAGTGAGTGGATCATCATTAAATAAGAAGAGGTCAATCCAAGAATGGATTTTGATGTCACAGAGAAACTTTCGTCAAGCCATGTCAGCATGAGAGATTTTGTCTTCTTCAACATCATATATTGACTTAGAAATCTTTATAGAACTCGAATGAGCAGAGGACTAAATTTCAACCGATAGTTTATGATCTTGACTGGAGAAATCATTTTTGTAAACTTAATTTCCTGGAAGAAAAATGGGACAATTAAGGGACAGACAAAATCATGACACATGCCATCTCGATTCAAGTTAGAGAAACTTAATTTACAAGGACATATGTGAAAGATTCGTGTGTAAATATAAACACAAAGAGAAGGGTCTGAATAAAACTGGGGCTTATGATTTCTCTCTTTTTGGAATTTGGCAGGAACAGATTTGATCTCCTCTGTTTCACGAAGCCCACTCGAGGATTGGAAAGCCATATCTATTTGTTTTGTACATGATGCATTCAGTGCAAAGCAAACTTTCTGTGTCGATCGATACAAATCATGAGCATCAGAACAATGAATTATGGTCGAAAGAATAAATTGGATCTCAAACAAACGACGCAATATTTTAGACTGCTGAACACTCCTCTCTCCTCTCTCATGAGCTAATCCATTTTCGTTGTATTGAAGGCATTGGAATCCACTCCACACAGATGGACATCGACTACCTCCTCTTTATTTCTATTAATTTTGTTGTTTCTTCTGTAAATTTGAAGTTATTCCTTGAACAATTCTCGCATACCTAACCATAAACAGAACCTGGAAGCTGAACAGCCTCTCAGGAAAATGTCGAACAAAGAAAACATTAGAATAAGTTGGATTATTCTGACTGTGACATGAAAGAAATTAAAAAGGCAAATCCAACTAGCTTTAAAGAATTCACTCTGCGACAGTGGTAATAAGAAATTTGGTCTAGCAATTCATTTTGTGTTTCAATGGTTTATTCGAACCCAAATCATGCATGATTAGCTGGTGCGGAGCATTATCTCACTCTTTTTGACGGAGCATTATCTCTTCGAGACATGGAAAAGGCGATTCATTTTGTCATTTCATTTGATGAGTAATTAATTAGAATGTTTAGCTGTTTACGATATACTAGTTGGATTACTACTGTTCCAATTTTCATATTTATAATAGGATGATTTTTCTGAAAATATTTTCGTTTTGAGTTTTTGTTTTCAATTTCTCATTTACATTTTATCATCGTTTTCAATTTCTCATTTACCCCTTATTGTCGTCAACTCCTCCTTTGGGTATCACCTATGTTGGCCAACTCCTCCTTTGGGTATCGCCTATGTTCTATCATGGCCACCTCCTTCTCGTGATGTCTTATCATTTGTTTAACAAGATCAAGTTATCTCTCGAACTTTTCTTATTTTTTGTTATTCTTGTCTTTATGATAATAAAAAAAATTAAAAATAAGTATTACATTAACCTTCATTTAAACCTAGGAAGATATTAAAGTCGAAGCAAAAAGAGCCCGAAGACGATAAGAAACAACCAAAGACGAAGATAGTAGAGTATTATAAAAAAAATAAAAAAAAAATTAAAAGTTGAGATACCTTCTCATAAAAAGTCCAAAAAAATTCAGAAAAATCACTCTTTAAAATGTCTATCTCCGGATGTTTATCAATTATTCTTTATTATCACAACAATCAAATCCAAATAACAAAAAAACAATCAAATCCAAACGCCAGATTTAAAGCAGACAACATTTATGTTTCTTATTCGTTTCCTCTTTCTATCTATTCATTGATCGATAGTATTTACATCAGGCCCTTTTCTATTTTACAAGCTTTGGTACGAAGAAAGCAGAGACCAGTCTGTTGTGGCCATGTCAATTAACAATCAGACTCAGGTTACCAGCACTGGTCGGTCTCCCAAGTACGACGGCCGCCACAGGGGAACGACGTGGACCGCGAGTACGTCGACCGGCGGCGGCGGTCGAGCGCCGCCGCCGCAAGTGCAGCTGCCGAGTCCACCAGCCGACGGTCGTAGTCGGCGCGCTTGTCGGGGTCGGAGAGGGTAGAGTAGGCGGCATGGACGCGCAGGAACTGGTCCGCGGACGCCCCGACGTCCGGGTGGCACTCCAGCGCCAGCCGTCGGTACGCTGCCTTGATCTCCTGGCCGCTGGCGCTGGCAGGGACGCCGAGGACCTCGTAAAGGGAGGAGGCGGCGGAGGAGCTGAGGGCGGCAGCGACGGTGAGTGATCGCGGAGACACAGCGGCGCCGGCGTTGGGGCGGGGAGGTAGAGCGACGCGGAGACCGAGGAATTGGGAGGAGGATAGGGAGTGGGGGTATACCATCACAACGGCTTCGATAGCTCAGAGGAGATAAAGATAAGGAAGTCGGTCTCCCTTTTTTATAGAAGACCAAGGAGGTGGCCGCCTTGATTGCACTCGCCGCGGAAATCTTATCCGTGGATGGTCGGCAGCGGAAAAAGACCAAACAAGAGCCGGACGCGGATGCGGCAGTGTGGGCTGGCATAGTCTATCCGGGAGATTAATAGACCGAGGACGGAGACTCCATGAACTCAAATACCTTCCGCGATTCGTATTCCAAGCCATGTATGTGGAGGAGGCCGAGGGCAGATATAGTCTTCTTTATCTTGGCGTGCTTCCACTGCCGGGTTGTCGATTGTTGAGTGGCTAAGAGAGCCGGACTCGTTTCTTCCACTACCGGGTTGATGGAAACGCATAGGCCCGCATGAAAGATTTCGAGTCGACGCTATTCTTTACGCGTCCCTTTCACTGACGCCAAGGATGAGATGCTCCGCACCTCATTGTTTACGACTTGATTTTGGGCTATGCTTATCCAAGTGACCAAACAAAATCCCAATCTTATCCGAACTAAGCATGATCTTAGTCAGAGAACATCTAGGCAACACAAAATCTATCATATAACAAAATAAATCTTACTTAGCACAATTTAGGGTATTAATTAGGCTAGAATTCAGAAACTCTTTTTTTTTCTGCTGCAATCATATAAGTTATTTTTCTTCTGGAGTAATCATAAAAAAGATCACAGAGCTTTGGTGAGAAGCAATAAACGAGCGTTTATGGAATAATATGCATCTAATAATCACACCACTATAGTGTAACACCACTATAGAGTATCAAGATTATACCTCTCGCCACATACAATATCAAGTACAAAAGTTGAGAATTCAAAATCTCAATTAATACATGGAAGTTGTTTCAATAGTTTATCACAAGACCCTGAGCTCGAATCTTGTCTTCGCTATGCCAAAAAAAAAAGTTTTAATAAAGCCTCTTAACTTCATATTACTACGCAACACCACAATTTACAAGAGGTATTTTACTTACTACAGCTTGCAGATAAATTACTGATAACAGACAAAATAGCAGACCAGGTTCATCCAAAAGATTTGAATCAGTCAGCGGAACACTGAACTACGTTCACATGTTACCAGTTAAGGAAATGCCAGTTGGTCAAATCATATGAAAGCATTACCCAAACAATTTATGCAATAGAAGCAACAAATTTACCCAAAAATAAGATATATCGACTGATGATACCCTTCTGATGTGAATATTGAATACTCATTGTGATGCATTCTGTAAACAACTGTGCTGACCAGGTAGAGGAAACAATGAAAATAGACGTCAACGCATAAACCATAGTGAATTAATTACCTGTGTGTTTTGTGCTTTAAAAAAAAAGAGAGAATCTTCTACTACATCTAAACACAGTAAGCCACATTGTATACACTAGCTCAACATGTAGAATTTCAAACCTAGTAAGGAGTACTGAAAACATTTGCCTATGCCTAAACTCCGGTGAATCCCCAGCATGCTGTGTTTTGGTGCAGATAATGTTGGACTGCTCTACCTCAACATCTAAACTCAGCAATGTGAACTCCTTACCTGCAAAATCCTTAAAATATTACCCTAAGAACATAAAAAACTAAAACCCTTCAGTAGAGAATATGTACAAAGAACTGACTACTTCACAACAACACACACCTAAGCGATTGAATAAGACTTTCATATTCAGCAAAATGCATTCATAAAACCTACTGCCCTATGTTTGCATTTAAAAACAACAAATACTCAGATGAACTCTAGAAATTATAGCACCGTTTACATGTCCACAAGATATACTTATTGGCATCGCAGTAGTAATCATAATAGGTCTCTCTATATACAAAACAGGGTTTAAACTTATCATCAGAGATAGCAATGATAGAATTAACTTTAGTCCCAATACTGATTCCTCTGGATCAATTTCAGCCATGATATTGAAAGAGAGGGATAGCATGAGTGGTCATTTTATAAGGCCCAAAACAAGGGCTCACAGTCAAGAAGAGGTACTGATCAAGGACAGAGAAAAGGAACCTGTATATGCACATGAATTTTCTTTTTCTTTTATTTTTACAAGGATAAATGGTGAAGGCAGGTTTTGATCCAAAGATCTTGCGATGATTTTACAAAGACTTAACTAGTCCAACTTGTTAGCACCTTCTATATGTACCTGATTGATAGACTCGAAATAGAGAATGGTGCAAGTGCTTCCATGAAAGCAGGTACGCCAGTGAGTCTTGATTTCTCAAGCAAATTAATTTGCGAACCTCATGTAGCAGTCATTGACGAGTATCATGGGGTGCACCAACATGGATAAGTTCATAGAATTAATCAAAAACTATATCATCATCTAGCAAGCCAAGATAAAAGAACGATTGTTCCTGAAGTTAGTCTGAATTCGATTACGAAAATAAAACTCAAAATCTATGATGGTTTCATCGATAATCTGACAAAACGCCTTATCCAAACAGATTAAGTATCCAAGATCTTGATATGAAAACCTGATCCAAACTGAAAACCCAAGACCATTTGTATCCAGTTCACTACTATTTGTCTGCTTCCTGATTTATCACCACTAGGTCAAGCTATATCTGACTACTCTTCCTCATTTGAGCTAAAAACCTACAGCAGCAATGAACTAAATTTGTTTCCTTGGAGAAAATGATAAATAACTTTAGTTGTGTATATTCATGATATTTACCTAAAAAATGTACTTTTGCTACTTGTTTGGAACCAATTTCCAAGGGATTCCCAAAACTCTTCTCATTCCAAACCTAGGAATTCAATAGAACTATAGAATGTAAATTACAATTCACTTTTTTTTTGTTACAAATAATCTTTCATTATATGATTATTTTACTAGATATTGTTAGAACAGCCACAAGAGAGCTGAATTCAAGATACAGGATCAAATAACAAGAGAAGCTACTGTTATCTATAAGAAGAACGATCCAAAATAGCTACTGAAAGAACGAATAATACACTTGTACGCAAGAAGAGTATTCACGAGACCAGTGATTGCGGCACTCGTACCTATTGCCCTCGAAAGCTGCTCGAGACTAACCCTCGTTCGACAAGCACAGACCACCGATCTGTTCTTCTTGTTGCAGGGTCCGAGTTTCTTTCTTTCTCTTGTGATACCCGAGCCCTTCAGTTCCATATCTCCTCTTGTGTTCAACGACCTTGGGATCTGCCAGCATCTTGTTCCGCCCGATCACCTGGCCCTCCGACCACCCATATCCAGCGAGATAGGCGAACGGGAAGTCCTCAACCCTGATGTCCTTAAACTCATCCAACCCACGATCTTGGGGAAGATCCTTCATGTCCTCTCTGAACTTCCAGCGCATGTAATCGTCATCGGGGGCGGGAACAGGGAGGGGGCACTTCGTCTTGGCGTCCGGGACGGGAGGGATGATGACGGACCTGGCGTCGTGGGAGACGGCTAGGGTTTGGGATGCGTCGAAGACGGAGATGAACTGGGGCTTGGCGACGCCATCCTCGCCCTCGACTCCGGGGTCTCCTTGGGTGCAGGCGGTGACGGCTCCTCGGTCGGGGAAGGATTGAGACGGGATTTGGGCCGCGGGGGGATTGGGGCGAGACGAGGATGAGGAAAGAGTGAAGGAGATCTTTGCCGTCGTCTCTTTCTCCATGCCAAAGGCTCTAGGAAGAGAGCAGCCGTTTGCGCTGTTGATGCTACACAGGTGGTCGTGAGGTTCTTAGTCGTGAAACAAGTCGGGACCGAGTACATTTTATGTTTGGATGATTTCTATTGGTGACAGGAGAAATAGCAGAAGCCTTGGTTAACTAATTCATCATGAAAACTTGGTTTTCGATGACAAACATAAATTATGTCTTAATTCCGAATTTCGAATCCACCTGTAAACGACATGTCAATTATTCAATAAAATAAAATTTTGAAAACAAAATAAGCCGTACATTCACCCCATGGAGAAAACGTTCCAAAATGCACGTTGACAAGTAGGTCAGGCCATTCCGTACCCTCCTTATCACGTACTGTAGTTCAAATTACCCCACTATTAATACACAATGAAGCAGCAGTTTTGTTGCCCGAAATAAATTAAATTAAACAAATAACAAGGGTTTGATCTGTGACATCTGATCTGTAAATTAAAAAAATGGAAAGGATCGGTCGGAGACTCTAAAAGCTTAAGGTGAGAGATTTGACCGCCATTTCTGTCATTGTGATACTAACATCTGTGCCAGCATCTGCTTTGCGACAGATTCCCACTAATTAACGGGACAAGAATCCAGCAACTATGAAAACAGTGCTTAATTCCTCTTTCTCTTATGTCGACCGTGGCCTCCACGTTTCCTTTTTCCCAAGTTGCTAGTGTTTTGGCCACTCTCTTGGCTCATGACTTGAACCTTCTTTTTCCTCCTACTGCCACCCCGGTGTTTCCTTTTCCCGAGTACATTACCGTTGCCGTTGCTCTCATGGATGGTCCTTTGCTCGAGCATCTTCTGCATCTTGCATTGAACATCGACATTAACTGCTTGCTTCCTTTCACGGTAATGATTAGACACAAGGCTGCAAGCCAACTGCGACAGACGATGCCCAGCTATTGCGTGGGAAAGGGGCCTGTATACCCAGTCCAACACAAGTGCAGAGGAATGGTGAACAGAATGACCCAATCGGATTATTACACCTAACAATAAATGAACAAGTCAGATGAAACCAACCGACGGTAGGGACTCACCTCTCAAGGTTTTTTCTCATAAACATCGATCTTTCATGCCACAGTACTGGTGCCGGTTGAACATCTTTTTTGCTGATTGACTGCATGTAAATAAATTCTTATAGCTAAGGCCACAAAGCACTAATGAAGAGTTTAGAGAATGAGATTGCATACCTTATTAGGTAAGATGACTCCAGATGGTATCTTCGAGATGTGTGTTTGGATGGGAGGGATTTTATAGTACACAAATCTGGAAGTCCATAAAACCATGTAAACAAGTCAAAAGAAACATTATGAAAATTTCAGTATAGGTCATAGGTGGGCAATCAAACAACATGGAGAGGGTATGAGAGATTTTCAATGTCAATCTCACTGTAATTTTTGTCAGAAATCAAATTTTCAAATACCAGGATAAGCTTCCTCACATGGTCTTATTCTTTGTTATCAATGTCATGCCCTCAATAGGTGAAAAATTTTCCGGTGAGAAAATGGTCTTATCAGAAATGTAAATGAATCCATTCATCCCAGAACTGCAGAGAAACAGCCAATTAAGCACAGAAATTCAGCTTGATCTCCAAATAATGTATCTTATGATAATGTTATTTAGCATGCTTATAAATATAAATCTTCAGTGACAACAAACCAATAACAAATTTCCTAATATAACTCAAAAGATGTGCAAAAATAGCAAAACAAGACTAAAACATAACAAGAAATATCAGCAAACATGATCAATAAACTGATCAAAGATAAGTTACATCTGCTGCAAACAAGTCACTAAAACAATGAGTTCTAAAAACTTTGTTGACAAAAAACTGTCAAACCCCTAGAACAAAACACACAAACCACAAACCTAGTCATTAACAAAGTTATTAGGTATTCAAAACCTTCTTGATAGTGATGAGTATGAAATAAGAACCCTTCTATCTATTGCATTAGAGGTCCTAAAGTTAAAAGAAAATAAAACATAAATCATAAGACTCTCTGCTATACTATGACCGGTCCTAAAGTCATAATATCTTAAGATTTTGAACACTATAGTCACTCACAAAAAAAAAACATAAATTACTCAACAAAACTCAAGAAAATAAAAAGATTGTAATAGAGAAACCCAAGGTCTCTGACTCATATGACAAATTAAACCCTACTTACATTACCACATGGAGTGCTTAACAACCTTATAATGAAGTTACTCAAACCAAGAATTATTATAATCTAGAGACTTGAAAAGTCAACTAAAGAAAGTGTTAGCTGACAGAATAAATTACATTGTCAGCTTTATGAGCATAACTCATTCAAAGTCGAATTGTGATGGAAGTTATCATTAAAAAAAAGGATTGTATGGCTTCTTCCTGAAGAGGATTGACAATGTTGATGAGCCACGGAGAACTACAAAGAACTGTTATTCAACCAAACAATAGCCATGTATATACCAATATAGTCAATGGCAATAGGCACTAAAAGGCGATAAGGTGACAACACGCTTGAGGCACTAGACGCCCCCAGCAAGGCGAGTTGCTCATGAATATTAAAATGTAGGAGAAGTATGATCACTAAAATAAAAATGAGAATATTGAAATTGACTCTTAATTATTCAAAAGGGAGGAGAGGGGGGGTTGTCGGGGCCCAAGGAGGCTCGACGGGTATTGATTGGGAGCAGTGATTAGAGGCACTAAGGTCTAAAAACGCCTGAGCTGCTAGGCGCTCGCCCGAGCGAAACGATGTGCTAAAATATAAAAATATATAATATAATTAATAAATATAATTATTTAAATTTTTAAATAAAAATATGCTATTAAATTAAAAATAATATATTATTAATCTATTAACAGTATTGAAATTTAATAATTTTAAATAAACCTAACAATATTAACAGTATACTGTTAACAGTATACAGTATACTGTTAACAGTATACAGAATGAGAAGAAGGAAGAGTGTAAGGGGGTGCTGACTGAGAAAAGAGGAAGCGGAAGCGACAGTGGCAGCGGGAGCGGGTGTAAGGAGGCAACGGCAGCAGTAGTGGCAGTGGGAGTGTAAGGAGGCAGCGGGAGCGGGAGTGTAAGGAGGTAGAGGCAGCGACAGCGGGAGTGTAAGGAGGCAACAGCAGTGGGAGCGGGAGTGTAAGGAGGCAGCGGCAGTGGGAGCGGGAGTGTAAGGAGGCAGCGGCAGTGGGAGCGGGAGTGTAAGGAGGCAACGGCAGCGGGAGCGGGAGCAGGAGTGGCGAGCGGCGACAGCAACAGCAACAGCGGTAGCGGCAACGGCGAGCAGCGGCAACGGGAGTAGGAGCGGCGAGCAGCGAGAGCGACGACAACGATTGCAAGCAGCGACAGTGGCAACGGCAACGAGCAAGGTTAGGGTTGGGCAGCAACAGCTGATATCGATTTTAGTTGGTTCGATTGAACCAACTAACCACTGGAGACCGAACCAGACCTAAAATCCTGGTTCGGTCGCCTGGTTTAACCCAGGCGCTCGCCCAAAGCGTCCAGCGCATGGGCTCGGGCGAGCGCCCATGCGGCGCGCCTCTTTGAAGCACGCCGCCTGGAAGTGAAGCGAGGCACTCGGGCCTCGCCTCGCCCGAGCGCCTTTTTAAATCACTAATTGGGAGGGGATCATCTATCAAGGAGGAGGAGGAGGAGGGAAGGGGGCAACCGCAGAGGACGAGAAAGTGGGAGGGGATAACGAGAACAAAGGAAAGGGAGAAGAAGCAATGAGAAGGAGAAGTGGGAGGAGGAGGAGGAGGAGGAGGGAAGGGGGCAACCGCAGAGGACGAGAAAGTGGGAGGGGATAGCGAGAACAAAGGAAAGGGAGAAGAAGCGATGAGAAGGAGAAGAGGGAGGAGGAGGGAAGGGGGCAACCGCAGAGGACGAGAAAGTGGGAGGGGATAGCGAGAACAAAGGAAAGGGAGAAGAAGCAATGAGAAGAAGAGGGAGGAGGAGGACAAGGGAGAGGGGTGCTCTTGTTAGTTAGGAGGGAAGCTATATGGGAGGAGGGAAGAGAGGGGTGTGATTGTGGAGGGGGGGAATGCGAGAGGGAACAAGAGGGAGAAGAACCAAGCACGCGCCTGAGCCTCCTAGCACTCGGGCTACATCCAATTGCAAGCACCCACCTAGACTGCCTCAACCATTGAGGTGCTTGAGCCTCAACTCACCTCAACCAAGCACCTACACGAGCACTCAAGGCCCGATGACTTCCCTAGTACATAATTCTAAAATTTCTGCTTATTAGCATGGACACCTTTCGTTGATCATGCAAACAATCAACAAAATTAAACCATAGACATGTTACTCAAGTAGATTAAGAATGCACCAACACCAGTGGAGTAATTTAAGCCATCCACTTTCTCCATTATTTCAATGAGCGGATTTATATTTGATAAGAAATTTCACAAAAACATTGACATGAAGATACCTACAGTATATTAATAATGCACCTATACTAGTGGAATAATCTAAGCCATGGATATCCTCATTGTTTCAATAAGTACATTTATATTTGATAAAGATTTAACTTTTGCAAAAACATAGACAAGTTGATAATGATATACAACATACAAATGTTATTTATGGTACATATCTATATTTGTACATATATCAAGAACACAGAAGTTTATACATGTATGAAGTTTATGGGTTGATATTATTCAATACTTTTGGCAGTGTACTACTACTAACTGATAACCTGGTCCAATATTTTAGCAATGCTTGAATAAAAACTCTTGAAAAGTTCCCTGACTCACAAACAATGAAATATCATTTGTCATTTCTTCTTCAGCTTTCTGCTTATTTAACTCCCATATAGAAATATGATAATTGAGAAAGAACCTGATTTTGGGATCTATTCTTTTTTTGAGTTTGGTCTTGGGAAGTTTTGGATGATCCTTCTTCCGCCGATAAAAGGAGCGAATCTTTGATGTTAATGGATGTGAGAAATGAACAAAGAGCATATCCATACTCCAGCTGTTCCTTTGCTTTTCATCATCCTATAATTTAGACTAGCATAAAAGATCCAAGACAATAGAAGTACTAAACTACAATGTCAAAATTCATCAACAACTAGCAAATAAGAGCACATGGAATAAATAATGTTTACCGTTAATGTGTATTCTACTCTTTTTACTTCCGCAAGAAGGCGGGATTCGTCAACGAATGGTAGTTTACATACTGCCTGTACACCAAGAGAAAGAAAGGTGTATGATGCTACATGAAAATACTGTAGAATAGAACCCAGAAATTATATTTCTGCCTGTCATTTACAAAAGAAATACAAAAATATTTAGTTATAGAAAGCTTAGATAAAACTTTCAAGAGACATAATTAGTCTACATAACTATATGTGTCCTTTTTGATAGGATTGATACTCAACTATATGCCAACTTTTTCCAATGTTTCTATTCCTTCAGCTGTTTCAAGGAATTGAATGTCATCAATCCCATTCATTCAACACATGGACACAAAATAATAAAGAAGAAAAGAGAATCACCATCGTCATATAAGCATGTTGTTTTAGAACAGTGGGCCATAAATTGGTTGAAAAGGATACCTATCATATTGGTTCCAGTTCAAATTCATTTTCACAGAGCAACTCCGAAATTTTACTAGGCCCTGAAATGATAGAAAATCTAGAAAAACAGATCCGGTACATCTTCAGTTAACCAAAAATAAGACTACATATTAATCTGATCATGGATTGCTCTGTAATAGACCTTGCGAGGTTCCTTAGCTTACATATTAATCTGACAAAAGTTAATAATTAAGTAATCTTCATAAAGTTACTTTCTTTATACCCTCAATTCAACTTCTCTACCTATTCTATTCTGGTATACACTTATAAATGCAGATCAACTAAGTTAACGAACAACTTGAGCTGCACTCGGAAACCAACTCACTCAATCCCATATGTTCACAGAAAATAATATGAGCAGGATGACATAGGCTCAGGTGTCATGGAAGAATCAGCACTTGGCAACCAACTCACTCAACTAAGTTACAGAAGCTTCCTTACCTCTTCCATTCTGGTCTCATGCCTTTCTTCCAATAACCTACCTTATTAATCATATGCCCACCTCTGTTCTCCATATGGTATCATCATTTGAAAAAATTTTGAATCAAGTCCTAATTATAGAAAAAGACGTGTTTTTGGGTGCCTATACTATCCGTGGTTAAAACCTTACACCCATAACAAGCTGAGCCCGATCTAAAACATGTGTTTTTCTTGGATATTCTTTCAATCAAAGTACCTTTAAATGTTTTGATCTATCAACAAAAAGAATTTTCATTTCTCATCATGTTGATTTTGTGAAATGTCTTTCCTTATGAATCGTTTGACTCCCTCTTACCCAAGCTTACTTCTAGCAACCATGCTAATTGGGTTCCATTCCAATTTGGGTTGAAACATAAACCTCACTCATCAATTCAGACACTTTACTAAAATCCCACTAAGTCTAGTTCCATTTGTTGCTCCCTCTAGCTCAGGTTCTTCCACATTCCTGCAAGATCAAAACATTTGAAAAAAAATGTGTTTCCCTGTTTAGTTTGTTATTTGATATTTACTCTGTTTTTGGTGTTTAATTTCTTCATCAAATTGACGAATCCTTGCATGCAGTATTACAACATGCATAAAAGTTTTTATTTCAAAATCATATGCACATTAATCAACAATTCATGTCATTGCATTCTGATACTGATAACTATTCCAACTAACATTGTCTAATCACTGATGCATGATGTTTTATAAGTTAACACTGCTAGATTACAATTGCAAAATTCACATCACAAATCAATTTCCAAAAGATGTTCTCACGACTTGTAAAATCTTTGGAGGTACTCATAGGTATGTAAGATTGTTAAAATTAATCTAATAACAAAAATCTTGCAGATGAACCGAAGGAGTTTATCACAGACCACCTAACCCGAACTTAAAGATTTTGGTTACTCATTTACAGGCAGGAGATAGCTTGATTCATGATTACGAAAACATTCTTCTCGCAAAAGCTACTTGCCTCAACCAAAATATTCAGTCTACAAAATAGGAACACAATAATCAGCACATGCATATTAAACTATTATGCACGGAAGATTAGCAACTGGAAAGAAACCCCTGTTGACAATGAGTACAACAATGATAACTAATATCATGATAACTGTTGGATTCTGTATTCCCATATTTTCCTCAAGGGATTCTTGCTGTACAGATACGTAGGCGATCAATAGTAGGATGATTCTTTTGTATTCTGTTGCACTTTTAGATATGCAGGTTGACAATTATATCCCAAAACGGGGTTTCTCGCAGGGGATGTCTTTTTTTCATGTGCAGTGGAGAATCAATCCAGTAGCCAATGTGAGCAACATGAAAAGGGCTTTGAATCCTGAATGGTATTGTGCAATAATTAGTCTGCCTCCATTATTGGTTTCTTAAGTGACTTGTTAGTTTGCCAAGCTCAAGGATGCGTCAGAGAGTCTAAACGTGCATGCAGTATTCTTCATATTTATCCATAAACAAGGCCACCAAATCATATTATTGCATAGAAACTAGGTTTCATGCTGATCCTCTTGTAAGTTCTCTATTATTTTCATCTATTTGGCATATTAATGGGACCTACTGATTGGCATTTGGTACTGCTGAGCTATAATGCTCCGATTTTTCCATTTTCTTAGGAACAATAGTTTCAGTTGCACACCATGCTGACATAGAATTTAGAATCGGATGCAAAAGATGAGTTCATATATAACTAGAAGATGTGGTTAACATTGTTTTTTCCATTTTTTTCTGTGATAGTCCTATGCAGTTTTAGCATAGGAGAAAGGCTGCCTTAAAGGGCCTTTAGTTCTGTAGACCACAGTCCACTAAGTGTCTCTTTAGAAAACAAAAACGACCACATCTATATTTTTAACCTCAAGGACACCTCAATTAGAAAAAATGTCTAGATTTGGCAAATAATCTGGAGATAGAAATAGTTTAAGCAAGCATTTTTTTAGAAATATCTAGATTTGGGAAATAATTTGAAGATAGAAATGGATTATCCAATGGAGGGGGAAAGGGTTAATGTATCTACATATACAAGATAGTGTTAAGATAAAATAACCATATCAAGTTAGTGACATAAATGATAATGAAGCCGAACATTTCATGAATGAAATCTTATTATGGAAGATGAAACTCTTATCGTTAACACCTCCGTGGAAATTATAGAACTGCAAGTAATTCATCATCCCTAAAGCCAATGGTTCAGATCATATTGGGAAATCACTATCAACATTTACAATATATGGTACACGAAAAGCTATAAGGACTTTTAAAGTGCATTTTTCTTCCTCCTATTGTCACCTATTGGATGCATTAAACTAGTAGCAGAAGACCATAAAGGCATAAAATCAATAGTTTCGGGTTCAAAAAGGCAGATGGTGTTATCAAAGGCACTTATTTGGTGAAATGTGAATACAACTATCATAATTTCTAAGGATATAAAAAAGAAGATAACCACTTGAGGAGACATATATCATGCAAGCTAATATATGTCAATTTGATAACAGCACAAGTACAAGTCCATACTCAGCAAAGTGCAAGATAGGTGCATGAGCCCACATTACTGACACAGCAGACTACACAGGCATGCTGATATTAGCATCATATAAATGTCTGGATCCATGACTGGCATGACAATACATTACAAAGGACAGACATAAATAATAAATATATGTCATTTTAGTCATGAAAATATGCAGGATGTAGATCATTACCTGCCAGGAGAAACGCTTACCATTCATATCAAGCTCAAAATCTGTACAAAAAATTAATAATAATAAAGTTTTGTTTCCAAAGACACACAAATTTCGCATCCTTAAGAGTGTAGGCTAACCTGCTGGATAAAAATCAATTATCGAAGAAGATGGATCAGTCATCAAATTCCTGTAACGCAAAGGCAGTGCATGTGCACTAACCATGGACAACATGAACCACAAGTCAAGTTGATGCCAGCAAAATAAAGGAAATATCATTTAGCAAGCTTAAATTAGTTTGAACCTTGCAGCAGGAAGTACACCCATAAGTTGATTAAATGGCTTGAATGGGATTCCAAGTTTAAACTGAACTTCCAAGTCCTTCAAGTCAAGAAAATCTGAAGCAAATGGAGCATAGTGATATGGATAAAACCTGAAAATTGAATTTTTTTGTAGTTAAAAAAGAAAAAAAAACAATATGCACATGCAATATGTGCATATACGTATAAACACAAACACAAATATATACAACGTAAACACATGTTCAAATATATATACAAACATACATATACAGAAATATAAATAGAGAGACAGATAGGATGCACAATAATAAAAGGAGTACACTAATGTATCAGATTTTTTATTAATAATAATATTATAATGGTCAGATGGGCCCGAGTTTCTTCTCCTCTTTTGAGTGCTTCCTCCCTCTAGGCTTGTTCTTCCTCCCACGACTTTCTACTTCATCCCTTTCATTCTCCAAAACCCTAAAAAACGATCATACACACTATCTTGTAGAAGATTATCAATTTCCCAAGCTACAGAGGTGGGCAGCATACTATTATAAAGATGAGACCTGACATGACCTCTGGAACCCAATATCTGTGAGGTATGGAATTCCTAGGTCACATCAAAATTTCTGTAAATTAAAGCTTGGACGAGTAGAAACTAGGGGGAACACTAAATGTACAAACTACCACATAAACTTCCTGTTACTCAAAACAAAGTTAACCTAGAATATTTCAATAATATATTATATTCCTAGAAACAGGAAAGAGTACAGTATAATACAAGATAAGCAGATCATAGCACAAACCATTGCCAGGAACAGACTCCTTGGTAGTAGTAGTGCATGACCCAGCAGATCCCTTCAACATACTTTTCAACCTGTAGTCAAAACCTGTTATTTAGTATCTGAATGGTTGTAGCTCTAGTTCCACTTTCAGTGAAGATTGAACAAACCAAAACTGGATATAGTAGTTTAAGTTTAAAGGAAGTTGAGCAAATATGAAACCACAAGACATGGAAAAAAAATTTCTTCATTTCCTAAAACCAAATCCTCGATAAATGAATTGATCAATAACCTTTAATATTAACAATCAAAGCTTAAGGCCCAAGCTTGCAAGGTCATATAGTAACAAATGATCTCAAGATACATGGCCAAGTATGAACTAAAACATTACTAATGAAACACTTGTATTTCATCAATTCACGGTTAGTAGCAGATGTAAGTTTGCTCACTGCATGTCTCTTGAGTTTCTGGCATTCATCTTCAGACTTGACTTCAAACTTCTCAGAATAGTACTCTTCTTTCCACTCCTCTTCTCCCTGCTGTACCTGCCCCTTCAATACTAAAAAAGAAATGAGGAATCTTGAGTGTGTTCTGTGAGCATGTGCATAATTGTTTTATCACAATAGCAACATAACACATGCTCACACATAAACCCAAAGGAAAAACAAAAGCAACATAACAATGCTTTTGCAATACCAGATGCTGTACTATTTGGCTTGCTTCTGCCGAGAAAATTTGCAGACCTCTCGAAACTCTTCATCCAAATCTGCAGCATAAACAAAGGTCCAGTGAAATTCTAATAGCATTACAAGTCACAGATTCATAGTACTGATGAATCTAATTCTGAAAGGTTTGTTGGAGAAAATTAAACAACATTACACCCAAAGCTGTCGGATCCCAAGGAATTAAGGGACACTTACAGATCCTATTTTCTGTTCGACCTCCACAGCATCTCGCAAATGACTATTCATTTCCCTCTGTAACTGCAGATACGCAAGTTGAAAGATGAAATTAGTTCCTGTTCGACGATCAAAATTTGTAATCTGCTTGATGTAGTGAATAATTAAGTAAGAAAGTCATAATACACCAGGCCTTGTCATATTTATAGCTCTGGAAATGTTGTACTATAATGTCATAACTCAAAAGAGTAGGACACAAGTCATTTCATCCAATAAAACTTATGTTGACTAAAGTAATGTATTTTCAACTTTTGCAATTTCTTGTATGCATATACCAAATCAAAAAGAATCAAATACAAATGATATTGATGTTTAAATTGAGTCTAAACTAAAAGTAATCTAAGAGGAACAAAGTTTGCTAGGTTATAGAATCTCAATAGAACAGAAATAAATAAGATAAGATCCTCATCTTTTCTGGAGACTTGTTGAATTACACATAGCATTTTATGTATCTACAACTTTGATAGAAAAAGTAAGTCCAGACTCGTAGCTCAAAATTAATTCAGTGGATTAGCACAAACATTAAAGGATGGATGCTGTTAGATTACCAGCCAATCAAAGACTCTCTATCAAATCTCCAATGAAGCGCTTGCAATTGTTTTTATTTTGTCCTCTACCTACTTCATATTGACAGGGAAAGGGTTCTGTTTTGATTGTCAGGCTTTGCACATTTCTGGATCAGAGGCTAAAGGCAGTGAATAACCATCCACTAGTACATGCTCATTTAGATTTCAGTCTTAAAAGCAATTTTCAAAAGAATAATGAAGAACAAATTAGTTATCTGGTTGCACATGACTCAATAAGGCCTTAATAGTTTCCAGCAAGCGATCATCAACTAATAGAAGACTAAGAAACTATGAAGGGAACAAGGGCAGGTTTGGATTATTGCCTCCCTCCGAACTGCATTTACCCTCTCAAGCCATCAGGCAAACCAGCGGGAAGCAAAAAGAATAACACTGGATGCGCTTATCTTCCTTATAAATTGAAATGTGTAGGCTTACTTTGTACCAATAGAACAGGCTCGAAGAGAGATGACATTCTACTGAGCTAGTACCCTGGGATGGGATGAGGTAAAAAATCAAATACAACAAAAGAGTCCAGATAGAAAAGCAATCGTATGATAGTCTTCTGCCAAAGCCACAGAGCTTGAAGAAAGGGAGCAGATCACAGAGCTAGCTTTAGCTAAGAGCTCACTACCTGCCATTACCCCTACCCTATTCTTCTTCTGGCCGCCTCATGTAAGACCAAGATCAGAATGAGGATAGGGCCTCAAATTACTACCTCTAGTCTCTTTCACACATGATTTTCAAATGATTTATCAATAACAAGATCTTTGCTAATTTCTGAAATTTTCATCAAAAGTTCTACAAATCATGCCAACTGCATCCAGATGAAATTCCATTACTTTTATTTACAGAATTTAAGATTAATATTTTAAAGGTTAAAACAATATTAAGGTACCTGAATGCGCTTTCGAAAGATAGCACTTTCATGAGATCCAACTATCTGTAGGAAATGCTCAACCCGTTCCAGGTTCACCTATAGAACAAATAATTAGAAGCAACTAACGACCCCTTATCTTTACAGTGACACAAAAGAGTACAAAAATATAGTCCAGGTGATTAACATAAGTTGAAGTTTCACAATTGAGTTTTTAAATTAAGATTATGTAAATAAAACAGACATTGACTGTCAATGAGATGCACATGCAGTTTAAGGCTTTAGCCATGAATGCGCTTTCCCTTCTATAAAAGAAATACGTATATATGCAAACTATTCTAGGTAGAAACTACACAATCAAAATACGTTTATCTGGCAAACCTCAAAAGAGTTGGTTAAATAACCACCCATTGCAGCAAACTCCTTTTTGTAGACGGTCATAAGCAGATCAATTGCTCCCTGCATGTGATAGAGAAAGAAACGGCATCAACATGACACGAACATACAAAATAAAGAATTGTATAAAGCCAAATAGTGAAATGTTAGCAGAACAACAGAAGATTATAACCTTCAAATTGAGTAGCTTGTAAAGAAGCTTTAAGCATAAGCACAAATACATCAAAATGAAAAAGAGAAAGCATCACCATATCGAACCTCCGAAATTTCTAGAGAAGGAACATGGGGAAGAAAGTCATTTCCAACAAACAAACATATGAAAACAAAATCATCAATCAAGCGCTCCAAGTCAATCTTCATTTTGGCACCAAATATTTTCAGGTCATGTTGCAAGTAGTCTCTCAGTACCCATATATTGAGAAACTGCAAGAAAAATCAACTTTAAGCCACATATTCAGGAAATGCAACGACTGGAGCAGAAGCTAAATAGAACAATAACAAACAAAAGACTGAAATGAGTTATAGGGAACAGGATTTTAGATCTTACAGAGAACCTTTTTTGTCTTTGGTTCCTTGTTAAGGAACCAATTATTTCATAATAATACTTCTGTTCTATGTTAATTTCATGAAACAAGGCCCTAGCATGATATAGCTTGTATGGATGAGCTTCCAAGATTTTTTTGAAAATATTAACACACCACTAACACCATTTTCTTCCAAAAAAGAGAGAGTAGATGCATCTCATGCACATAACTATTAAGGTAGGTGCAATTACAACATTCTAAAGATAAGTAACACAACTCCAAGCTAAAATGATCAGGCCATAAGCAACAAGCAACCCACATAAGCATTATTAGAATTTGGAAGTTCCTGAAGGACTTGAAGTCAGGTAAAATAGTAACCATTTGTGATTTTAAATATATGCATAAATTAAAACATCTACCTAGTATAACTGTTGAGAAAAACAATAACCATCCATCGTAATGACATCGGTGGATTAGGTTCACATCAAATCCAGGCCCATCATGATTTGGTCAAAATTATAAATTATTTTATCTAATATGATCCAAAGGCCATAAAAAAGAGCTACTAACCAAGAAGCTGCCAAAATACTTATACATATACTAAGTTGGTAATGGAGATCTGAGACTGTATTCAGGTCAGTGTTTTTAAAAGCGCTAAGCGCCAAGATCCCAAAACGCTCAAGGCTCTAGGCACCCGCCTGAGTGAGGAGAGACGATCCAAAATATTAAAATATTAAAATATATATTATAATCAATAAATATGATCACAAAAATAAAAATACCACATCAAGTTGAAATCACATGGCTCAGCTTGAAATATATACTATAAAAAATGGAGATCAACAAGGGAGCTATAGTACAGCAGATATGGGGTTTTTAGCTAGTTTGAAATGATTGTATTACCCGTAAGAGTAGAAGCAACAGTAGGTTTACCTAAACAGGTTGATTCCATGTCAATGTACATAGTGTCATGTCCTAATTCGACGATTCAGAATCTTCCATATGACATTAGATCAACGAATCCATATATTAGTTGAGCCCCAATAGTATTTGCACATTGATATTCAATTATCATGTGTGTGTGTGTGTATATATATATATATATATATATACTATTCATAATGATGTGATTCTTTGACCGCTACGCCTGAGTTGACTTGTAATTTGAGCTCAATCCCATTCGATAGGGCGATTCCTGGCCCAAATCTAGAAATGAGTGAGTCAACTGGCATCTTAACACAACGGAATTGAAACCAAGAGTGCTATTTATTGTGATTTAATACTTAGCGTGCTACTTATTGCTATTTAGTGTGCTACTTATTGCATTTATATTCACATCTGTCCATCAGGCATCACATCTTGGGCGTGAGAAAAGGTAGATCGTTAAAGAGAGAGAGAGATCATGTCCTCCAATGAAATCACATCTTCCAACAAGATCATGTCTTCTACCTCCAATCTGTCGTCGAGTACTAATCAATTCTCCACCACCGAGCACTGATCGTTTTTGTTGTATTCGCCTTCAAGTCAGTGCCCTCCTCACCTGGGCCCCTTTCTCTTCGAATCTTGTCCTTTCTCTTCCAATCTCTTGTGCTACATCACTTTCACTTGAGCGCTAACCAAAAGTGCCTAGCATTTGGGCTCAAACGAGAGCCCAGCCAACACTTTAGTGAATCACGTAGCCTGGAGGTCGTGCGAGGCACTTGGGCCTCGCCTCGCCTTGCACGAGCGCTTAGGAGAGTGCCCGAGTGCCTATTAAAAACACTGATTTAGGTTAGATGCAATGATTGGATGATCCCATATGACCTGGACCTCATATTAAATGTCCAATTCAGATCGTATGTCACCATTTAGCATTCATCGATGGAAAACCATAGATCCATTTGTTGCATTCTAGAAGACATTCTACTATGAGTCACAGATCCTTTTTTTTATATATATAATCAGAATGCCACATATGCCTTTCTTCAAAAGATTGTTTGATATAGAAGTAAATAAGTTTATCAAGTCACAAACAACAAATACTTGCAACATCTCAAATCCATAGAGTTATCACATTAATTGCCTCACATGGTCAGATGGGCAAAAGAAAGAAAAAAGCAAGAAGGAAAAGTGAATTGAGATACAAAAGCCTTGGATTTCTTTGCCTCCCAACACACACACCACAAAATAAAAATAAATAAGTAAAAGCACACCCTCCTTTCTTCTCTTCACCATAGTTTTTATTATTTATTCTCCATGATCCTTGTTGGTGATTTTCTATATCCATAACTCTTTTCCAACATCCTACTAGTCTTATTGGTTAAGCTCCTGATGAATTGCATAGAGGTAAAGGAAACCTTATTAGTTGCAAGATACTGAATTGAAGGTGATTAAATCCAAATAGATTAACTCAACTTCTGATTGACTGAAGCTCTGTGAAAAGCAGCCTACTGCACAGAAGTCCTACCAGTGCAAGGTCTAGGAAGAGTTCACGTGTGCAGCCTTACCACAAGAAAAAAGATTGTTTCCATGATCCGGCTGAAGCTTTTGGAAGCATCAAAAATTAATGACAGATCAATCAAACTGGAAGCATATAGGACAGATATAAAGCACGGTTAACAAATTAAAGCATCTCTGAAAGGAAGGAACAAGAAACAGTAGTGATGGTGGAGGTGGAGATAAATGGAAGTACGAAGAAAAAGAGAGAGTGACAAAGAATGGTGCAAGAGTGAGGAGAAATAAGGAAATGACAGAATAAAACTCTCATTATCTAAAAGACATTGTATGGCACGAACCTGGAATTTTTTTCTTGGCACCTCATGGTTAACTTCATGATTCCACACTTTCCCTTCTTTACTTGAAGACTTGTTTTTGTTTTCAAATTTTGAAGTTCTTTCGGTACGCCTTGCAACACGAACGTCCTACACAACAATTTAAATGTTCAACAGTTGACAAGAATTAACAAGTATAGAAGACATGCCAAAGTTTCCCGAATGCAAACCTCTCTTAGTATAGAAAAATGTATTTCATGTGTTGCTAGTGCAAGCATGATTAAGTCAGCATCCTAAAACCACAGAACATGTTAATCTAACCTTAGAAAGAGCAAATAAAACCAATAAATAACTGGTGAAAGAAACATGGAAAGAAAATCTACCAAACCATACAAACAATGTCTTGCATTTGGGTCAAATCCAGGAAGGTTCCTCTGTGAGCGAATATATGATGCTATTTTGTGCTCGCCCTCACCCGGCACACTAGCATCGGATAGAATGACCTATGGAAAAGGTCAGTATTCACACAGGTCTGTTGCACCAGCACATACAGTAACTGAGAAACAATTGTTAAAAATATACCTTAATACCTCGCCATCCAGGATCACTATTTATTCTTAAGCAAATGTAATACCGAAGGGCAGACGACAACAAAGCCATGAACTCAGTCCCAGGTGTGATGACATTTGAATCCATTTTGTTGATTTCTTCTGGATTGCATAATTTCTCAGGCTGAGACTCGAAGTCATCTCTCAGCTTCTCTGCCTCTGCTGCCTAGAAAATTGCTTTAATCAATAAAAACCGATATAGATAGACTTGGGAGCTTAGATGATACAACGTTCACAACTAACTCACTGCATCAGCTCTATCTTTAGCAGCCCTGAACCGCCTCGCTCGCTGCTGATTCATCTTCGCTCTGGGAGCTACTCCATCTAAGAAACCAGGACGACTAAAAATAACCACAAATACATAGCAAAAGAATATCTAGGTTACTCCAAAATTGGAACCTATGGGATCCCAACTCACCGATTGCCATGTACAGGAGCTTCCGAGGACGAACCAAGGAGAAAAGGTGATCAATGTACACGAACACTGCCTTGTAAACCTCGTCATACGACTTGGGAGCAGGCTAAAAAGTCCGAAAATGTAAAAAAGTAATCAACTTCATTAAGATTCAAGAAACCCAAGACAAGACAAAGATACTATACCCGATCTTCTGGATGGAAGCAAGGGTGGACGATGCCGTTCATATCAAGATAGAGGTTGTCGAACTCGACGCCATTAGGGTTCGGCCTGCTCGAGTCGATTGGAACCTGGACGCCATTGACGACCACGGGAGCTTCTTCGCGGACCTGCACCACCGAGAGGGGGTACCGATCGACCAGCCACCGGTAGAAAGCGGGAATTCCCATCCGTATCGATGCCGATTTCCCGAGTTCTCGAGAGGCGCTAGGGTTTTCGTTTAGGGTTTAGAGTCACCGATTAGGAGAGACAACATACTATATATACGAGCCGCTGGAAGAGGAGATACGGTCAGGGCGGTGACGGGAACTCACTGTTCCGTCGTATGCAAGAAGAATCAGGGCCGCTTCTTTGGGCCAATCATGATTTAACGCGTTTGCCATCGGCCCCACCGCGACCGATGTGAATGAATGATACCAACAGCCTCTCTGATCTGTAATTTATCTTTAGATTTCGTTGGGTTTTGTTGAGAGTAAAACAACTTTTTATTTCTGATTCAAAAGATATTTTGAAGCCTGTAATTGACAAAAGCAAGGATTAAGGCGATAATTTCAAAATTGAAAGGTTAAATGAGGAAAATACGGTCATTTGATGGTTTATTTAAGCCTTTAATCCAACCTTACGATTGTCAATTTGATGAACACACGATGAACCTAAAAGCAATAGGTAATCGAAAATATGTATTTTGTTTTGATGTTTCTAAGCCTAAATCAAACAATTCATATTTTCCAAAAAAAGAAGGAAGAAGAAATAGATGGTTTGAAAATTTCATATGCACCTTATTCATGTATAAATATTTGTGTACATATATACATACATACATATATATATATATATATATATATATATATATATATATATATATATATATATATATATGTGTATACATTTTATGTATATACATATAAATATATATATGTATGTACATATATGTATGCATATATATATATATATATATATATATATATATATATATATATATACACACTACAAATTACAATTATGAATATTTTATTTCCAAACTTATAAGCATGGTTATCAGAATCTGATCAGACATGGACTTAATTAAATTTTGGATTATGTCAGTGGAATCAATTTCAATCGTTCATATCACATGTTTGGTAAATTTGTAGGATTTATATATAATCGTACATTATGTTAAAAATATAAAGTATATGAAAATAACTGATATTTTTTATAAAAAAACAAAATGTAGGGAAGAAGCAACAATCTAAGAGGATGAGATTATACCAATTTTATGAGATTTTTATTATTTCTCATTATATTAAAAAACTAAGGTAATTACGAAATTTGTAAGTATCTTTGAGAATGATTTTTTTAATTTGTGGATCCAATTAGTTGAGAATCTTGTTCTAATTTTTTTTTTGCCCAATTTGATATACATAAGATCACATGTGCGTATTGGAATATCCTAGTCATCCCCACACCAACACAGCTCTCATATCATAAATATTTTCTCTATTCATAAAAATATTTTAAATTATATTTATATTATTATATTAATGTTATAGTCATCAAAGTAGTTTAGATCAATAACTTATAAATTTATATTAAAGAATTAATTTTATATGATATTAAAAAATAATAGTCATAATGACACATAATTATGAAATGTATATAATTCTAAGGAAAAAATCAAACTCCACTAATTATATGTTGAGTAGGATAATATTGTTTTAGATATTCTTGTAGTTTTGGATTATATATCAAAAGATAACTATATTATTTAAGATATTATTCGTTCATAAATAATATTCAATAACCACCAGATATATATCTATAGTTCATCATAAGTATTAATGTTGTTTTATATTTTACAGTGATCCTTTCCTTCGATACACTCTCGTATTTTTAGTGTTTCTATACACTCTAGCTCAAATTATCAAATTAGTTAAAGCATAAATAGTTTATACTAATTGTATTACATCCTAACGTAATATTGCTTTTTGGAAAATCCATCGATTTAGTCGATAATAATACTTTAAAACAAATGAATGAAATAAATATTTAGGAATAATTTAATAAGCTTAATGTTTGTAATAATAATAATTATAAAATAACATTAATTTTTCATTATCGTATGTAACCAGTGCATAGAAATATTTGAGAATCATAGAAAATATATTTAAATATATCGATAAGTCATTGACTAATACATTAATAAAAAAAATTGACTATAATTAGTAATGATGACAATGGAGAGACTCACGATCAGATCCTCCATTTGGTCTATAAGACTACAAAGTTTAAAATATAAGGTATAAATGTGAATAAATCTTTCCTTAAAATATAAGTTTAAAATATAAGTTTAAAATAAAGTTTAAAATATAAGGTATAAATAGTGGATTCTTAATTCTCTTTCTAATGATCGATTTAAGATTCAGTATAATATAAATAATGATAAATGGATTTAAGTGAGTTGACTAATATATATATGCTTGGAATGAATTAATATTTAACTGAGTTGACTAACTGCTACTCAAGAGTATGAAAAAATAGGGTTGAAATATCATAAATCAAATAAATTTATATTTCTTTTATGGTAATAAAAGATAAAAAATTATTACATTAAACATAAGACTTAGTTCGAAAAATAAAATAAACTCGAATATTATAGATGTTCCTTCTAATACTTGTTGTATTAATTTTGGTGCTTCAAGTTACTAATAATATGCAGAGATTTTTTTCAACCCGAAAATTAAAAGAACATGTAGATTCATCATTATAAGGAATTATCTTAAACTGAAAGTGATAACAATGAGAACTTATCGCCTACACTCAAAGACGGATCATGTGATGGACCTTACATATACATATTATTTTTTACTATTTCTAGAAATTTAGTTTTTCTATTTGATGAATTATGATATTATCTCTTTTTATAATGGTAAACTTAGTATATTTTATGATTTAATAAAAGTTTCTTAAGAAATTTTATATGATGATTTATATAAAATTATTTAGAATCTTGAGTTTCCAAAGACATTGGTAGATTTATAATTAAATATTGAATTAAAATATAGTTTCAAAAATAAGAAATATTTTAATTATAATATAATTATTTGAGACATATTTCTAAGGACAGAATTGAAAGATTTGTGAGGATAATATCTTGATAAAATTATATTTTATTAAATATGATATTTACATATATTATATTATGGTACAGTAAGCAAATCATATAAAGAAAAACATCACAAGAAGTAAAAAAATCCTTAAGATTATTCATATTGATATCTACGAATCACTTCGTATTCTTTATTATAGTATAGAAAGATATTTCATTATATTTGTATATGACTTGTGAAGACATAATTGTATGTATAATATATGAAAAGTCTAAAATTAATGATACTCTTACGGTGTATCTGGATGAAGTTGAGAGACAATTAGATAAAAAATTAAAATTGTTATATCTAATATGGGTGATGAATTCTGTGATAGATATGATATAATCAAAATCTTAAATTTTTTATTATATTCATATAAAAATAAGATATTTGTGCTCAATATGTCTTATGAGGTGTTTCAAAATAAATTGATATTATTGAAATATAAAATAGTTTGTTTATAGATATGATTAGGGGTATGATGAATTATTTGAATCGATATAGGGTGAAGCTCTTAAGATAGTTATATATGTCTTAAATAATGTTCCTAAAAAGTTGGTTTCATGACTCTATTTGAGTTATGGACTAGTAGAAAACTCAGTTTGAAATGTCTACGTACTTCACGTTATCCTATAATGATAAGAGTATTTAATCTATTTGAAAAAATTAGTTTTAAGAACTATTTCTAGGTATTTTAATGGTTATCCTATTCGAATATAAATTTTATTATCACAATTATAATACGAGAATAAAATATAATAATATAGTATTCTTAAAAATAATAAAATAAACGATAATACAAAATTTTGAAAGATAAATTTTAATATAAAAGAGATATAAGTTGATGATCATTTATTATTTTCCATTAAGAGATTGTTATTATTGAAATTATTAAAAAAATTAATTAGGGTAAATAATAAAATATATATTGATAAATTCTCATGTGATATTAATGTCACATTTAATGATTTTATATAATAAATTAGTTTTAAACGAATCTCAAAAGGAAAGATAACTTATTATTTATGATAATTATGTGGTATATTATTATGACACGGGAATCAAAGATCCTTTATTGTTTTCATAAATTATAAAAAGTAGTGATTTAAAAAATAAAATGATGCAATAAAAGAAAAGTTAAAATCAATATATCATAAATTTTTTTATGAACTCATTGAATTATCCAATAATTATAAAAGAGTTGATTGTTAAACGTGACTTGAATTGTCTACTTTAAAATTAAATCGAGTAATATAAAAATAGACTTGAATTGTCTACTTTAAAATTATAAAGCAATATGCATCAGAAGTTAAATTTATAAAATATTTTGATGTGACAAATCAAATTTTATAATTATAAAATTTTATCTTAGAACTTGGTGTAGTCAACTTAATTGCTAGGCTGCTGAAGATATTTTATGATAGCATCATAGTAGTTTTTTTTTCTAAAAATGATAAGTATTTTAGTGGTTCTAAGCAAATTGAGATAAAGTACTTGATGGTTAGAGAAAGAGTCTAAAAAAATAAGTATCAATAATAAGGGACTTGAGCACCACCTTGATGATTGTCGATCCATTTATCAAAGCTTTACGGTCTAAAATATTTAATGAATATATTATAGGTATCCTGAGGAAACATAAAAGATATAGTGATTTATGTTTAGATGAATACTATTATTGATATTTTTATTTAATTAAAATTATTTATTTATGCTATTCTCTTTACATTTATGTTTTTATATATTATAGTTAAATATGATAATAAAATTATCTTGATAAAATAAATTAAAAGGATATTATGGATTACATATAGAAAGATTAACATATGTTATGATATATAGCCGAACTTATTATTATACTTATTGGATTTATTGATCTATTTTAAAATTCATAGGCATATATAAAATATTTTTTATAATTTTAAAATCAAATTAGATAAAAATTATTTTTAAATAAAAATTTATCTTATTTTATTTTTAATTTTTAATTTTGTATATATTACTAATTAATGAATCAAGTGGAATAATATTAGATTATATGACCCTGTCTAATTTTGATTTCAGTCTCTTAGGAGATGATCTTGGAGGAACTCTCCTAATTATTATCTTAGACTCTTTGTTCATGTTTATAAAATGATAGGACCTCCTAGAGATGAAGCAATATTATTGGGATTATAAATATATTCTCAATCTAACTTAGTCTTTATTTGATCGCTCATGGTGGTCTTACGAATGATAGGAGGAAAAAAGAAGATAAATCTATTTTCTTTATAAATCAATATTGTTATAACCTTCGGATTTGATAACAGTGCATATGTAGATCAATTTTTTTTTTTAAATAACATAAAAACATATGCATTATAAATTAAATATATTATTATTTAATTATAAAATTTGATATTAAATTTTTTATATAATAATATAAAATTATATTTTTTATGCTTACACATAGGTATTAAAAAAGAAAACAGTTGTACATGAAAGTATGCTTGAAATGCTCGTTCATACTTTCATGCTCGTGTAGCAGACATGTAATTTATCGACGGATGCGTCGATTTGTATCGTTTATATACGAAAAATCAAACGCTTGACACATGCGAGCGTGTCAATACTGTCACCACGAATCGCCGACCTAAATAGCTTCGTCATGCATACGGATAAAATATCGTGGAGTCGTTCAGACAACACGTCTATCCATGGCATGTGTTCCGGACATGGGATGTCACACTCAACTTCAAAGCGTGAAGGGCGAAGTGGATGAGGAACGTTGTGACCGTATCACCTTGGAAATGTCACAGACATCGAGTCGCAGATGGAACGTCGAGCGAACAGACGAAAATATCTGTAGGTGCGGCGTTGAAGCGTGGCACAATGTTGGCCGCGACTACAGCAGCGATATGATAGAGCAAACTATGAACATGACGGAACGGACTCTGTTGACCCGCCACCGCCTCATGGTTGCACCCCGACACATTCCCACCCAAGCCTTTCAACCATCACCGCCCAGTTTCCACGCCACCGGCGCCAGCTTACGAGCCCCCGTCCTGGTACAGTGTGATAACAACTGTTCTTAGGATCTATCTGAAGTTTTCGTAGAGAGTCGTTCCTCTTCTACTGCTATGGGAGATAGCAGGCTGCTCCTGCACATCTGGATTGTCGTTGTTCATCAATTTGAATAATTGAAGTACCATTAGGCTTTATGCTTGTACTTCTGCTGATGTTAACGATGCATACAGCATCGTATATAATTTGAGGGATGTCTCGTACAAGAATTTATGGCAGCTGTGCTCCGTTCTTTCTCTTTTCGTCACAGCTCACCAGCGTGCGCTTGAGCATAGTTAGCGCGAAGAAGAAGAGCGGTCCCCGTTTGTGCTCCTACGGAAAGAAGAGGAGGCGAGGCACAAAGGTATTGCGTTGTGTAACCAAGTCAAGCTACGTAGTTTTCTCGAGTGTTCACGTTGCATCATAAAAGAGAATCACTGCACGAATTTGCACATCCTCAGTAAAATGCTTTGCTTCAGCTTGTTAGATCCGTGATTGACATGCCTTCTACGTAGAAAGGTTGTGCAATACGACACGATGCTGTGTTTGTTTAGATAATCGATGGTAATATCTCAATAAGTTCGACTCGATCCCGGGGTGACTCGAGTGCCTGCCTAATAGTTGACCGATAAGAGGATAAGAACCAAGTGGGATGCGCGATTATATTAACTTTTATAGTAGATTGAGTCTAAAAAATATTTTACAATATAGATAAAATATTTTCTTTCAAGTAAGATGTTAGTGTTGGACTTTAGTAATCATTATATCTTCCGATCTAATCACGTTATTTGACCTCATATTTTATATTTATTCCAGTGATCGGTTTGCCACTTTTCTATTTGGAGAATGTGATTCGGTGCTCCATCAAGCACAAGAAAAATGTTCTTCCATCTCTGCAACAATTGGCATATTTAATTTGCTCCTCTGTTCTTCTGTGGATGTTTTTAGAATATCGGTGACTTCTTTTTATTCTTTCTTTCCTTTTCCTTATCCATTTTTTTACTTGGTGGAGACGGAAGTCATAATTAAATTAGTCTTTTTTAACTCAATATTAACTAATATTTATTTGGGTGATTGGTCTCATTGTTACTTTATATTTGGTGTTAATATATTATTTTTTAATTACACAAACAAGTAAAAGGGAAATGTTGACGTGTGTTTCTTTCACATATTCGATATTTTTCTCGATATTTATAACTCAAATAAACCCTTGACACACCAACTGTTATAATGTTCCCTGTCAAGATAGTCTGCGTGCATACATTTTTGAATGCTCGGATTAGCTTTTCCCCTAACGCTACCAAAAACATGTTTTGTATCAGACCCGATCGGTGAATTAATGCGTCACCGTCACGCAACACGGCGTCACCGATCTTTGATCTCCTCGAGGATACGCAGCTTTAAAAGCTTTATTTTAGAGACGTCGCAATCAAAAATACAAATTACAGTAAAAAGGATCATTAATCTTTAGATTTTTCTTTTGGTGAAAAAAACCTTCTCCCCTCAATAGCCCCAAAAACACAACAGATGAAGCCCGTAAATGATCAATAGCAACCGTGGTGGAAAATCTTATCGTACAAATGCAATCGGAATTGTCAACTGGGAAAATAATAATAGTTCAGATTGAAATTTCTTCCCGTGTCGAGTTTCAGTACAACACAACAGAATTGGGTTTAGTGTGTCTCCGCTTTATTTCGTAGTGTGAAATCTTAAGGTAAGACTAATAAGGTAATGCCACTAAAAAAATGCAAGATATTAATCGAAATACAAGAATAATTAATTAATTAATTAATATACAAGAAGTTAAAATCACACACGGCTCGTGCGTAACAGAGCTTGCAGACTACCAATACTAAATCATAATTATATCAGGAAGAGGACCACCGCCTTGGCAGAAATCGATCGGTGATAAGAGGGTGAAGCATCGGCAAGAGACTCGAGAATCACCGATGCGCCGTTACCAGCGTCTCGATGAACCTAAGCCCGTCGAATCTCGGCGCGAACTTGTCTTCCGCGTCCCTCCTTGATCCTGATCCGGCAGCGTCCTGCTTCCTCGACGATCCCAATCCCTATGGAGCCATCCATCACCAACCAATCAATCATTTATTTCACTTCCCTGTTGACGATCATGCGATAAGGGCTAGGGGTTCATACCTCTTTAGAGGAGGAGGAGGTGGAGGTGGAGGAGGAGGGGTTGGTGGTGGAGAGAGCAGCGGAAGAGACGGCCGCGAGGGAGGCGGCGAAGACCCCAGCCTTCTTCATCTCCACGCCGAGATCAGGAATCGAGATCTCCCGCTCCGTCGACGAAGAACTTTTTGTGGCGTCGTCCTTCCCCTTCCTCTCCCTCCTGCTTTATACGGCCTCCTGCTCGAGTGAATATCCCCGCGCCGTCGTCCGTGACCAGGGAAATAAATCGAATCGAACTGTGCGTTCGGTTCCGGCGCGCCCAGCCGAGGGCGCCGTCAACGCAGACCTCGGTCACCGGGGCCAATGAGACGGCGCCGCGTGTGTGGAGGACCTGTTCTGCTTGGGTTCGACGCCGTTGGAAGGAACCCGTCGCTTTTGGCAAATAGAAATCCCACTACGTTTAAAATTATTATTCATCATAGCCGTCGCTTTTTAAACGTAGAGGACGCGCGTGGTCACCGTGCAAGAAGATGGTTGTGGGGCCCGTCAGGAATCTAGATTCTTCTGAGTCGAGCCGTCTCCACCATAAGTTTTCTTCCTTCGGTTTTTTTTTTCCGATTTATTACTTAATTATGAGATAAATAGAAACGTGAGGTGTTGAGTGTCGGCTTCTTCGTCGCTTCCTTGTGCTTCTGCTCGATTTGTACGAGCCCAGACGCATTCGACCGAGTCGTTATGGATTCGGGTCCAATAAGAGCTTTCATATCCAATAATCCTCAATCATCGACACCGACACACCGACTCGATCCAACCGGTCTTCCATTCTACAAAACGTTTCGACTCGATTAAATCATGGGGAAGCGTTCGACTTGTGGAATAGCTCTGTCATCCTCTCATCTGTTACACGAGGAATGGTTTGTAATCCACGCATTCCATATTAGAGGTGATGGGGGGGCCTGAGATCTCCTATTCAAATCACCACCAGCTGAGATGTACCCTCTTCCCCAGGACCACCCACCACCTGTTTGCTTCATCGTGTGTGCGGCAAGGACTCGAAACATTCTTTTCACTTGTCGGTGATTCTTTGTTAGGGGGTGCTCATCATCTTCGAGCTCCACCATCGTGTGATCGGACTCGTTCACTGTTTCAGAGTGAGTCCAAAAGAAGGAGGACAGCATGCTGAAATGAGGAACCTGCGTCTCTTTTAGCTCCAGAACATTTCAAGTCCAAATGTGACAAGGCCACCATGACCTTCCCACCTACATCGTTGGTGCTTGTTGGTAGCTGAATCTGACATCCAACGCTAGCAGCTTGACTTGCATCCAAAGGTTAGCCACGAGCGTGTGTCTCCGGAGAGACCTCCGCCATGAAAAAGCTCGAGTGTGGAGCTAATTCTGTCATTTTCCTCCCTGTGTTGTTCCAAAAGCAAGCAAATTGTTGAATCATACGGAAAGAAAGACCATATATAATCCAAAACATAGTTGTGGGGAGCTAATCTCATTCGGTGTTCCACTAAAGCATTAACAATTGGATATTCCACGCAAATTGGTCTGCTAGATGTTACATTCCTCGGCCTCTGATACATAAAGTCGAGCTGTTCTGTGGTAATAACCACAATCGTGTTTTCCCCCACAAAAACGAACTAAAATATCCACGAACACGTCACGCATGACGTTGAAGACATCACATCTCAAGTGGCGCCTTCATCGAGCCAACACATGTCCGAACTAGCGCGTGCCGATCCGCGTCGCGGCACGAGCAAACATCACTACAGCAGGGAGCGGCGTCCGCGAGCGGTCGTCTGGGACAGATGCACATTTACGTTTCATTTGCTCGTACAAGGCACTGCGACAATTTGGAGATAACGATTGGGATTGAGCCAAATTAGCCAGACATTTGTATGGTGATTGATAACTATGAAACCCAAAAGCTCCCATCGTGTAGCGTGTGGATCAACATCGAAATAAATAGTTCGATTTTTATTGTATGTGACTAAAAATTTAACCTTTCTCTCGCTTATTCCTACCATTACGCTGATGCCTATAGACACTGGTCAGTAATAATTATGAAATTAAATATTGATTTGATGATGATGTATTAATTTATCAAATATTATAATTTTCAAACTTTATATCATATATTTTTAAAACTTAAAATATTATTTTTGATGATGACGTACGATATCTATTAATAAAAAATTTAAAATTTGAATGATCCTCAAAATTGGCTTTCACCGTTTACCATTATAAAAAAATTATATTTTCTCTAGTTTGTACACCTCTTTATTAGCTCAACTAACCATTATAAATCTTATTTATTAATGCGGAAGTCAAACTTCTGAGATGAGCTACTTCTCTATCTTGTGAGGAGAGAGAACATATGTACTGTTGGTTCATCTAAGCAACATTTTAGTTAGGGAAGATGAGGAATATAGCATGTAAATTAGTCTAACTATTTAAGTACTTAAATTCGTTTCGTACTTATATCAAGTACTATTTTTTATACAAATATTCATCTGATTAACGATATTAATCTAAGTTAATTAGGTTAGGTAGGCATGAATATCCAAAAAAAAATGACAAGTTGCTAGTTAGAATCGGCAATAGGTAGAATATTTTATGAATTTTACCTTGTTTATTTCGTAAATCAATAAACTACCCAGATATACATATATGATTGGAAGTTGATTATTATCTTAATCATACTTAAAAGAAGATCAAGTTACTCTTGGTAATAAAAAATTAGCTTCTTAGTCGTTGTGAAGGAGTGTTATCTGTGGTACAACAATGTAGCAGTGATGGACATGCAAAGCCATGACCTGCCACAACGAAATCATGAAACCAATAGCACCCAACACCACATCCCATCTATCCATCACGATTATTATTATCATCGCCATTTATTTCGATATACAATATTATATCCATTAGATTCGTTAGTCGTACAAGCAAAATAGTCGGTCGGGTTTACTGGCGTACATAAGCCGTACCCGTATACGTATAACAGCCACGTCACCGTGTAAACCAGCTTTCTAAAAGTTATCCTAACCATACCACCTTCCTCGTCTTCTAATCATGGTGAAGTGAAAAAAGAGCCGTTGCACTGTGTCCTCCACACTTATTGCCGGCCTCTACTGCCTCCATAATTGCCCGCACAACGAGGAGCCCCTTCCTTCTGATGGAAGTTATCGTCACTCCCACGCCCATCGACACCGACCACCACGCATTAGTTTATCATCCCGACGCCGAACCCATTCCCTGGCGATCCGATCTGCCTCTTCATCTTCATCGGCTTCACTGGTTCCGATGCCTCAGAGTTCATCCCGCTGGTGACGATTAGCTATCAACTAGTTGTACTGCTGGGAAGCCGTGAATCCAACGAGGACGAGGAGGGGCGCGTGGGTCCCCCCCCCCCCGGTGTCCGCGTTGTGTTCTGGCACTAGTTTACGGAGCTTCGTCTTTTGACCATCCCCGTACGCTCTCCGCGTCCGGTTTCCTCCTCGGGAGAGAACGAGTCCATCACCTGCTTTGTTTAACCGCTGCTGCAAGACGAAGAGCACATCTCAAGAAACTAAAGCAAGAAGAAGGAGAGAAGAAATTTCTTATGATGATAATGGTGTTGATGCGCTGGTGTCGGTGACTCTCTGCGTCTTGTTCACGTGCGATTTATGATTTCATCGACACTTTCCAGTATTAACCCAGAGGGGGTGAAAAGTCTGCCCTTCGTACGTATGGCCATGTGATGGGTGAGCCCGACGCAGAAGAAACATTGAAGTAGAAGAGAGATGGGGAGCCAGCTACTGATCGAATACAAAGATTAAACGCTATGTTGGAACCATGGAGCATTCAAGCCGCCCATTAACGTCACGTGCGGATGCTAAGTGACGGTCTCACGAGGGAGCGGACACTCGGTACCACGATTGGATCCGCTTTGAATAGGATCTACCACACTTCGCCCAGCACACACGACAACTTCCATTCGTTCTGCATGAGCCGCTACGAGCAACCTTGTCCCGTGAACCGCACACGGATACATACCATCGGGAATCGCCCGATGGCGATCGGACGATCCATCGTGATGAGACGTTACTGTCGGACCGAGCCAGCGTTTGGCCTCGTGTTGATCTCTCGCTGTCCGACAGAGACAGCGGACGCGCCTGCTTCCACCCGTCTCACCGCTCTGCACCATCGGATCGTACGACGCCGGTCAACGCACCGTCGAGTCCTCCGCCTCCGCTGATACCGACGCTCGCGATAATAAAAGTAAAGATAAAAGAAAGAATATGTACAAAAAGACGTAGCAACCAGATCATCCGTCGGCGGATTCCTCTCCAATCACCACCGTTCAATCCGTAGCTCTCAGACTCTCTTACCTTTTATTCATGCTTATTCTGCAATGGAAGTCTGCCGGTAACTGGTAGGAATGTTTTCCTTATCTCTACAGCAGTCAGTACGAGCTTTTAATTTACAGATAGAATAAGTAACGCACCGAAACACCAACGCCGCCTGACGGAGACGTGGCGCGGCTCGGAAGGCAGCGATGATACGCACAGCTCAACTTGCCTTTGGGAAGGGCTTTCATCAGCCAATAGTCATCGTCCTTTTAATTCTTTTTCCAAGGTAAAGGCGGGTGAGGTGTGAAAAGTCGATAATAAAATATAATAAATATGTTGCCATCGGTTTACTACGCGTAAATATGTTGCCATCTTCATGTACCTGCGTTACGATTGACCAGGGAATGTGAGGCCCGGTGGAGCCCGCGGGAAGGTAAAGAAAGTCGCATCTTCGGGGTGCCTTTCGGGCAACAGCGTCTTGCTTTTTAAGTGGGCAACCTAACGCCAATATTTTCACCTCACTTTGTTCTCTCCATTTCTCCTGCCCCCTCCCCTCTCTTCTCTCCTCTCCCCCCCTCTCTCTCTCTCTCTCTCTTCAGCTGTCTGCTGTTGTTGTAGGAGCCCGAAGCGTCAGCGACATGATAACTCAGAGAGCAAGAGAGAGGAGTAGGGTGGCGGAGCAGGGAAGGCAGTAGCTACCTCGATCCTCTCTTCTCGCACCTTCCTCGTACTCTTCTCTTCCCTCTCTATTTGCCTCTTTCTCGTTCTATGTCGAAACAGAGTATAAAAAGAAGGATCGATAGGAACCAAGAACAATTGCTTTATTTCGTTCCTTTTCCTTTCGTTTCTTTGGACCAAAACCACTTGCTTCGCCGGATCTGATCCCAGAATTCGCATCCCGCTGCCAGCATTCCATCTGGTAAGCCTTATTCATGTCTGCATTTTCTCTGCCAATATAATCGTGGCTTTTCCAGCTGCCGTTGTGCCTTCTGCGAAGCTCTTGTGCTTGGTTTTGGCTCATAATTTGGTTGATGGTCCTGATTGCAATCGTGTTCTTCTCGATTGTCGATTCACTGACTGATAACGGCGTTGGATGATGACAAACTCATCCTTCTTGTTTCTCATGAGACGCTTTCTGATAAAAAGAATTCCCTTCAGATTTCTGACCAATAGATGCACAATGCCTGGATCTGATAGTCTCAATGTAGTTCGCGTCGATTCTTGATCTGCCCTCGTAGTTTTTTGCTCGTCTACCGAGTTCTCCTTTTTCGCTGTCCTTTTGGTCTTTCTTCCGATCAAAGGCTTTAAATTTGTATGGCTGAATGCTGAAACTTATCTTTACTCCTACACTGCAAAAGGATAGCTGATAGGTCATTGCTTCAGGTGGGATGTCGATATTGGCAAAAATTAAGCGGCATAATGAATTGGCCTTCTTTAGCTAATGCTTAGTGTCTTTTCGAAGCAAGCTTGCTTCTACCAGGTGGTACATATCAGATTAGACTGGGCAGGGCATGGTTTCTGCTCTTCGGTTCCAGTCTGGATTCACTAGTTGTATATGTGAGACATTGGAACCTCCTACCCCACCTATCTTTAAACAATTTCAACAACATTTGGGCCAGGTCTGCTCTGAATGCTTCTTTAGTGGCCTCCTTAACTTCACGTTTAATTTCCATCTCCTAACTCGTGTTCCTCCTGGCATCAAGGACTAACTCGCCCCAGTGCATTAAATTCTTGGCCTGTTTGTGCACGACGCACCACCACTCTCTTGGTTCTTGCTTGCGTTTTGTGGATTTGAAGGCTCTGAAACAATGGTGGTTTTCGTTATTAGCTTGGGACTTAAATTGGACTAGGACAAGAATTCTACTGAACAGTGCATCTGATGTATGACGCCTTCTCAGGTTTAAGAGTCAATTTTACAGTGTTCAAGAATCTCTTTCTCTCATAAATATTGTTGCCAAAATTATGCGTTCTTTAACCGTTACAAGATAATTAGATGTTTGATAATTTGACCTTCTGGTCGTGGTTTAAAATCCATTCTTACTGTTGTTGCAGCATTGATCTGTTCCATCTGTTATATTTCTACAATTCCTGTGTTGAATCTGTTCCATATTCTATTTGGTACAAGCTATGCACATCTTATCCAATGGGTGTTGAAACAGTCATACTTACACGAAGATTTTTCTTGCCTTTTCCTGTAAACAGGTCACTGCGCTCACAGAATCAGTGAATTCTGCTAATTGGCTTCTGCAAAGGTCAGCACCGTGATCATTGTCATTGACCATTTGACAGTGAAATTTTTATTTATAACTTCTCTGCCTTGTTTTTTCCTCTATATTAGTTTATCTAATTGGTTGATGATGTTCTTTGTCTCCTTGTAGTTATAATGACCAAGAATCAACAACTACACCATTCATTAACTAGATCTCTTAAAAAATATATTGTACATAAAAGGCTATATTTGCTATTATTGTATTGTGAAGATCAAAGCTGTGCCTACTGATTTTCTTGATTCTATGTTACTCATGAAGATTATTTGTTTGAATTAGATGCAAGATTTTATTATCCCCTAACATTCATGACTAGTAATAATCATTCAACAAAATTGTGCATAGACTAGCCAAATACTATTGCTCTTTGGATGCACCAGCTCAGTGCTGTGAAGCAAGATATTAGTGGACTTTGATAACACAACTGAGATCTTTGAACAACACATTTTTGTAGACTATGCCGAAACACAGATAACTTGTGGCCAGAACACTGTTGCAGGTTACTTTTCCATTTTTATTGTTGTCAAAGTAAAAATATAGTAACTGAAGCACTATTTTATAGTTTCATTTTCTACTTGCATTTGGTTATAACTGAGATATTTTGATAAATCCTCTTCTGGAAGTTAATTTGTGATGGCCTTTATTCTTCTCTTAGTAATTCTATTTTTTTTGTTTGCCATATTAAAAAACATGCTGCTCTTTTGTCATCAATTCCTATGTCAATGTGCCCATTAGTCTCTGTTATCATTTTCTTCTAATTCATTTTCTGAAGAATGACTCAACGGCGTAGCTTATAGGATATTTGATTGATGATGGATCGGCGAAGTTGGCCTTGGAAGAAAAAATCATCTGATAAGACAGTGATTACAGCTGACTCATCCACTTCCACTTTGTCAAATTCTGGTGGAAATCAAGCAGACCAGGTTTGTTCTTTGTTGTGCTTTTCTGGTATTGACTGAAATCAAAACATGTCTATATATTCATGATATTTACGTTGTTAATTGGTTGATATCTGTAAATGAATTTCAGAAATGGGTCATGCAAAGATGATAAACTTGTTTCATCTTTTTGATTTTTACAAATTTGATATTTGATCTTGAAATTAAACATAACACTAATTGTGACTCCTAGGAAAGTACCACTTGTAATTTTAAGATGGATATAGTTTATTGTGTCATAAACAGTACAAGTGCAAAAAAATGTTAAGAAAGCTTATTATGACCTTTTTATGTAAAATTCTGCAACAACCCTCGTGTGAAGGTAACTTCTCTGATTCAATATTGAAATCATGGATATTTATAAGAAAACAATAGTTGGATTTTGTAGGTCAACTCAGTGGTTGAGCTAACCATGTTTTGCACTGATATCATTCCAGGATAATTAGCCATCTGTTTTCATTACCATAATAACAACAATTAAAAACTATCAACTAAACAAGATTACAAGATTTAGCTGACAGACTCAATCTTCTGGCACTAGTAGTAAGGTCTCATCTACGCCGGCAGGTGATATTTAATAATACCGCCTTATTTATTGTGACATTTTGTTATCCAGTCTTGAAGTTGAATGACCGTTTTTCACTTTGAGATTTCAATGTGAAAATCATATAATTTCTTTCCATCCTTATAATTCTCATTACTTCCAAACTAATGAGGGCCTTTTCGTTCTCATTACTTCCAAACTAATGAGGGCCTTTTCGTTTTGGAATTTATTCTCTTCTCTCTTGAACAACCCCACAAACATATATTTTGGTGGTTATCATTATTTCTTCTACCTTCCTATATATTGTGATCCAGGATATCTTTATCACTTTCCTGATTTTCTCTTACCTTGATGTGGTTCACATGTTTGCTCACTTGAGTCACTTTTCTATCTTTGCAGGATGTTAACAGCACTGTCAAATATGTACAAATTTCTGCAGAATCATATGCCCACCTGACTGAATTGGAAGACCAAGTGAAGATCTTGCAAGAAAAATTATCTGCAGCACAAACTGAGATGACAACCAAGGATAATCTAGTCAAGCAACATGCTAAGGTTGCTGAAGAAGCAGTCTCAGGTACTAAGGTGTACAGTTACTATGTTTATAAAATGGTTCCTGTGGCTGCATATGCAGACATTACAGGCATTTATGCTGTTGTGGCTTTGGGGACCTGTTCATGAAAACTCAGTAGCCTCATAATGGGTTATATTTGCATATGCCAAAGAACATGGTGCATATGCAGCTGCTTATGTGGTCAATACATTGTCATGTATTTCCCATCTTCCTCACCTGTTTCTTTTGCTATTCATGTCTATAATCTTATAATCCATATACTATTCAATATTCATTCTTATAATCCATAATTAATTTTTCTTAATGGTTCAAAGCGGACTGCCCAAAATGTAGGCATTCCATGCACCATTTTATGTTCCGACTAGTACATATGTCTCATTTCTTACTGGTCCAGGTAAACGGGTAGCCTTGCATTTTTCTATATGGCTTCTATCATTAAATCTGTGTATTCTTTTTGGCTTGTCATTTAAAGGTTCTTGCATGACTATTGTTCAACTTATCCTATATATATAAACTCATTTAATACTTAATTTTCAAAGTTACTTAGTTGGAAAAATACATTTTTTCGATGAACTACATATATGATCAGAATTATCAGATGCAGCTGCATCCGTACATATGCTCTGAATGCAGTGCCTTGATTTGTGCATAATGCATCTCCATTTTGAAAGAGTTACTGGTGTTATGCTCATTGATCTGGTTATGGGTTCTTAAACAATGACAGGATTCTCATAGTTTTAGTTGATTGCACTGGTTGTGCTTTAAGGTTGTTGGTTGAATATTGATGATTATGAACATTCTTATTTGTTCTTTACAATTTTCTTTGAAGAATTAATGATTACAAAGAACATTTACTTTTGATTATTTTAGGTTGGGAAAAAGCTGAAGCTGAATCATCTGCACTGAAACATCAACTTGAATCTGTCACATTGTTAAAGCTTACAGCTGAAGAACGGGCATCTCATCTTGATGGTGCCCTGAAGGAGTGCATGAAGCAGATAAGAAATGTGAAAGAAGAAAGTGAGCAAAAATTACACGATGTAGTCTTCGCCAAAACTAAGCAATGGCAAAAGCTCAAAGCAGAGCTAGAGGCAAAACTAGATTATTTTGAGCAGGAACTGCTTAGAGCTTCTGCTGAAAATTCAGCTCTTTCAAGATCTCTTCAAGAACGTTCAGATATTCTGATGAAAATTACTGATGAGAAGATGCAAGCTGATTGTGAGATCGAAGTGCTAAATAACAATATTCTGTCATGTGAAAAAGAAATTAATTCAATGCAATATGAGCTACATGTTATTTCTAAGGAGCTTGAAATTCGGAGTGAAGAGAAAAATATGAGCATAAAATCTGCTGATGCAGCGAACAGACAGCATTTGGAGGATGTAAAGAAAATGTCAAAACTAGAAGCTGAATGCCAAAGATTGCGTGGTCTTGTTAGGAAAAAGCTGCCTGGGCCTGCTGCATTAGCACAAATGAAACTAGAAGTTGAAAATTTAGGCCGTGATCATGGGGAGACTAGATTACGACGATCACCTGCCAAGAATCCTAGCCCTCCTTACATTTCAACACCTGCTGCTGATTTTGCCTCTGAAAGCATCCACACTATGCACAAGGAGAATGAGTTTCTTACAGCACGTTTATTAACAATTGAGGAAGAAACAAAGATGTTAAAAGAGGCTTTGTCAAAACGTAACAGTGAGTTACAGGCTTCGAGAAACATGTATGCTAAAACTGCAAGCAAGCTTCGAAGCGTTGAAGCACAGATGCTGACCCTGAACCAACAGAAGATATCATCAAATCCAACTTTTGACATCTCATCTGATACCAATTTAAGCCAAAACGAAAGCAACCCACCAAGCTTGACATCCATGTCTGAAGATGGAATTGACGAGGCAGAGAGTTATTCTGAATCATGGTCTGCAGCATTAATGTTGGAACTCTCGCAATTCAGAAAAGAAAAGGACACCGTGAAGCACAAGAATACAGACAATTCAAAAAATTTGGAACTTATGGATGATTTTCTGGAGATGGAGAGGTTAGCTTGTATGTCAACAGAGTCCAATGGAACAATTACCATTCCTGGAGGTGTGCTTGATAAGATGAAAACTGAAAATGCTGGTGGCATGTTACTAGCTGATATTCTGGATGGTACTAGTAAAGGACAGCAGTTTACGTCAGAGAAGGCAGAAACTCTGCCTTGTGCCAATAAAAAACATTCTGAAGGAGAACTTGCGATGAGTAAACTCAGTTCTCTGTTGAGAAAACTTCAGACAAGAATAGTTTCTACTTTTAAGTTGCTGGATCAGGAAGTTGATATTGGTAGAGTTTTGGAGGATATAAGACGCATCCTGCAGGAAACACAAGAAGAGTTGCCTCAGAATTCTGTAAGCTGCATCATTAAAGAAAATTATTCTGTAGATGCTCCTTGTCAACAAAAAGCTTGTGATGATGACACGGACAAAGCTACTAATATTGGCTTTTCTTTTAAGCACGACAAAGTTTCATATGCTGATGATAAGCATGAATTAGGTCTACAGTTGAGGAATGCGATATCTGAGGTTCAAGATTTTGTTATTTCTCTAGGTAAGGAATCCTTAGGACCACAAGATAGGCAATCTGATGTTCAAGGACTAAATGAGAAAATCCAGCAGTTCTCTTCTTATGTTGAAGATGTACTGTATAATGGGAAAAGCTTGAATGATTTTATACCTATTTTATCCCATATATTGTCTGAAGCCGGTAAGATGGGCTTTAAGATGACCTTTAATATGGGCAAAGAATGGGATAACAATATCTCAGATTGCATAGACAAGGTAACATTACTTGAAAACAGAGTGGCTCATCAGGATCCAAGAAATGAGACATTTTCTGGAAGGTCTATGGCTTTATCTCAGTCTTCCTCTCATCCAGACATTGAAGGGCCTACCAGCGACAGCTTTGAACAGAGGAACACAATGCATAAATTATCTGTGAAGGATTTTGAAGAGATGAGGTTGGAGAAAGAAAACATGCAATTAGAATTGTCTACTTGCAGCAAATTGTTGGAAGAAACAAAACTTCAGCTAGTTGAAACTGAACAAAATTTGGCAGATCTTAGATCCCAGTTGGCTGCTAGCCAAAAATCAAACAGCTTGTCTGAAACACAATTGAAGTGTATGGCTGAGTCCTATAAGTTACTGGAATCACGAGCACAGCAATTAGATGCTGAAATAAACCTGCTGCGTACAGAAGTACAAACATTGAAAAATGAGCTTCTGGAAGAAAGGCAAATTCATCAGGATGATTTGACCAAATTAAGAGATCTTCAAGAGCAGTTCGAGAGGTTAGCTATAGTATATGGTCTTTGCTAAATATCATAATTTAGAATAAGCTGGTTGCATGTTGGAGTTGGCATTTGTTTAGTAGGTGTCATATATGTATGTATGTATGTGTATATATATTCACACATATATATATGGATACATATGCTAGCTCTGTTTCCTGATATCTTTTTCTTTTGCTTTTGTAAATGAAGGAATGAAAAGTCCAAAATGTGCTCAGACGCTGACATTGATACCGAGGCAAAACAGGTAATGTGCATTCCTTGATCGCATTGTGTAAGACTTTTTTTTTGGTGTCTATACTTTTTGATTTTTTTTTTCTCTAGATTGTTGAGAATGACCACATGGATTTAATTCTTAATCCAATACTGGCTTTGAATGATGAAAAAAAAAATTGAAATGAATGATACTGTTGTAGTATTGAACTATATGTATGGATATTGGAATTTGGTGTGATGGGTAAATCCTAGTCCGTCTTAACCTGTACAATTGAATTTTGAAACCTTAATTAAGTACTGAAAAGGATCAAGGTCATTCTTAAAAATCAATTTATCACAGTTCAGTGGAACCTAGGTTACAGAAGTTACTGGTATCTGTTATACTCATCATATAAACTTTGCTAACGAAATTTACTTCGCAATCAAACTTTTCAAAACTGTCTCATGTATCAGCCCTAATGATTTTTAGAAAGGCAGCTGCATCATTGCTTATTTGTTACTTTAGTTGTCATCTAAGATCTATAAATAGTTCAAATCTGTGTTGCATGAACAAGCCGATACATTGGACAACAGCGAATAAACACCCTTCACAGGGTTGTGTGAATATTTGTGAAGGATGTTTGTTTTAGTTGACTTATTCATATTCATGAATAGGATATTTATCACTATTCTTTGTTGATAATTATTTGTTGAATATTTAGGTTTTCAATGATAGAATAATAAGCAATATATGTTGGAAGATCATAAATGCAACCCCTTATAATGACAAATAATTATGTTGTTACGTGTTCCAATAAGGTGTTTTCTGGCTACATATGCATTAAATTCATTGTTTGAACCTTGTGCTGAGAGCAGCATTGTGTGATATCTGGGACAACTAAAATGTTCATTGTTCTTTTTTTGAGTTTGAAGACACGGTAAAATATAATCTAACCAAACACGTGCTTTCTGTAGGTTCTACAAGTTGAACTTGCCTACTCTTTGTTCCTTTATCATAGTATTATGTGCTTTCTGTAGGTCCTACAAGTTGAATTTGCCTACTCTTTGTTCCTTTATCATTGTATTTTGTCTTTTCTTCATTTTTAGCTATCTAGACATCAATATTGTACAAATTGTTTCTTGTCAAATATGATCATTGAAATTTGATTCTAAATATTTGTACTTGGTTCAGTGGGTTGGCAGTAGAATTGTTGGAAACACATTGGACTTGACTAGTTTTTGTTACATGTTAAATAAAATGAAATAATTGCATTAATCATAGATTCAGATGGTGATGAACTTCTAGTTCTTCTATTTAACTTTAAGAACCATCATATGTCCTGTGACAGGAGAAAGAGATAGCAGCAGCTGCAGAGAAGCTTGCAGAGTGTCAGGAGACCATACTTCTGCTTGGCAGGCAATTGCAAGCCTTTCGTCCATCAGCAGAACAATCAGATACCTTTCGAAATAGTAGACATCTCATGAACTTCAGCTATTTGGAAGATGTGCTAGACGCTAGTGATTTTAGTGCCCAAAACATGCATAAGGCAAGGCATTCAGTGTCTGAAACAGAAAGTGCAGCTGCTTTTATCACACCAAGAGCTGGTGCCGAATCCCCCTTGGATGGATACAACTCTCAGTTTAGCCCATCTGATGCCGAAGCAAGTTCTTTTCCCAAATCACCTATCAACTCAAAGCACCAGAAGCATAGGCCTTCCAGGTCATCCTCTTCTACTTTTCCTAATGCTTTGACTGAGAAGCATGGACGTGGTTTCAGCAGGTTTTTCTCAAAAGGGAGAAATTGATCATTAGTTAAAGTTTTTAAGATAACTTTTCTCTTGAAGGATATCCTGAAATTTAGCGATGGAAAAATGAGTGCATAGTTATCTTCAGACTTCAGAGCCGAGCAGTTGCAGTTTTGAGCCTTAAGTGGGTTGTGCTTGTTTGCGATGGTAATTACTAATTTCTTGCAATCAATGCATGCGCCTTGAAGCTTTTTTTTGCCTTGCAACTTGTTTAGCAATATCCATGTTCTCGATGAAGATCAACAGTTATCATGGCAGTTGTGGGTTTTCCATACACAAATTTCTGTACATTGTCATCGCAAAGTCAATGAATTCCTTTCAAGCAACATAAGCATTGTAACACAGCTGTGATTTTTGAACCTGTTTGATGTACAGTGGACTGGCATAAAATCTGGTTCCTTAAAATGAATGTTTGGTTTATGAAGTCAATCAGTGTCTAAATCTCGAGGCCCTTTAGATTTATCAAAGTTTCACTTGTGGATTGTGGAAGTTTTTGACCCTCACTTCCCCGTCATTCTTGATGTGTGCTTTGAATTGTCAAAACGAATTTGGAAATATTTGGACCCTTTAATACTGTAAGCTTTATTTTTACTGACTTCTAGTTCATATTCAGGGTATTGTCACGTCTCCTTCTTGGGTAGATAGAGACCGCTTTTAACTATACTACAAGAACAAGTGGAATGTGCAGAACAAGAGGAAAGTACATGGTATTCTTTTGCTGGGGATTCATTGTATATTATTTGTATTGTACATTTCGAGGATACAATACTGTTGCCAAGCAGAAAGTAATAATATGCCCAAGATAACAATTACTAGTTGATGTGGATAATACTAGTGATGCTTGAATCGGTTCTATTCGTGTGCATAAAAGGTCTGATGTGGTTGGAGATTGGCTTGAATGTTTGCTCAGTAACTAAGGGAAATTTGGATGCTTATTCCGCGGCTGAACAATACTAATAGTAGGATGGATATTTCAATGCGATCCCTACTACGTTTAAATGAGCGATGAACAGAAAGAGGATAATTTTAATAAACAATGATGGACTGCAATTATCATGCCCAAATGACCTTTTATAGTAAGTTAATTGAGAAAAATATTTTATGGTACAAAAAATTGGTCACTGGATTTACTATTTTCCAGATATAGGTAAAAAAATGTATGTACTTGGAAAGTTTTATAAGTGTTCTTAGTTAACTCTTGTTTAATACTATTTTGATTTTCTTGATTGAAATTATTCTTTTTCAGTTGCATCATAACATTATGTTTTTATCATTTCCTTACTCTTCTATCTCTAACATTTTCGGTATCAGGTTTAATCTGAATCGGACATTATGACTTTTAATGATAATTCAATATCTCAATCCTTTGTTTTTCATTTTTTCGGATAAATATTATGAATTTTGGAGTATGAAGATGAAAACTTTATTCAAGTCTCAAGATATGAGACTTAATAAAGAATGGATATATAGATCCAAATGAAGAAACCAGGCGAAGGGAGAATAGAAAGAAGGACTTAATGACATTATTTTTCATTCAACAAGCTATATATGAGATAATCTTCTCAAGAATTACAGCAGTTACAACCTCAAGGTAAGCTTAGTTAATACTTTAAAATAAATTTTAAAACTCATCAAAAGTGATTATAGTAAAATTTCAAATTCTTCATTATGAGTTTGAAAACTTATTAATGAAAAGTAATGAATCGGTACAAGATTTTCTTTTTCGAGTGATTGAAATTGTTACTCAAATAAAATTTTATAGTGAACATTTTTATAAACATATAATCGTTGTAAAAGTTTTGAGAAGTTTAACTTCAAAATTTGTTCACGTTGTTGTCACAATTGAGGAGTTAAAAGATTTATCTACCTTTTCATTTGATAAACTAATGGGTTATTATAAGCATATGAACCAAGGTTGAACAAATCTCTTAAGAAAAGTGAAGAAAAAATATTTTAGATTAAGGAGTCATTTATTTTAAAAGAAGAGACAAAATAATCAACAGAAAAAGGACATGTCAGAGGAGGATTTCTTAGCATCAGAAATGGAAGAGGATACTTTAATGGATATGATGAAAAAAAATTAAATTATGATAAAAAGAATTATAACAAAATTCATTATGACTATTGTAAAAGGTTTGGTCATATAAAGACAGATTACTGAAAAAGAGAACAGCAAGTAAGCTACATGAAGGAAATTAAAGAAAGTAGTAAATTATTTATGACTCATTCATAAGCTAATGATATTTTAAATGATATTTGAATTTTGAATAATGGATATTGTAATCATATGCCAAATATAAGATCAATATTTAGAGATATTAAAGATATTTAGAGATGTTGTAATTAAGGGAAGATAAAATACCTTGATAATATTCTTTTTATTCTTAGTTTATCACATAACTTATTAAGTGTTGGATAATTGATAAATGATGGATATTCAGTTATATCTGATGGTGGTTCATGCACTATTAATTATAGTAAATATTTGTATGATATAAAATAAGATGTTTTCACTTGATATTTTAAATATTAAAAAATATATTCTTATTATAATTCAAAAAATGAGTTTAATTTATACAATTAAGAGTTTACTGTTAAATAAAAAAGGAATGATTTTTAAATTATCCAAAATTAATATACTTGATGTAGGTGAATGTTGCATTTATGACAAATAAAGTAAGAAATCATTTCATATTGAAAAAATATGGAGAGTAAACTAATTATCTTGAATTAATTTGATCTATTTGAACCTATGAATATAAAATCATTTGTGAAAGTTTATATTTTATATTTTTTACTGTTTATTATAGTCTCGTGAGTGAGTTGAGTATAATTTTTAAAACTAAAATATGAAATATTTGATAAGTTTTGAAAATTCAAGACATTTGTACAAAGACAAAGTAATAGATAACACTTCGGACAGATAAAGATGATAAATTTTTATCTAATATATTTAATTTTTTAAATAAATAAAAATGGTATTAATTAGGAATTAATAATACTACACATTAGAGCAAAATAGTGTAGCTAAATGTAAGAATCGAATTATCATTAAAATGATAAGAAGTTTGCTTAAAGGAAAACATCTTCCAAATCAGTTTTGGATGAAGCAATTGCAATAATAATTTATTTATTAAATATTTTATTAACAAAGGTTATTATGATTCGAACTTCTTTTAAGACTTGATATGGTATGAAGCTAAGTATAAGCCATATAAGAATTTTTGGTTATATTGCTTATGCTTTCATAAATTCATAAAACTATCGTAAGCTTACTGAAAGATCTGAATAATACATCCTGATTGATTATCCTTATAATTCAAAGCATATTGATAGTATAATCTTGTTAGTGACAAAGTTATTATTAACATAAATGTTATGTTTGATAAAAGGGCAAGTTTAAATTGGGAGACCAATGAAGGTGAAAAACAAACTTAGATTATAGTAAAACTAGACACTTCACATAATCAAGTGATAAATCTTACTCCAACAAGTTCAACGTTAGATGAAACCCTTCCAAGAAAATTCAAATCACTAATAGAAATTTATGATTCAATATTTGCTTTGTTTATTTCAGAGATCCTATAAGTTTTGAGGAAGCAATTGAAAAAGAGGAATGACGAAAGATAATAAAGAAAGAAATTAAATCAATTAAGAAGATTAAAACTTGAAAGCTAATGGATCTATTAAAAGAGAAAAAAGGATACTGGATTGAAATAAGTATTCAAAATAAAATATAATATAAATGAAAGTATATAAAAGTATAAGGCTCGACTTATAGTAAATAGATATTCGCAGCAACAAGATATTGATTGTAATGATACTTGTTCTTCGGTTGCTAGATTCGAGATCGTGAGAACTTTCTTAGCTTTAGCTACTCACTTGAATTAGCTTGTTGATTAATTTGATATGAAATCTATATTTTTAAATGGAGATTTATAAGAATAGATTTTTGTTATTCAATCCAAAGATTTTTTAGCTAAAAGACATGAAGAAAAGTTGTATAAGCTAAAAAAAAGCTATTTATAAACTAAAACAAGCTCAAAAGACATGATATAATAAAATTAATTATTATTTTCATCGAACTGAATTTAAGAGGAGAATAATGAACATACTCTTCATTTAAAGAAGTAAGGTAAATATTATATACTTATGATTTGTCTTTATATTGATATATGACTTCATCTAACTCTTTTATTATAAAATTTAAAAAATACATGATAAATAAGTTTGAAATGTCAGATCTAGATCGATTGTACTATTTTCTTCGGTTGGAGGTGAAACAAGGATCATATGAAAATTTTATTTCAAAAAGTAAGTATGCAGACGTACTAAAAAAAATCTAACATGATTAATTAGAAGGTTGCAATAACCCTTATGAATGCAAACTAGAAATTAAACTTGAAGATGATATATATTTGACAAATACAATATATTATAGAAGTTTGGTTTGAGGTTTGATTTATTTAACTCATATTCGACCAAATATTATCTTCTCAAGTTTAAATATAATAATCCAATCAAACATCATCTCGTGGATGTTAAAAGAATTCTATGTTATATTGTTGGAACTATAAATTATGATATTTGTTACTCTCATAATTTTAAATATAAATTATTTAGTTTCATTGATAGTGATTAATCAAGAGTTTTGGATGATAGGAAGAGTACTTCAAGCAATACTTTTAGCCTTGGATCAGGAGCTATATCTTGGAGTTCAAAGAAACAAGTAACAATTACATTTTCGACAGTATAAACAGAATATGCAGTTACAACATCAACTGCCAAACAATCCGACTTAGAAGATTTCTTAGAGAACTTCATAAAAAATAAAAAGAAGTAATCGAAATATTTTGTGACAACAAAGCCAAAATTACAATGAAGAAGAATCCAATCTTTCATGCAAGAACGAAGCATATAGAGATACACTATCATTATATCTGAGATCCTGTAATAAGCGAAGTCATAATAATAAAGTCTTATAGTACAAATAAATAAGTTACAAATGTTCTCACGAAGTCACTTCCATTTCAAAAGTATATTTATTTCATGAATCAAATTGGTGTAACTATAAATCAAAGAGAGCGTAGAGAATTGATTCATAGATAGTTATCACGTTTTAGGTACCTAAATTAATAAGTGGCCCATGATCTAATAAGTTATTGTCATGGGGGTACCTAAATTAATCTTGGGTGATATGATAGGATGAAATAGTTATCATTAAATCCTATAAATACGATCATGATCCATAAAGTAAAAATATATGTATTTGAGAATATTTTATGAGTATTCTTAGTTTTACCTCTTGTTTAATGTTATTTTTAATTTTTTTACTACACACATTCTCTTTTAATTATATCATAATATTTTATTTTTATCAGTTCCTTATTCCGCCATTCCCAAGCATCTACTCGATGCGTGCCCTTACCACAAGCATCTCCAACACAGCAGTCGCAACGCAACTATGTATTTCACCGACACGGCGTCATTATACTCGCCGGAGGGTTACTATACCCGGCGCAACAGAAGCTCCACGCCGCCCCTACGCAGTTGGATAAGGTCAACCTCCGGCATCGCATGCTTGAGGTTGGAACAAGGACATGGCCTGTCCGAGATCTTTGGATGAGCCAGCTAAGGCTGTAGGGCACGCGAGGGACCTCTTGGGGATCCCTCAGAATGGACTTGATGTGTTAAGCCTCTGCAGCCATTCATTCGATTTGGGAGGCTAGTATCCTCTGGCACTTCACTCTCAACACATGGGTTCCTTCCCCTGTGGACCTTTCTTGCCTGGTATCGGATCCACATTGGAAGCTCCCTCTTCCATGCCTGCTAACAAGATGTGGAATTTTAGAGGCTTCGCACGAGCACGTTTGATGGACCTTCACCTCCTCTGCTCGTAGATGCTTCAACATCTACAAACCAAAAAACCCCTAGAAAGAGCAGCACAATTTTATGATGCAGTACAGGAACGAGTTCATGAGCTCAAATTGTCTGAGACCAGATAAAAGTTTGCTTCCATGGCAGTCACCTAACTCAAGTCGGTCTATTTCCAGCACTGTCATGCTCGTTGATGCTGGGACTGCAGACATTGCGTGTCCCAAGTCATTGAAGCCAGCCAGCTAAGGCTGCACTAACACCAGAAAAGACGTCTCAGAGTGCAGTACCAGATTTGATAGGTAATCTGCAGCCACTCATTAGATTTGGAGGACCCAATGCTCTTGCACCGTTGCACAGCTCTAGACTCACACCATGCGGATGCCACCCTCCTATCTATCGGACCTTCTTGCCTTTGCACCGCAGCCCTGTAGTCTCTTTTTGATAAGTTTGATGGTCATTTCTGCTTTCGAGAGTGTGACTATTCTGAGTCTTTCAGGCATAATTCTGATATCTGAAAGGGGCTGAAAAGGAGTCCAGTTTATGGAACTTCACAGTATGAGTCAACAAAATTTCATGAAAGGATGCATACTGTGACAGAATAGTATCCTCCACCAGAGACTCTCTTTGACTTGGGGCAGGATTTGGTTGATGTGGAGAGGGGTTAAGACGAAGGCTAAGAATTTGTGCAGCATTCCACAAAAGCTTAATTGGGTTGGCCAATCTTTCACGTACCTAATGCATGGGGCTCATTTTGTGCAGGCCCTCCAGAATTGTGCAATATCACATCATGTCACCTCACAAGCTCTTCCAAGGTGAGAAGACTAAGAAACATCCAATAAAGACAGATGTATAAGCTGTTGTGATAGAGAACTTCACTGTACGTGTCACAAATTGATGTGATGGGATAGCTGATCACGTAAATGATGAGTTGGAGAGGAAAGCTGACAGGAGGAGACTTGTGGATGAAAGCTAAAGAGGCGTGAAGGGATTCCTTGGCTGAAACAATTGAGGCCCAGCCAGAAATAAGCAGGAATAGAAAGGGAATGAAAGCAGCGTTGTACAGGACACACTTGTACGAGTGTACCAAATGGACGCCATTCTAATCCTTTCGAGTAATCAACAGAGAGAGAGAGAGAGAGAGAGAGAAAGAGAGAGAGAGAGGACGAGACAAGCAATTCGTTGTACTTATGCATTGCCTTCTGCTTAATAAATTTGGCTCTTTCATGATTCCAAAGCATGCAAGATTTGTGGTAAAGAAAGAGGTCATCTTTCTCCTCTCTCTGTCAGTAGATTCTTGCTCTGTGATTGACACACAGTACAGCTTCGACAGCCTACAGTTATCATTAATGCACTCCATCTCATCCATTGTGATGTCTTATGCTTAATATGCCTTGCTTGTTTCTGATAAGGATGAAGTGAATCCAAGTTGGACGTCTCATCTCAGAAAACACATGATGGAATCGATCATTCAAAGAAGCAGCCAGATGGACAAAACGCAGTATATAAACAGGGGAAGCGACACCCTCTGATCCTTGCAAGTAAATTAATTAGTCCTTACAGAGCGGCACAGCCGCTCCGAGATGTACAAATCCAACCCACCGGGCTGTGGGTTTCGAGTCAAACAGCTGCAGTCCAAGGAACCGCCGTCAATGGCGGCAAAAAAGGGACCAACGAACGAAGGAAGTTACAAATGGGCGGCGCAGGCGGAGGCGGAGGCCGCTTCATCGGAGCATGGAGGTGAGGGAGCGGAAGACGACCTCCTCGCACGGGATGGTGAGGCCCATGTCGTGGTCGAAGCCGAACTCCTCCTCGGCCTGCCGCAGCAGGCTCTGGAACTCAGGGTGGGTGAGGTAAGATATGGGCACGATGAACCGGCTCCGGCTCTCGCCCACGTACACCGCGAAGTGGCCCTTGGGCACGTCCACCGGCTGCTGCTTCCTCCCCAGGCTCGAGCACCTCTTCAGTATCTGCTTGATGCCCGCGGCCTGCGGCAGCTTGTTGTTCGACCTCCGAATCGCCATCTCCTCACAGCCGTCACTTGCAAGTTCCAAATACAGGGGATTTGAGAGCGGAAGCAGAGGCCACAAGGCTGTCTCTGTTGCTCTGCTTGGCCGTGGGTTTAGCAGACGAAGTCGGTGGAGCATTATATAGGACACAAGTGGGGCGGGCGAGAGGAACAAGAGCATGTGGATGGGAGCAGGAAAAGGGTGAAGGACCACGGGCGCGTTGGACTGTGTGCTTCGACACTAACACGCGACGCTGGTCCATTTACATCACCTTGTCGTCCTTGTCAAGGACAAACTGGTCCTCCACCTCCTCCTACCGTCTCACTGCCATCACTGTGACAGAGTTCCCTGAAATTTGCATCCGAGTCATGAGTAGTTTTCACGTTCCTGTATCTGTCACAAAGATGAACATTCATTCACGTAGGAAACAGATAAGATCCATTGTTGCTTGAAGCATAATCGTTGACAAGTTGATCACTTCATCGTTGGATAGTCTCTCCATTTTTACCAACAACGTGATGTCCCTCTCCTGTCAGGTGCGGACCTTCAAGATCACCTATCATCTGCGATGTTTGTGCCAGATCTCAGAGCCCCAGATTGGCCACTTGCCGGACATGAATGAACAATGTAAAACTCATGGACGACAGCCAACTCCCAAATCGATTGCAGTGTGAAACTCCATGGCTCACTGTACCACATGTACCTCTTTCTTCTGCCTTTCCCGCCTACCAGCATTCAAGCCTACCTGTCTGGTAGTTGACATCAGTTTCCAAGAAAGCCTTTACCCATCTCTGCACCAAAAATATTTTCTTTTATTGCACCGGCAGCAGCTGCTAAAGATTCTGTCATCGAGACATGCAGGTATTTACAGTTAACGATGGAACTCTCATCTTCTTACTGCTTTCAATGGTTTCATCTGATTCAATAAACCAGTTCATTAATTCCCGAGCCAGATTGAAGGATGTGGTCTTTGGGACACCAATAACAGGCGGTGCAACTTCCCAAAGAGCTTCCTCCGGCGACACAGTGATTCCACTTGCCTGGACTGTCTGTTCTCCATTCCCATGGCGGACGAGGCAGTTAATTCTCTGTCGGTCCTTTCAACTCCCTCCTGTGATGGGAATTAAGAACGGGGTGTGACAGTTGCTGCTCTCAGCACATGCAAAGTACTATCGACGTACGTATTCGACCTGCAGTCTTGCACGTCATTAATTACTGGCCATGGACAGTGTGGTCACCCGTCGCACCAACCCATAATAAATCTGGGGGTTTGATCCAACTGCCGCTGGAAGATCGACGTCGTGCTCTCCGTTTCAAACTTGGCTTGATATTTAATGTTCTAAGTGCTGTATATTTCAATCTACAATAACCGAGTTCCCAAGAACAACAAGTTCTACGGAATTCAGCATGGCTCACAAACACCCATCTTTCTTCAAAAATATGAGTCTATTAAACAATTTATTTAAGAAAATAGAAGTATTTTGTAATATGTTCTTTGCCGAGAAACTAATGGTTTTAATATTAAGAATATTATGTTAGAAATATTTTTGAGAAAGATCGTTAACATCAAGAAATCATAAAAGAGTGACGATAGAAACAAGAAAAACTTCAAAAATAAAAACTCGTATTAAACAGTAAAACTTATCATCTCTTATGTTCTACCTTATCGCTCTTCTTGATTGTTGTCTGAATCATTTTATGATCCTTTTATTTATATAGGAGTAAACTTAAAACTTTAACCCCAACTATCATAGTAACTTCTATCTTGACTAAGACTCATTAATCAAGATTATATCTAATTATAAAGTTTGATTTAATATTTTAATATATTATATATTATTTGAATAATTTCATAGTCTATATCGATCTTATGAGAATCTGACAAAATCTTTATAAGCCACATACTAGCACATTCAAAAAATTTATTGGATGAGGTTTAGTATCTTACGCTTCAAAGGTCTTATTTAAGTCTCTGGAACTATAAATGGCTCTAATATCAATGGTAAAACTAAATTTGAAAGATAATTTAATTAATATTAAATCCATTAATGGCAACGTTTCCTAATCTAATATTGATTTGACAAAGATTAGACAAAACAAATTTGTGCTACATTACATAAAGCCAAAGACTTGTTTCCATTAATGATATGAAAAAATAAACTTAATGTCTTGATTGCTCCATTTGAATTTGTAAACGATGTCGGATTATTCCTAATGGTACTGAAATTATTTTATCGTGAACACAATATTTGATTTCAAGACATTTATATCAGTAGCTAATATCTTTTATATGTTAATCGTGGCTATAAATGGATGACTATTATTGTATGCATCTCTCGTTTCAATTGCTAACATAAATATTTGTTATACTTATTAAAACATGTGAGTTAGTTAATGAGTTATTATACGAGTAATAAAGTTTGCCTACATAGGCGGCGTAGTCAATAATCATCCTTGATCATGTGGAAAGAAGAGTGGAGGGTGACTTTTGTCTTTTTCTTTCACCCTGGACACAACGTGATAGTTACATGTCTGATGATAATTATCTAACGATGTACTCTATTATTTATCCCCCCCAAGATATGCTTTGAGATTCTTGTAAGAGAAATCCAAATTATGATATCTAATTTATCTGATACATTAAACTTATACCTCTTCGATCTATTATCGACTTGATGAAACGTTTAGTTCATCTGGCATGAGTTTGTTCGACATGTTTAGCCCATAATGCCACTTATATCATCTGACACGAGTTCATCTAGTGCATTTATATGGAATCATCTTTCCTAATGTTGTTGGTGGCGATCTATTGTCAACCTATCCCTTATATTGTCGAGGGATGCACATTAGTTAGATAAGGTCAGATTTTTTGACCTCCTTATCTTAAGCCCAATCCTCCCTTTTGCTTGAGGCATAGAGGTTGAGAAGTCTGACTCCCACCCTTACTCAAGGTATTGAGGTCAAAAAGCTTGATCCTGCCTTTGCTAAAGATGAAGAAGTCGAGAAGCTTGACCTCCACATCCGCCTATGCATCAAGGTCAAAAAGAGATGGGGAGGTTAGAAAACTCGACATCATCAAACTAATGCGTGTCCCCTCAATGATACGAGAGATAGTGAGGTAAGGGAGGCGATCTTGGATGGATGCGCTTAACAAACTCATGGCGAACGATATGAGGGGCACGATGGACTAGAGTCGTCAAATGAACTCATATCAGATGAACTAAACACGCCATCAAGTTAATAATGGATCGAAGAGGTATAAGCTTGGCGTGTTGGATGAATTAAATGTCAGATTTCAGACTCCTCTTACAAGAGCCCCGAAGTATGCCTTTGGGGGAGGGGACAAATAATAGAGAGGATACCATCAACTAATCATCATCTAATACGTAACCTTCACATGACATTCAGAATGAAAGGAGAAGACGAAAGTTACCCTTTACCTGTTTGCCCGTATGCGCAAGGGCCTAAAACAAATGATGATGGGCTATCCCTTCATCACCCATGTGGATAAGAGGCCAAGGGGAAGCTGTTGGAGGTGATTAGAGGCTACATTCCTATGGAATATTTCATAAAATATTTTATCCCATTACGATCATATATAAAACTTATCTTCAACACGATAAGAGGAGGCTTATTTTTTTAGCTATTTGAGTTCATACTCATGTATCTTGAGTTATTAACTTGGGCGTCGGAGGGATCGAAGCAAAAAACTTCTCTCAACTTTGATCTTTATACCAGTAACATATCGTGAGTTTGTTATTTTCATTTAGAGACACATCGAATAACTCTAAATATACGAGTTCGAATCATATTAGACTATCAGAATATCAACGATTTCTTCTCTCGATACCACCTTTTTACGATCTTATAAATCTTGCAAAGAAAGCTTAGTTAGGCCTCCCGGTCTGTCTTGATCGACCGACTTAGGTCAGAGTTGTATGAGTCGGCTTCCCCAATGACAAGCTCTCGTCAGCCTTAGAGCCGAACAAATGAAACAATAACATCAACTGCAAGGCACTTACCGTCACCACCAACCACCGTACAATCAACGTCGTCGAGCCGACCCAATCATTGCACCGTCATGTATCCACAAACCTTCCCTCCACATGCTTGCCACCCACCCCACTACCGAGAGCAAACTTGAAGAGCAATTGAAGGTATGATGTTTGATTCTTAGCTTTAGAGTCTTGCGAATCAAAGTAGCTCTATCTTCTTGTTTCTTTCCTCTCCGCTCTGTTCATCTCATGATTCTGTTTTAAAGAACCTCTTTGGTGCTGACAAAACCAACACTTAGTTCTTTCTCCTCTAAAGCGTTGTGGCACGTCTCCCCTAGGAAAGCGGGTGGGAACCTTTCTTCACAGGCTGATTAATAAATAATTATATTTTATACTTATTATATTTTAAATAATTCTATCTAGATGATGAATAATGTAAGAAAATATTATTATGATAATAATTTTTACACCTAATTTAATCATAGATAAAATGAGATGATGAATTAGTTGATGAAGCAAGGTATATATACTTGAAAATATTTTGTAAGTATTCTTAGTTTTATCTCGTACTTAATACTATTTTGATATTCTTGTTTGAAAGTATTCTTTTTTAATTACATTATAGTATTCTATTTTTATCATTTTCTTATTTCTCCATCCTTAATATTTATGGTATCAGAGCCAAGTTCAATCTGAACTAGGTATTATGACTTCCAATGATAATTGGATGTCTTAATTTCTTATTCTCATCTTCTCAAAAAAATACTATGAATTTTGAAATATCAAGATAAAAAATTTATTCAAATTTTAGAATCTTTGAGACTTAATAAAGAATATATGTGTAGATCTAGATAAAGAAGTCAAGTTGAGGCAAAATAGAAAGAATGACTAAAAAGTATTTTTTTTTATTTAAAAAGTTGTATATGAGCTAATTTTCTCAAAAATTACTACAACTACAATCTTAAGACAAGCATGATTGATACTTATAAATGAATTTCAAGGCTCATTAAAAATGATTAGGTAAAACTTCAAACCTTTCATTTTGAGCTTGAAATTTTATTCATGAAAAATAATGAATTGACGTAAGATTTTTTTTCTTGAGTGATTGAAATTGTTAGTTAAATAAAATTTTATAGTAAACATCTTCATAATTATATTATTATGCTTCAAAATCTGATCATATTGTTAATGTAGTTGAGGAGTCCAAAGATTTATTTATATTTTTATTTGATAAATTAATGAATCTATTATAAGCACATGAAGTAAGGTTCGATAGGTCACTTGAGAAAAGTGAAAAAAATATATTTCAAGTTAAGAGGGAGTCTTCTACTTCAAAAGAAGAGATAAAAAAAATAATAAGAAGATGACGTGATAGTGGAGGATATGTGAAGGATGCATTTATAGCAAACAAAGAAAAAAATATTTTCTAATAGAAAAATATGTAAAGTATCTAATCATCTTAAATTAATTCATGGCGATTTATGTGAATTTATAAATATAAAATTATTTAGTGAAATTTAATATTTTTATTATTTATCGATGATTATAGTTATATGAGTTAAGTATACTTTTTAGAAATGAGATATGAAATATTTGATAATTTTTAAAAATTCAAGACGCTTGTGAAAATACAAAATGATAGATATATTAAGATACTTTGGATAGACAAAGGTGGTAAATTTTTATCTAATAATTTTAATTTTTTATAAAAAATATTTGTAAGGACTTGATAATATCACATATATTAGAGAAAAATGATATACCTAAATGCAAGAATTGTAATATCATTGAAATGATAATAAGTTTGCTTAAGGAAAACATCTTTCAAATTAATTTTGGGTAGAAGTAATTACAATAATAGTTTATTTATAAAATATTTTACTAACAAATGTTATTATGAATTGAACTCTTTTTGAAGCTTGGTATAGTATGAAGTCAAGTGTAAGCTATTTAAGAATTTTTTATTATATTATTTATACTTTGGTAAATTCATAAAATCATCATACACTTGATGAAAATTTTAAAAAATACATCTTAATTAGTTATTCATTATAATGCAAAGTTATTATTAATAGAAATGTTATATTTGATGAAAGTACAAGTTAGAATTAGGAGAATAGTAAAAAATAAAGCCATATTCCAACAAAATTAGACACTTATAAAATTAAGTAATAGATACAGCTCTAACAAGTTCATTGTTAGCCTCAAATAGTAGCAGTTCAGATTTATCATATGATTCTTCAAATGAACCCCTCTAAGAAAATTCAGATTACTAACATAAATTTATGATCTAATATTTACTTTATTTATTTCAAATCCTACTAGCCTTTAGGAAGAAGTTAAAAAAGAGGGATGACAAAAGATAATGAAGGAGGAATTAGGTTAATCGAGAAGAATAAAACTTGGGAGCTAATAGATCTATCAAAAGAAAAAAAAAACTATTGGATTAAAATGAGTATTCAAAATAAACTATAATATATATAGAAGTATCCAAAAGCATAAGACTTAACTTGTAACAAAAGGATATTCATAGCAACATGGTATTGATTTTGATGATAATTTTTATTCGGTTGCTAGATTTGAAATAGTAAGAACTTTCTTAGCTTTAGTTGCTTATTTAAATTAGCACATTTATCAATTTAATGTGAAATCTATGATTTTAAATAAAGTTTACAAGAAGTTTTTATTACTCAACATGAAGGTTTTCTAGTTAAAAGATATAAAAAAATAAGTATAAATTAAAGAAAGTCCTTTATGGACTTAAACAAGCTCTAAGGATATGATACAATAAAATTGACTATTATTTTTATTAAAATTAATTTAAGAGGAGCAATAATGAATATACTTTTTATCTAAAGAAAGAAGATAAATATATTTTTTATGGCTTGTCTTTATGATAATGATATTATATATATAAGTTCATCTAACTCTTTTATGATAGAATTTAAAAAAAAAATGAATAAGTTTAAAATATTAGATTTGAGTCTACCGAACTATTTTCTTGGGTCGGAGGTGAAATAATGATTAGATAGAAATTTTATTTCATAAAAAAATTATACAATAAATCTACTCAAAAAATCTAACATAATTAATTGTAAAACTATAATAATCCGTTCAATGTAAATGAGAAATTGAAGTTAGAAAATGATACATATTTAACAAATGTAAGATACTATATAAGTTTTGGTTGGATGTTTAATTTATCTAACTTATACTTGATGAGATATTACATTTTCTATTGATTGATGTAGTATTTAAGTTTATGCATAGTCTAAGCAATCATCATATCGGAGTTATTAAACGAATTATATATATTATATTATTAAAATTATAGATTATGATATTTGATATTCTTATAATTTTAAATATAAATCATTTGGTTTTACTGATAGTGATTGGGCAAAAGCTTCGGATGATAGAAAAAATACTTTATACAATATTTTTAACCTCGAATTAGAAGTGATATCTTAGAGTTCAAAGAAGCCAACAACAACATTGTCAACATCAATATATAACTACAACATTAATAGTTTATTCAGTAAGATAGTTTAGCGGACTTCTTCGTTACGAACAAAAAGAAGTAATTAAAATATTTTATGATAATAAAATCATAATTGAAATGATAACGAATCTAATATTTAATAAAGCGTATAGAGATATACTATCATTTTATTTAGGATCTTATAGCAAGCGGAACTATAACAACAAAGTTTATAACATATATGAATAAGTTACAAATTTTCTCATTAAGTCGTTTCCATTTGAAAAACATATTTATTTCATATCTTATATTGATGTATATAATTATGAATCAAGAGAAAGTATTGAGAATTAATTCATATGTAATTATCTCAAATAGCTATTGTGTTCTAGGTAGTTCAAGTTATGTTCTAGACATCTCTACTTAAGTGGCTCATGATATAAGAAGTTATCATTATGATGTTAGTTCTATGCCTAACTTAATCATAGGTGACATGAGATAATGAGTTAATTACTATTATATTATATAAATAGGATCATGGTTCATGAAACAAAGATGTATGTACTTAGCAATATTTTATAGGTGTTCTTAGGTTTATTTCTTATTTAATATTACTTTAGTTTTTTTTGTTCGAAAGTATTATTTTTTAATTATATTATAGTATTATGTTTTTAATATTTTTTTTGCTCTTCTATCCCAATAGCGTAAGTCAGCAGACTCTATAGTAACTTCAACAAGCTGTCGTCGTCCTTCGCTATGGCCATGGAGATATCCAATCAATTGAAGCAAATGCTTTGACTCATCAACTCCAATGGTGACAGAAAGATATCCTCTATAAAATTAGGGAATGTGCTGCTGCTCTTGACACATGAGTAGGCCACGACCGTGCGGGAGGCTAAGGGGATGGTGTGGGAGGCGAACTGCAATGGCGATAACTTCATCAACTTGAATGAGTTCATGGATGCCATGGTGTGGGCATCGCCAGAGTGGAAGAGGCACCCAAATGCCGAGCAATTGGGAGGTGGTGATAGAAGCCTCTAGTATTCAACTTAGTTCAAGGTGTTAGATATCAAAAAGCTCTAATACTTTGTTAAAAATAAAAAAATATCAATATTATATTGAAAAATCTCTTAAGAGAATAGTGGATATAAAAAATCATAGAAAATACTATCAAGAAATAAAAAAAATTAAAAATAAAAAAAACTTTTAATAAATATAAAATTTATCATCTCTTATATCATAGATCTCTGAGCCTCTCGTCTGCTTCATCTCTCCTCTCAAACTATATACTTCAAATATTATAATATGAACTCTTTATATAGGAACTCTTGACTTTTACATCAAAATTCTATCTAGTTATAAAGTTTAATTTATATATGGATGAGGAGTCGAGGAGGTGCTCATCCGGTTGGAGCATGGCCAGTGCAGCCTCCGGGAGTGCCGGCTCATGATCAGCGGCGTCGACAGGAATGGTGACGGCCACTTCGACGAGTTCTGGTGCCTGATGACCACCGGCGCATGTTCGAAAGATCAACCGCTGAGCTGTAATTATTGAAGGAACTATGCAGCAAGCTTAGTTTGATCATTCCACTTGTTCTTTGATCCCCCCTCCTCTTCTTCTTCGTATGTCTATTGCGGGGCTGCGCCGCCATCGATCTGTCGATATCATCCTCACATTCCACGGAGGTCCTGATGACTCGTACGTGAACCGATCCAATCATAGTGCGTAGACTTAGTTCGGGTTTTGATTTGGTTATTGCAATTGAGATAATCCGATTAATACCAAATGCTGAATGATGTCGAAATGGTCGGATGAGATCAGTTTACATTCACCTGTATAATAATAATACATTGCGCTTATACCAACCGTAGGATCTAATCCAACATTTGCTTCTCTGATATAAAAATTCGTTCTTACTAATCCTCGGTTTACTCGTCGCGCTACCCTGTCTTGTCACGTACAATGGTCCCACCACTCCAAGGTAAACCACGGGGGACGTTTCCGATTTCCATGCCATGTAGACTTCGCGATTGGCACATTAGTCGATACCTACCCGCTTTTATCACTCGAATGGAGCGACCGCTACAGATGCATCTCTAGTGGGCCACGGTCGCTCTCCAGTGGCGAGGCAGGTGTCTGAAGGTAGCTTGTAAAAGTATTGCTCAAACCCGCTTTTCTCGTCATTACTGCACTATTTTAAGGAAAGTTTCAAATGGTGCTGACAAGGCGATCATAATTACGATGCCACCCTTTCCGTCTCCACTGACCCCGTCCCGTAACGGTAATAGATCCTTGCACGTTCAATTCAAATTCAACGTTCCAGATTAATGACTGTACCCAATAAAGTGTTCACAAAACAGCCACCACCGTTTCAAACTCTTTGGCCCCTTCTCTCTCTCTCTCTCTCTCTCTCTCTCTCTCTCTCTCTCTGTGTTGCCTCTGACGGGGAAGACCTTCCAACGATCTCAGCTTCGCTTCCTTTTGCGTGTTCCGTCGATCGCAGCCGAGTTTTTCTCGAGTACGCATCTCTCAGATATCTCTTCTTTTCCCCTTTCTTTTAGCCTAAACTCCCGATGAATTCCTTGATGTTTCATCAATGTCAAGATGATCCGATTGCTCTAGTTGTGGCGTTTCTATCGTATGTCAACCAGTAATTCTATGGAATGATTTCTTGTTTTGATGTTAACTTTATGCAGTGCTTTGATTTTGGTTAGTTGGATGGTCGAACGCCTAGTTTTTGGCCTCGCGGACGGATTTGGGATCCAATTAAAGCTAGTTTTGTATTTGTGAATTGCGTCAGCTGACAACTATTACTATCGAAGCGCGTTGATGTTGATGTGGTGACTCTGAGTTTGCCTGCTTTGTATTTGTTCTTTAACTTACACTATATATGCGACTAGATGAATTTGGAAACCTTTTGCATCTTTCGGAAATTAGGAGTTGCGAATACGTTCAACGTTCATCCTTGATTTGAGAATTAGTATCCCCTTTATATCTTATTAACGATGGAAAATACACTTGTTGCAAATTGAGAGAACATGATGTAATGGATGAGGGCTGAGGAGAGGAGCTGAAATTTCATTTGATGCATGACCCTTTTGCGAGTGTGTGTGTGCGTTAACATTGGGTGTGCGAAACGAAAATGTTGGAATTAAAAAAGGTAATTTATTTTTTTTTCTTTTTTTAAAGAAAGATTTAACTGAAACGAGAATGGGAGTCAGCTTTTTTCCTATATATTGATTTCATACATAATACAAGCTATAAATAAGGCCAAAATTGCAGGATTTACTTTGCCATGTAGACATTTTGGAACACTGTTCCTGACTCGGTTTCTTTATGATGGATAACTTTTTCTCTTGCAGGTCAAAGTGGTTGACTTGATATGGCTTGTCCTTCTAATGATCAGCTGTTGCAATTGGAAACAACATGTGGATCTCTTCTATATGAGCTTCAGGTTTTCCCCAATTCTCCACTAACTGTAATATAAAATGTAACTGGACAGACTTTAAGAGGGACGACAGTTAGGATATCATGATAAATTTCTAAAAGTTCAGGGCAGTAGTATCTTTATCATTGCGACACTTCCCTCTTACTGTCATTATTATTTAGTATTGCTTTCAAGGACAATAGTGGCATGCATATTGATTCTAAATTCGTCTGGTTTATATAATCTAAAATTTCAGATTATATGGGATGAGGTTGGTGAGTCTGACGCTGAAAGGGATAAAATGCTCCTTGAGCTAGAACAGGAGTGCCTGGAGGTCTACAGAAGAAAGGTTGACCAGGCTAATCGCTGTAGAGCTCAGTTGCGACAAGCAATTGCTGACTCTGAAGCGGAGCTTGCAGCCATCTGCTCTGCAATGGGTGAGCCACCAGTACACACAAGACAGGTGTGTCTCACTTCATGCACCGAGTATAATTATCTATCACTTCCCTGATTTCAACAATTTCTTGGAATGCCAAAATTGAATGATCCTGCTTACTTCTTATTGTTTGTTTGTTGCCATTTCCTATCAGTTCATTAAGAGAGTAGGTCTTATCCTGCTTAAGTATCCTGTTCTTTTGAAGATTATAATATGGTGAAGTTTGTTATATATGTCAATTCTCCTTACAGTCGAATCAGAGAGCTGGAAGCTTAAAAGAGGAGCTCGAGTCCATTACCCCACAGCTAGAGGAGATGCGAATGAAGAAAGTTGAGAGATTGAACCACTTTATAGAAGTAATAGAACAGATAAGAAAGATATCACTTGAGATCATGCCTTCTGGGTGCAACCCATTGATGTTGGCTGTGGATGAATCTGATTTGTCTACAAGAAGGCTTGAAGATTTATACAGACAACTTGAGTTACTTCAGAAGGAGAAGGTTGGAACTTTATGTCTCCTTATTTAAAATTATATTTTTTATTTCTATAATTGTGCAGCAACTTTGCCTATTTATTCTTTTAACAAATTTAGATGTTTTCTACTTCAGAGTGACCGGTTGAAGCAAGTGATGGATCACTTGTCCTCTCTGAATGCGTTATGCTCCGTGCTTGGAGTTGATTTTAAAGAAACAATTAGAGAAATACACCCTAATCTAGATGAAACTGAAGTATCAAAGTGTGTAAGCAATACCACAATAGAAAGGCTTGCCACGGCTATAGGGAGAATGCGAGATATTAAGATAGAGAGGATGAAGAAGGTAATTGATGCTACTGAATAGCAATACCTACTTTGATTTTGCTATAATTTAAATTCAGACATTGTTATATGTCAGCTTCAAGATCTTGCATCTACAATGTTGGAATTGTGGAATCTAATGGATACGCCAATCGAAGAGCAACAGCTCTTTCAGAATGTGACATGTAATATCGCTGCTTCAGAACAAGAAATTACAGAGGCCAACACTCTTTCGGTGGACTTACTCAATTATGTAAGTCAGTAACTAGAACAGAATTTATATTTGCACTGTTATCATATATATATATATATATGTGTGTGTGTGTGTGTGTGTGTGTGTGTGTGTGTGTGTGTGTGTGTATTAAGTGACAAGGGCACAATTTTGATGTAGGTGGAGACAGAAGTTTTGAGACTCGAACAGCTAAAAGTTAGCAAGATGAAAGAGCTAGTCTTGAAGAAGAAAACAGAACTTAAAGAACTTCGGTGGCGGGTGCATCTGGTGGCAGAGGCAGAAAATCAAGAAGAATTTGAAATTAGTGCTATTGAATCTGGTATGTGTTTCTATTTCGACATTTTGTGCTACTGAGAGATGGTCGTAACCTTTGTTTCCAATTATTGTTGTGTTGGCAGGAGCTATTGATGCCACTTTAATTCTGGAACAGATAGAGTTCCAAATTGCGACAGTTAAAGAGGAAGCCTTTAGCAGGAAAGATATACTTGAAAGGGTAGAAAAATGGTTTGCTGCATGTCAGGAGGAAGCATGGCTGGAGGAGTACAATCGGGTAGGAAATAAAATGGTAGATGTAATCATTTGGCTCTACCCTGTGACTTACATATCTTCTTTATGATCTATTGCAGGATGAAAACCGCTACAATGCTGGAAGAGGTGCACACCTATCACTTAAGCGTGCTGAGAAAGCTCGTGCATTAGTCAACAAGATTCCAGGTTATCTAAGCTCAAAGACAACAAATAAGAACTTCAAATGTGCATGATTGAGTTATTTTGTGTCATAAGCTTTTTACTTATTGTATCTTGAGCAGCTATAGTAGAAACTCTGGCAGCCAAAATCACACAATGGGAGAAAGAAAGAGGCATTGAGTTCACATACGATGGCGTGAGCATTACTTGTCATGCTTGTTGTTTGGTAATGGCCTGAGAAAGGATCTCATCTCCAGTTGCTTCAATCTTGTAGGTGCGTCTTCTCTCAATGCTGGAAGAATACACCATAGTCAGGCAAGAGAAAGAGCAAGAACGCAAGAGACAGAGGGTAAGCCTGTCAAGGTGACTTCAGATGAGATCAAATATTTGCGTTTCTGGATTATAACGTATTGATAATTCAGGATCAGAAGAGGCTCCAAGGCCAGATCATAGCCGAGCAAGAAGCACTTTATGGTTCAAAACCCAGCCCTTCAAAATCTCAAAGTGCAAAAAAGATACCCAGAACATCAGCTGGGTGCCCAAGCCGAAGGCTCAGTGGAGCAACACAGCCTCCCAAGCTTGATCATCTGCATTCTGCAAAGCCTGTGCGCTCAGCAAAGAAGACAGATGATTTGGGCATCCTTTCTCCTGGTTAGTTTCCTGAACACTAGATTCAGAAATACTACAAATTAATCTTCTTCCAAGTTCTACCATTGACCATGCAAAGTTTGAGCTCTTGTAGGTGCAAGAGGTGCAGATATTGCTGGCCTTCCTGTGAAGAAGCTAACTTACAATGCCATGACCACACATCAAGAAGTAGGCGTGCCACGCAAACCCTTTGCTCCTATACTACCAGTTAACAACATGCCAACAACACCCTCTAAGCACATTGTCAATACGTTTGAAGAGAACAAGTCCCCAAATGTGATGCTAACTCCCAAAACTCCAATGGCAGTGCAAGCGCCGATGCAGGTGGCCAATACACCTGTTCCTCCGACTTGCCTCTTTGACCAAGCAGTGGCCAAGGTAGTAGCACCAGTGGAGCAGACAGAGTATTCATTTGAAGAAAGGAGGCTTGTTTTCTATCTTAGTAGATAAATGAGCTACATAAACCAATATTGGAGACGTCTTCTGTAGTCTGTAGTTGATTCAAAGTCGATTATTCTCGACTTCGGTTAATGATCACTAAGAACTGTCTTTAGTGTTAATAGATAAATCAATCAAAATTGCCTCTGGATTATTGAGTGTTGCACTCTGTGAGCTGCAGTTGGTTGTCAATACTTCTATGGTGGAAGAGCAGTAAGTACTCCTGAAGATGTGATATAATGGCTGAAACAGGTCTAATTGATCCGACAATGAAACGGAAATCTAAGTGAACATGTTAAATATAACCTTTTACAAAGCATCTACAACAGACTCTCTAATGACTGAAACAGATCTAATTGATCCTACAATGAAACGGAGATCTGAGTGAACATGCTAAATATAACCTTTTACAAAGCATCTACAACAGATCTTTTGAGAGTTTGAGCCCATATTGATTTCATAGCATTTTCTACTTAGTAGAGCAATCCAATTTTAGCTCGTGATGTCCGTGACCTATGTCGAGGTGGAAGGTTAGTTCATGATCCAATCTAAGCATAGCCCAAGAACCTCTCCTAAGTTGATTAACGATGTTTGATGATGAGGATTTCCAAGGTGAAACCATGCTATGCTCCGATGCCCCTACAACTCATTTTAGAGTGCCTCCCAACTAACTCTCTCGGATGATTCCAAAATGAACCCATGTATAGTAGTGTAAAAGAGTTGAACAAGATGCATTGCATTGACGGGTTCAAGTTTGACGATATGTTACTCAATATTATCTTTCTAATGAAAGTTTTGACGGAGGTGTAAACTATCATAAAAAAAAATCAAGCATAAAATTAAAATAATTTTAATAATTTTTTATTTGAAGAATTTATCGGGTCCTTGATGACATATGAAATGACATGATAATACATGATAAACTTGAGAATAATCTTTCAAAGAACAAAAAGGACATGACACTTAGAACCCAAGAAGGTCACTTGGGTGAAAACTCTAAGTGATGACGATGATAATGATGATGACTTGACACTTTTTATAAGAATATTTAAAAAATTCTTAAAAAGGAACAAAACAAAACAAGACACTAAGAATAAAAGTGAACTAAAAAAGGACCAAATAATTTGAATGCAAGAAGCCGAGATACTTCAAAAATAAATATCCCAAGTAAAGAAAAAATAATAATAAAAAAAAGAAGGTGCTCAAAGCAACTTGGGATGATTTGAGTACATCCAAAGACGATGAGCCAACCAACAAAGAAGTTGCTAACTACACTTTAATGACGTTCAATGACAAGGTGACTCAATCAAATCTCATTTAGTTTATGATGATTTACGTATCACTTTCAATGATCTATACGATGAATGTAAGCTAGTTGATAAAAAATATAAGTTATTAAAAAAAGAATATGCTTATCTTATTAGTAAATTTGATAAATTAAAAAATAAGCATGATAGTATGCTAGCTTCTTATATTAAGTATGATGAGATAGATTCACTTAAGAAAAAAAATGTTTTACTACAAGAAATGTTAGAAAAATTTAAAATATGAGATAAATCTCTAAATATAATCTTTTCTAATAAAGGTTATGTTTATAGAAACGAAGGAATTAACTTTGTGAGTAATAATCAATAAAAACCAACTATCTTCGTTAAATGACCTACATTACATATCTCACCTATAGAAAAATAATTTTTTTATGGAAAATATGATCATTTTGCCTATTCATTTAAAAGATATAGTCCACACAAATTAGTTTGGGTTCCTAAAGAAATCATAAATCACTCAATGATAGGTAGATCTATTTATGAGGAACACAATGTTAAATGGGTACCTAAAAGAAAACTCCCTTTCTTATAGATATATCTACAATCATAAGTTAGGAGCAAGAGATGGTACCTTAATAGTTGATGCTCAAGATACATGATCGGAGATCCAACACACTTCTCTAAACTCACTAGTCAAGATGAAGAATTTATCACTTTCAAAGATAATAATAAAAGAAAAATTATTGAAAAAGGAAATATAAGTAACAAATCAACACTTCTTGTAGCCTTGGTTCAGGAGTGATAAAAAAGCAAAAATATATTGCTCTAATAATTTGGTTTCGAAGAATTGTAGTAGATCTTCAAGAAAATTAAGATGAACCAATGAAAATATGTTACAACCATAAGTTACTGTTGCAATGACGAAGAATCCTATATTCCACAAGCACACCAAACATATTGAAATTTGATATTATTTCATTTATGAATTAGTTGATAAGAAAAAAATTCAAATGGATTATTACATTAAAGACCAGTTTATTGCTATCTTTACAAAAGCCTTGGTAAAAAAAATAATTTTAAGTTATAATTATTTTAAATTTAAGGGTTGTGATAAGATTCATTCAAATAGTTAAGATTAGATGAAACAAATATAAAAATTTAGATTAAGATAAATATATAAGGATGAGAAGATTTATTGGGGTATAATTGATTCCTTTATTATTTAAAAAAAATATATTTTTGAATCAATCTAAAACTAATGTCTTTGGAATGATGCAAAAGCCAAAGGACTTTTCATGCCAATGTTCTAATCATCATGTTCCATCTTTGTGGAACGCAAAACAGGAGCAAGTTAATTTGGATCCTTGTTTGCTGGTCAAGAAGTACATACCATTCCAGGTTACTCGCTGAGTGTGGTTACCGTGAATCGGGAGGTGGTTCACTTGTGGCCGTCCGGTGCCGATCGAGGAGCTCCCTGGCTAATGCCTGGAGATCGCCACCCCCAAACCCAGAGCTCTCACAAGGGCTCCTTGTGCTGGTGCTCAGCTGCTGCTGCTGTTGCTGAAGAGTCCATGCTGGCTGCACCAGGGGGTTGAACAGCGTCGAGAGATCAACTGCAGTAGGGAGGTTCGCGGCTGATGGCAGGTCTGATATCGCAAAGGGTATCGGCGCTACGACTAATGGCGGTGGCAGCGGTGGCGGAGGGGATGGCAGCTCCAACGTGGCCAGGTGGGCTTGTAAGTAGGACAGCTCCGCCTGCAGGTTGACTACCTATTCCAACATCCTATCGAATCAATATTCGAGTGCAAACCGTAAAAGCACAGGTCGATTCTACTGTTTAGGACCCATCGAAGGTTAGTATGCACCTGCTGTTGGAGGGCGAAGATGTGAGCGACGCAGCCGTAGACGGGGTCTCGGAGGCGCGCCTGGGCCTCGTAGCAGATGGTGACAGCGGCGTCGAGCCTCTTGTGGGCGGGGATGTGGAGGAGGAGCTTCGACACGTTGCTGGCGCCGAACACCTTGTGCACAGCCGCGAAGTGCGCCGCGCCTTGCTCGGAGTCGAAGTACGGCGCAAATATGCACCCCGCCATGCACTTCCTCCTCAGAAACTTGCAGGCTCCGCACGGTCCGCTGCCACCACCTGCACTCCCACCTCCTCCTGATATACCGCCGCCACCACCGACACCCCCACTTCCTCCCCCGGTTGCTCCTTCAATACTAGGACTAGGATTGCCACTCATATCACTGATCTCCCTTTTTTGTGCTTATTTGAAGGTTGGTATCCTGACACAAGATGAATCCATGGATTTGTTTGTGAAAGGATCGAGGACGGACAAAAGGAAAGGGAGGTCTAAAGATTGATATAGAGAGAGTGTGCGTTTGTGTGTGTAAAAATCGAGTGAGGCAGAAGGGGGACTTTGTCTTATTGGTAGGGGGCATGTTGGAGTTACTGTTTCATGCTTGTTTGTTTATGGTTTCCACATGACTCTCTAATGCCATGCCAAGCAACCATACCGACCATCCCCAACTCTCTCTCTCTCTCTCTCTCTCTCTCTACAGTTGCAGCTTGCGTGAAGCAAACATGCAATGAAGAAAAACCCAACCCAAACTTTACTTCTATTCCTTCTCTCTTTTCTTGCTTGTCACTGTACAGCAGCAGATTCCTCTCTCGACTGTTCTCTTTCACGGTTCAATTTCTTCTTTCAATGAAGCTTATACCAATGTCCTCTCTCTCTCTCTCTCTCTCTCTCCAGATATGAGTTACACGTAAATGGAGGGCTATATAGATCAGTGTGGGGCAATTGTGGAAGGTGGATTTGGCGTGTCCGCGTCCATGATGTCTCTGTATATGCAGATGAATCCCTTCGTGCTAAGACTAAGGACACGTGAGATGAGTTCTTTTGGGGAGGGAAGATAGTTTAATGGAGGTATAGAGTAGAATAACAGAGAGAGCTACAGAAGGCAGTGACATAGTATCTTCCATTACTGCTCACTCTGCCGTTCATATCTTTCATAATGATTTGGGCTTTGTTGCAGGAATGATGTCCTGATCATATAACAAAGCAAATACCGTAACTTCTGAGAGACATATCCGTATCATGTGACCACTCTGCTTCACTAAACAAAGAGCAGCGTGTCAACAATCTTTTATGTGCCATGCGATCCACGATTCGTTGATTTCTTTGGGTCTCCAAAAACCCTAACGGGACCAGAGCAGGTCCTACGAGTGACTCGTGCGGGACCCCAAGATTGCGTGCGGCACTGCCACTGTTCCTCCACTCGTGCGGTCGTCGGCTCATTGGAATCAGAACAAAGCTGGGGAGGGATGACTTATGTATTTGACTTCGACTCCAGATTTCCCGTAGAAGGGAGTGCCAGCTTTAAATGGGGGACGTTGTCCCCTTAACATGGAACAATGGAAGAGTGTTATGCGTAATATTAGTGTCCCCGAACAAACGGAGTCCGCTAACTGGGAGAGGGAGAGGCGGGGGGGTCAAAGGATGGACCCAATTTGGTGGACCAACACAAGCTTTCCTTCCCCATGGCCTGCATATTGAAATATGATGAGAGGGCCTACCTACCACCTAAAGGCTCAACAACACCTCTCCCTTCAACTACTCCATCCCCAGATCTCTGGCCATGTCCTCGTTGGATCGACCGACAAGATCGCTTTTAGGGACACCAAATGCAGGAGAAAGGGCCTAAACGTCAGGTCTTAATGCATAGCAGCAGCGTAGTGTAAGGACTGTGCATTTTGAGAGAATACCAAAGAGATCATCGACCGCTTGTGGTCTGTAATGGACACCGGTTTGTAGCGGACTAGATGATCATCACTGGAAAGCTTATGCTGCTTTAGGAGTTGGAAATGCTTAAAGATTTGGTGCTAGTCCAAGAGGAAGTTCTAGAGAATTAGGTGAAAGGCAGATGGGTAGTAGAAGAAGAAGAAGAAGAAGAAGAAGTCTTGATTGCTAGGAAATAAATTGTTTTCTGTGCATGTCAGTCGACAAATAGGTCTACAACATAACCGAGTCCAAGTGTATCCCGATCCGGGTTTCATGTAAAGATGTCAAATTGTGCTTTACTTCCAGGATGTGGACTTTATGATACTTATCAGCAAGTGTGTTCTTCTTCTTGCCTCTGCTGCGGCCAGCGTTTCATATCATAAGGTGGCAAGTCAAGGTAGGGGTAGAACACTAAGCTACCTCGGCATATAGAGTTACACCATGCAAATTATCTCGTACGTCTTGTTAATGCATATATAGGTCAGTAAACATGCCAAAACAAATTCACTGGTTTATTCGAAGTTCATCATCAGAGCTCAGAAAATTTTGGTTGGATCCAAGGAAGGAGATGGTTCAGTTCGTTGGAAAATAAGAAAAAGAAATTAAAAATCAAAAGAAAAATCTATCAAACATCAACAATAAGATTTAACGTGATTTGATGACTCCCTCTAGAGAGTATACCCTCTCTAGATACCTTAGAGAGAAAGTCAACATCACTCAAAGTATTTCTCACATCTTGCTTTCCTCTATCAGACTAAAATACATGAAATATTTATAAGAAAACCAAACCCTAATTACTAAGTTTCCTTCGTAAGAATTTTATTTAATTAGAATTTTTTGTTTTATTAGAATATTAGCTTCAAAAATTCTACTGCGAATCCCAACAGGATTTATGGATCTGCAAAAGCTACTTCTAAAGTTTTCAGTGCTTCAATTAGACAGCAATTCTGCATATATCACCAGAAATTCTGCAGAAGGGCGCAGTGTCCAAAGCATGCTTTGAAAAGTTCTCAATGCTTCAATTAGACAGCAATTCTGTAGCGTCCAAAGCATCCTTTGGAAGCTACACGGACTGCATCGTAGATTATGTGTCGGATAAATGAACCAGCTGAGAATTGAAGGAAGGTTTATGCAACAACGATGAAGCAAATTAATCTACGAGTAGTTAACATTTCAGCTTATATCTCGATTTTTAGCCAGTTCTGAAACAATTCAAGAAAGAATCCAAGATAAAACGGGTCTAACTATCCATTATTCTGATGCTTAAATACAGTGAAGCAATCAATGTGGCCTGGAGATGAATTTGGATTAATGCCACATGTCATAGATAGGGCCGAAGTTGTAGCAAATGTGTGACATGATCAAAATTGAGAAGGAAAACGACATTGATGGATGGAAGTGTCGATTTGGTTGTCATTTTAGAGTTTAAGCTTTGGTGACAAGCAGAAAACAGAAGAAAAACTTGGCATTGGTCGCTCCTATCAAAATGACAGAATGAAAGATAAGCTGAAAAACACAATGCAACACCGAAACAAATCCAAGCATTTCGAATGCAATACTTTCTAACGAAGAATTCGCATTGTGGAACCAGCACCTGCAGATTCGTCTTTTGCTATTACACGAAACCTGCAACTCTAAAGTGTACAATGTAAGAGATGATAAGAAAATGGGAGTCTCCAAATGGCAAAATGAGAAAGTCTCGGTGGGGTTTATGGTGTTCGAAAGTAGATGATTCCATTATTTTTATAGGCAACCAAACATCGGCATGTAAGTTTAGAGTTCACCAAAACAAGCAACTTCGTCAGCATTTTTGCTATCATCTGTCGTGCAACTCACAGTCAGTGGTTCCATTTAGAGTTGAATGGCAGGATTTGCTTCATTATTTAGACAACACTGAGCACACAATGCCAGAAATTCTAATTTCAATGGGTTGATCTGATCATAATATGGTAAAGGTCAATGTGGGTATGATTTAGATGCATTTCAAAGCAAAAAGAAAAAGAGAATCAATCACAAAACAAGCTCAAGAATGAATATTATCTCGATATGCTACGATCACCAATGGAGCTGACTTAAACAAGTGATAGGAGGTTACGTTAAGAAATCGATTAGATCTTGAACTCCACTATAGATCTATTGGGGATCTCCGATTCACATACCGAAAAGAATTATGTGTTTCTTAAAAAAATAATTGGAGTAGATTAAGATAGAAGTCATTATCTTGATTGTTTACTTTTTACGAAGTCTTATTTATATAAAGTTTGCAAAGTCTAAATTTATTTACCATACAACAAAAAAATTCTAAGTTTGAAGGAATTTTATTTATTTACATATATTCCTTCCAAAGTTTGAAGGAATCTATGTACCATACAACAAAAAAATTCAAAGTGTCTATATACCTCCAATGACTTGTCTGTGATTTGCACAGTAATCTATTTGGTGTTACACCAGCTGAGGTGCAACAGCAACTGTTACCAAATGGCAGACTTAACATGCTTTACTGGACCTACAGACAAGAGCGTACTGTTGCAGTACAAGAATACATTTCAGAATGAGAGTGAGAACGATAATATCGCATCGCTTCCAGCCCGAACGCATCTGTCTCCGTACCTCCGTGTTCCCATGATTGTTTCGGAACGTAGATGGCCAGTAAGTAGCTGAGAGACATGCCCAAGAAAGTTAAGTAGGGGGAGAAGTAGTAATGTCTTGCATGCAAATATTGATCGTCCGGGGACTTGGAATTGTCTATGGTGGTGATTCCAGCTTTAAATACCAGAGGTTGCACAGCTACCGTGGTGTGGGGGTGTGAGCATCTGAGCACACGGTCGTGGTTTTGTTCTGGAGCTATCAGTATCGACGTCGACCTTATTGTTGGGTTGCAAAGGCTCAGCAGCTTCGCTTCCGGTTTGGTAATTCAAGTGGAGCTGGTGATTAGGTGTGGCTCGACTGGAGCATATAAATTATTCAGGAGCATGTAGCATCAGAGACTCACGTGGATGTCTGTCCTTGAAGACGACCTTGTTCCGTGTCCTCTACGGAGAAATCATCAATGGCCGTCTTCTGATATGCTTCCCAGCCGCACCAGGCGAACACCCTAACCATACGTAGTTGGCTTCATCTTCTTGCGAGGAGAAGAGAGAGTTCGCAGTAAAGGATTTTGGGGCTAATTATAATTTAGCACTGTTGTCTTTTTAACATTAGATTTCTATATTTTAAAATTTTATATTAAGATTATCATAATTATGAAACTAAAATAGTTACTCTTATTTTTTCTAACATCTTTCATTATTTTAACAAAAATATAATAAGTGGCATCACATATTGAATGACTCATTTTCATTTTATGAATGGTAAAATGGTAAATGATAATATTTTTTACGTGTTACAATTGGGTTGTTAGCTTAGTCTCGACCTTTGAATGGTTTCTTGAATGTCTTGTCTCTCTAGATCTAAATTTATTGTCACATGATTTTCGATAATGCTATTGTCTCGAGCCATCTTCGTTTAGTCAAAATCTTTATTTTCTTCTCATTCAAGATCCATTCTTGCCCTCGATTATTCCATAAGATGAGTAAAAGATTTTGGTCAAAATCTGATCTTTCACTAAGGTTTTCTTGGTATTGCTAATTGTTTTATTCAAAATATTTTTTTTTTCCGAATGCATTTTGTGGATGATTCAGTTTGTCGGAAGAGCAAAAGAGTAAAAGATACCATCCTTTGCTTAATGTTTTCCCCTTCATCAATTTCGCGTTGGGGAGAAACAAAAAGAAATAATCTGTTATGTTCTTTTTCTTCTTGTAATAAGTGTATGTTCTAATCTTGTTTCTCCTTTGCATTGTGTAGGTCTTGGCTTTCTAATTTCATTCATCAATCTCTTGATTGTCGAGTACCTCATTGCTCCGATCATCATCTTCTCATCTCCTTGATTTCAAGCAATTCATCAAACTTAAGTATATCAAGCTTGGTTATCACTACCTGATTAGCTATGGGTTGTACCTATTTTATCTTTTAATCATAAATTTAGTTGATTTTACTTAAGTCATGTGACACCCTTATATGTCCATCTATAAATTGTCATCCTCCCTAAAATCTCTTTATGATATCTTAAGGATCTATATAAAAAAAATAGGTTAGAGAAAGTATTTAACTCAAGATCCTATAAGTAGATATTTCAATAAATACTTGATAGGCAATATAAATTATAAATATAGACTTCGCAAGCTATGAATGATCACTTGATAAAGAGTCAAAGGTTATCCACTATGGTTAAAAGTCCTCACAAGTGCTCACAAGATATAACTGTTGAACTAGGTAGCGAAATAGCTCTAGGTAGCGAAATAGCTCTAGACACTACCTGAATGACTATCCAACCATATGCCACTATGATAGCTCTAAAAGGTTATGTTGGCTAACACTCTATACTACTATACGGAGTTAAAAAAACCCTCAAAATAACTACTTGGATGCTTTATTTTTAGGTAATTTTGCCTATATATGATGACCGCACATAACCTACATTTACAAGACTAAAACAGTTACAAAAGATAACCAAAATAGGTCTACCAAGCCTATTGCAAGCTATTTATATATTGTATAAAGGATGAACAAAGTTAAAAGGCATGAACATATATATACATTACATTAAATACTATACAGATTTGTTTGTGACATTCTCCTCCACATATTCCATTAATGTCTTCGTTAAAACCTTTACGGATGCTACGTCTCCTCACCTTTATTGAATCTATAATATTCTGCTCTAGTTACAGCACATCTTTTGGCTCCCAATTGTTCTCCGTTATTGTTATTGAGCAGTCAAGCTTTAATTCGCCAACACTACTTTAACTCGTCAATAACACTATAAAGTTTATATATTGATTCCTCTTCTACTTATTTATCATGTTCAAGTAAGCTCATATTATTTTTACTTTTGATTGTCATTTTGTTAAAAAATTAAGTAGATAATCCACTCTTGATAAAATGAATTATCATTTGTAAGAATTTGACAACTAATATCTTCCACTAAATTTCTTCAAATGATCTTTGAACATATGTAGAACTCCTTTGCTAGATAAATAAGATAATTATGGTACTTGGTTTTGCTCATTCTCTTAAGAGTTACTTTGATTTCATCTGCATCCTCAAGAGTTATACTTTATAGATCAAGTTGGTTAGTAGCATTCATCTACTCTTTGCTCACACTTTTAAAGTACTTAAATATTTGCACTCATAGCATTGAGTTAGCTACAACAATATGCTTTCTTATTGCCATCGAACTTTTGGAATGTAAGAAGTTTTGCTTGAAAATGATAAAATTTTGTCCTAACTTATAGCAAGTCTTTGAGAGTTTTGGTCGCTTTTGGGATTATATCATATTCTCCATCAATTGTGTTACCAACTCCTTTGAGTAGAAAAGGTATAGTTTCGAAGTCCACTAACTTTACTAAAATTGGTGTGCTATTATCTAGATCCTAGACCCCTTGCCATCAGCACAATCTCCTTTACATATAGCTTTCTTTATGATAACTCAAATAATAATACTATAGTATATTTTTTTAAGAGTACATGCATCTATATTCTCTTGCCTATTGTCAAGGCCTTCTAACCCCAACTTAGTCTTTGTAAGTTGAGTCGCTTTAGTCTTTTTGTTGACTACTTCACTAAAATAAGGTATATATGTCTCAAAGCTGTCTTTGATTTTAGCATCATGTAAGATGAGTCTATTTCATTATAATAAGGGACCCATAGAACGATATAATCTCGCTCTTACCTTTGCAAGAGTTAATATCCTTGGCTTTTGTTCAAGGAAATTTTTGCACCTCCAATCTATGTTTTGTCTTCTATATCGACTCCCTTCATATGGCTTTGACACTTCATTAAATTTTACCTAAGTTGCTTTATTCCTCGATGTATACTAAATTGATAGTGGCTCTTATGACCACCATTCTATGGGTTAGCCCTCCATTAAGTCTGATATTCATATCAGCTTGTACATTTGTTTGATTTACCTATGGTTGCTCCCTTATGAACTCATAATGCATCCACCAGCACATTACCTATATAAGATCATGCAATGACTCCTCATCACTTGCTCGTTCGTTGAGTTTTATAGAATTATCGTCTTGAGGTACCCCTCAATATATATACTCTATTGCATATAATTCTCTTTATGAAGAATCGAGACTTATCCCTCCTAGGTATTTGTCGTATTGGAGTAATTTTTCTTTTTGTATCTTTCTCTCTGGAAGTTTTGGAGACTACCATCCTCTTAGACTATTCTACCTTACTAAACAAATTATGTATTATTCCACAACAATGAATGCATTTGCTAAATTACGACTCTTAGCAAATACAGCCTCTTGTTGTGCCCCTCACAACCTAGCAATATGCTAAATTTACTATACAGTTTAACCTCCTATGGACGTATTATTCTTATGCTAATGAGAAAGTTTTTCTACTCCATGACACCGAGTTTTGATTACCTTGGGATGACCACAAATAGTCTATCATCCGTATACAAAGCCCTTATATAAGTACTAAATTCTTCGAATTAACAATTTTCATCACTTCTGTGAGCTTTGAATAACTCTTTTAGTCACCAAACAATATATCTATCCTTACATGGTCTCATCCTTTACCAAGAACCCTATTTGTCTTAAGCACTATCAAGTTTTGTTGCCAATATTGAGCCATAGCTTGAACTTAGCCATCCTAATGTTTGTGCACTATGCAGTCTTCCTAGCTCACTTATCCATATGGTGCCTCTCACGTTAAGGGTTAATCATTCTTCTAATCGTCAATCTCAAACGATCATCCCTCTAAGCAACTCCTTTTCTTATATCTCTTTGTCCATTTCTCTCAAACGGTCATGCATATTGGTTGCCTTCAACGTTATCCCACTAGGTCTCACATATTTGTATATTCAATATTTCTAAGTGTGCATATCCCGCTCTAATATTATTTGTCACGGACTTAGTTAATTTTTCTTAAGTCATATGACACCCTTGCATATCCGTCTGGAAGGGGTCAACCTCCCTAAAACCTCTTATAGTCCCTTAAGAGCTTGTAAAAGAGAAGACAAGTTAAAAAAATATTTAATTTGAGATCCTACGAGTAGGCATTTTAGTAAATACTTAATAGATAATACAAATTACAAACATAAAGTTTGTATGCTCTAAAGTTTGTAGGGTCCAAGATCATACACTATAGTAAAAAATCTCTATAAGTGTCCACATGATACTGTTGTAGAACTAGATAGTAAATCAACCTTAGACACTATTTCAAAAGCCCAGGTAGCTCCAAGGAGGGTATGCTGATTGACACTCTATATTACTTTTGAAAACTCACAAAATGATTGTTTGGATGATTTATTTTTAGATAATTTTACCTCTATTTGATAACTACTGTATTTATAAGACTAAAACAATTATAAAAATAAATAAAAATAGGACTATCAAGTTTACTATAAGTTTTTGTAAATCATAAATAAATCAAAAAATATAAACATATATAAAGATTACATTGAATACTATTTATATAGATTTATCTATAATATCTCCGCCCAACTCTCCACTTTATTTGTGAAGGACATCACGGGACCATCTCCACTTTAATATCATCAAAATGATCTTGTGCTCCATGCTTCTTGTCTTTTATTTTACTATTTAATTAAATATTTTCTATCAAAATTAGACTTGATCAAAAGGTTTTAATTTAAGCAAAACTAAAGGAAATGAAAAGGATATTAAATACTTTTTTTCACATCAATTTCACACTAATCCAGCACCTGATATCACATACTATCTTTCACAACTGATGTTAGGAAAAATAAGCTCTCAATATAAAATATTTAATCTCATAATATTTTATTTTTATAACTATAAATCTTTTAATATAAAATTTTAAAAATATAAGGATCACCAGAATAAGAGAGTGGTACATGAATAAATATATAATTAACCTAAGTTTTTTATATGAATAGGGTCTTTTCGAAGCAATGGTGATGATGGAATGTGAAACATTGCCCAAGTCTTCTCCTCTAGAGCACTCTGGACGGAAGATCTATTCATGTAAATGGAAATGTCTATTAATGAAAGGAGAAAGTTACGTAGGTAAGGAAAGGCAGCTGAAGAAAAGTCTGCCTTTCACACACTGCAGTCCCAAATATATTATTTGGTCATGACCGGGCCATCGATTTGTGTCTGATAGAACCCATCAAAACCACTGTGAAGGATTCTGATGGCATGCGTTGACGCAAGTTTCTGAAAGTTGACCTTGGATTCAAAGTCAAAGTTGTTTGAGGAGCTTTTCACATTATTAAATCGGAAATTTATATTCGAGGGCAGTGATGTGTTAGACCAAACTCATGGAAGCACGGCAGCCACGGACACAAGAGGTGCAGTGATCTTGAGGGCCACTCGACGTATACATACTGACCCCTCCAACCTTGGAAAGTTGATCAGCGACGTAATAATTGAGCACATAAATCAATTTAAGCCTTTTTTTAGCCTTCTGCATCTTCTTTTACGTTAAGAAAACAAAACATCAAGATCAAGCCACAATCTGCACCTCGAAACACTGTATGAAGAAGGATAAATGACCTCCTCCTCTTTGCTTCAGAAATAGGAACAGATGATCACCTCCTCGAGATAACATGAGAACGTTATCGACCTCCTCCTCTCCCCACCACCACAGCCGCCGCCCCTTGGCTTCGTCTAAAGCCAATCGGCCAAAAGTCCGCTCCCGTCTTTCTTCCGTTCATTATCGTTCTTTTTATCTGTTCCTTCTGCTCCGTCCCATTCCAACAGGCTGTTGCTTTCCGACTCGCCACCCTCGCGGCCCCACGCGCCTGCGTCCCATCCGACGGTACGAGGAAAACTAAGGGCGGGAAAATTTATGTAGAATAAGGAATAGAAGTCAAAATAAAGAAAGGTGCTCGCATCCGTCGCGAGACCTGCGTTTCTTGCCCCGTCAAAAAGAACGGCGCCGCGCGGCCACCGTCCGTCACGGTGACCTGTCCTCAACGTGTGTAGATTATGGCGCTCCATGTGACATCACGTGAGTTACTTCCTTCCCCACGCGTAGCATCCGCGATTTGCCACTTTCCCGTGCGTCCAAACTGAATAGCACAACAATAAGAGGTTGCCCGACCGAACACCATGTTGGTCCCACGTGGGTAGAGCAAAGGGTGAGCCCGACAGGGTTACTGAAATTCTTGCTCTCCGACTCCAACGCCATGCCCTTCAATGAAGCCCTTGATTGCGTGCATGTGGCCCCGGACGACAAATCACACGACAGAGCTCCGTTGCCGACACGTGCTCCCTTCGCCTTAATTGTTCCACATTACTCTACGCGTGTCGCCCAAGCCACTCCGACGTAGTTCCCCGTTCAGGTCCAATGCACTCGCGACACGTCGTTGGACTCCCCACTGTGTTCCATGCCACCTCCTTGTACGGTAGCTGTGACCTCGATAGATGAGCTCCGACCATCTATCGTTACGTTGTCATTTTCCTAAAACGCCCCTCCTTTAAGGCTTCCCCCTAGAAATCATGCTAATTAGAACGGCCGACGAGACAGCACAAGGCCGTGGCTGTCCTCCGGCCTCATCGACAATTCTATCAAAACATGGCTTCGACGGGTGTGAAATTGATGTCCGGGTTCACGTGGAGACCGTTACCTGAACAATTTAAATCCACCGCCAACGTCTACATTTGTGGTCAAAACAATTAGAAGTTGAATATTGCATTAAGCCAAGTTAATAGAATTTTATTTTTCTAAAATATCTTCCCCCGGTTCGATCCTCCATTTTAATTTAGTGATGCTTGCAGATAGTTTGAATTTGAATTCATGTGTAGCCTAAACTCGAGAAAACATAAACGAGGCCGTCCGTTCATGTCTGCTGCTACTTCCCATGTTATCCGGTTATGGTGCAGGTCGTGATTAGTTGCCTGAGTAAGGGTAGCGTGGGAAGAGCCACAAGGGATAAGAATGACAGTGTGGGAGGGGAATGGGAGGTGTGGACCCGGGTCGGAATGGGTAGGTCAGGCTGGGCGTTGCTGGCGCGCGACGCCCGCGGTGGGCCCCATTCACAGACCGTCCGTTTCTTGTGCAGGAGACGTGCGTTTGCAACCTTTTTAAACACCCGAGTCCTCCCCTGCGCTCCTCTCTGGGCTCAGCTTTGTTCTCTTTCCTCTCCCTCCTCTCGTTTTCATTCTTCCCCCAACCAAAACAGGCGCGGACAAGTAGCAGGAGCGAGAAGAAAGAAAGAAAGGGAGATGGAGATCTCGATTTCTTTTTGATCCGTTACGAGGTTTCTGTAAACACAGTAGACAAACAGGGGTTTCTGTAGAAGAAGAAATGGAATTGGCGGATGAGTACCAGAAGCTCGTTAACAGAATGATGAACACTCCCAGGTGAGCCAATCTTTCGTTTCCCTGCTTCTCTACGTTGTCTTTGCGCCAGATCTATTCATTCCTCTTTGTCTCTCCCTGTCTTTTCTTGGTTCGTAAGATGTTAATGTCCTCCCTCTATGTTTGTCTTCAATTTTCATTTCGAGATCCACTGTTTTTCGAAATCTAATGGGGTTTGTTATCGATCGTGATGGCAGGGTGGTGATCGACAATGCAGTGTGCGCGACGGCGACGGTGGTGAGGGTCAACAGCGCCCGGAAGCACGGCATGCTGCTGGAGGCCGTGCAGGTGCTCACCGACCTCGGCCTCACCATCCAGAAGGGCTATATCTCCTCCGACGGCCGCTGGTTCATGGATGTCTTCCACGTCGTCGACGGCCGCGGCCACAAGCTCCTGGACCCCACCCTCCTTTCTCGCATCGAGCGATCCCTCGGCGGCGAAGCGTGGTCATCCTCCTCCGCTGAGGACGGCTCCAACAACCACGACGACGGTGATGACGGCGGCCTGGCGGGTCTCACGGCGCTGGAGCTCACCGGCACCGACCGCCCGGGCCTCCTCTCCGAGGTCTTCGCCGTGCTCCGGGACCTGGAGTGCGACGTGGTAGAGGCCAAGGTGTGGACCCACAACGGCCGCATCGCCTCCCTCATCTTCGTCAAGGACCACGACTCGGGCTCCCTCATCGCGGATGCGCACCGCGTCCATCGCATCGAGGGCCGCCTCCGAAACGTCCTTAGCGGTGATCACGACGTCCGCGGGGCCAAGACCACCGTGGCCTCCCCCACCATGACCCACTCCGACCGCCGCCTCCACCAGCTCATGTTCGCGGACCGTGATTACGAGCGTGTCTCCTCTAACGAGGCCTCTTCGTCGTCGTCGAAGTTGTTGATCTCTGTTCAGAATTGGACCGAACGCGGGTACTCCGTGGTCAGCGTGCAGTGCCGCGACCGCCCGAAGCTCCTATTCGACGTCGTGTGCACGCTTACCGACATGGAGTACGTCGTCTTCCATGGCACCTTTGGTACTGACGCCGACCGCGCCTATCAGGTAGATATTCATCGACAAGTCTCGTTTCCCCATTTGATCGTTGGGAAAATTGTTGGATTAATTGGTTTTTGAGTTTTGTCGATCGATTGCAGGAATTCTACATACGGCATATGGATGGAAGTCCGATCAGTTCGGAGGCAGAGCGGCAGCGAGTGATCCAATGCTTGCAAGCTGCAGTCGAGCGCAGGGCATCTGAGGTAACCTTCTTCCTCTGGTTCAGTTCTCAGTAATATTCTTTTCATTCATTGCTTATAAAGCGAGCGCCAGTATTCCGTACGATTCCTCTTTCCAGCCTCTGTTTGGCTCACTGTCGCTCCTCGATCAGGGAATGAGGCTGGAGCTGAGCATGCCGGACCGGAAGGGCTTGCTGGCGGACGTGACCCGGACGTTCCGCGAGAACGGCCTCTCAGTGACGAGGGCGGAGATCACGACCAAGTCCGGGGAGGCCAAGAACGAGTTCTGCGTCGCTGACACGAACGGCCAGCCGCCGGACCGCCGCGCGATTCATGCCGTCATCGAATGGATCGGAAAGGACCACCTCAAGTTGAACGAGCAACGCATGGTTTGGTCCTTCCAGGACCCGTCGCCGGAGGAGGCGGCCGGCGTCTTCAGCCTGGGGAACCTGGTGATGAGGAATCTATACTACCTAGGCCTCATCAAATCCTGTTCCTAGAAACCACCGAATCATGCGTTGGCTCATTGAACCGTGCTCTAACTTCCCTTGGGTCCTTGCCTTTTACCAAGTCATTCGAGTGAAAAGGTCTGGAAGCAGCAAGTGGTGAAAGCGAGAATATGGAAGCATATGACTCATGCAAAAGGGGCATCGGGGTCCCACGCGGTGGTTACAGCTGTGTACGTTAAGGTAATTTGAATATATCCAAAGTTATAGGTTGGGTAGATGAGATATCCGCAAAACAAAGCATATGGCTGCCATTGTTAGGTAAAAGCGGTGGTTGCGCTGGTGCCATTCCTGCCAGCTGTGGACTAAAATGATGGTGGGGGGGTGGTTTTCTATTACTGTTCTTGCTCTTTTGTTACACATGTACATATCCACACGACTTGTACACATGCCCACGAACATGCTAATATAGTAAAAGAATCGCTACTTTGTGTCTTCATCTTACCGGAGCTCAGAGTCGTTGAACTATGGGGGATGCCGTGCTTGCTAAAGGCAGGCGGATTAGTGCAGCGAAGCTCTTGGCGAAGTCACCGATCGCGTTCCAAGGATAAGAATTTGAAATTAAATGTTGACCTCGGAAGAGGTTGTTCGGAGACCGAGGACAATCCAAGCTGCGTTGCCTGTTCGAGCCTTCCTGGGCGTGCTGCGTGGCTTAATGATGTTCCCTCGACGACTGGTCCATCAGATTGACCAAGTCTTCATCGGAAACTTAACAATGGCTGCATCTCCAACGCCAGACTCTGTCATCCAATAGGCGTCGTCCTCGCGACACCGAAAGGATTGTGCTATCTATTGTTTCAAACACTAGAGAAGTTTCAGAGTATAAAGACGAAATAAACCAACATGGATTTGGTGTTACGCCGTCTTGCAAGTAGTAACACCTCGAGACCATTTAATATCACATGACACAGCAGCTACAATAGTGCTTTCGCCGCTCGATGTTGCGCAACTGCCGATTGATTGATATAGGATATCTTCTCTTGAGTGCTGAAGAAAAACAAGTGACCAGTCACCACATGGATAAATTTGGGCGGGACATATATAAATATATAATTGGTAGTGGTAGTGGAGCGAGGATGGAGGAATCTTCGAATCCTATTCGGTGAAGTACATGTCATTCATGTGACTCATCAATGGTTTGTGCAACTTCAATCAATATTATTTAACTCCGATCCATTTCAAGAGCATATAAATTAATCGCAGGACTATTATCCCCGTGGAAAAAAGTTCATAAACTACTTAATACTTTTTCATAATTGGGACAATGAATATGCTGATTCTGTGAAATTTATCTCCCATTCTCTCTGTCTCTCAGTCATTCCATGAGAGAGAGAGAGACTCTCCGCAGCAAAATTTGTACCAAACAATCTAATCACAGCTGATCCATAAACAGAGGGTCATAGTATCTGTCTAAGGATTCGTGACGTGGAAAGGATGATGTAAGATTGCTTTCGGCTCAAGTATTAGGTACTCTTTCTTTCTCTCCCTTCCTCCGCACGGCTCCCAAAGCAAAAGAGGGCCACATCACTCGATGGGAAAAGGGAAGTCATGGTCGATTCTTCCGATTCATTCACGCATCGTTCTTACAAGGTTGCTTCTCGTGCTACGTTTCCGTCCTCTTTCTATCGCGCTTGAGCCTTGCTTTGTTTTAATTGCTGCAGGGTTTATTGTTTACAGGGATTGTTCACTTCTTGGGGACGAAGTAAAGGCTTGTATGACATCAAAAGAGAGAAGCTTAGACCCTTTGGTCCACGAGAAACCATAGGAGGTCTAATCCTTCACCATGTCAAAGCTTTGTCATCAACACTGCTGTTGCTGCTACCTGTCAAGCTGTTCATCTCATCTTGAATTAAGCCCTTTATTTCTCTGGCTCCACTCACACCTCATTATGTCCTAGGGTGTTAGCAAGATCATGATATCAGTCCTAGGATGTAGGATGTGGCTTGCTTGAACTACAATGCTAGTCATTTTTAGGAATCAGCTAATCTGCTTTCCTGTAAACTACGAGCAGGAGATGGAAAAGTGAAAGCTTTAGCTGATTCTTCTAATACATTGCTTGTTCATGAGTTGGAATCTCGTGCTTCATGGCACGGGTGCCATTGGCTCTTGTGGCAGATTGGCCCCAGTGGAATCTATCTTGGTTGGGCAGGTGATCTTTTGGGAATGCTAATTCTCCTTCTAGATAGATGAGTTATCACCCAGTGGTAAGTTGACTGTTCTAATATAATAAGCCGGATCTGCTAGTGACTGCCTACTCTGCGGCTGGTTCGATTTGAATTCTGATTCTGATTCTTGTTCCAATATACTACTAATTGTTGGATCTAATGAGAGTGACACCCAAAGAATTAGGCACCTGCCTACCCCAAGTGGATGAAATTTCAACCCTGGAGAAGATTCTGCATGAAATTTCAGCATAACCAGAAAGAAAAATAAGTATGGCTCAGCTGCAAGCTAATGCCTGTCAATACTGTCTATAAAACGTTTAAGAAACAAACCCATGTTGTTAATCTATATATTTAATGAACTTAATATGCAGAATTCCATTAAATCTAGATGAAGAATGTCCAACATTGACAGGTGAAAAACCATTTCTTTGAGAAAGAAAAGTGGAGAACGAAGTCTACCGAGATTTTTCTCTCGATAAGAAAACTGTTGGCTGACAAAAATTTATGCTGTATTCAACAATCTGATTTGAATATATAAACATTTCTGCATGAGATACTTCTGTATATGTTGCTGTCATGCCATGACTGCCAATTCAACACCACGAGGTCAAATCCTTTGTTTGTAGCCTTAGCTAACTCGAAGTTTTCTCATCCTCATGTCAACTTACAATGTTGGAGTACAATAAATCCTCTCTCTCTCTCTCTCCCTGCAAGAATAAGATTGCCTAAATTAGGCATTCCTTTTTAGCTCTACTCTCTTCCTATTTGGTAAAGATTCAGGATGATCAAATGAGTCAAGTATCATTCTATTAGAGCTAAATCCCCCAATACCAGTTTTAGTGATTCTGAAGGAATCCCTGATATCCTTCAGCCAAACACCTCTGCTCTGGCATGTAGGATCTCGTCATGCCTTTGGTTCTCAGTGGTGATGCCTCATGCTGCAGAGTATTTTTGAAGAGCAAATCCCAGCTGCATCTTTGCAGACATCTTTGCCGACCAATGCAGGATACCATTCAATTTTCCTCGATAACCTTCGGTCTTGTTCTTCTTCTAGCAGCAGTGTGTTGGATAGCATTAACCTTCAACTAGTGCTCAATGGAGGCAGGAAATTTGCATGGTCTTTCTGGTTCTCACCGGTGCAGATCACACATTGCACAAATAGTGCAATGGATTTATTCGAAGATTCTGCTACTGCAATGCGATTGAGACCATAAAATTTCCGGCTTCAGTGCCATCTTAAATGCCAGCAGATTACTTCATGAACACACACTTTGTCTTAGTGGCATTCGATGTCAGAGCATTGCTTGATATGCAACAAAGCCACCCCATGACATCCTCTCTATAAACACAAACTCGGTCTTCGGATGGATGTTAACGGAGACCACATGCACTTCCGTGAAAGATTACTTTGTGTGTCTCTTCCGTTGTGCCTCAGGCGATCATCCCAAATAAGTTGGTGGTCTGTCTGAAGCTTTTGATCTGGAATCACAAAGATCAATTGAACTCGTGGATGTAGCGATGGGCTTGTTAAAGTACTGATCCAGTAGAGATTTCTATTGATTAAGAGGCCTAATACAACGAGTGCTCATGGCATTAAAGTAGGAGATAGGTAATTCAAAAATACATCGAGCAATATTGAGAATCTCCTCGGGAGGATCCATGTTTGTTTGACTCAAATTGAAATTAATAAAAATATACTCATCAAATTTTTATAAGTCAATCTTAATCTTATCTATTTTCGATGTGGACGAGATATTCCTTACATAAAACTTACTGAAATAATAATCTTGTAAAAATAAAATAAAAAATCTTTTCCATCGTCAAGACAACGCCATTTATGATCTACCAAAGTAACCAGGCATACACGATTATAACCCTAAGTGTCCTAGAACCTGGCCTTCAAGAAGTCATTTATCATTAGGTACAAACTTTAAAATTGGAAAGAAATATATTTCTTAGTAAATCGAAAACGCATGAAGTAAAAATATGAGATGATGATCATTAGTCTGTTGACCACGAAGAAAGCAATGCTTAGCTTCAAGCAATGCCAAAACTAGCAACGTAGTGACATGCAGGAAGTCTTTGATGCAAAAGCTTTCAAGAACAACAAGTAACCCGAGAAATAGATTAAAGACTTTCATAACATAAGCCAAGCAACTTTAGATGAAGCAGAGAACGTGTGCTGATGGGCAAAAGTAACATCAGAAAAGTAACACCGATGCAAGTTGGTTCTAAATTCAACATCGATAGAAGTTGGGCTATCAAATTTCAACACGGTAAGTAAGTAAAAAGGAAGACTGTAATCCAATCCTGGGAATGACTTGTTCTATTGCTCGAGACATCGTCGATGGCAAAGTTGAACACGAGGGACACCTGTTGTCCACAAAATCTTTACTTGAATGCTGAAACAAACTGCATGTCTACTGTGTCTTCTACACCATGATTTCAGTTCGGGCAACCCTTCCTTTGACATCCAATTCCTTCCCCGGAGAAGGTGTTTACAACGTGTGCCGGGCAAGTCCCCTCGGATCCGTCCCATGCGTATTAATTGTATGATTCATCGACGCGTTGTTGGATGAGCGGATGTTAGTCTGTGCAAGCAACGAGGACTGAGCTATTATTATTGATCGTTCCCCGTATCAATCTGTACTCCTCCGTGTAGATTATAAGACATTAATTCCCTTCCGCTTCCTTCCGGCCACCGGGTGGTTGAGCGATCTCCCTCCCTCCTCCTCCCTGCCTCCTGTTGCCTGCCATCCCATTAATACCCGTTGGCGACGACGACCATGTTCCCTCCTTTCAGCCCGTCCGCCTGTTGACCCTTCCCACCTACTTCGACCATTACCGACACCTAAACGCATTCATTACAACTAATCCTGCTCAAGTCCTCGCTGCTGTTTCCGCTGAGGGCAATCTCTATATATCTTTCGATGACAATGCAATTCTTCTTTGAGTACGTTTCCTTGTAAAGTTTAAGTGTATACTTCGATTTCACTGCCTTTGGTGGCTGCAGTTGGGATGGATATGGCGGCCGCCGAGCCTGCGGTCATGGACCGCGAGCGCCTGACGGCCGAAATGGCCTTCAGGGACTCCTCCATTGTCATCAAGATCCACCGGCGTTTGCCCGACTTCCTCCATTCCGTCAATCTCAAGTACGTCAAGCTCGGCCTGGGCTACACCAGTATCCCCACGTCTTACTTGCTGGTCTCTCTCCTCGTTTCCGCCGTCGCCGCCACGCTCCGGCTCGACCGGGTGCTCATGGCCACGTCGGTCCGGCTCTCCGTGGACCCGGCTACCGGCCTCGCCTCCTTGGCGGTCGCGTTGGTCATGCTCGGCGTCTACTACTTGAAGAGGCCGCGTCCCGTCTACTTGGTGGACTTTGCTTGCTACAAGCCCGACGACGAGCAGAAGATCTCAAAGCAGGGGTTCCTGGAGATGACCGAGTGCACCGGCATGTTCAATGAGGAGTCGCTCGACTTCCAGACCAAGATCACGAATCGGTCGGGTCTGGGGGACGAGACGTACCTGCCGCCCGGCGTGCAGTTCCGGCCGCCTCGGCTGTGCATGGCGGAAGCCCGGGTGGAGTCGGAGGCCGTTATGTTTGGTTGCCTCGACGCCCTCTTCGAGGCCACCGGCGTTAACCCTCGGCGCGACATCCGCATCCTCATCGTCAACTGCAGCCTGTTTAACCCGACCCCCTCGCTGGCCTCCATGATTATCAACCGCTACAAGATACGTGAGGACGTGAAGAGCTTCAACCTGGGAGGCATGGGCTGCAGCGCGGGGCTCATCTCGATCGACCTCGCCAAGGACCTACTGCAGGCGAACCCCAACTCCTACGCCGTCGTGCTGAGCACGGAGAACATCACGCTCAACTGGTACTTCGGCAACGACCGCTCCATGCTGCTGTCCAACTGCATCTTCCGGATGGGGGGCGCGGCCATGTTGCTATCGAACCGGCGGGCGGACGCGGGGCGTGCCAAGTACAAGCTGGTGCACACGGTGCGGACGCACAAGGGAGCGGACGACAGCTGCTACGGGTGCGTCTACCAGCGGGAGGACGGCCGCGGGGCCGTCGGAGTGTCCCTGGCCCGGGAGCTGATGGCCGTCGCCGGGGACGCACTCAAGACCAACATCACCACGCTGGGGCCCCTGGTGCTCCCGCTGTCGGAGCAGCTCAAATTCCTGGCGACGCTGGTGGGGCGGCGAGTGCTAAGGCTAAGGAGCGTACGGCCCTACATCCCGGACTTCCGGCGGGCTTTCGATCACTACTGCGTGCACGCCGGAGGGCGGGCGGTGCTGGAGGAGATACAGAAGAACCTAGGGCTGTCGGCGACGGACATTGAGCCGTCCCGGAGCGTGCTGCACCGGTTCGGCAACACCAGCAGCAGCTCGCTGTGGTACGAGCTGGCGTACGCAGAGGCCAAGGGGCGGGTGCGCCGGGGGCACCGTGTGTGGCAGATCGGCTTCGGGTCCGGGTTCAAGTGCAACAGTGCGGTGTGGTGGGCGCTGCGCGACGTCCCGCCCGTGGACGCCGGCGGTCGCGGGCGTTGCAACCCATGGTCGGATTGCGTCGACCGCTACCCGATTAAAGGATAGGCCTACAGTAAGCAAAAGGCAAGCTTACAGCTTTCTTTTGCTTCTTAAGCTTCTACTATTACTGTTTGGTGCTGCAGCTGTTGCCCAAATTAACAGCTGTTGCATATACTTTTTCTATATATATATAAATATAATATAATATTATATATATATATATATATATATATATATATATATATATATATATATATATATCACACAAATAACATTCTCAGTTAAACTGATCAAAGTTACTGTACAATAAATAGACTTGACATAATTAAGTTTGTTAGATTACTGGTCATATCCAGTACATATAATCTAACTCTTCTGTGAGACTATTTTTAATTCATGCATGAATATTTTCAATCGAAATGATCTATTTATCATTTTTATTCATTATTGGAGAGTCGAGTCGATCGATCCTTTTTATCTTTTTTTTTTTTTGAATTCGATCATCAATGAAAGAATGAATGAATAGTTTTACGGAAAAAAGAAAACGTAATGGATCTAAACAGCCCACTTTTTATTCTTTTATTGCCTGATATCATCAAATTGTTCATCAGTATTTGATATTGATCCCACATCTAATTCAGGATATATATTATTCACTATCACTTACTCTTTTTAATCTCTAGATCTTTTTTTTTTAATTTATTATTACAAAGCCTACTTTATATATAATATATGTATATATTTCGTATATAGTTTGTTAATATTTTAATAATATTTTCCTAAGTTATTTTAAAAAAAATAATGAAAAACGTATAAAACTCAATGACATTTTTTCGATGTTATTTCGGCATCCAACGAGGTGTTTATAAATGTGCTCAATCTATATTCAATATCTTCGTTCATGATTGATATGGGTGAGACATGCTTAGATGACACGTCACTCCAATTCGACCGTCAAAGATCATGATGCTAATGGATTGATGATTGTGATAACAATCAAAGATCTTCCACAATAATAACCTCAACAATAGTAAGATCTCCCCGACTACATGATGAGATATCGTAAATCTGTTGAAGAAAAATTTTCCCTTCCAAAGATGTATAAATATAGAGTATTATGTATTGTTTCAATGTAATCTTCTCTTTATATTTCATTTCTATCATAGTATCAGAGCTATCGTCGTGAAGGCCACCATCGAATCTTGGCTCCTTCTTTAGACCGCGACTCCATCTCAATCGCTCGACTTCACGAATCTAATAATAATAATAATAATTTAATTATTAATTAATTAATGCTCGAATGATATACATAACTATTTTCATCATTGATTGATGGAGTCTTTAACACAATTACACTATACTGTAAAAAAAAAATGTTCCATGTATGTCCTAAAGGAGTTTCTAGCTAAATATATATTTTAAACTCTGAAATCGAGTTCACTGACTTCATACTAACTTAAGAATTATAGGATCTTATCGATACACTTCTAATATAATTTTATAAAATCTCGATACGTTTAACTTATGTCCAACTCAGAATTGAATCTCAATTGACTCCAAACTCCTATTATATATCTTGTTATATATTTATTTTAAATTATCATTTCGTCACTTTTTAAGATTTTTTTATCATAAAATTAATATATTTTTGTTGAATATCAAAATGACATTCCGAATCTTAAAGATGTTAGAAAAAATTATTCTAAAATATTGTATTAATAATTATTTACTTTTAATCTCTCATTTAATCACTTGTATTATGGAATCTATATGATATACATGCACAACTTAATTTGTCAAGCCTCGTAATTGCATTGAAAAATATTTAATTTACTATTCTAACGCCACACTCGTGGAGAGTTAGAGAGAGTTGTGGTCTCCCATAAGAAACTACAGATGAATCGTGTTCGTGTTTGACGTAACCACGTGGATTACGATTCAAAACAAATATTAAATACGATGTGGACCATTGAACTCGAGCTTCATCATAAATCGGCACCTTGTGCAAGCTTAAATGTCTTCTTGGAAGGATAGAATTGATGGTACGAGAATTGCATAAAGTAAGTACATTTATTGTAATACTCCGGATTAGTTCCACATCGATCGAAATTAGATAAAATTAAAATTAATTAAGATTAACTTATAACGATCTAACGAGTATATTATTATAAATTTTAATTTAAGTATTTTGATTAGTAATTTAAATCAAACAAAATTGATAGGTTAATTAGCTTATCAGATCCGTATCGTGACATTTGATATCAGAATCGCGCCGGTCGTTATTATTAGCGTTGTTTAATGATCGGTTGCCATGGAGTTGCAGGATGGCCATTAATGTTGCCACAACTACTACCTTACATCGATGGCAATGCTTGCGTTTAGTCACTCATAGTTAAATGGTCTCGGAATCCATTGCCACAACCACTAGGGATGGACACATACCTGCCTTATAAATTTTGTTTGTGCACGTCTGTCTATTCTTCTGCACCTACAATTTTTAGATTTTGGTTAGATGGTGGCATCCAAATTAATTGCCACGACGAGTGTGAGATGGATGGACACATAACCAACTTATAGATGTTACTTGTTCTTCTTCTTCTTATTGGATAGTCTTGTAATGTGTCATGGCAACCGCAAGTGAATGGAATAGAATAGCAAAGTATTTGTTTGTTCATATCAAATATAACCTTTCACTGTCCCATAGCAATTGCATGAGATGGAAAAGAGAGAAAGTCGATCGATCGACGATGGATTGCTATCGTACAAGACGACGAGCCAATCGGAAATTTTATTTTAATTAGAGAAAAGACACTGTATTAATTGTCGCGAGTCTTCTCACCTAATACCCGAATTAACTGTGGCAACTACGATGTATGGTTATGAAGTGCACGATAAGCCATAGGACTTGGTAATGTAATTAATGTAACATCAATTAAATTTGGATGCACGACTCATAAAATTATAGTTGATATGGTCATTAATTTTAGACTCCACGTATAAACATCAATCGATGTCTATTGAATGTGTTATGATGATGGAAAGCCTATGGGACATACTACTCCTTTGTGACAACTAAAGAAAATATTTCATCATTAAATCGATGATTTTAATGTTTAGGTTATATAAAATACTTTCTTCATTCTAAGTTTACTAAATAAATATCAAAATTTTACAAATATTTTACGATCACTAACTTAATCACTATAAGGGTTTTATCGGAGACACTCTCGATATAATATTTATAGAAACATAACGAATAAAATATGAGATATGAATATTTTCTACAAGATCTGATTATTCATAAATAATTTTACATTATTTCTCGATCGAAACTAATTCGGAGTACTATAGAAAACTTCGTATTGATTGTTTAACTAATCAACCCAATGTTGCACTTGCTTCCTCGAGAGCTTCATTTCAGCCACAACCACCCCCGACCTATTCTAAGGTACTCCACCGACAAGATGAGTTCTACCTTACATGAACAATTACAAATAAATAAATAAATATATTAATGACATAAAACACAAGATTTGGTAAGCAGTCAAGTGGCTCTCAAAATCAATCATCTTTCACTTAATAAATATAAAAATAATCTTTTGTCACATTTAGGATGCAAATGATCTTATGTACTCATGTATCGAGCATTTTCAACCACTTTACAAGGAAGCATCAAAGAATGGTATTCTTCTTTTTTTTTCTCTCATATTAATAATATCTTTTAGAAAGTTGTTTTAAGAATTCGGGTTCCACCTCATTAGTAGTCAATAAGCAAGAAGTCTATAGCATCTCCATTCATTCATTCATTCAACAAGGCAAGGATCAGCCCATTCAAGTGGTCGACCCTAATCCTTATGTATACCTTTACTAAGAACTTGAAGTCATCACAATTCCTTTAATCGATAGTCAAGAAGCCCCTGATGATGTTCTCTAACCTACTATAAAGGGTGAATTGACATATAGCAATTGAATAAGAGAATAGTAAGAAGCAGTTTAGAGATGAATAATATTCATGATTTTGACCTTTGTTATCTCGTTAAGCGGAGTTGTCACTTCAGCGGGAATGTAAGCTAAGGGTGGCATCTCATTCCAAAATTGATCTCACTCGCTTGAATTGACAATAGCCTTATCTTCTTGGGATCATTATTACTATCTCTTTAAAAATAATGATTTATTATCATTTTCTCAAGTCGATTATTTTTTCAAAACCATCACATCCTTCACGATTGTATCGTAAAGAGAGTCATTTTAAATCTTATATTCTCAAGATGATTACACCTTTAGATTAGTTATTCTTATAAGAGAAATGATCTTCGTAAAGTTAATTATACCTTTAAGTCTTCTACACCATCAAATTGATTCATTTGCTACAGGATGACATTTTATTCCAATATCAAAAGAGGATCCACTCACTTAAATTGACAACAGTGTTACCTCTTTAGATCATTATTGGTATCTCTTTAGAAATAATAATTTATTATTATTATTTTAAGTTGGTCATATTTTCAAAATCATCACATCATTCATGATTATTGTATTACGAAGAGAGCGTCCTTAAATCTTATGTTCTCAAGATGGTTACGAAGAGAGTCTCAAGATGGTTACATCTTAAAGTTGGTTATTCTTATAAGAGAAATGGTTTTCGTGACATCGATTATACCTTTAAGTCTTATACATCTTCAAATTAATTGTTTTCTTCAGTTAGAACACATTGACTTTTATGACAATTTTAAGGGAGGGCTAATAGCCGACTTCTCATATCAGACCTCATTAGATTATGTGAGCTCCTCTCATGCTATATGTGGCTCGAACTCACCAAGTTTGGAGAATTCCTCTCACCCCATATGAATTGAACCCAATACTTTTTTTTTACAAATAAAACCCTTTACAATCATATCATCCTCACATATATTAAAATTACTAATAAAATTTACATGAGGCAATATATCTCTTTTATACAAGATTCTTTTGCTTGGGTTTAAGAAACATCTCAAGTTTTTGATATACTAATGAGTCCCTTTTGCATATGATATGTTCATCCATAAAAAGAGTATCGTAAACATTCAATGCAACCAATGTATTCCCTTTACAAGGATCTCACTCGCTAAAAAAGAGCATATGAAATGTTCGATAGGATCAAAACAACTCCTTTGTAATGCCTCTACCTAAGACAGAAAATATTTGAAGCACTCAACGTAACTAACATGTCCCCTTTTGTGCATGATGCATCGCCTAAACAAAAATAGACCTGAAGTGACCAACATACTTCTTTACATTTAATGTATCTGCTTAGGGAATACACGGTAGTCATCATCACCTACTAAACATGATACATCAACTTTCGATGGCATCAAAAAGCCCATCGTGAGCAAGCAAAGTTATATCAGTATGGCACCTAAAAGAAGGCTTTCCTCGTTAGATTGATAGTTGCAAAACTAATGTCATACAAACGTGCTTCTCTTAGGGGTGAAATGCCAGTCAAAACACAAAGCTAGCTGGTTCTCCATCAAAACAGTACAGTTCACTGAAGAAGGACGTAATCAATCAAGAGGTTCTTCGTCTAGAATGAACAAACATGCACTGATTTGATTATCAAGGAGGTTTTGTTGTTGGATAACAAAGAAAGTAAGATAATCTAAGATGGATACATTCTCTGCCCTCAAATTCAAGTCAAACACAAGCACTTTTACCCTCGTCCAATCCAACTTCTTTTACTCTTCAAAATACAATAATTATATCACCTTGGATTGATCATCAAAATTTTGACCATTTCAATAGTATATACACTCATTGGTAAAACAAAGGAATTAGTAGAGTCCAACAACTGTAAATATTGCCCACTTTTTGTGCTCATCAATTCATGCCCATCCATTACAGTCGCTTCCTTACTAACTCGGTGCACATGGATTTCCACTCTTGGCCAACCACAGGACCTTAACAAACCCTAATTAATATAGAGATCAGATAATAATATAGACATGTCATAAATTTATGTTAACAAGTATTAATATCCTGTAAACTCATAGGAAGAAAGAGATGGTGGCATGGGCGTTGGATGCCCAGCAACGGGATTTCAATACACTTACTGCTCGAGTTTACTAGAATCTGGACGCGCCAAAAGCCGAAGCAAAATTGGCACTAGTAAATCAAGGTATATAACCATACTCTCAACAAATTTCACCAAAATTTGGATGACCACAGGCTGTAAGAAATAAAATTTCCTCATCTAAAACAGGTCAAATCCAACCTCTGGAGTGGATAAAATGACTAATGAACAAAGCAGATCACCGCATGTTTCCCTCTCGCAGAACATCAATCATGTCATATATTCTCTGTTCAGCCTTGGACTGGACCTGCATCAGTGTAATGAGAGTATAATGTAACGCAAATTTTATCCACACTTGATTCAGATGGGGGGTGCAATATCAAGAAAAGGAAAAAGAAAGTAGATCAGACCTTCTTGAAAAGGAAAACAGCAGCATCAACAGTTCCCTCGGCATAGATTGAGCGGCCACAGACATTATGCTGGAACTCAAAAGAAACCCTGCTCCAGAAATCGATGTATCATTTCATGCCAAATGAAGTTGGAGAAGTAATGAGTTACAGTGTGAAGGATTACGTCTCATCAGGTGATGTGAGATGGTACAAATGAAATGCATGACCAGAGAGATGCTCTTCTGGGACACCCACCATCTCAAGTTGCTTCTTAGGGTCTCTGATCTGCTTAATCTGTTCAACATAAAGCATGGTTGATACAGGTCAACTAGATACATTGATTTGCTGTCACGTGATGAAAATAGTTGACTGCAAATCTTCATGAATCATTTCCATAAATCTTGGAAAGAGATGGTTGAAAACATTTTTGTCCACAAGTTGATGTGCTAAAAGGTTGGACTTTTCAACAAAGATAAAAAGTACATTCTAGATTAGTGCTCAAATACAGAAGCAAAGCTTAATTTTGAGTTGGAACCAGCAGCAAGGTGCCTTTACCAAAGCTCGAGTAAACATGGTATCAATTACTAGATTAATGCTTCTCCACCTACTTACTAAAAGAAAGTCATCTATAACTCACCTGTTTCATATCAAATGAGACACCAAGCTTCTGAAAGCATGAAATGACAGCTTTTGCTGTGCCAGAAGTATCCAGTTTGCTTGCTTGATGCGACTCCATCACCTGTAGAAACGCTAGTTTTAAGAAACTTTGTTAAGGTTCTAGCACAATGACTTCTGCATCATATCTTGATAAAATTCACGAGTAATTCAGAATCACAAAATGTCATGAACTGGTTTAAACTCTCAACATTATTTCCACTGGAGCTCTCAAAAATTAACTGACAGAATCATACATATCTGCAATCTGTAGCCATATTTGCCATCACCTTTACCATGGTTGAATGATTGCAATCCATAGTGCTAATAGCAATTCCAGAAACATGAAAAATATACATATTGAAATACAGTAGTTTCTTTGTATTGATCAATATTCTGAGACACAGAAAGTGTTATCAATATTCATCTTCAATGAAAATCCAATTATTGAATAATATAACAACAATGAGAGAAAAATATTTTATCACCAAGCTTCCACTTTTTAGTAACTTCTTCACTGCATAGTGCATATTACTGGAAGCAAGAGGAAAAGCAGTTTGGCGGATGTGAGACGAGGACCGGAGACCATGATTTAATGAAATGAAGTGTTTTATCGTTGTCAAGGAACATGCCGCTATTCTTTTCTCATTTGTAATAATCTAGAATTCACCATTGGGTTATGATTAAGAATTTCCACAAGCATGGTTTCTATTGTTTTGACAAGAATGGGTCAATTACCATCACCAAAGATAGCAATCATCAACATGACGGTCAACCTTCTTAATGGGAAGTGGATGAAAAAAGAAAATTCTTAGTTCGCTACTTTGGATGTTGCATTCATCTGCTACCGAACAATCTTTGTTGATGCACTGCATTGTATTCTTCTCTTTAACCATCCTACAACTAGGATAAAAGTCTGTCATAACTTTCTTGCAAGTTTCCTAGTTAGAACGATAAAGTAGAATAACCAATTAGTCATAATTATTTTGTTAATAAATTTCTTAAATCTTCCTAGTTAAACAAAGAATCCTTTTTTTTTAATCTCAGTTCATTTTTACTTCTTAAGAACTGAAGTGTGACAATTTTCATATACCTCCAATTTATAGCCTGAAAATGCTCCAGGAAACTGATCAGCCATGATCTCCATTGCTGCAATAAATGCTACAACCTAATAAAAGAAAGATGATTTGCATGAGTTAACTACATTTAGGATTTTATATAACACCACATATCTCTTGGTTTGACTAATTTAGTGAGGCACCTGTTTCCCCATTTGTGGAGAGATTACTGCATAGACATTTGCATCCTGGACAGTCTTATACAACATGTGCCTATCCCCACCGGTTGTCCCCATTACAAACGGCACACCAAGTTTGCAGTAAAGTTCAGCATTACCTGCATTATCAAAGAACGGATTTATTAACACAAAAATCACTCCACTAACTCATAAAGGGAACCATCATGCAAATCATGAAACGAGAACCATAAAGAAGATTTTCAAGTGAAAAAATTAGTATTGTCAATCACATTGTATCCAATATCAAGCATGTTTCTAACACTGAACAATATTTTCCTTGCATCACTCCAAATGCCGATGTAATAACACATACATAGTGAAGCTTAAGACTACGAGCTTCAGTTCTGTAAAGGGGAAAGGTGTTATTAAATTCATTGTTTCCTTTATGTTCCTTTAGCTGCCTGTAAAAGTGTGTAACAACTAAAGAAGCAACAAGACTACAAAAACGAAAAAAGTATGAAATATATACCATTCACAGCATCAGGCACTGTATAATCCACCACGACAACATTGGGGAACTCATGGGAGACAGAAGAAAGAACACTTTCTCTTTCAGATGGACCATGTATCTGAATCTCTGTATTGCCAACTTTTAAAGTTCTACCAGGCTTCTCTAAACTACTGAATGACACAGGAACTAACTGAAGGCCAGCAGAAAGTGCTGTTTCAGCAACTGCTTTCCCCATTTTTCCAGTCAATCCATTCACCTGCACAAAAACAACATACAAGAAAAAGCCTCTTAATCACCAGAACTAGGCATTTTCATTCATAGTATACATGATTTCTTGGGCCAATGCTTATGCCTAAAATTCAAAAGTAACTAGCATCTGTCAAAATAGACCAAAATTCATGATTCATTTGCACACATCAATTAGACGATTAAGCAGACTAGCAAACTAGCACATACGTGATCTTTGTTCAAAAGCCTAAAATTTGAAAATAACAAATATTTTGGAGGAATTCCATTGTAGATACCTCTCAATGAAGCAAGTCCAACATAGTTATTGGATATGGAAGAGAGGAAAAATGTCCTGGAGAAAAAAAGTCCTAAGGATTTTGTTTAGGCAACATTATATGGGTCTACTGACATGGCACCTAACAAGTTGACCCTGTAAACATATAGGAAAGCCAACAATGGAATACTCTGGCCACCTCAGGTATGACACAGGGTTTATGTTTTTTGCAACCTTACCATTCCATTATTATTTTTTAATTGCATGGTGTCATACCACTATAGTTCAAAAATTATAGTTTTACAGACAAGGGTCTCGATAAAAACATACCAGCATATCACAAGACTTTGCAAAAGGGTCTATACAGATCAAACACAATAAATTCCTAGTAATGTGTGTTCAACATACCTTTGGATTACAAGGAGCCCAATGACAACACCATGCTGACATGATATAAGATAGCTGACACAAACCTATACATCAAGCATGTGCTATCCTTGCTATAGTTAGTTTGCTGTAACAAGTTGCACTCAACCTATACGCTTGTCTTGAAACCTATAATATTTTCATGCAACATAAACAACATGAACCAAAGAATTCATTCTAAGGAATCAGCATTCTAACATCTAATGAAGCATGATGACTACAAAAATGCTTGCCACATCTCTGTCATACATTCTAGATTTTCAATGTGCCATGTACTTTAAAAAAATAAAGGAATGCATACATATCTCATCCATGTTCATGCATGTTAAGGTACAGTATATTATGTAGGACATGTATCATTTACTTAAGCACATGAACATGTTGAATATTTGCAATATGCAATATTTGCTCAAACTTAGATTACAGATGAAGATAAGCATTATACATGGGGTTCCCTACAAGAATTCGTTTCTTCTAGGCTGCATAAGGATATTGAAATCTACGAGTATAGAAACAAGTAATACGCAAAAAAATTGGAATTGAAATGATGACTCCATTCATACAACACTCTAAAGCATCCATCTAGTCCCAACTAATCAGTAATGCAAAACTCCTTATACAAAAATTAAATTACAAGTGATAGCGATGCAAAATTTTCAATCCAAAAGTTAACTGAAACAAACACTGAATGATAACCTCACAAACTATCAGAACATTCAGTGTCAAAAAAAAAAAAAAAAGTTGTCCCTAAATTAGTTCTGAAGGCACTAGCAAATCGGATGATACAAAACCAAATCGTGTTCCTTTGCTAGAATTGACCCGTCATGCAGAAAATCCCCACTTTTGCTTAACTACACCGCATTAGCTCCAAAAGCTATCGCCTTTAAAACCCTAAACCCCAAACCCCGCGACGGGGACTGACGAACAAGAAAAAAAGCTGTCCACATACCAGTATGGGAAAACAAAGGTTCGGAGCCGAGACATCGGCCGGTTTTTGCGGCGACTCGCTCATGAGGGCACCGACGACAACGGAAGAGCGACGCCGCGGGCTCCTCGGAGCCAAGAACAAGCGGTGGGGCGGGCGGTTTGCAAGCGGAGATACGGCAGCATGCGGTATCAACGAAAACATCTCCAGGGAGTCCGTCCGCCACGAAGGACGTTCTGGCCCGAGCGGCTTCTACCGAGAGATGGAGCGTGTCGGCCCCCAAGATCGGGCATACTAAAAACCGGCCGCTTCCGGAGGCAGAAGACATGCGATTTGGGCTTAGGTTTCGGTCGGGGAGCCCAACATTGGACAAATCAAGGGCCCGAATTGTTTGTGTCCGGTAAAACTCTGGTGCCCTCAAATCAATTTCTTGATCGATGATATTGATCTCTTAATATGCACAACAAATGTTCTGATAGTTTATTAGGCTTAATATGCCACATCACAACAAATGTATTGATATCTTTATATGCACAACATCAATATGATACCCCTTCCACCATTACAGAGAAATCTATAGAGTAACACAAATATAAACAAATAGAAGGTGATAGATACCCCTTCCACCATTACAGAGAAATCTATAGAGTAACATAAATATAAACAAAGACAAGGTTGCTTCTTCACCGCCATTCATAACTGCTATTGCAAAATTGTACAAGCAAAACGCATTGACGAAGGTTGAGAGCCACCACTCGCTCCGCTGCCAGCGATTCGACGAAGGCTGCGACCAGGGCTCTCTCACTTGACCTGTGCTTTCCCTACAACCTTTGAGGTCCTGGATGAAGAGATTGCCACTTGACTTGTGCTTTTCTTTAGACCTGGCATTGCAATACGAGTAACGATGTTTGAGAACACATTGTTGTTGATCTCTCTCTGCTGCGACATTATGGGATGGAAATAGTTCGAGCAATCCAGAGGCGAAGGCTACTTACTTGGGGACTTCAACATGTCTCTTGATCTTGTTCGGGACGCTGGCACTTGGGCAGTCCTCGAAGACGTTGCCTTCGCCGCCACTCGCGTCGGAGTTTTAGGCCTGCGTTTACGATGTATTGCATATCCTTTAAAGTAAATGGAGGTTAAGAGAAGGATAATTCTGTAGAACTCACGCTTTGGTGGTTTCTGATGATTTGGCTTGTTCCGGGAAGAGATTATACTCGACGAGGCTGCCGATCGAACCATCGGTTTCGGTTCCCATGGAGAGGCCACCATCCGATATGTCACTCAATCGTTCCTCGGAGTCTGCGTCACCGAAGCCCAAAAGCTCAGGGTCCGCAGAACTCTGCTCTGCTGCTTCTCCACTGAGCTTTGGATGGCTGTGCTCCTTCTGCTGCCTTCTGTCATCTGCGGACTGGTGAGAACCAGATTCAGAAACCTCGCCACTGTGCTCTGACCAGTTCTCATGATCTGCACCCACCTTATTAGCAGCCATTGCCCTTCCTACAGATGACATCCGTTCTTGACCTACCACTGAATTCGTGGAGGATGAATGCTTCAGTGGGCTGTTACTATGTTTTGATCTGATGTCTTTCGTCTGTTGGAGCTGTTCAATCTCCTCATCTTTCCTTGCAATAGTATCTTTGAGTGATGCCACCTACAATTTCAACGACAGTAACAAACGAATCTTAGCATGCAAAACCTGTTTGGATTTGATCTCAGAAGCATGCTACGAACAGGATCATCGACCGCAAATACGAATAATACTGTAAGAAAGAACCTGTTCCATCAAATCTCTGATATCTTTCCCTTCCTTTTGACTCTTTGCAGCACCCAGCTCCACCCCGGAAACCCTCTCAGCAAACTTTAAGGTACTCAGACTCTCGGAGAAAGACCCTGTATCGGGATTTATCTGTACAAACATCAGAGTCTTGGCGTGTCCACCTGCATTGCCAGGAGATGGAATTCCACTAAATGAAGCTCATGCTGAAGTGACTGACACAAACAAGCAATTGCTATCTGTAAACCATCACGAACAAAGCAGATCTTTACCCAAAGAACTTTGCAGTACTTGAGTTAGTTTGCTGTTTCTGTACGGCACATGAGCGGTCTTTTGCGACAGAGCAAATATGACATCTCCGAGAGCCGACAGAGATTTGTTGATGTGTTGCGCTTCCTTGAGCCTATCTCCAGTCACCTCGGAACGGTCAACTCTCTCACTTCCAGCGAGATCTACCAGATGAAGAGAGCCTCGCAAGGTGGTTCCAGTTTTCAGATCCGTTCCTCGAACATGAACCGTCAGAATGCTGTAATAGGAAGCTTATGTGTAAGAGCAGATGCAGCAATAAGGGACAGCATGTTTGCATGCAAAAGATACGAGATCAGAACCTGTGCGACCGGCTACTTCTTTCATTGAGAGTAGTGGCACTCACAGCCCTGTTTCCATGTCCTATCTGCATCAGGTCCAGCACATCAGAAGTAGCTTTGACAGGAAGCATACTCGCATCGGGGACGGCAAGCCCATTTGGCTGGGATGTAGTCAGAACTCCAAGCGTACGCAAGTTAGAGGGCAAACAGTACCGGCAATCTCATGAACAAGATGATATGTCATGCAATTTTGATTCTATAGAAAGAAAGAAAGAAAGAAAGAACAGGAAAAGAACCGTGCAGAAAAGGATATTTCTTCTGTGAGCTGCCATGTCCGAGCAGATCACGCACTTGCTCATTGTATATTTCAACCATCTGAACACCCACTTCATACAGATATGTGTCTCTCCTACTTAGAGATATCTGAAAGAGGTCGTTCAGAGCTCGATAATTGACACCCCATTCCTTCTCGGTTGCTGATTCCGGTCCAGTCTGAGCAAGACTTTCTCATCAGCAAAGTATGAAGATGAAATGTGGATTGTCGAAAGACAAAGCAAGCTCACCATGGTGTAGGTTTTTCCTGATCCAGTCTGACCATATGCAAAAATGCATACATTATAGCCATCAAGAACTGATCGAACTAAAGGCCGAGTGTCCAAGAAGACTTGCTCTGTTTACAGTACATCGAAAGAAAAGTCATGATTGGAACTGCAGGTTTCATGGTCAATGCATCAAATCAAACCACACATAGAGATTAGAACCTTGAGTGGCGGTTGAACCGAAGACCTTGTTGAACTTGAACATTCGCTGTCCATCTTTTCCGGGCTTGGAGGGATTCACAATAAGAAGCTCACCGTGCTCACCAATGTGATCTATGGTGGACTGTTTTCTATTCTCCCCAGGAAGGAATGGCCTTATCCGACAGTAAACTCTGATATTTCCTGTACACAAAGCACTGGTGATCTGAGCCACAACGTAATCCAGTAACAAAGCCACCATATTGCACGAAGAGCTTAAAACCTTTTAGCTCCTGGACCTCGTTGTACAATCTCCTGTTTTCTGCAAGGACGGCATGGTAGTTCTCTACTGCGTCAGTCAGTACCTTCAGCTGTTGCCCTGCACACCATCTCAGGATTCATGTTGGGATGTAAATCATCGTCAGAATGTAGCATCTGTGGTACCATTCTTACCAAAGCTGTTCAATTCTTCGAACCATCTCTTCTGTGAAACCTTCACTTCTTTCTTGATGGAGTTGGAAGACGACCTCAATTCCTAAAAGACATCAACACAGAGTTCCGAGTATCATACGGAGGACAACCTAAGATATGGTTAAGCATCGGAGTACCTGCACCGACTGCATTTGTAGATCTACGAAGCTTTCGAAAACATGTTCCTTTTGGTTCCAGTTCTGAAAATTGGATTCTGAATCTGTCTCTAGCTCCTGTATTCTCCTCTGCGATTCGGCCAAAACGGATTCGGCATCCTTTAGCTTCTCCTCCAATTCAATTTGGTATTCCTTTGCCTTTGTATCCATTTGCTGAAACTGATCTCCGTACGTCCTTTTTACGGTTTCCAACTCTTGCTTAAGCTCTGAAATTATCTTGTCACTCTTTTCCTTCTCCTTGGACAGCTTTTCAATTTGGTATTCCTTTGTTTTTGTATCCATCTGCTGAAACTGATCTTCGTACGTCCTTTTTATGGTTTCCAACTCTTGGGTAAGATCTGAAATTATCTTGTCACTCTTTTCCTTCTCCTTGGCCAGCTTTTCAATTTGGTATTCCTTTGTTTTTGTATCCATCTGCTGAAACTGATCTTCGTACGTCCTTTTTATGGTTTCCAACTCTTGGGTAAGATCTGAAATTATCTTGTCACTCTTTTCCTTCTCCTTGGCCAGCTTTTCAATTTGGTATTCCTTTGTTTTTGTATCCATCTGCTGAAACTGATCTTCGTACGTCCTTTTTATGGTTTCCAACTCTTGGGTAAGATCTGAAATTATCTTGTCACTCTTTTCCTTCTCCTTCGTCAGCTTAACCATGTCTTCTTCACCAACTTTGCTTCTCTCTTCGATCTTGTGCTTCTCTGTCTGCAGATGGACAATGACCAAACTTGAACAGGTAAAAAGAGTTGTAATTGCTGTTCATGAAGCAATTACCATCACGTTGGTTAGTTCATCATTGATATACAATTACTATCATTGTTCTTTTCTGGAATTGAAACTTGGAGAGATGGCAAGCAAAAGAACAGTCTTTATGAATTAAGCAGTGACAGATGAGAAGCAGACCTTAAGCAGCTGAAGCTGGTTCATAACTATCTGAAACAGAAAGGAGGGCAAGAATCATTTCACCATGGCATTGCAGGGACAAGTATGGATTGCAAATCCACAGGAGATGATCACTGCACCTATTGAGACTACCTGTGTTTCATCAGGTGTACCATTGGCTAGCGTTTCAAGCACTCTAATCCTCGACTGGTACTTCTCCTCGCGCGCTTTTATGAGATTGTTTTGCTATGAACAGGTGAGGAATTCATAAATAACATGTTTAGGAAGCAGCATAAATGCGGACTCATCTCGACTCACATTTCGTATGTGCTCTGCCTGAGTTGAAATACGCCGTTCGATCTCTTGCACAACTTTTCTCAGCAAGCATGCTACTCGCTGGGAGACGAGCACAAGGAAATCAAAGGTCGGGACAAAATATTGTGTTCTACTTCTCCATATAGGATATCAGCAGCCAGAAAAGATCGTTATCACTTGTAAAAGAACACACTGGCACATTATATGTATTTGGCACACAGGAAATGCTCTCATATAGAGTTACATACCTGAGGTATTTCTCCATTTTTCCTCTCGATACTTTCCTCGAGAATTCCGTTTACAACGCTTAGAAGAGACTGAGTGGGGGCATTCTACGGACAAGACATTCAAATGTGAAGAACCAGAAAATGATAATGAGAAATAAAGAAAGTAAAAGTGACATGGTTAATGAATTGGAGTAATTACATCTAAACTGTTTGATTTCATCATCTCCGAGATCTTAGCCGCAGGAAGATCATAATAACGCCCTTGTTTTAGCTGGAAAACCTCATGGAATTTATGCCCAACATGATGAGTTGGGGGAGTTGATGGCTCTAGAGGAAATGAAAGGTGAGTTTACAGTAAAATCGCACAAATCAAGGACAATATGCAACATTTTCAGAGCTATTAGCAAGTAATATCATGACCTATGAACATGATGAATGTTCTCAGATTCTTTTAGCAGAGAAAAGAATCAGAAATGCTATGCCTCTTAAGAATGTAGCAGTTCTATAATGCAGCATCACTTGTATCATGCTGATTTCAGATGAATGCTACATGATCAAATGTTTTTGTTCCAATTAAATAAGGCTCCAATTTTACTTGGTTGAAGAAAATTTGGTAGCATATGGGACTTATCAGTAAGAGCTTCTACCATCATAACATTGATTCTTTGAGACAAGCTTCCACTGCTTGGATAACATGACAGAACTTTTGCCAGGTTGATCCTTTACCATAATGGCTTCATTAATTGCATCATTGCACTGACATGGATAAACAATAATGTTAAGCTAAAGGAAGAACACAAGAAGGATCCATGTATGGATTTTTGAAGTTCCTACCACTAGATACCCTCACCGGTGCACTACTGAGATCATCATCAATTTGAAACCATCTGAACTATTTTTCTACCATAATATAAATGGCATTTTCATCTAACCTCTCACATTGTAACATGATAGTAAGCTCAACATGTTTGATTCCAAATGAGCATATCCAGCTTTTCCATAGAGTTCTGAGCCAATGACTTGATGATCACAAAGATAATATTCGAAAGTACATCTATGAACAAAGAAGACTGAGTTCTGCATATGAACAAGAATCGCAGCAAAAGGGAGTAAGCAGAAGCATTTCAAACAATGTCCCAAACAGAGGCCTCTGAGAAAATGTTAACAGTTCTACTGTTTAGAACCCAGCTTGATTCTTACCCTTCATTAGGGGAGTGAATTAGTCTTGGAAAAATTACTAACACAAAGAAGACGCAGATCAAAATTCAAGTTTGTCTCAAACTGTGCTACATCAAATCGGGATATCTTCCTTCATTGGTTTCACGTAGCTGAAGAATCAACACAATTGACATACCAGACATGATGGGACTTCGCAGGCGGCGTTGTAACCTCGAGTCATGAAAGCTGTGTCTTCTCTCCTCTCCAAAGATAGCAGAACTTTGCCCGTTTAAGGTGGTATCCCCTCTTAGAGCGTCAATCCTGCTCTCCAGAGATTTCCACCTTACTATTCTTGCCTCACCTACGCTCCTCGCCGGAGAGTTCAGATCCCTGTTTTCTCCAGTGTCGGACGTGAGGTGATCCTTAAGAGACCAAAGGCAGTACACTACTGCAGACGCTGGTCCCTGGTTCCAGAATGATGCAGTCCACGTTTAGTTCATCAGCTGAAGAGTAACAGTGATGCTAGCCGCCTAGAACATGTGATTCTCTACCTGTTCTAAGTCTGAAACCTTGAAACTGGGCAGTCCCGCCTGTTCAACAGCAGCAATAAATTTCCTTATGTTTTCTGAACGGTTCTCCGTCCTGATCTGCAACCATAGTTCACGCTGAGACCAAAGGAGAATCCTACATTACGATCAAACGTCAGAGATGTTGAGGTCTGAACCTCCCCCGAGTAGTCTGGATTAAACCTCTTGAGGATGCCACACAAGAGAGCTCCGTCGAGCAACCGCGCTCTGAGTTCCTCCTCCAACGCGTCGACCGGTATGTCGAGGCCGGGGAACAAACTGTTGAGCCACTCGATCACTTCTGACCGCCTCTTAGCTGAACGCGTCCCAAAGTTACAGGGGGAGAACAAAGAGGGAAACGTCGTGAACCAAAGTGCAGCATATGCTCACCCATATCGGCGTCCGTGTCCGAGCCGGTCATTCCTTGGCATGCCCCGTCTTCGCCTCGGCAACTCGCGCGCGCATCGCCAATCGGCAATTTGAGCAATGCCCCGAGCTTCATCGGGGAGCAACCATCCAGTGCGTCCGCCGGAAAGAATAGGTGAGCATTGAGATCGAATTGCAGGGAGAAAGGGATGACATCGCTCGCGGGACTTCTTGAAGCCGCGAAAACCTCCGAGCTTTAAGGCGAGCACGTCCTTTCTTTACTAAATTCTCATCCATTGTCCCCTTTGAAGAAGGAAATCGATTGCTATTCATGGCTTCTTCTTCCTCACTTGGTGCCTTCTTTTTTTCTTCGCCTCTACTCGACGCCTGCCGTTCCTGCCAACAGCAGAACAAAACGAAATCCACCATGTTGGCACTCTCCACAGCCTGTGGATGACCTGCACGTCGTTGACTCACGGAAGAACGTCTCCTTCCGTAATTTCCGGCGGCGCCTCTGCTTCCCTAACAATTCAATTTATTATTTCGAATAACAATATTATATTTCTAAATACGACTCTCACCGTAAGCAATACAAATACGTGCTTATCACATTTCGTATATGTGCGTCCATCTCCGATGGATTGATCGGTGCATCTCCTTTGGGAAGGAATCGATCTTTTCTAGGATCGAATGCTGGCTGACTAACTGAGGACTTTGGACTCCACGAATCTTTCTCAAAGAGAAATAGCCAAAGTGCTTGCAAACAAAGTACGTAGCACATGAAAAACCATGCTGCAGATTCTGGGCATGCTTTGTATGCTCAAAATACAAGTGGATGTTCTTCTTCCCAGCCGAAGAAACAAGACGGCCAAACGGAGCAGTGCGCAAGAAGCCTACAATTACAATCCATCAAAGCTTGCATTAATTTAAACTGATACGATTTACTACAGATTTACTACAATATTTTTATTTTGCTATCAATTACACCGTCAATATTTTTCTGTACAGAACTTATGGAGGGCAGCTAAAGTCCTCGAGCCAAATAGCCCACGAAAGACACGTGCAGACTATACAATTTAATAGCAAGAATTGAAATATTATGTTGACTAGATAGAGATCGGACACTTTTGACTTCTCTTATAGCTATTCCATAAAGCCGGGCGTTGAAGATTTGATTCGCGTGAAAAAGTAAGAAGGCTTTATTGTGACAGAAGACGAAAACATGGTACAATACCGGTCACTCGTGTCACACAAGCCGCGTGTCCGGTTCTTGTATTCATACCATAAGACCATTTATTAGTAACAGTGTTATCCTGACAGTAAATTATCTGAAACAAGTAGTCGGTCAAATCTGATTCGACAATCTGTGTGTGCTGCTGGAACTAACATCGACCGTCTTCCTGGACGATCTACCGTAAGTGGTAACGCCACTAAGGTAACCGAGATCGTCGTAATCCGTGGGAAATATTAATGTGCCTGTTCGAACAGTGAAGACGCAATAGAAATAGAAATCACGAGGGTCAACTAACGTGTGTGTGTGTGGGCGTTTCAAAGCGTCCTGTGTTGAACGTGGACTATCGACTTCGCACGGCCAAGGCGGCTTTTACTTCTTCCGTGTCATGCGTTGTCATATCCACATCGGAAACCGGAGAGCCGACAAGTTTCTATTGGTGCGTCGCACCTGACCACGCCGTCGACGCAGGCTCACGAATCAGTCAACACCCTCACTGTCTTGTGAACGAAACACGCCTGCGCACGGGTTAATCACCGTTCCATGGGCAGCCGAGCAGCAGAGGAGAGAAAAACCGTACGCTGAGGGCTCTCTCCTGACGAAAGATTTGGACCCACAACATCCTTCTCGTGTCCAGAACTCCTCTCTATAAATTGCCCGCCGCGCCACCTGCTGCAGAAGTACCCCCACCCAAACTCCCGACTCTTTTCCAAGGGCGTGTGCGGAGGTCTCACCCTTTTGCGGCGTCAAAATGGCCAGATTCTCAGTCATTCTCTCATCCCTTTTCTTATCCTTTGCAGGTGATTCGGTTTTCTTTTGGCTTTAATTTTTGGATTTCTGGATCTGTTTCTCTGTTATTTATACTGTATTTCCAACAATTTTTTGTCTCTGTTTTCAGGGGGGATGGCCGCAACGTTCACGCTGACGAACAACTGCGAGTACCCCGTGTGGCCTGGCGTGCTCTCGGGCGCCGGCACGCCTGCGCTGTCCACGACGGGTTTCCAGCTGCAGACGGGCGAGTCCCGCAGCCTGGACGCGCCGACCACGTGGTCGGGGCGCTTCTGGGGCCGCACACTCTGTGCCACCGACTCCAGCGGCAGGTTCAGCTGCGCCACCGGCGACTGCGGGTCCGGCGGGGTGGAGTGCTCCGGAGGCGGCTCGGCACCCCCGGCCACCCTGGCGGAGTTCACGCTCGACGGCAGCGGTGGGATGGACTTCTACGACGTGAGCCTCGTGGACGGCTACAACCTCCCGATGCTGGTGGTGCCGCAGGGAGGCTCCGGCGGGAGCTGCAGCTCGACGGGGTGCCTTGTGGACCTCAACGGGCTGTGCCCGTCCGACCTTAAGGTGATGCTGTCAACCTCCGACGGGGGGAGCGAGAGCGTGGCGTGCAAGAGCGCGTGCGAGGCGTTCGGGTCGCCCCAGTTCTGCTGCAGCGGTGACTACGGCAACCCTAACACGTGCAAGCCATCGTCGTACTCGCAGTTCTTCAAGAACGCCTGTCCCAAGGCCTACAGCTACGCCTACGACGACGCCACCTCCACCTTTACCTGCGCCTCCGCTAATTACCTCATCACTTTCTGCCCCAGCACCACAAGGTAAACCTAATTCTTCTTCTTCCTTCCTTCTATGTTCTTCGGGATAGAGCGTGCAACCCGCAAAGAACTATTGTATAGGCTGTCAAGAGTGGCACCAGGTAGCTTGAGAGCCACTGTATGACCTCAATCTTGTGGCCATGGATGTCAAAAAGGAGAGTTAGGCGAACGCGGCAAGCGTGGCTTTTTGGCTGTGCAAGCGATGCACGCACGCTGTTAGCGTGCAGAAAACTGCACCACAGTGTGTCTCTGGTCCTGCCGACTGCCCCAACTTCAAGTCCCAGCAAAATCCTAATCAACCTTTTTGGGTTGTGGGGGTTGGGTTGAGGTCGGTCAGACACCACGAGCAATCTTCTTGGCGACAAAACAGAGTAGGACACCTAAGGCCGACGGTCGGGGGGGGTGGGGGCAACAACACTGGACCTTCTCCTTCTTTCATCTGTCCTTTTCTCGGCAGCTTGCCCTCCATAGTCTTTATTATTTCATGTACGACGAATCAAGTGTTTCAAGCCGATTCTCTTAACGTTACTGATCCTATATGTTTTCTTTTGACAGCCAGAAATCTTCGGACACGAATCCGGAGGCAGCGGGCATTCCGTCGAGTAGCAACAGCACGATGGTCTACATCGGCGGGGAGCAAGCGAGCCACGCCACGGCCACCGTGCCACGCATCGCCGCCGTGCTTCTCGCCTTCTCCTTTGCTCTTCTCGCTATGCATCTTGGCTTGTAAAGCGCTACTACTACTACTACTACTAAATAGGAGGCAGCAGCGATAGGTGGGTAGTCCGGGACACCACTTGATGTCTCATTCATAAGATGGAGACGAAAGATTTCGTCGAGCTGATCACAGGCGAAGCTCAGATTGCCGGGCTCAGAGCCGCCTCCTTCCTGTTTCATCTCTTTCTTCTTCCTCGAATGATGTAGTCTCTCACAGACACGATCTGGGGTGGGTCAACGAAGTCAAGGTCCTGTTCGTCAGGACTGGAGGGCCCACTCACGATAGACCACATCACCCCTGAAATTTTTCAGGGTCACTCCAATCTAGTATTCTTGGTTGCTAGAGTTTACAGTTGTATTAGCTTTCTGCAGGGTTAGGGATTTTGGGGATACGCCTACATTGTTTCACATTGTATTTGATCGACAGAAATCATATGATTTATATCCAAAAGTTAGGTTAGAAACATTTGGTGCAATATATGTACCCTTGGAAGTTTGGACATGAAAGAACAATGGCTGCTCACCAAACTTGCATGACATAATTCTTATTAATTTAATAATCAGATATTACACAAGTGTGTTCTACAGCAACTTAATCCAAACTAACATTGCCTACCTACCTAACTGTTCCTTCCTTGATTTGGATACTGAATTTTGATGTATGTTATGTCCTAAAATTACCAAATCAAGGAGTTTATTGGCTATATAGCTTACAAAGACATTGGAAATTGTGATTGGTGTTTTTGAATTGAGCTTCCATTTAATTATATATTTTTAATATTTTGTAATTAATTCGGGATTATGGTGTTTAATATTTTGTTTTTGTATCCATAAAAGATCTCTATGATTTTAAAAAATAAATAAATATTAATTTTGACTGATACGATGAAATTGATCTAATCTATCTCGTTTTCTAAGTTGAGATCTTTTATCTTATTATTACAAAAAATTATGTCGGGTCCATTTCGCCTTATTGGTTATCTGTAAAAAAAATTATTTAGAATTAATTTAATAAATTTAAAATGAATATATATAGCTATATATATAATTAATTTTATAATTATTAAATTAATATTTTCTTTGGGTATCATATGTATCATATCCCACACTCCACATGTGGCGCTTCGATTAATCGAAAATAATAATTATATCAAATCTAATCGAAAGTAATAATATTAGCTCTCACTAAATCAAACTCGTCGCTTCACCTAACTTGTCATGTTTGTGTTCTTCTCGCCATTAACAACGTCATATTAGTCTTGCCACCCTCACCATTATCATCGCATCATCCACCATTTCAAAAGGAGTCACTTGCACCATCCACAATCCTCTATCCTTGCCATGTCTACGTCAGTCCTACCTGCCAAAAATCTCCGCAGTTTCCAAGAAGAAGAGTCGGGAGTAATCAACCTCGTCATCCCACCCAATCAATTGCGCTAAGATCGTGTATGTCAACTCGGCCTTCTTCCGATCGGAGTCAGCACCTTGACATGCTCTCACAAGTGGAAGACGAGAAAGTGAAAAGGAGCATGTTGTCAAAAGAAACATAATAAACATATAAAATAAGCTAAGAATTCCAACTTAGGCTTTGATTAGGTCGTCTACGTACCCATCCACCTGAGCTGGTACCATGTCACCATTGGGACCCACGCAATCCAACTTTGGATTCACCGGATCTCTCGTCCGAATGTTTCCTTGCTCGGATTATTCAAAGCTAAACAAGCGTTGAATGCTTGAAATTTAGAAGCAATAGATGTTTTCCCTCATTCGTTGTCAAATCTGATGGCGAGGAAGCTCAACAACCCTCAATTCTTATTTAGGTGCAGCAGATCATATCTCGATTCGACCAACTTCAGTTTAGATCACTGTTACTTCGACTAAAAACTCGAAGACATGATCTGTCATCTTTTGTCACTAGTGATATTGTCACTGCAACTTTATTCACTTTGCATTCTAATAATCATATTATTATCAGTAATGTTGATTCATGTCTGAGAAAACCTGAGACGAAGAGGTCCAAAAACATGTAACACGAAGCATAAAATAATCTGCACTGTCTTCTTCACGAGCACCAATTGACTACTGTCTCCATCCTTCTTAAAGTCTGTGTCGTCATTTTGCCCTTATCACTGACACATCTAAGCATGTAGATGAAAGAAATGTCAAGAACAATTGGGTGCATCGATCTAATTTCTCAAGGCTTCTGCCAATCGTTTCGTGTGACAAGATTACGTGTTTGGATCGTTCACTTCATCTCAATCAACGTTCATCTCTGACTTGGAGGAAACAAACTTGTGGATTACGTGACAAAACGATCTATAGTTAGAAATAGTTTCCTGTAATCTCGATTACAACAGTCTTGTTATTCGAAGCTCAAGCTTATCAAAACGATCTATACTGTTATATAACATATTTTTTTTATATTAAAATATAAAATTAAATAATAATAAATCTATTTTATGATATATATATTTTGAAGTCATTCAAAAAAAATTTATTTGATTTACATGGCGGTAGTGACCGAAGCTGTCGTAAGCAATATCGTTACTGTAACCATTGCACACAGTGGTGTTGTGTAGCAACCACAGTCTGTCATAAGAATGTTACAATCTATGACACTTTCACTACATACACAATCGTTGCCCGTGATTGAGCTGGTGACTACTGAAGGTTGTCGACCTCAATAATACTGTTGTCGACAATAAGCTATCGATAGTGGTCTATCATTCAAGCACGAGGAACCTTATATTAGTCGTAAACAAGCGATATGATGGATTGGATAGAAAAGTAAATCGACAATATAAATGAATCGTTCATGTATCGTAAATAATCGAACAATACATTTTCACTAGCGAAAAGTGCTAACAAATATATCTAAAATATTTGATTTCATAAAAATATCTTTGATATGAATTGTACGCACAAAAATCAACCTTATGCTAATACAAACAACTTTAATGTCAAAATCTGAAATCAAATAACAATATATCTATTTAACGAGATGTATCTCTTAATGTCATTCAGAAAGTTCTTATCCGATAGAAAGACATATCGTTGTTAGGTCAGAAAACTATGAAAATGTCGATATGAAAGGATAACTAGATTCGTCTTTTTCTCTCTTCTTATTTTTTATATGACTATTATAAACGATAAATTAGAGGTAAAAGGAAGATGAGAGAATATTTGTAATCTCTGTTCACGTGACTAAGAGAAAACAAGAGAAGATTTATAATCTCTTAATAATATCATATATTCAAATATTCATATTGAGTTCCTATGAGATTATTTATTTTTATAGACGAGACTAAAGAATCTAAAATAAATTATTATACTTTTAGAAAAGTCTCTTCTATTAAAATTATCTTCTAAGAAAATTTATAATAATTAAACTTTTTTTATAATATCTAATCTTATCTAAAATATATTTTAGAACTACATAATCTAACAAATAAAATTTACACTTTGTACTACACTCAACTTCCCTTATGACAGATCCTAGAAATTGTGCATTGACAACGCAGGGACCCTTTCTTCTTCTTCTTCTTCTTCTTCTTCTTCCTCTTGGTGGTTCCAATGTCTGTTAGCCATTATCCACCAAGAAAATAAAGACGAAACACAATGCCAAACCACGCAAAAGAAGCGAGACAGCGAGGAAGATGGGTTTCTTAGTAGGATCATCGTGTATGGCGCACTGTGGGCGGTGACATTTAGCCTTCGCCTAAAGCCAGTCCAACTCGAACGAAACCTTACTGAGATCTGGACTCCTATTTCGACGCCATTGTGTGGGCTTGGGCTGAGTTTTAGTCCGGCCCATCACGGCCCGACTTAGCACATTAAAGGAGCGCAATACTGCACGGTCTCAGAACTTAAAGAAAAGGAAAAATGTTATCCTTTGCCCGTCACAGTCGGTTTATGGTTAAGTACACGGTTGGCATCACTCCTCATGGGAGTAAAAGCCCCGTCACCAAACCACTCACCACGTGACATCGTTTGAACTAATACCAACGATCTCTGCTATAAAGTGGCCTACTCAACCCAGCATTAGATTTCCCTCTTCTCCCTCCCAAATCTTCCTCCTGGCAGTGCATGGGAGCTGTTGCCGTTGCTGCTGCTTTCTCTTCTCCTTCATCATTCCTCCTCCCTCACTGCTGTCTACCGCCAGTCCGAGGAACCCTGCTGCCTCCTTTGTTTCGCTGATGGAACCTCCTTTAGCTGCCATTCCTCTGCTGCTGACTGTTTACCGACTGTTCTTGCTGTTTCTTGGAGGTACTAACGATGAGCGCGTTCTTTTGTGGTTGTTGTTGAGTTGCCTGCGTTCTGTTCGTCGAAATGAAAGATTGTTGTGTGTGTGTGTGTTGTGCAGTGGAGGGGAGTGTGTTCACGTTCGTCAACAAGTGCGGGGAAACGGTTTGGCCGGGGATCTTGTCCAACGCCGGCAGCCCGCAGCTGGAGTCCACCGGATTTGAGCTCCCCGTCGTGTCGTCTCGCTCCTTCCAGGCCCCCACCGGATGGTCCGGCCGGTTCTGGGCGCGGACCGGCTGCTCCGCTTCTGCCGTCGGCGGCGGCGGCGCCTGGTCCTGTGCCACCGGCGACTGCGGGTCCGGTCAGGTGGAGTGCAACGGCGCGGGCGCGGCCCCGCCCGCGACGCTCGCGGAGTTCACCCTCGCGCCATCGTCGGCGGGGCGGGACTTCTACGACGTCAGCCTGGTGGACGGCTACAACCTGCCGATGGTGGTGGCGGCGAGCGCGGGGGCGTGCGCGGCCACGGGGTGCGTCGTGGACCTGAACCGGATGTGCCCCGCGGAGCTGCGGGCCGCGGAGGGGGAGGCTTGCCGGAGCGCCTGCGAGGCGTTCGGGACGCCGGAGTACTGCTGCAGCGGGGCGTTCGCCAGTCCGGCGACGTGCCAGCCGTCGGCGTACTCGCAGATGTTCAAGGCGGCGTGCCCCAAGTCGTACAGCTACGCGTTCGACGATCCCACCAGCACCTTCACCTGCGCCGGCGGAGCTGACTACACCATCACATTCTGCCCAGAGTCAGCACCAAGGTACCTCCCCAAACTCCCATTTTGCATGATGGCAACAACATGGGAAAGTTCATGCCCACAACCTGTTTGTGATTATTCCAGTTTTCTTGTACTCGAACCACTTTCGAACTGTCACGAGAGAACTGATCGATTTCTTCCGTTGCTCCCCCGAAAAACGACGCACAGCAGTCAGAAAGCATCGACAGACTCCTACAGTAGCTCGACTCCATACGCAACTGCGACATCAACGCCTACAGCAACCGGCGGGCTGATGCTGGAAGACGACTCCTGGCTTGCAAGCATGGCGACCGGCGACGCAAACACCGCGAGGAGGGCCGTCCCTTTCCTGCACCAAGCCTTATTCATTGTAGCCACCGCAATGGCCTGTACACTACTTGTGCGATAGCACAACGTGAATGCTTGATTCGATTCCACGCCCCCTCCATGTCTCTTGTCTCGCTTTCTTTAAAGCCAAATTTGAAACGAGAAAGCAAAAGCAGATTCGGATTGGATTCCCGGCACGAACTGTCACCGATTAAAGCTACCGTCGCGCTTCTCGAGAACAGAGGATTGACCACTTCGAGGAAGCTGCATCGTATATTATTGCGAGCCGGGCAACCATGTGATGATGTGGGGTACGTTGAAATGGGTATGATGAAGAGAGGCAAGTTGTGGATTCCTTCGAGGGAGTGAGGGAGAAGTCATTCCTCTGGTTTAATGAATGGATAGCTAATCCAAGAACATGTCTCGCACTCTCTGTGTTGTCTGTAGCTTTGATTTAGTGACACATTTCCTGCTTTTCGGAAGCTTAGAATTGGGAGAACTCTCCTGACGTAGTTTTACATGATTCGATATCTGCTGGATTCAGTTCTTTCCGAAAAAAATAAAAAAACAAATGTGGAAGAAGATCTCATTGTGTTCGGACAATCATATTTTCACTCAAAACACTTTTTCTTTCTCTACATCGTGTGGCTTTATGACACGATGCCTCGCACTCTCGTATGGACGACACTTTTCGTATAGGAGAGGATTCCTTATCCTCTCCATCAACCATTGGAGAATTGCCTGTGAAGAATCGTCATCATGTAAAGTACCAGCCACCATTTCGGATTACATTTTGTTGCTTCAAGAACCGGTTGTCTTTGGATTCCTTCATCATTCGCATCAGCAGATTAGTCCGGTAGTGCTGCTGGAATCTAACCTAGTGATAATGTAGATTAGCAGACTACCATCCCATAGAGACACGTTCTCAAGGAGGAGTTTCTTCATCGTCTCGGTTTGTGCAAGCCACCATAAACCATGCGACCATAATTTAGAGACTCAAAAGGAAGCTTCGCTCGTTGTCTGTCCACTACTTGTCTTCGCATGGCTTCCACTATCTCGATCCTTTTGAGAGCTTCGATGTTGAGACGTCTTCCTCTCTGCTGCTGCAAGTTTTAGACAGCCGACATGAGCTTTCGGCTAGTTGAGATGGTCCTATCATCTCTGTGGTTGCTGTTTCCTCTCAGGAACCCACTGCTAATTATGTGGGGCTTTCTTGTTTCCTGGCCACGAAGTATGGCAATGTCGGGACTACCAAAGCACTGCATTTGGGAACATTGTCGTCCACGAAGGCATGAGTTGAGCACCACAAAAGATGGAAATCGGAAGGATGCTTATGCACGTCCGTTTTCCTTTTTTTGCTTTATCTCATCAATGACACGCCATTCCTTGCATCCAGATGTTGCTGCCATGCTTGGAATTAAGGAAAGCTACGAGAGGTACCTGTCCCAACAGCAGCACCATTGTTTAGAGACGACAATGTCGTCAGATCGTCTGGTTAGAGACGACAATGTCCAAACCGACCAAGGACTTGGGATGCATCGAAGGGACATGATGTTCCAACCTAGCTGGTTCTTCCATTCTAATGCATCAAACAGTGAGACGAACCATAGCAACGGTTAGGGATCAGCTTAAACTAATTCCTAACAGGGGGTCACGGAAAGGTTCTACCACATGCTCAGTAAGCTCCGCGACGCTTAGAACGTACATATAGTGGTCGCATGCAGTGCCGAATGAAACATCGACGTCGACGGTACCCGGCTTAAGGATCAGAACGTCAAGCCCACCTGCGCTTTCTTGTGTAATTCACGTGCTGCAGCGGCCTTGGGGATGCTTCCGGTGATCCGAAACATTTCATCGAGCAGATAGATGAAGCGCGAAAGTGGTCGGGGTTGGAAGCAGAGGCTAAGGCCACATGGGAATGTGCTAACATATCCATGTCATATGAAACTGCTTAGCATACTCTAGTGGAGATGTCTCTTTTTGCAACGAAACGAACTTGTAATTTCCTTTATTATTGGCTTCCCAAGTCTCAATGCCTCCTTGTATCCCATCCCATCCCATCCCATCCTATTCGAGAGTGCCACTAAGGTTTTGTACCACTGCTAAGAGATATCGGCGCTAACGACCCCCGCTAGCATCCTTGTCCACCAAGGTTTTGACATCATGTCAAATAAAATGTTCTCTACCTCAAATCTCCAACTGATCCGATCGACATTCCAACCATACATGCGTGGACCCGCAGCTCTAACTCGACGCCGTTCGAGTCACCGTTCAAGTTGCCTATCATGCAAGAAAGCACATTTACTCCGTCCCGACACCATGACCCACCATCACAAATGTCACGCTCCTCTTGAACTGGCTTTTTCGGGACCACGGCTGCAACCAAATTTCAGGAGAAATTTCTCATATCAGAATACATGTATATATAAATTATTCAATCTTATAAAATTAAGATTATCATTAACAAAAAAAAAAAGGTGTTCATTTCTAGGGAAAACAAAATGAGGCATTCTCATTGAGTCCACCAAACAATGCATCTCAACATTAGTAACATTTTTAACATTCATGAATTCAGTCCACTTCATCACTAGCTATAAATTCAGATCTAAACAAGTATCTTGAACTAGGCACCACAATATGTTAAGGTCTCGCATAATATGAAATGCAAATTTAATTACCATTTTGAAACCACTACATTTAAAAGAAACCAGATACCTTTATTTACACGCATTGGTTGCATTCTTTCTTGAAGCACAGAATTGGTGATGGTTGCGTGAAACTAGGTAGGTAGGTACTTTGAGAGAACAAAATAGTAATAGAACTAAAGAAACAAAGAGTAGCATTTGTTGGATAATTACGACTATAGATGAGAATATACAAATATCAAAAGGCTAAAAAATAAAAATATGATTTAACTCCACCAGAAAATAGATCTGGCATGACATTGGGCAAAATGAGCAGCAAGCAGACTCCACCATGATGCTGCTGCATATCTAGGAAGCCTATGAGAGATCGAATGATCCCTGGCCTTCCCTGATAGCATAAAGGAGTTTTTTGTACATTATTTCCTGCAGAAAGTATTTCATCAGTGGAATAGCAAGCAAGAAAAATATTTCAAACTTCAAGAACTACACGGAAGACGAAAAAGAACCTTGGTCGAGTAAGGAGGGAGTTTAAGGTAGTTTGCACAGGTCATCACACTAGGCAAGTCATCATCAACTGATTCAGGCACCCCATTTTCATTTGCAGCGTTTGCCGGAGTCGAGTGCTGCCACCGAGAAATTATATGCAATGATCCATAGAGAAACAAGTTAGAATGTAAAACATAAAAAGCACCAGTATGTTTTAATAATTCACCTATATGAATATAAAAGGTACCTTCCTAACTATGGTCAACTTTGGGTTCAGTGCAGCTAGACCACCAGGTGGAAGCCTCGGAGCACCAGTCACAAACTGGCAAAAAGCATGCTGCTGCTCTAGTGTGAATTCTCCCATTATCTCAAGCAACTTAAGAAAATAAATAACCATGCTAAGTACCAATTGAAGGAAACTGTCATATATTTCAACTGTTTCTGGCACTGGGAGAATGAACTTACATAAGTAATTGCAGGACTCTTGGCAGTGTACCCATGATCAAACTTTATATGATCAACCAGAGTCTCGGGCTGCAGGATCTAAAAATTGTTATTCTAATTACCTTAGAGGAAATTAATTCGAAGTAAATCGATAATACAAATAATTTACCTCCCACAGTTCTCTAAGTCCGCAGATTAGGTTGTCAAGTTCATGTGGTGAAAATATTTGCAAAGAGTATATGTCAAAGACCTAAAAAATTAGGTTAATCGAACGTAATAAGTATGATTCAATATAAACAAACCATAGAAACAAATGCTACATGGTGCCGAAAGGGGACAAATCTAAAAACAGTGACAATATTCTAAAGAGAGCACTCAATATATGTCAAGGGCTTGTGATTGAAAATTTGTTTTCAATATACTAACATTTTGAGAAAGTACAAAAAGAGATCAGGAAATTCTTCTTCAGCATTGACTCACTTTGAAATAAGTCTTCAGTGACTATTTGCATAAAGCCAACTTAAGCCAAAGAAAAACCAAGTTAAATAGAACACAGTGATGAAACATGGAAACTCCTCGATCTTGGAAACAGGAAAAAGAGCCAACAGGATTCCTACATCCATCCTAGTCTCTTCACTGAATTGTCAACTAACAATAGTTATCAATAGCCACCTATAACCAGCTAACCAACTTCTTGTCCTGACAATTGAACGCATGGAACTGGGTTTAACTTCAAATAAGGTTTAACAATATGTTAAAGCCATGAACTACCATAACCCAAGTCCTCAAACTTGAGCACATTTAGCGTTTGGGGATACAGTATAAAATTTACAATGAATTCAACATAAATATAGCTTGAACTTCAGTTCTTTTTTAGTGTAAGTCTTGAAAGATATCAAGGCCAGGAAGCGCCTAACACAAATTTCAAATTTAAGCTCAATTTTTGTGTGGATTCGCAATGGATCGAACATAAATGCGGCTTAACCCAGACTGAACCTATTACTGGCCATAATCAGCATCAAAATCCTTGAACATGACCCCAACAATTCATCCAACAGCTCTCATGTTCCTTAGGCTTATCCCCCACAAGGACTGACAAAATATACACAAAGGAAAAGAAGTGAGATATTGGAAAATTCATTGCCGGGCTAAAGGTGCAAACTCGCTCTCAAGTTATTGGAGCCGCTCAAGAGGAGCACATTAGCAAGAATGACAAGCGAGAGAAGTTGGCTATTCTCCACGAGCAAACGAAGCCCAATCTGGAGCGCCAACTGGAACATTTACCTTGATCTCCTCGAAGCGAGTTTAAAAGAACTCTATCCAAGCCAATAAAGGCTTCTTGATATAGAAAACTCGTAAGCGGAGGCGAAATCTCGAATCAACAAGGTCGAGTCCCGAGTTGAGAGACTGATGGAAGACACCAAATAGTACGTGCAAGACCAACAGGATGTGGCGAACCTCATGACAAATATTACGCTACTCATAAGAGCTCTTCATGAAAGGGGGACAACACCTTTATTGCTCCGCCACAAAACTTGAGGGCACCCGAGAAACATTGCCACGGTGGAGCCAAGGACATGAAAAAACTCGAGAACTTTTTGTTCGGCATGAAGTAATACTTTCGAGCGACAAGGCCTAACTCAGAAGACACTAGAGTTTCGAGAGTAAGCATGTTTCTAAATAAGGATGCAAAACTCTTGTGGCAAACAACACAACAGAAAGAAATCCAACAAGGTCAGTGTCGAGTGGACACATAGGAGGACCTGAAGCAACAATTGAGAACTTAGTTCCTACTTGAGAACACTGAGTTTATGGCACAAACTAATCTAAGACAACTACGCCAGAACACTTCCATCCAAGACTATGTGAAGAGCCCTTTCGAGATCATTACTAGACAACAACTGTCAACTTCTCACACATTAATGATCGGTTATATCGGAAGTAGCTTATCAACATATCACTTTGCAAAGGACTGACACCGAAACACAAATATTGCACAGGCATACTTGTAAAAGGCAACCAAAAAGATGAAGTGGGCAAAGATGGGAAGGTGACCATTGGATTTTAAAGTCAAAAACTTGGTGTTGGTGAAGCTCCAACCAGCATCACTCTAGTTCTTTAGGCATAAAGTGCACAAAGGATTAGTGCACAAGTATAAAAGGCCCTTCCCAATTATTTGCAGGGTAAACAATGTCTCCTACAAGTTGCAACTGTTGACGTGAATCAAAACTCATAAGGTCTTCCATGAGGGCAACTTGAAAGCCAACCACTTAAATCCACAAGATGCTTCCCGAAATATTTAAACTCAGATACCCCCACTAGAGCCTCCTATAAAAAGCGAGTTGAAACCATTTTAGCAAATTGCAAGACAAAGCTACCCAACAGAACAGAGCAGATCGAGTACTTAGTGAAGTGAAGAAAGCTTCATCGGACAAAAGCCAGTTATGAGCCTAAAGACGCCCCAAGACATGAAGATGCAATCATCAAAGCCTACCAGCAAGCGTCGACAAGGGTATTAACAACTCAAGTGGGGAGAATGTCACGGGTGACTGTCATGCACTCATAACACCTTCGCTAAGAAACTGTTTGTCGCTTTTGTTTGCATGTACATTCGTTTACGTTGTTTTTATGTGTTTTTGCTTAAAAATTAGAAGCAAGAATAATTTACAAAACTATAAAACGATCGCTCATTAGAATGGGCAAAACTACACCAAAATGGCTCAATTTTCACGTGTCATGACTTGTTTTCTACAAGCTGCAGTGCGATACAAAATGTCAACCATCTCAACACCTTTGAACCACCAGGGTGTGACAAGACTGGATGAGGATTTGAGATAGTATTGGGTGTTGATTGGATTCACAAGTTTGCACCTAATGCCTACAGAAACTTGCCAACGCCCTGACACCCAATAAGCAATCGTTTGTGGACTTACAATTGTTCGTTTGCCTTATAAAGCCCTTTCTCCCTTTGCTCTTGCACACTAAGTGTTTGTTGAAATGTTTGTAAAGTCACAAGTTTGTAGACTTGTCCATTGCACTTTTAAAGGTCCTTCAAAACCTGAGCGAAGTTGTATCTAGACTGACTCTTTGCGGACAATTAAAATAAGAGTACCTCATGACTTAAGTAATTCTAACTAAGTCCTGACAATATGTACCATAATGATATACAAATTCATATTGTCCAAGAATCTGATTCACCGGTTGTGGAGTCATGTCATTAATTTTGGTGGTAGAAGCAACTATATATAATTTGCTTTCTTTGTTACTTAATTTATTAAAATTTTTAAGCTTCAATATGTAATCTAGCATTACTGATGTCTTTGTAGATGATTCAACATGATTTAAAGAAACGGAGAAGTGGCAAAATTGCTACCCAATGTCAAAAAAAGATAAATTCACCATCTAATCCTTATTTCAACTTTAGTCTTATTAAATTTAATTTAAAGTCTATTAAATTATAATTAAAAGGCTTAAAATAGGGTTTTTATTTTTCAGATTTTTTTAGTTTTCTAGGCTTTTTTTAGTTTGTTGGTACATATCGGCGTATCAACATATGATACACCGGTATCGACCAATATGTATCAGGAACGACACCATTGGTCGGCACGAGATGGGACTTGGATATACTCAACAAGAGATAATCCTAATGAATTGAAGCTGAAAAAACCTGGAAAACAATTAGGAAGTTAGTACCTGGTTGAACCCAGCTCTAAATGCCTCCATCTGTTGCTTAATTCCTGTCTTAATTGTTGCATCAACAACTAGAGTAACATACTCTTCCAAATTGTTGATATCAACCTAGAAGCAGCAATAATTAATAATTCATCAAAGACAAAATGGTGAAGAAAGTAACAATATGAACACCAATGTTGAGTTGTTACCATGATATTTTCCCCTCCTCCTTTAAGAATGTAATCAGGGTAGCCAGGAAGAGTGAAATCTAAGCAGAGGTCATCAATTGGGGCACCACGAAAACGTAAATCTGCAATTGCCATTTGATTGTTACCAGGATTTCTCTCTAGAAATTGTTTGTGGCCAACAAGGGCTTGCATCTCTTGCAATATCTTTCCAAACTCGGCATCGAATAAGAGTATATCATGTAATTCAAGCTCCTGTATCAATAAATAACTTTCATCTGTTATAAATTATAATCAAACCGATGGATGAGATCTGAACATTGACAGAATGGAAATAGAATTCTTTATAATGACTTACTTGGCCCATCACAAGTTTGTAAAATGCTGTCGAAAGTGGCAAGTCCAGAAGTCGTCCATCTTGTAGAGCTTTTGCCATTGTCCGACCAGCCAGACGAAAATATTCAATAACTTTGGAAAACTGGCTACCATCAGAGGTATCTGCACTAGGGGGCCAAGGACGCGGAAATAAGCCAAGGGGGGCTTGAATAAGATCTATTCTTCCATCAGGTAACTCTGTGCCTGGTTTCTTTGTTTCTGAACCATAATCACTCCTTCCACCATCTGTTTCATCCCCATCAATTTGCATTGCAGAACTTTCTGATGCAGAGTTGGACCTCCATAAACCCAATTTGACCTTCTGCAAGTCATGACTTAAAAGGGTATAGAACTCTAAGGTTGGACCCAATCCTGTGCCGACTTCACCAAAATATTCAACTTCAAGAACAGCTTTTTGACTAGAATACATCTCCATAACTTTTACAGCAGAATCCAAGATACGATTTCTAGAAACACGGACCTTTTGTCTTTGCAGTCTGCCAACACGGAACTCTCTTTCACTAGCTGAATTCTGATTGTCAGAATTCTGTTGTTGCTGAAGTCGGCGCAATGCACGAGATATACCAAAAGCTGTCGAGTAGAAATATTGCCTCCTGGTTTCAAATGGAAAAAGAAAAGGACATGCTTTTGTCAACTGATAACACCATGGAGGAAGACTACCACTACATAATGCGAGAGCATCCTGAATTTGCCGAGCAAGCTTCGGAGTCAACTTGCCATTCACAAACTCTTCTGGCAGAACCTTTGGACCAATCCTATAAAGTTTATCCAGGTTTGAAATTTTTCCCTCAGCAAACTCATCGGATACTGCCTGCATCCTTAGACGGGTTGATAGCTGATTTAGACTGTCCAACACACGCAATAATGCCAATATATTATATGTAGGATTCGATCGTTCGAGATCACAGGGAAGCTCCCCTTGCAAGATGCTGTCAAGAAGTGAAATTTCTTGCCACTTATTGTCACCGACAGAATCGGAAGCGAAGGCAGGTTTCGAAGATTTTGACAGAATTGAACTTCCTTGGGAAGCCTTGTCAACCTGCCCATCAGCCTTCTGATATGTTATGGTAAATATTTCACCCCATAAGCTATTGCCATCACTGGGAAGATCAGAGCCATTAAATTTTTCATCACCCTCTTCATTGAGAATAAGTTGGCGTTGAAAAGCTTGATATACAGTAAAGTGCTTGCTAAGCTGCTTCCCTCCTGCTGTGAATATCAATTTATTTTGATGGTTACTTTTAGTGCTAAAAGAGGCAAGTCCACGATAATCTCGACCAACTCTGATACCTCTGCCACCAATGGAAGCAAGTCCTGCCATGGCAGCAGCAGCAAATGACATTGCACCTCTGGAACCAAAAGCACTTTCCCTTTGGAGTTCAGTATATTCTGCCCCTTTGTCTGTGACAGACCTGTCACTGGAACCAGATGTTGTTTGCACTTGGTTATCACTTGCTGAACATGAAACAGCACCATCATCAGCAGAATCTCCTAATTTGACATCATGTACCTTATCTGGTACACAAACAGGAAGAGAGTCATCTCTAAACACCTGAAAGAGTAACAATTATCAGTATCCGCAATAATTAAATAGAAATTGTAAACAACACTGACATGTATGCATGTAGAACTTCAAAATATTTTTTTTTAGATCCTAACAAGTAGATTCTTCATGTTGACATCTGTTTATTAGTCCTAAATTTAGTTGAACACACATAAGTTCTTAATCAATTTAAAGAAGAGGAAACCCTCCATAAGATTTCAAAAAAGTTACAAAATATTCATCACCATGACCTCATGATCATCTTCCTCATCAGAGACATCATCATCCACAATCATAAGAGTGTCATCCAACTCAACCGGAGACATGTCCAAATCTTCATCCTGCGGTCATTTAAGGCTATTTTATTAATAAATGATTATTAAAAAATGAAAAATAAATAGAGAGATCAAATAAAACTAAAGATAGCAAAGAGTTCAACCAAAAAATTAGTATCAAGTCATCGTGCAGCCAAAGGTAAAGAGCTATATCCAATGAACCATCCAAGCAATCACTTAAGAAACTTGGTAATGATACCATAAGAAGCCCATCTTCATCAGGTATGCTATTGTTCACATACCACATGGTATACATGCAATCCTTACTTGCACTCATATATGCAAAATAAACGCGGTGAGCTAGATCAAGCATTTCAAATATTTGAAAAATCTTAATTAAACATAATTAGGCAAAAGCAAATAATAAGATATTCAGAAATTTTCATTCTGCAAACCACATTTTAGCAAAATCACAGTCTAGAACCTGCACTATTGATTGTTACATTTCACAACCCATCTTTTTCTATACAATTAAATTTCCTACCCAATAGTTAACATATTTTAGAAGAAATGAGTATATTCATCCCAGCATACCACTTGAATGTTTAAATTTGTCAGTTAGAAAACATATATACGTCCACTACACCTCTGCCTCTCCTCTCTCACTCATCTCATTCTTCAACCAAGTTTGTCTAGAACAATGAAAATCAATCATTGTTCCTATTGGATGGACTTTATATGCTAATCAGATGACAGTCACTTCACAAATTATCAAATTTTAACATGCCATCTTGGATGTCTATTCTTGTGCATCTATCATAAGACGCTCCTTGTTTGTCTAGGAACTTTTGTGGAAGGATAATTTGAAAGGCAACGAGCCCAATCATCACCATCGGGACTGTGTCATAGGGATAGATAAATGTTGGACCAGAGCACAGGGGTACCATGTTTACAATCACTGATTTAGAAACAGGACAATATGAGTAAAAGTGTTTATTTAATTAGTTGCAACCTATAAGAGATAATGTTCTTACAAATTACAATTTGTTTCAACTATCAAAATGTTAGCAAGGTCATACATACAGACACTATATGGAGACCAGCTCCAGCCAATGTGCTTTGTTAAGTCTCAAAAAAATTGTCAGAAAAAGTTCTGCAAAAGAGTCTCAGTGGTCAATAAAATAAATTGCATTATTAATGAACTCCATTAAATAATTTGATGTTCTAATTCATCAACTGGTCACCCATCCTGGAGAAATATTAGTTGATCCATACTGTTGCATCACATCATTTGATTCTGTGATCCTTCAAGGTAACTGTACCAGATCACCTTATTAATAGCCTTGTAATTGTAAAACTAAACCTTCAGAAATTAATGTCTATACACTTGGGAAAGACATAAAATTGACTGAGATGTGTAAAGTTTAAACATCTTACGGCACAATGAACATAACTTATACCCTCATACATGACCAGCTTAGTTAGAGTATTAAACATGTTCACACAATAGTTCGTATTTGCTCATATACCCCATAAAATTTCATCCATGGAAACTCAACCAATTTCCCTAAAAATATATTCAGTTGATCCTTTAGAGTGCACAGAAGTATAAAACATGCCATGTACCACCTAGATATGCATCACAGGGAAATAAAGATTGACATGCTGATGTACAACATGTGAACCATGCCAAAAAGCAAACCAGTCTAGACACTCTACCAAGTACTTCAATGCTTGTTTAAATTATTGCACCCTTGATCTGTCTGATTTCATTATCATAATAATCTCTGGTTCACTTGAAGATGAAACCTATTTCTTCCTTCGAATTACTATTGTAGACCTGGATCCTAATTTTAAAGCCCCAGCATATATAAAATGTGTAGCAATAATAATTCAAGCCTTGTTTTAAACCTTGAAATTCTAACAACAGTGAACATCTCAAACTATGGGGATTCAACATCCATAAAAAATATCTGCCACAGCAATATGATAGCAAATGCCATGGATTTATAGATGAATACAAAAGAACATGATCTTTATTAGAATTAAAAGTGTTTTTAAGTATGTAACTCAATGCAGTAGCAAAAGCTTTAAGACATTTCAAATTTTAAGTATTAGAAAAAAAGGAAAGGATTCACCCCCAATCCTAAGTAAATCAATCACTTGATGCAGTGTCCAGCAAAGTAGAAAGTGTGGCAAAGCATATGATATTCAAGCTTAGCATGAAAACAATAGTGCAATGATTTATTCAAGTTTTTTTATGCTAAATATATCTTATGACATATATTCCTAAGAAGCTATGGAATCTATAATATTTTGGACGATCGCAAGACCATGCATAACTATTCTGTTACTGAGAAAATGTGAGTCTAATTATTACTTAGGGGTTCATATGTAGGCAACAGGTTATGGCTTTTTACATATCTATCTCAAAAGATCCATATACCCGATCCAAATGGGGATTATGTGCTGACTACAAGTTACATGCAACTATTTCGAATGATTGGAATTTCAAGCTTTAAGAACTTAAGCATGTGAACATCAGAAATGCAATAAATTATTTAGTAAAGGAAGTAAATATAATGGACAAACCTCAGAGCTAGATTCACTCTGTGAAGGTTTTATTTCCATCTCTTTATCTGATGCAGCTCTTCTACGGGCAGCATTTCTTGTTTGAGGTCCTCTTAATTCATCAGGAGTACATTTCAGGACAGCCTTACCCTTCCCTTTAGAAGAATTGGCACTTCCATCTGAAGCATCTTTTTTAGCTGGAACTCCAATTGTAACTGATGACCTAGACCTGGTTGAAGGACGATGTCCAGGAGTTGGTGGTGTCGGAGCAGCAGATCCAACAGCAGCTCCAGAATCAGAATTGCCTGTTGATGTTGAAGACTTCTGTACAGAGTCACTTCGCTGAACTCTTGGCCAAAGGAATTCTTCAACTGCAGCTAGACTTGCTAGAGGATCAATTAGTACCACATTCGATGAATAATCACGAAGAGATTTTTCCCCTTGTGCTCGACATAAACGCAACTTAAACGGCTGAAATAAGGACCCTAGACCTGAGAAGCGTGCGCTTCCACTACTAGATCTAGACAAATGACTAATTACAACTGGAAAATGTTCTAAAGAAGATAAAGAATTCTGAAGCTTCTGAACCAACAAACTCATGGGAGTTCTATTTCCTTCCTTAAGTTCCATAGGCAGTGCCGTTGCAATAAAGAACTTGTACCGTTGCAGTGCTTGCTGTCGAAGCTTTGGTAAATTAGCTTCAGAGATTTTTTCTCTTCCAAATGTTCCACAAGTAAAATAATCTAGCAATGCCAGAACAACTCCACTGCCAATAAACTCAAAAGTCGATACACCATCGCCTTTGCAAAGTTCAGCTAGTATATCTGCTATTACTTCATCTAGCAGTTCCTCGCTACTAAAAGAAACATCAAAGGAGCACAACCCAAGTGCTTTAGATTTACCTTTGGATTTTGACCTTGCATCTTCAACAAGGGAATTTAACTTTGAGCAAAGATTTTTCAAACAAAGAAGATCTTCTGTGAGTCCTGCTTCAACTGCACTAGAACCTGCTGGAAAATACTTGTCTTTAAAAGCCTTGGCATGAGCACTGACGGCAGCACGAAGACTAGAATTGGCATTTGGAACCTCAACTGAAGGCAGAGGTGAGACAGAAATTTCTGATGAAGATCCTTTTGAGTCATCAACTGAGCTATTTTCTGTGTTCAAGCCACCACTACACCGTCGACTACGCCGAGAACGCCAAGTTATTCCAGGTAAAGCATCATCATCCTTTTCACAGATGGGCGCTAGAGAAGGATCAGAGGATATTAGTATATCCACAGCATGAACAACCCCTTCTCTCACAAACATCTTGGAAAATGTTCCAGGGAGCTTCTCCATGAGAATCTCAGCTATCTGAAGAGCGGGGATCAAAAGTTGTGGATCTTTCCATGCTAAAATACCAGCTAAAAAGCTGCAACCAACATAACAGAGGTCAGTTATGCCACTTAGAATAGAATAATATGGCAGCTACCATGCAAGAGGTTCTAAAAGGGTACATGATTTATGGCAAAGCATTTCATGGAGACTGGTAAGGTACCTGGATATGTTTGCTACACTAAGCAAGGATTGGATCATATCCGCTGAGCTGAAGAACATCAACTTCCCAATTGTAGACAAACATTTATGACGGACAGGACCATTTATACTGGAAGAATATACCTGCTCAATAAGAGTCAAAGGTGTCAGAGCTCAAACAAAACAAAAATTATCACAAACTCTGACCAAAAATGCCACAGAACCTGTATTAAAACCGGAAGTAGGTCCATTCCAAACTGCTGCAGAAGTTCAGGTTGGTCCTGCAATAATTTCCCATGAGCCGATACGTCACTTGTTGTTCCTTTAGGTTCGGCATGCTGACCAGAAGAACTAGGAAGAGAGTTTTTGGCAGCTGATCCTTTCACAAGAACATTAGAAGGCAATGGCAAAGAAATAGTTCCTTGAGGCACGGAAGGAAGAAGCTCATCCACAAGGTTCACAATCACATAAACCTCAAGGAAATAAGTGAAATAAGTTAATAACAAAACATCTAAAGCGAGACCTTAAATCTGCAGTAAGTGAACAGAAAATCTAAATATTATTCCTTAAAGAAACTACTTTTGACACCAAAAATATCATAACAGCATGCTATTTATCACATAGACAGCTGCTCAAGATAGTAAATGCCAATCGTATAAAGAATATCATAGAAAAGGTATACATAATTTGCTTCTTTGGGAATATAAACTACCACCTGCAAGTATCATTTGGTAGGAAGGCAATGAATAACTGAGGAGCCTTTATGAACATGAAAAAATTAAAAAATCAGTTGTATGATGGTGCAATGCGTCTAATGTTAATATTTTAGTGACATGGGGCCACACATTAATGGAACTTGTCGGAGACCAGGAGGCAGAATGACTGCTGAATGGAATCCATATACATTATTTATGCCCATGCATCATGATATTCCGCCATAAATATTGTTAGCACATGCGATATGTGGGTATACCAAGCTGCCACCGCATAGTAAATGGGTGTGTGTTGAATGTATCCATTTAGCAATAATAGCATAAGCATCAGGTTCATTCATGGTTCAGGCAGCATAGTGCTAATGCTAACCATTCTGATCCTCCATTTAAGTATCTGGTCAAGGCCAGGAGAAAAATAATATTTGCAATCAACTAGCGGAACTCTCTTAAGCTTGAGATAATATAAGAATGTCGCGTTTGGCTCCAACAAGGATAAATCACTCACATATATAGGATTGTATTGGACACTCTCGACATGCCATAGAACCTCGAAATCAAATGAGAGAACACCGATGGTGCAGTGGAATCAGAATGATAAATACAGTCCAAAAAAACCCATAAAAAAAGATCAGAAAACAGACGATCAATAGAAAAAAGCCGCTATCCACTAATCTGTACACTCCTATCACCCATGCGATATTCATAATGTGAGTTTAATTTACATAGCTCAATATACAAACAAGGCAATCAGTTAAAAATTAAACAGATAAAGACTTAATCCAGACTGTATCAAACTAATTATAGTTACACATACAATCACTATTCTCTGATAAATTTTCTTATATACTTCCCCAGAGGCCTAACCACACAACAATCCAACTGAGACCAATAATCAACTAGGGGATATACAGGATTTGTTTAACTTTAGTATAAGCAGAAAGCTAGATAAGATTATCAACAATCTGCAAAGTATACAATGTCAACACTGTTGAAAGTCAAATTTATATGCAAAAAGTAACCAAATTATCAAAAATTTTCTAAAGAACATGATTTCTGCATGCAATGTACAAGGGTAAAAGATAAGAAAAGGATGTCAGCAGAGAAAGGACTCATTGAATGTGTTAGACATCAAGAAGAGAAACCCCACATCAGATCCTAGCTTTACTCCACTAAGCTAAGTGATAAGTTGGAGTACTCATAAAAGATAGAAATCATCATACTGATGAAGAATATTCTTTTTAATACCTGGTCTGGCTAAAACATGCTAGTTTGCATAGCTGACAAGGTTGAATGATAACCATATTTTTTGTGTTAGCTCAATTTGTAAAACTCAAGAAGAATAAGTTGGAGTACTTATAAAAGATAGAAGTCATCATACTGAAGAAGAATATTGTTTTAATACCTGGTCTGGTAGAAACATGCTAGTTCGCATAGCTGACAAGGTAGAATGATAGCCATGTTTTTTTTTTTAAGCTAAATTCGTAAAACTGAAGAAGAATAAGTTGGAGTAATCATAAAAGATAGAAGTCATCATACTGAAGAAGAATATTCTTTTAATACCCAATCTCGCCGAAACATGCTAGTTTGCATAGCTGACAAGGTAGAATGATAGCCATGTTTTTATTTGTTAGCTCTTTTAAAGATGGTTTTCTCATTCAGCCACATTAGGCATGCTAACATGATAAGGTTTTCACCAGACACCATATAGCAATACTCTCACAAGAATAGGAAACAAAAAACACAATAAATAAGAGTACCTGCTCAGGTGGTCTTGTTAAGGAAGGTGAAACAGAAGAACCAGATACAAGCCCAGAACACAGAAGAATGTCTCTAAGTGTGGCACTGATTCCTGAAAGAAGAAGGGTTTTCGCAGCTAGAGGAGATCCACTAGCACATGTAGAGAGAAGACGGAGTATACCCTGAAATGAACATTAAAGAAAGACATAAATAAATTTGAAAAGTAGTCTTCATTCTTAAATGAAAATAGTAAACATGCCTACCGTGTATGTGGACGTGCTAAGGGAGGCTTGTCCTCCTGAATTACCAAGAGATATAAGGCCCGCAGCTTGTGCAACCAATCCATGATTACACAATTCATCTATTTTATCAGGAGATAATGCAAATGCTTCTGCAATTCGCGTCAAGCAGACAGAAGCATGCTCTACAACCTTTCATTGAAATTAGCAGTTAATAAGAAACCAATAACAGGAAAAAGAAAAACCGTTCAACAGGATCCTCAACAATCCCCAAGAAGTTAGTTACTTTACCTTTGAATCATGATAGTTGAGAAGGTTACTCAACAATGGAACTGCTTCCATTACAAAATCAGCTGCATCAGATGGGAGTTTCTTACACATATTTGCTGCAGTGGATAACGCAACTCTCTGGAAAGGAGATTGAAATTAAAATAACAAGGACATGACCACGAATATAAATAGGAACTAAAATAACAACCAACAGCCATCCAACGAGATATCAGCTGGAGTTTGAAATTGATGAAGATTCAATTACCTGAACTCCTGTGGAAAAGAAATCAAGATAAGATAGCACAGCCATAAGTGCACCAGCACGTAAGCAAGCCGTTGGATGCTCTTGTGATATCTTCTTGAGAGCTTGTAGGGACTACAAAATATACAAGCAAATTAAATCATCAAATTGTAACTGGTAGTGAACTTATATTTCAGATTGAGTGGCAAATGGAAATCATTTAGTTCATAAGAAATTGTTCATCAGCAACAGTTTCCACCAAAATTCTGAAGTTAACATTCATGACTCAAGGACAAACTAAAAAAACATCTTATTTATCTTCATCCCATGGTAAAAAATCATTTGTATATTTTTTAATTGCAGATACAACAACTATGAATATCTAATTGAGGAATAAAACAAGTTCAACCTTCTTCAACATATGTTAGCCAATGAAGTCACAAATTATCCCATCTAATGCAGTAGATACTCAAAGCAGAACACATATCTGATCCACTAGCTACTAAAATTAAAATATAAAATAAATACATTGTGAAAAAAATTGATAGAGGGTTGAACAATTTGCTTTTTTTCACTTTGAATTTCATTCCTAATCTGCAACAGCATTCAGAAAAATCAAATAACATATTACTTGGGTAATCCATGTTGGATTTCCATGCCACATGGGATCTATAAATAATAAAACCAAGGTAGAAAATTAGGCATAACAGATATAGGAAACCAGCGCACCTGTTCTGCTAGGTCCATGTACTCTATCGTAAGAAGTCGCGCACAGAAACAAGGAATAGCACCATAACGAACCACAGCCGAACAAGATGAAGGTAGAACATCACATAAGTAGGTGAGAGCCCTGGCAGCGAGTAGCATGATGTCGGGATTGCTCTCATGGTTGAGAAGCCCCACGAGCACAGGCACGAATGAGTCAACCGACATCGACAGAAGAGAATCCTCAGTCCCAATGGACAACATCTCACAAAGCTGGTTCAGCGCCTCGAACTGTTTTCCCTCCTCTCCATCAGCCCTCAGACCTGACAGGATCTTTTTCAACCGCCCGCTCTGCTGCAAGGAAGAAGAAGCCGTCAAAGCTGACGACGGTAGGAGATCGTCAAACCCAGCGCCCAGTTTTCTGAGAAGCCCCTGAAGGGCGCTGCTAGCGGATGTCAGATTCTGATGGAGGATGCCAAGACCGCCATCGCCGTCGTTATCATCATCTGCTCCTCCCCCGTCAAAGCTCAACCCTAAGATCCTTTCAGCGTCCCTGTCCCTCTCTCTCGCCCTGGATGCCCCCGCCTCCTTTCCTTTGTCAGAGGCATCCCGGTCGCGATCCCCTGAGGGCTGACGACTCTTTCCAGAAGTGCGGCGTCGGCGGCCGATAAAGTCTCCGCCGGAAGAGTCCATGACTGCGTTGGCAACGGCGGAGGACGAGGAAGATGGCGGAGACGGCGGGGGGTTCTGGGACCGGCGGGAGCGCGTCGAGAGGGCCGGGGGAGCCTGGGAGGAGAGAGCGATGCGGGGGCGCTTGGCGGGTCGGGGAGCAGCGGGAGGGGTCTGAGAAGAGGGCGCCGACGAGGAGGCCTCCGCCCGCTTCCGGCTGCGTGTTTCCATACAAAGAAGAAAAACCTCCTTCGCCCCTAGGCGGAGGCGGCGGCGGTGGCGGCGATCAAGAATCGACCGAGGGCATCTCCGATCTAAAATAATAATAGTAGTAGTAACGCAAAGATCGAAGCTCTAACCGAGGGGAGGGACCGGAATCGATCGAAATCGGCGGAGATCTCGACGAATCGAGGTAGGTTTTCTAGGGTTCCTTCGACGTGACCAAGGATTTCGAGAGACGGGGCCGAACCAGAGTTCGATGGGGGAGATCGAAGGATTCGGAAGACGGGCTAAGGAGGGGAGGGGATTAAAAAGCTCCCGAACGCCTTGTATCCGCTCGTTACCGAATACCAACTCGAATTCAATGAAACGGGCCCCCATAATATAAATGGGCCGAGCTTACAACTCCAATTCGCTGATCTCAAATTGGGCCTAATTTCTCGATCGGGCCCAATATAAAACCCAATCGCATTCACCATCATATGAATTAAAAAATAATAACAATAAAAAACTCATATAATTAGTCCTCAATCGACCTCATTAAAGTCCATTAGAGATCCTAAAGGAACTGTTAAGCAGTCCACTTAAGCATGCAAGAATGCTTCCTTTCCTTTTAATTAACGTTCACTTATCTTCACTTCCTTGCACACAAATTTTGCGAGTTAATTAGATTGAAGCTCGATCAATTCACGAGATCTAATACATTATTTTTGGGATTTCTTAATTAGGTTCAACAAGTTGTTGGTTTCTTGGAGGAAAAAGAAATGATTAATTGAGATCAAGCTCGAGCTTGGTGACAATTAGTGCCATGCAAAGAACAGGTTTGATACTTGTCATTTACAGCTTACGAGAAGATGGAAATGGAAGATTCACTAGTGATTAAGGAAATCAAACCACCATACTTCCTCCTTTTCACAAATCAAACTGGATGGTTCGAGGCCATTTCTTAGGTTTTTGAAACGCTCTATTGGATCCGAGAATCGATTATTTGTTGTCATTTTTGGATGACAATATATATTTTTTTTTTCGTATGTTGTGTTATACGGCTCGGATTTGTTGATGGAGGGATATTGAATAAAATTGTATAATGCATTATGTTAATATGAAATCAAAACGATTGATTGATTGAGTTTTTTAAATTTAAAATAATATATTTTTTTTATAGTGATATGAGGATATTTTAAATTTAAAATAATGATGGAAATTGCTACATCATTATAGATCTTAATATAATATATTATCCAAAATATACTTTTTTTTAACTATAAGTGGATAGAAAACCAAGGTTATAAATAGAAAGCATTGCGTCTAACACAAAGTTCATCTTTATCTTCATCAAAACTTTTATTTCAAAATAGATATCAAGTGTGAGAGAGACAGATTGTCATCTAATAATGATATTCTTTTACAAGAGAAAACATAAAGATCTTACTCATATTTTTTAGATTTTCATATCATGCAAGAACAAGTTGAGTTTTATAAGATCTTTAATTTCGAATTATTTATGTAGAGAAGCCTTATGACGTTGGTTTCTAATAATATCATTATCGATAATAATTATATCATCTAAAGGATAGTGGTATTGGTTTTATGTATTGCATACGTATATCTTCCTTCAGTGAGATATTATATTTGATAAAGTTTTCATGGAAGTAAATAAGAGTTGTAATTATGGTCAACCGAGCAATTATAGTAAATATTTTTCTCATAATCAATATTATATTCTTAGATAAAATCATTTATAGATTTTGTATCGTCCGATAGTTCTATAGTCCTTATCTTTTAAACTTATTTATATCATCTTATAGATTTTTCATAAGGTAAGGTAACGTTTGAGTTTTGATAAGATAAGATGGATTAATGGAAGCCTTTTAAGTAATAAGCAAAGTTCATATATAGTGCCAACAACAAAATAACAATGAAGATCTTTTAAATGAGTAGAGGGTTGACATGCTTTTTTAGAACAATGAAGAACAGTATTATGAGAATTTGTGTCCAAAACATTTGTCATTGGACCATCATATACAACATTCATGGGAAAAAGAACACACAAAATATTTATGAATAATAAAGTCTCAAAAGAGAACATGTGATCATTACATTTATATGCCTTATATTCAATTTTATACCCAAGAAAACAACACAATCTTGATGGAGGTTGCAACTTATGATTCTCATGAGGTTGAAGAAGAACAAAACAAGCACAACAAAAAGAACTTTAAAGATTAAATAGTTTGGAGTTTTACAGCTGTAAGTGTTGTAAGAACTGCTTCATCCCAATTGTTCAAATGGAGATTGTTGAAAAATAACAAAAGAGGAGGTACAATCAATTACACATGCAAGTATAAGAGAACGCTTCACCCAAAAAAGTCAAGAAAATAGAAGTAGAAAGAAGCATAACATATACAAAATTCAAAATGTGTCTAATTTTTTGTTTTATCCATCCATTTTGTTGAGATGTTTTTATATGCTCCGAGACGTAAATATTCTGAAATAGTTCCATGTGGATTAAGAATAGAAAAAATATCTTAAGATTTACATTCGTGGCTACTATTAAAACAAAGAACTTTAATCATATGAAAAAAAATAAAGTTTTAATTATTAAAAATATATATATCAAATTCAATATTATATTATATTAAATAAAATTAATTATATTATATTATGTAAGTGTATATATTTTGTTGAGAATTGAGAATTGATAGATGAGAGGGCAAGATGAGTATGATGGATTATTTACCATATTTCAATATATATATATATATATATATATATATATATATATATATATATATATATATATATAACAAATATCTTTATTATTATTGTTTAAATTTTATGTTTAATTTTTATGAAATAACGTTGGAACTTTGTCTACTAAAATCAACTATATTTTTAATTTTTTATTAAATCGATCAAGCTTTGTGTTCCAACTTAGGTTAAATTCAGTTGATAAAGTAAATAAACATATAACTATTTAATTACAGCCAAATCTAAGAGTAGATTTTACGATGCATACTGTGGAAATCAATATATGTACAAAAGTGATGGCGAGAAAGTTATTATTTCAAATCATGCATGCATCGAATTAATCGTATCAAGTGAATATAATATAATATAATATATGACTGTTTGACTCATAATTAACACACAAAAAAATCATTTTTAATCTTCCGAAAAGAAGCATAGTTATGAAAATTAACCCAACCATCGACATGGACAAGTCCATAGGTCAAATGATCATATGAACAAAAAAATAATATAACAACACAATATAAATAATTTAAATCTTAACTCACAAATTTTATTTTTGATATATAATTATTCTCTTCCAATATTTATTTATTTTCACATTTTTAATTCTTCCTCCTCCTCCTTAACCGTCTTTTTCTTCTTATCGTCACCACGGTGGTCCTAAGTGGGCCTTCGCCATCCCTCACCTCAAATAGATCGACCACACTGCAGTGACGGCACGTCCACGGTGGTGGAATACGGGAGCAACGAATGTGAGCCCAAATAGTCTACGAATTCTGATCACCAGATTTAGACCGGTCGAGAGCTCGATTTTTCGATTGGACCGGCCACGGCCACCAACCCCGACCTGTCTTGCTTTACCGTGCGTGGCGCGGATTACCTCTGCCGTTGAAGACTCGATTCAGCTTGTGCTACGAAAGAAAAACGCCGTCGAATCGCAGGTCCCACTTTTTCGGTCCATTTAGGGCGCTCGGAGTCCTCGAACCGTGGGCTGGGGGGCGCACGCGATCTGTTCCCGGTCAGAAAAAGCGAGTAAAAAAGAGGTAAGGAATCGCGGACCTTTTTCTTTAGCTTTTCCATCAAGGAATAAAGACGAGAGGGCGGGAATAAAGGGCGGGGCGCTACGTGGGTGCATTATTGGCCTTTGATTTGGTTTCGTCGGAGTAGTTTACCGTTCACGCAACCACCGTAGCGTCTTATCGCTGTGCGTTAGCTGTCGCAGGCGACCATTCGTACGGATTCACTCGTCGCTTTCCCCAACTCGTACTATTTTATGGCTCTCTTGTCCGCACAGTTCGTCCCATGCGAGCCATCCGCACCGTGAAGCCGCTCCCACCACGGCGACGCGTGGATCGGTTTCCGAATCTTGATGCGTGATCGCTGCTTAATAGCGACCCGGAAGATTCCCCCATCTCGCCGCCTCTCTCTCCCTCTCCGATTTGGTCGTAGATCTCGTGGATCGGCTCTGACACTGGTGCTCGCCCTCCTTCCCGGTCGATCGACGAGGTGCTTCGAGGGGCGGGGTGATGAATGTGAGGCGGTCTGCGGGGGATCTTTGATGTGCAGCGGTGGAAGATCGTGAGTGAGGAGGCGGGAGGGGGGAGGTGCGAGGGGAGAAGGAAGGGTTTTGGGGTGATTTGTGGGCGGGAAGAGGAGATCCGAGGAGGAGATGAGCGCGTCGAGGTTTATAAAGTGCGTGACGGTCGGAGATGGCGCGGTCGGGAAGACCTGCATGCTGATTTCCTACACCAGCAACACGTTCCCCACGGTGAGTTGAGGAATCTCGACAACTCTTTGATGGTCTTGTGATGGCGATGATGGTAGAGCTAATGTTGTAGGATTTACGGCGGGATGGGTCTCGAAGATTGGGTGTTCGATTGTGTTCTCAGTATGTTTAGCGGGACTCTGTTGCTCTTGGAAAGAAATACATGCAAATTTAGGCCCTTTTCTAGTAGAAAATACCTAGTAAATTTTTTTGAGAACAATTGTAGGGAAAAAGTATTTAGTCAAAAGATGCAACTGTTCGTAGAGCTGTTTATTATAAGTTAGCCCCAAATGATGGAAAATCTCTTCTTGTTTTTTTTTTTGTTATGATTTTTTTTTCCTGTCATAGGTTACTGTTAATCAAGCAATTTTCAAACTAAATTATTTTGAGAAGGAAGAAAATGAAGGGAAAGTTCAGGAACATTCTGTTTTCCATTTATTGTGGAAAAGCTTGAGGCGAGACATCCATCTGTCTTACTTCAATATATCTAAGTTCTTTGAAATGATGCAAGGCATACAGCAAAACTAAAAAGAGAAAACAAAGATAGGAAAAGGAACATTAGTAGTAGAGATAGTAAAGAATCAACTATATTTAGATTTTCCACATTTCAAACTCCTGCATTGCCAGCATAAGCAAAACGTTCTCTAATCTGATACCGTGTTTAATATGGAAAGTTTCTTTCCTTCCATACGAACACAGATCTGGCTGCTAGTTGCAGAAATCAATTGCTTGTCTGATTTGATTTCTTCTTTCCCTTTCAAGCATATTACTACAAAAGCAGAATTTCATTCCTACTGCGGCTTAAAGTCATGTCTTCATATGCAAATTTAGTTGATGAGTGTGGCTTTTTAGGGTATTTTTGTTGTAGCAAATCATTTCTTTAATTCTGAGGGAAACAGATAATAATAGTGTCATAGTCATAGTTTTACTGATCAAAGAAATAATTTACATTAAGATATGCATGTGTTTTTGGATTCAAGGAAGATAGCAACGAGAAATTTCATCATAACCATTATATTACAAAAACCTTTCTTATTTAAAATGTCTTCAAATTGAGGTTTGGGCTAAATTCTCCTTAAGGATAATTTTGCTGTTAGTTTGTCTGTATGAGGATTAACTGTGACCACTATAATAGACTTATCTGCAACCATAGATTGATTTTGTTTAATCTTGTAAATCTCAGCCAAATTTTATTCTTCTTTTGAATCTTGAAGAAGCTTTGTCTTTGGCATATGTTATCTTAGCGATATTCATCAGTACAACCATCGATCAAAACCAATTTTGTTGAATATTTAATGCTGCAATTTCTTCCTCTGTATAACCTTAGCTATTCATATTCTCCTAGGAGATTGAGATCATATGCTGGATAAACTATGCTCAGTATTCTTGACACCTTGTCACATTATATTTTTCTTTATACCCGATCCATATTTTTGTTAAAAAAAGGCTTTAATAGATTAAATGATGAATGATAACTTGGTTTTACTTGGGTTTTTAGTTTTTCTACCTGTTGTATTATATTGTTTTAGGTATTTGATGTTTCCACAAGTTAGGGAGGCACATGCAGAATGGAGTTGTGAACTGCAGTTTGCTATGTGTTGGACATATTATGGGGTTTTTTTTTCTGTTGATAGTTGGAAAAGTCACTTGCTGCTGTTAAGAGAAATATGTGGTGTTATCTTGTGTGCTGAAAATGTGATAGATACTTCATTTCCTGCAGTGCCATGTTTGGCTGAGATTTTGTCTTCTTTTTGTGTGCGAAATTATCTTCTATGTTACTGGCAATTTGATGCCTTTCCAAAGCCATGATCATTTTTACTCGACCAGCAATCTCTCTCTTGGAATTTTGGTTTCATGTCATTTTTCATAAGAATACTGATTACTCATATGTATGAGACAGGACTATGTGCCTACTGTTTTCGACAATTTCAGTGCAAATGTCGTGGTAGATGGTAGCACTGTTAACCTAGGTCTATGGGATACAGCAGGTAAGTGCAACCCTTCCATTGATATTCAACTGCTTCGTGTTTATATATCTTTCCCATACTTCCTAATTCCTATATGCTTTCATCCACAATCATGTATGATGTTCTAATGGAGCAGGCCAGGAAGATTACAATAGACTAAGACCTTTGAGCTATCGTGGAGCTGACGTTTTTCTTCTTGCCTTCTCCCTGATTAGTAAGGCCAGCTACGAAAATGTTGCTAAGAAGGTTCTGAAGCTTTTATTTCATCTCATACAGTCATGATTCCTATCTCAATATTTGTCCTGATCATGTACTATTTGCTTTTGTTGTTCTTTTTTAGTGGATTCCTGAACTGAGGCATTATGCCCCAGGGGTTCCTATAATTCTCGTTGGAACAAAACTTGGTAAGTTCTTTTCCTGATTCCTTAAATAGTCTTTCTCTTTAACGCGAACTGGGGTAGCCTTCAGAATCTTTCTGTAACTAGTTATTATAATTATATTGTTGAAAATTTTCATATACAATAATATATATATATATATATATATATATATATATATATATATATATTTGTTTAATTCTCTAGTCATGTGGTTATGTATTGTACTCTTTAGTTCTGATGTGCCTGTATGTCTGTATCATGTCATATCAGTTTGCATACATGTTTCAAAGGTGACAACACTAGAAAGCCTACTTCTGTCCTAAAACATCTAATTTGTTTTCCATTTTGGCAATGTACATGGATCTTATTTTCATGCCTAATACAACTAAGCATATGAAGTCTACGATCCATTTGTTGATCCACTCTCTAGATCTTGGGCAATCAACAGCCCTCTGATTCTTTTCCTTACCAGACAAAAGTTTCCTAGCTAAACGGTATGATGGATGAGATAGGAAGTGGATCCTCAAAAAATCCTTATTTGGCTCATATCTTGTGCTGTTATCTGACATATCGACGATGTTCTTGTCTCGTCTGTAGAATATGTAATGCTAAGTGGAAAAGATTCTTTCTGATTCATGGTTATTCTCTCTCTTTGTGAATCTGGTATTGATGATGATCTTGTCTCGTCTGTAGAATATGTAATGCTAACTGGAAAAGATTGTTTCTGATTCATAGTTAATTCTCTCTCGTTGTAAATCTTGTAGAATCTTATGTATTCTTAAATATTTGTCACAATTCGACATTTTCTAAATAGCTGAAGCATTGTACACAGATCTTCGGGATGACAAGCAGTTTTTTATTGATCACCCCGGTGCTATGCCAATCTCCACTGCTCAGGTTAGTAATTTGCAATAAATGCACAGCTGGATTCTTGTCCCAGATACGACTTCTTTATAAGTCATCCTTTTTCTATGTTGCGTATTAGATTGTTTTGTTTATGTGTCTCAGATATGACTTCTTCATAAGTACTGCTTATTAGATTGTTTTGTTTATGTGTCTCAGATATGACTTCTTCATAAGTACTGCTTATTAGATTGTTTTGTTTATGTGTCTCAAGGGGGAAGAGCTGAGGAAGCTAATCGGAGCTGCTGCTTACATCGAGTGTAGTTCAAAGACGCAGCAAGTATGTTCATTTTCAATTGTGGCAATTTCTGAGTTACATGCATTACTCTTTTTTTTTAAGGAAGACATTTCCGTTACATTAAACAATATATAAAACGTTCGTACATTAGCTCAAACTTGAGACCCATTACCTGTGTGACAATACACTAACCACTAGGATGTAAAATGTCTGATGTTATTTACTCATGTGAAAGCATTTTGGTATGCAGAATGTCAAAGCTGTTTTTGATACAGCCATTAAAGTTGTACTTCAGCCACCAAAGCAAAGGAGGAAGAAGAAGAGAAAGACACAGAACACCTGTTCCATTTTGTGAAGGGAATAAGCAAGAGGAGATGAACGAGGAACCACCAGCTATCATTGTCGTATCGCATTGCTTTGTCAAAGGAATTAGCTCGTGTTGTACAGTTTGCTGATCGCCCTAGTGAGAGCTATATGAACCTATCAGGTGATTTGTTAAATTGTCATTTGGATCTCTTTGGTGCTATGATTCTGTCAGTACTGCACGACTACGTAAGGTGTTCTTCACTCTTTATGATGCTTGTGTAAAGGCAGGGGGGCTTCTATGGTCTATATAAACTGTTTGACCAGAAGTTCTATGTGGTAATTGTTGTACCTTAATCTGTATCTCACTGGCAAGATTTTCTAAACTTTGATAGTTGCATCTTTTAGCAACATTTGTGCAGAAGCATCTCAAAGTAGGTTATTCTGCTGTCAATTTGATGTGTGCAACTTACTCCAAATCACTCAGAGCTACGAATATGCTGTTGATAACATATTTGTTGTTAATGTCAGTATAAGAACCCAGAAAATGTATAATAATGAATCAGGTTAGGAATCCGTATATGATGATAAATAGCTTTGACTCCTCTCAAGCTTTTAGGAAAAGGAGTTTGGCAGGGAATACAAACAGAGATTAAGCTTCGATGTTTTCATGGGTACTTGAAGAACGATGGATCGAAGAAAAAGGGTTCTTTTTCTTGCTCATGGATTTCAGCTGATGTTGACAAAAGAGTGGAAGAAAGAGAGGTGGTTGGAGGAAGAACACAGCATTCATGACCAACAGCTTCTTCTTAGTTTCCTACCCCTTCTCCTCTCCACTGTAGCGGTTGTTCACGTTACTGTGGCTGTGTGCGCACTCAGTGCACTGCGAGGGGAGAGTAATAGGCAGGATAAAGGAATCAGGTTGGGACTTCTAGACATAGATTTCATCAACTATATTAACTTCATCAATAATATTTTCCATTAAAATTCATTATATCCAACTTGTGCAAGTTCAAAATGATGAATAGAAGCAATTTTCAAGTAAATGATTGTATTTGTTGTTGAAAACAAGGTTAAATCATTAAATCATCACATACACTATAGTTCTTTTCTTTTAATTTTGTTTTGCCTCACTTTTTTTTTTTAATGAACCCTTACTTTAATATCATATTGAAATTTTATGAATCAAATCGATATGAAATTAAATAAAAATTTAAGTCAAGAGTTTAAGATTACTAAATGGTGGATCAAAACTTTCCATCATTAGTAAAATAGAAGTATTCCTTACTTCTTTTTTTTTCATCTCTTCACATATGAATATCATATTAATACCAATCTTGTGTTTTGAGAATATCATATCCTATTGATATCACTCTCGCTTCATAGTGTTTTGATAATGTTATATCCTATTGACATCGCTCTCGATGTTACAATTTCAACTTCACTCCCTTATCCCTAACTGAGTTGCTTTCTCTATTTTATATTATTTTTTTCATACATTATTATTTTTATTATTGATGTTAAAATGTTTTTAAGTATTCTTTATGATTATTAGTAAAAATCATGCCCTGATCGTATATTCATTGATTTATTATTGGCATCATATTTAATTTTCTCACATAATAACTAATTTGGAGTTTCTTTACTATTGTGATAACATAATCTCCCTACGATTTTCTTGTCCTAATTTTATACCCAAAAGTATTTGTAATTCGCAATGCGAACGTAATCCAATGGATCGGAGAGCGATCGATATCAAAAACACAGGAAAGAAGCTTCATAGAATGTTAGTATGACACAAAGTAAACCGAATCAGTGGATAGAGGATATCTTTATGCTGTTGCAGCCATAAAGAGAGCATTAAAAGCTCACTTGTTCTTCCCATAGAGCCTCTTCTGATGGACTCATTTCAACAACACAATTACAATATTAAATATCTCCTCAGCCGCATTGGACTGACCCATCCAAGTTCTCTAATTGAGAGCAATGTTAAGTTTAATTTGCTCACTCATACTTCACTTCTACAGCGGGTCTGATCTAAGTTATTGATCAAAATATTTCAACTAAAATTAATAATAATATACTAATCAAATTCTTATAAGTCAATCTTAATCTTATCCAATTTTGATGATCGATAATATTACAAACAAAATCATCTCCACAAGTAAAATTATAAAGTGTAAAATATAAAAATATAAAAGATATCATCAATGTAACTAGTCTAATCGACTTAAGCTCTTTGATATTGAATCCCGTGAATTTTTTTTTTTTGTATCATTTTAGTTATTTCATCGAAAAAGAGTTGTTTGTTTGAACATTTCAAGTAAATTTAGTGAGATCACAGTTACTAGAAAGACTAGCATTTGGAACCCATCACAATAAAAACAAACCTAACTAGATAAGGTTGGATAAGGGAGTGATGAGTAAATAAGATGTAGAATGTCCCAAGACAGAATAATGCCACCTCTCATATTGAGTGAGTGAAGATTGAGACTTGCCCTTTTTTCCTTCGTTATTATGTTGAAGGAGTGATGCAACTTTCCATCTTACTCTTCTCAATTGTCACTCCAAAGCGACTCCACTGAAGCAATCAACATTACCACCACACCAAAAGGATACAACCAAACAAAAATGTTGTATAATATTTTTGAGCTAAACTCGCAACCACGATAAAGCTTTCATACATAAAGTGTTGTGCCAACCATGATGAGGCCTCATGTGAATGTGAAGGAAAGCTATTGTTTTACCTGTGTTGGGGAGGTGGAAACTGTACACACACTGAGAGAGAGAGAGAGAGAGAGAGAGAGAGAGAGAAAGAGAGAGGACAATAGGGACCTGTGAGTTGATGATGGCCTTTTAACAGTCCCACGAAGCCAATGGAGGAAGGGACGTGACGTCCCATCACTCCATGGCTTGTCATGGCTTTTCCAGGCAACGTACAGTCCTCACTCCTAAACCGGAGCAGCTTCCCCAAACCCTAGACTGGTGCCATCCATTGCTCATCGTCTCTCTCCTTGAGGCCTCAATCATGGTTAACATCCTTATATAGATAGATATACATAGAGAGAGAGCAACATGGCGAGTAGGGGGGTGACTTCCCTTGAACAGGTATATGTATCATGTATACCATTTCTGCACAAAATTCCGTAGCCTATCTATATATCATACAAATCATTCGACCTTGTTGCAGAAGAAGGGGGCAAGGTGGATATATAGGGAGGAGAGGATCGCAAAGGCATACAGACATACGTACGTACATACATACATACTTACTGTAGACAGCCCACATGCGCTGCCATGCATCCTGTGCTGCTTCCTCAAAATGGTGCGGTTGAGCTCCTCTGCAGTGCCTTCCTTTTGGGATGCTTGGCGGCCATTGCCGAACGTAGCTGCCCACAATACCAACCAATGAAAGAGAACATTGACCATGACATTATTCCCGCACAGAAATGACAACTACATAGGTGTGTGTGTGTCACCTCTTCGAGCTCTTTCCTTAGCCTGGAGTTCTCCTCCAACAGATGAGCCACCTCCAGCTCCAGCTCGTTCATGTAAGCCTGCCACCGAGGTGGATATCTCGTGGGTCAGAGATAAGCAACTTAAGCAAACGGATCCAAGGACGAGGGGGAAATGCCTGTTTCCGGGCGCGGGAACGGGCGGCAGACTCCCGGTTCTTGATCATGCGCTTGTGCCGGCGGTCGCAGCTGGCGGAGGGGTTCTCCGACACGGCCTCCTTGGAGCAGAAGGAGAAGAGGCCGATGGGCGACGGGGGGCGGCGCATGTTGCCGGAGAAAGCAGGGGAGATGAAGGAGGCGTTGTAACCGCTGGAGCTGGAGTTGGCGTGGGCGTCGGACCCCATCGGTTGGATCTCCAGGGTGGGGCTTAAGCTCAGCTGGGTCAGAGGCGTGGTGGAGGACCGCGGCCGCGGCACGTCGTCCGGGGGGACGGCGTGAGGCCTGTTCAAGGGCCCGGCTAGGAAGTCCTGGAGCATCGTGGCCCGGAAGGAAGGGGAGGTGGCGGGGGAGTGTCGCTGGTGGTGGTTCATAGGTGTGAGCTGCCTCTCCTGGTGGTGGAGGCTGCAGAGGCTGATGTCCCTCCACACCTCCTCCATGGTCCTCCTCTTCGGTGTTCGCGGGAGGAGGGTGGAGGTGGTGGAGGAAGGCGATGTTCTCGAGGAAGAGGAGGAGGATGCCGCTCTGTTGTTACTGCTTCCATGGTGGTTGTCTTGCTCCGGAGGCCACATGACCAAAGCTCTGAAACATGGCAGGAGGCGGAGAGCTATGGGGAAGAGAAATTAAGTCTTTATGCACTCTGTCGGTCTGTCCTGCTGATGTGAAATGACTCATGACGTCGAGCCTCATTGCGGCCCAACTTGGCCCCTAATTGTAATTATTTCTAATTCCAGTAGGCTCAACTTGGCCCCTAATTGTAATTATTTCTAATTCCAGTGGGCCCAACTTGGCTCACTGGTCTCTAATTCCAGCATACGTCACACGTTAATTATATATACATATGTTTCGTTCTATCAACACATCGATTCCGAGACGAAATCCATAGAACACGACGACTTTGGTATCGTTTGTGTTGAGGGGTCACCAGCAATGCACGGGATTGAGATAGCGACTGAGGCAGACAACCACCATAAATTATGAACAACCAGCACTGTTGATACCTATCATACTTGCTATTTCGTCTGAACAAAGGAACAGAGACTTCATCTTCTCCATCGGCTTCCTTCCTTTTTCTTCTTGTCAATGATGTCTGGATCAGTACTGTTTACTAAACCACACTTTAGTTTATTAGCTTCGCGTGAAGCAATTGTACAAGTTGACATTTCATCAAACAGGTTTAACCCGTGGCCAACTCCTTATCATACATCGGAAGGGCGTAGCAACTGTTGAGTCAAACAGACCCTTCAGGATGGCGGGCAACGCAAGGAAGGTAATAACACGCCTCTGCTAACATGCATCCTAAACCTTTTGGAGGTCTTACGGGAGAGCTAAGAGAACTGCAGAGAGCAGGTGAAGGTTTGGCCGAAGGCCCAGTCCGGTGGGGCGGCGTCCGGGAAGACGAGGGTCTGCCCGTCGCCGGTGGTGACGCGGAAGGAGAGGGATTGGCTGTTTAGATAGGCATTCGACTGCCAGTTTGCTCCCCAGTTCCTCGACATGGCCATCCACCCGGTGTTCGACCCTTTGATGGACATGGACTGGATCGACCCGCCGCCTCCCACGTTTGTTACCAGGACGAGCTCGAAGTAGTCGCGCCCGTTGATGGTGAACCTCACTCCTCCCTGCTTCACGCATGGAACCCTACGGATCACCACATTCCGTCAGCGAAACATAGACAAGCAAAAAGGATACGCCAAGAAGCAGCAGCAATGAGGCTTTTGCTGCACTACCTCTGGTACAGCACCGGAACGATTCCGCCGCGGTAGATGCCGATCTTCTCCCACGCCGGCTGCGCCATATCGAAGTGCTGCCGCGGGGGGTTGCACCACCCGCCGTCGTCGTTGGGGAGGGCGTAGTTTGGCGGGCAGAAGTTGGTGGCGGTGATGGTCACCGAAGTGCCTTGCAGACACCACCGGGGATCCGTCTGGTAGTCGCACATGATCCTGTAACACTGCCCGCACGCATCCCCGTCGTCGAAGAGCGCCGTGCTCAGCGCTGCAGTGTCCGTCCCGTAGCCGGTGGAGTATAAATTGCCATAGCCGCAAGCCCCACCTGAAGCAGACCACCCATTGAGATCCAACCAAAGGAAACAACGAAGCAGCTGGATGCTTAAAGCTTACCCATCGTCCCAGAGGCGTCACTCCCTCCATAAAATGTTGCGGAAGCTGCAGTCCACCCAGGCGATGCAGAACCCTCGACGTCGGCGGACATGAAGAAGGACGAGACCAGCAAGACCAACAGTCCTGCGCAGAAAGCCGACGTCTCCATCCCAAGCTATCCGATCAAGGCAGGAAGAGATACTAGACTTCAAGGAAGAAGAGATCGATCCACGCTCGACGGTGTGAAGGACACTGGCTTGCTTGCTGCTGGTTAAATAGTTGCTGGGGAAGGAGGCAGCTTTGGAGTCAGAGCTCGAACATGCATGTTGCTGCAGCTGCCTGCAACCACTTAGCCCTTAACTTGCGGATGCGTGGCGATAGTCTAAGCTTCTCGACCGACTTCTCATTCATCTCTAAGATTCTGCAACTTGGATCTGAGGCAGTATTCTTTTCGTCGAAGGCCAAACATATGTGTCTCACATGGTCAGTGTAACTACTATACAATAGTTTTGGCAGGTTGGGGGATCGTTTCGATCTCTCTCTCTCTCTCTCTCTCTCTCTCTCTTCCTGCATTGATTTCTTTCGGAGATGAGCTCCGAACAACACGCCTTAATTTAAGCTAGATGGTCGGAGATGGAGGCCTACAAGGACTGTTGCCCGGAGGCAAGAAATGGGGCATCTCAACTCCTTACGAGACATGTTTGACACCAATCACCGCGACTGAACAGTAGTGAACACCAGATAACAATGGCCTGTGTGATGCAACACTTGAGCGGATCAGGTTTGTTTCTCGATATATACTTCTCCTCTTCTTCTTCTTTCTTTCTTTCTCTTTCCCTTCTTTGTGTTGCTCTGGTTTGTGTTAGTTTAGTTGGCTCTGCTCAGGTTCTTTCTACTCGATGGAGAAGAGGGGAAGAACAACAACCAAAATGCAGCCGACTGATCTGCCAAAATAGCATCCCATCCAAATATACTGAGATATCATAGAAGAAAGCAGAACATTAATGGCCACTGCCACATGATGACCATTAATGTTCACAAGGGATTATATGGGTGTATCAGGAATCTTTTGATCACATGATCATAAGGGAATATATATGGGTGACCCATCTAATTTCAAGTTCCCAAGAACAGAGCTCGTACGAAAACTAATGAAATATGGCCGACTGCCAATCACATGAGTTCTATGTTTTGGCCATATGATAGTGATGGTTTTAGTCAGAAGAAACAGTAAGTTCATGAGGTTTTAATGTTCAGTGTGTGCAAATCACATGATTGCTCCAATCATAATATAACTATGTGCAAGTCACATGGTTGGTTCATGGCAGGCATCTAATAGTCCAAATAATACAAGATCATTCATCCAATATTTCCATCTCATTCATCAGTACAAGAAGATATTCTTGGTGACATGAACATACTGCACATGAAATAGACAGTCTGAAGGATTACCATCCACTGAAAGTTTGTATTACCATATGCATCTTGTGGTAATTAAGCAGACTGATTACAAGGACCATTACTGAGCTCACATTCATGTAATTCTTTTTGATCCATTCAATGGTTAGCATTTCAGGTTCGATAAATACAATACGTCGATCCCGTAAAAACTTCAAAGTAAAAAAAAAAAAATAATGAAAAATGAAAACTTTATCGAACCTGCCATGTACATATTACAGAGATCCTGGCCCAGCTATAAAATGGAAACTAAAGGAGAAGAAGATATGATACATTTGCAAGTTACTTGTGATGATGGTTGTCTCACTTCTAAAACCCTAGGATTTGATTGGTTGATCTCTGAGAGGCTCTTCCTCCAAGTCCAAGTTGTTTCTTGTGCTACTTTAACACATCATATTGGAGGTGCTGAGCTGAAGCCATACCTATTAGACAACTTACTCAGTGTCAATGGTGAGAGTATCTCTGTCTGCTGAACAAATTGCACATCATGAATCAAAGGGTTATCCAATCTTCTTGGAGGAGACCCACAGTAGCAAGAAGGTGGACATCCTGTGCTGATAGATTCTCTTCCTTCGTCATTCTACACCAAATCAAACATTGCAATCAGCTTGGTAAAAAGATAACAACATGCGAAATATGCAAATTGTCTTGAGAATTACTACCTTTCTTGATATCATGTCCAGGACTTGGCTGCTCCCCTGATGGCTTGCATGACTGGATGAGTGAAGCAGCATGAAACAACATTTATCACAATCATTGTTCATATAGAAACGCAGTTCTACATGAGCATTACTACATCATATACCAAATACAGGTTTCTCACAGTTTCTGAAGGTAAACAATTTTGCGAGAAAAATGGTAGGTAAACACAGTCAGAGTTTGTGCACAACTTTCCTTGCATTACAAATCTCAGAAATCCTTATGAAGCAATAACTATTTTGAAAGAAAATGCATACTCTAGAAGGAATATGGTTCTTGTAACACAATCACAGGAAATGTCTTAGGGGGGTATGAAGGTATCAGACCCAATGGTAAATTCAATCACTAGAACTGCATATGCTGCATCAGTTTATCGATCTTCAAGTTCCTTCGAGGCCAAGATTCTGAGACTAAGAATGTGTTTACTGCGATGATGTGAAGCTATCAATTTTTTGTTTGTTTGTCATAGAACAGTATAAAAGTACATATATTGCTCTCAGAGGCAAATCATCAAAAGGCAGGTGTGCATGAAGTATATTGGTTTCATTCACTCCATATCATCACTATCAGCAATAATCTACAACGTCGCGAATGCATTTAGTATATGCAGCACTGTGAAGCATTGTAAGCTAAAACACAAAGAGCACGAAGCTTTTCAAGCACCCAATGCATGTATAGGGTGTAGGAAGAGTAACAGAGGAAGACGCAGGAGGAGCACCTGTGCTTACAGCTAAGAGGGAAGAGGAACTCCGGCGCGGCCGCTTCAGGCCTGCGAGGCCTGGGGCACGCCGGGGGCTCATAATCGCCATGAACAATCCTTGCATCGGCCAACTCCGCCTTGACGCCGGCGCAATTGTAGGACGCTGCATTGCGGTGCATCTCCCTCGGCTTCTCCTCTATCCTCTGTGGTGGGAATACGGTGGCAGCATTCAAACACCTCAACGGGAAGCCACATAGAATCGAAGGGACGAATAAATAAGTGGACAGTAAACACCACCTCGCATCGACAGCTATAAATACGCAATGGAGCGAGAGAACGTGGGCTTCTCTCCTTGTCCCTGGGAAGAGGAGAGACGAAGAGGGAGTTTCTCCGCCGCCCTCGGGTCCATCCATTTATCACGTCACCCGGTCCTCGAGTTGATGGTAGTGGACGAGATGAAACCAAAGACAAGAAGCTTACCAGAAAGAAAGTTTCTCCCTTCCTATCTCCCCATGACTCCGTCACGTCAACTGCCTTGCTGTCTTTGTTAGGACGTGATCGAGTCTAACTACACACACTTTAAGGTGTTTTTGTCTTAGACGTATATTAATATAAAAAAAACATTTTTATTTTTATTTTATTATTTTAGGATAAAGGTAAAATATAATTTTATATTTTATATTTTGATCGAACTAAACTAGAATTATAATATTTTCTTAGAATAAAGAATCCTTCCTCCTGAAGAAAAAAATTTAGTAATTAAAATTTAATTCTTTTTTAAATATCTTATGAAAGAAAATAAAAATATGTATAATATTTTGGTGTTATTAAGTTTCTCTTTGAATTATACTGAGAGGATGATCTATAGAATTTTTAGAAAATATAAAAAATAAAATAAAATCTTCAAGATTTAGATGAGAGGTTGTATAAGGGGATTATATATAATTGGAGAGTCTTATAAATGATCTTTCATGATAATAGAAATTAATTTTATCTGTAGATTAGATTTTTTTTTTTTTTTTTTTTTTATGTTATGTTGTATGCTCTTATTTGGTGAGAGAAAAGCTGTGTTTTGAACACAGGTGAAATAGAAACAGAAAGTGGATGGAGGTGAGGAGGAAGTGTGTCGACCTTAAAGAGTGTCGATTAGATGAGCATCTTTGACCTAAGAAGAGCCTCGTCCTTTGATGATGAGATCAGGAGATGTGCTTTTGAACCTGTTTTGAGAACTTGCAATTCGGAATACAATTCCCACACAACACAAGAAACCACTAGGCATGGAAGCAGTCGTAGCAGCAGCTTTACAGCCACTGTCATATGCGTAAGAAGAGATGATGGGCGGTTTAGGCCAAGCCTATTCCGGTATACTCTGCAGCTCCGGCCGCCACCGGCTCCGACACTGACCCGCCTCGGCTCTCTTCATGTGCCTGCTCCGGAGGGAACGCAGCAGCTGCTGCTCCAAGCTCGACGACGCCGACGGCGGATGGCTGGCAGTGTAGCTCCGACCCTGCTGCATCGCCGCCACCATCTGCCTCAGCTGCTTCTTGGTCATCACGATCTTGACCCGGACAGCGCCGCTCTCGTCGTCTCGCCCGACGACGCTCCCCGGCCGAGCCTTCTCGTTCATGAGCACCCCAGCTCTTCTCGATGCTGGGTTCGCCGTCGTCACCTCGGCCATCTCTTTCTGCCATGATCGAGCGGGTTTCCGTTTATATAAGCAAGAAAGGCCAGCTCAAATCTATCTGTATCCTTGAGAGGAATCGGAGACAGCGTAGGCTGTTCTGTGACGGTGACGGAGAATAGGACGAACACGGCGGCCCTACGTCACATGTCTCACAGTAGTGAGAATGATCCATAGCGTGCGCGTTCCTTACAAGATTTGCCGTGGCCGTTAGGTTGGCTCATGGGACAGACAGTCCACATTCACCGTGGTCTCTCCATAATCGTACAGGTTAGATTAGATGTTGTGGTCTCTTCTCTACCTCTGTTCCGTACATTACTTCATAACTGTAATAATCTACACTGATGCTGTGATAGATGAGAAGCAGATGGGCGGCAAGAGTACATCGCTTAACGCGGAAAAGTACTAACATGATGAGGTCGTCAGCGTGACAAAGCAATGTCGCGGATACATATGCAGTGCATGCTCGGTCAAATTCATCGTGGATTCATACGGAATCTATTCAACTAACCAGCTCCTTCGCTCAAGTTGGTGTGGACACGGATCGCGATCTCGCCGCAAGGAGACCCGCCACCGACTCGGCTCACATGCGAGTGCCGGCACGCGGCGTGAGGGAGGGCACGTGAATCATCGTCTTGCTCGGTTAGTGCGAGAGACGACATGGCACGTCGACCTTACCCGGTAAGTGGGAGTCCACTCCATTCTCGAAAGGAAGTGCTCGTGATGTGGATTAGTCCACTTCATTATCGAAAGGAAGTGCTCGTGATGTGGATTGCACGTGAGTGAATTCTAGTGCAGCTTTTGGATCTAATTGAACTCAGCTGTTGGGTTGTCAGCAGCTCTGACAACGCCTAACCCCACCACGTGTCCTCTCACTCACTCTCTGCATCATCTCTGCGTTCAACATGTACCGTACGGGAAGAGTAGAACAACACAAACAACAAAAGGAATGGAAATGGGGAGAAAAATGCGAACAATTAATGCGAAGCAAATCATGAGAAGTGAAAGTTAGAGATACAGATTGGAAGGCAATGAAATGAGAAATGAACTAAAGAACAGAGCTTGAAGGAAAAAGAAGATGCCAAGGCAGGAAATTGAACCAAAAAACAGAACTTGAACTAAAGCTTGCACTTCAAAGACAACGCAGCAACTCTAACCTCTTTTGTGTTCACCCTCCCCCGGTGGAATCTGGAGGAAGATTGATTAATTAGGAGTGACGAGGGGCTTCCGGCATAGGATCATGTGCATGGGGGTGAAGATTCCGGTCTCGCCGCCGTCGCTGAGGTGGCGGGCCGTCTCGTAGAGCATTTCGTGCACCTCCACCACGCCCTTTGGGGCGACGCGCAGCGCGGTGAGGGCGGAAACGAGCAGGTGGTTGCGCCAGTAGGCAATTCGCCCCATCTTGAGGCGCGTCCACCAGGATCCGGCCGGGAGCAGCGCCAGGTCACGATCCTCCACCACCTCGAAGCCCACCTGCCGCGCCACCGCCGCGACCTCGTGCTGCGCACGGAGCCCCGGGAGGGCGTTCCCCGCCTCGATCCCGCGGATGGTCTCGACGTGGCGCGGGTCGTCCTCCCGGTACAGCGCGGTGGTGACCCACTCGTAGGATACGTAGAGGGCGCCGGGCTTCAGCACCCGGAAGACCTCGCGGTAGACGTCCTCGAGGCGGGGGGCGTGGCAGGTGGCCTCGATGGAGTAGGCGCCATCGAAGGAGGCGTCGGCGAAGGGCATCTCGAGGAAGTTGCCGCAGATGACCTCGCATCGGTCGTGGAGGCCGGCCTTGCGGTTGTGGGCGCGGGCGCGAGCGACCTGGTACTCGTTGATGGTGATGCCGACGACGTGGGCGCCGGAGTGAGCAGCGATGGCGCGCATGGGCCCGCCGACGCCACAGCCGACGTCGACGACGCGCTGGCCAGGGCGGGTGGCGATGAGGTCAGCGGCGCGCTCCTCGTGGAGGCGGGTCGCTTCGCGATGGGAGCGGCCGGGAAGGGAAGGGGAGAAATGGAAGGACTGGCCCCAGCCCCACTCGTAGATGTCGGTGACGAGGTTGTAGAAGGTATCGACAAAGACGGGGACTTTGTCGCCATCGGAGGCGGCGGCGATGTCCTCCTTTGGGCGGCGGAAGAAAGACCAGTACTGCTTGTACTTGTCCTGCACTTTGTCTCGCGTGATTGATCCCATCTTCAGGTTCACCGCCCGCTTACCCTTCACCTCCGCCGCCCCCATCACCCACACGAACCAGTAAATCACCGCCGCCCCCACCACAGCCGCCGTCCACATCGCCGTCGACACCTCCATCGCCTCCCTGCCCTTTCCTTGCTCCTTTCGTCACTTTGTTTCCTTGGCAAAAGTGGTGGAAGGCACAGAGCGACAATAAGGCACAGGAGAGGCGATATAAGAAATCAAGATTGGGTCTGTCCAAACAGAGATGGATCTGGTAAGAAGACCCGCCGGAACAGTTTAACGACAGAAAGGAAAAGCTAAGTCATGGCAACAGTAACATAATTATCTGGAGGTTATTTATGCGATCAGTCGGCACGCAATCAGTCTATTAAATCCCAAACCAATGCAGCAATTTCCAAATAACCCAACGAGGAGCCCACCACCACCACCACCAATGCTACAAGGCCACGATGATCCCCCCTTTCCATCTCACATCCTGGGCTTACAGATATTTTCCTCACGTGGTAGGGCCCATCAGCCTTTTCCAACCCTTTTCCTTACCTTTCATGATCGCCCATGGTTGATTTAAACCCACTTCTACCACGTCTAACCCACATCTACCATGTCCAATAATTCACTCAATACCTAGTTAGCTACATTCCAGCAAAAGAGATTTATATGCATATTTAAACATAGATCGGCAAAATGCAAAAGCGTGCTTAAATACAATCAGGAAATAAACAAACTTAAGAAAACTGATCCAACGAACTTCCAATTTAGAGGGCTTATTTTAAGGGCTACGCATTTATCTCTGGATATCTTCCCATGAACTAATCTAATGCTACATATACCTTGGTGCAACTGGACATGTTGCTTGAATAATATTCAAATGATGTTTTATACTATAATGAGATCAGTATCAAATATGTTTGGAGCAATTTCAAAATAAATGAGACGATCATGAATCACATAATGTGATTGGATGCCTGGTAAAAGTAAGATTGACCTTTGTTCGTGGCCAGCTTTCTGTAGAGGAATGCCAGCATTTCTGGCGCATTGTTTTTGTTATACTATGAGCTAGCATCCAACTAAGTGAACGAAGGAAAATACTTGGGCATTATAAAATTGAAGCATATTTCGAGATACGTGATGTACCTGAGTCCAATTGCAGCGTGACTCCCATAATAATTGTTTGGAAGAATAAGTACAGGCATATGCCGTCACAAAGCGAAACACCCCATCACGTTCTTCTGGGAAAGCTGTTTTCTTGTTATTATTTAACTTGCAGAATCATTATCACCTTCACCTTCAACAACCAAATATTCAGACACACCTTAAATTACAAATTCAATCATTATAAGCAATTCAGCAATCAAAACTGATATAACATGGTGGTGGATTACATACCTTTAGTTCAGCTTCCAGGCTAGGAATTCCTTCCTCTTTTGGTGGACTATGTCAGTTTGATTTAGACACTAATCGTACTTGAGATATATGCAACCACTCTTCACTGCACTTGTGCAGTGAGTACAACATTGGATCCAAATCCTACGCAATAGCAGTCCATCGACCCAACCGAGTCACATGATCTAATGGTCAAGCAAGCAGGAAATAGATAGTATATAAACTGCCTAAGGAAGCAGAAGCGAGTTCAATGACAGACATTCTTTACCAGTCAAGACAGTCCATATCCAGCGCTATGGTTCAACAATTGGACATGGAGGCTAATCGGACTACAGGGTTACACCACAATTGGTCGAGAAACACGCATAGCAGTGGTTCGACAATTAAGTCACAATTGGTCACCTGAGAAACAATGGCACTCAGTTCCATATAACACTGACAAACTTTTATAAACAACAGACCTTTCCCTCCGTTGAGAAGTGATTCTCAAGTTCCCTACTGTGACTCTACTGTACAGGTCTGTCATGTAGAGTGTATTTCCAGGATTTGCTGCATTGTTCCTGTTAGATCATCGTATCTTACTATTGGAATCTGAAAAAGGATTATTCACATGGAAACTCTATATTAACTGTACTTTGAATGGTAAAGCTAAATAATGTTACCTGTCACAGATTCTTGACCAAGATCGAGATCTGTGAATAGGTGCTGATACCCCTAGATGACCTACGCCCATAACGTTCTCTGTTAAAGAAGAGAATCACAAGTGTCTAAACAGTTCATTAAGAGCCAAAAAGTAAAATTCTAGGCTTAGTAATAAGTAGGCTCAGTTATTAGTAAATGACTTATTGTTTAGAACATCAAATCAGTAGTCCAAAGAGAACTTGCAAATTCCAAGTCTTGATGACAGGTTCAATAGCAACAAAAATGTTAAAACAGGAGAAACATACGAGAAGACTGGGCAATTTATCAATTTAAATAGACATATAAATTTAAATCATCAATTAACTGTATCAAGAATTATAGAACAAAGTAACAATTATTTGCACCAACATAATATTTTATTCACTAAAACAAATATGCAGCACAGCTCACATGTAGTCAACATAAAAAGCATAAAATGTTCATAATATGATGACAAAAAATATATGGATGGTTTTGCAACCAGCACACCTGAAGTTCTCTCTCTCTCTTTCTTTTTTCTCTCACACCTGAAACTCCAACTAACCCTCCCCATGCCCCCCTTTCTTTCTTCCATGCACGTCTCGACCTCTTTTCCTAACTCTGCATTCTCTTCCGCACACTTTTGACTTTTAATACTAAGGCCATGTCTAGGTCTCTCAAAATAAAAGAATCTGAATTAGCAGTTTATTTTCTGCCTATGTGTCACGGACTTAGCTGGAATTATCTAAGTCGTGAGGCACCCTTGCGATCAAAACACGAACTTAGCTTTAGTTGCCTAAGACGTGATGCACTCTTGCACCAACTTCTCAGACTTAGTTAGGATTGCCTAAGTCATGAGGCGCCCTTGCGACATATGCGTCCGCAAAGGGTCAACCTAGTTGTAACCTCGTACAGGTCCCGAAGGACCGGTAAAACAAAAAGTTGATTAGATTGAAAACGAGCAATGGACAAGTCCCGATGTCTCATAAAGAGGGAAGTTTTACAAGCAATTTAGCAAGCACATTGTGTGCATAGGAGAAAAAAGAGGAAGGAGAAAAACAAGAACTTTAGAAAGTAGAATGAACAGTTGCAAGTCCACAAACAACTGCTCACCGGGTGCCGGGTGCGAAGGTAAGTTCCCGTCATGTCAATGTGCAAACTTGTGAAGATTTTTCAATGCCCAACAATATACCGTAGCCCCATCTAGCCCTGTGCCACCCAGGGGGTTCCAGGGTGTTGAGATGACTGACGTTTTGGGTGCTGCAACAGGCTGCAGAAAACAGCCCGCGACACATGAAAACAGAGCCATTTTGAGGCTTTTTGGCTCGGCGTGGTGAGCGGTCGCACTGTAGCGTTGCAACCTGTTCGAACATGTATTTTTACAAGCAAAACACACAAAACCAAGGCAAAACAAGCTGTCATGTCTCTGTTCAAGCATGCAAAAACGACGAACGGTTCGTCGAACGAAGTTGTTGCGAGTGCGCGACGACCGTTCGTGACATGTATCAATTAAAATTCATCAAAGAGAAAATCAGAGAAACTAAAATGAGGTTAAACTTAAAGTATTGATGGAACAACTACTGAAAAACGAGCCCTAATTTTTCTATGAGAACGAAAAACAATGGAACACAGGTCTATGCAGCACATTTTTATTTATTTCCAATAGTATAGCAAAGTGATGAAGCATATTGTAGAACCTACAAACTTAGGAGAAAGTATGCCTAGACCTTCATCTATTGTTCTATTGGACAACTGAGGGGGGGAAAACATAATAAAGTCCACATACTAATTAAAAAATACAAGGACCTTAGTTAACTTTTGTCTGTAGGCCAATACCTAATCAATATTTCACGATGAAGACAACTTGGATCAAGTGGTCCAATCAAGCCATTCAAGGACTTGGCATTGGCAAATCATGAAATCTTAAAGATGACAAGTCTTCATAACCATAACAAACAATCAGGAGGATATGATATTGCATGATAAAAGATTGAATGATGCAACTCAAAATTCAAAAGTCTAATTAGCATTTAACTTGAGTACAATAATTGTTAGACCAAGATTTTGTATCTTTAAATGATTTAGGGATGAATTTTAGCCCTCTCTACTCATTACATCATGAAGTTTACGTATCATATTTCCAAGTTTAATTCTTACCTTTATTTATGGTGTTGGTTGGTTTGGAAGAGTCTGTAAGCCACTAACTATCAAGTTCTAAAAGACTTAAATAGCTCATTAGGTAAGATTTTAAGAGACACAAATTAATACTTTTAGAGTCTTCTTACTATTGGAAAAAAGATCTCATAAGCTTATATAAAGGCTAATCATCTTGACATAAAAAAGTTGTTGTAAGAAAGATATGGGTAATGAACTCTAAGATTTATCGGTCGCTTGTCCATAATTACGTCCTCTTTCCATTTACTGCTATTTCTATTGACCTTTTCACCCTGCTTCTCACCTCTCTTCCTTCCATAGCCTTTTTACTACGGCACACACTTTTAGCATCTTGCTACCCCATGTCATATTACAACTGTTATGAGCTCGCATAAAGCAGAAAACAATTATGTTATGAGTCAACACTGAAGCCATTATCCATAGGAGAGATGAGGTCCTATGATTGTATCATGACTCCTACATTTGTTCATTCTTGTGCAATCTCAACTACATCAAACCTTAAATGGTTAAAGAATTTTCAATATTTAAAAGAACATATATGACCTGCAATCTTATCCATTATTAACTAATATGAAGATAAAGTATGTTACAGAAAATATGTATGTATAACATTAAAGATTAAGTGATGATGTTCCTAATGAAATGATTTTGATACTTCTTCAAATCTTCTCTGCAGACTAATGATCATCCTAAATGATACATGGTTATTCACAATTTAATCATCAAGAACAGCATATGGGGAATTGAAGACTCTTATTATCTGCATAATTGGAAGGAGTATGATAGTATTTTACTAGGATACAAACATCTAGGTTTCAGAAACAAAAGGATGAAGTCTCTAATTAACCTACAATGTGAAATTAACAAACCAAAGCCATAGGAAACAGCCACAAATAAATACCAAATAAAAATAACCTAAGCATGGTATCAAATACCACGACAGGTACCATACCAGTTCAGTACCATACTGGTTCATCAGTGTATTGAAGGCAACATACTGGTCGAATAAGATTCCATACAAGTGACAGAAAAAGTATTCAGAACCTTGAACCTCACATTGTGGGTCCAACATTCTGTCCAATGCCAAGAAGATCTACCTAAAGATTATAATATCCAATGAACCTGCCATAGATAAATCCACTCATAAGAATACAATTTACTGATTCATCTCAAAGAAAGTAAAGCAATTAGTCTCACACAAGCATCATGAACGGAAAAAACGATCAACAAGCAGTTAAAGCTGCTTTGTGCTAATGTGAACCGATAGGATTGAACAAAGCAGCATTGTGAACAGAACTTTGTAGAAATCCTCCTTCCAATCGCATGATTTTCTTCTAAGCTCATAGAATATAAAGATCAAACAGATGATTGACTAGATTGCCAAAGGAATACAAAAGACCTCACGTAAAGCCTTATGAATCTGGTACGTCTCCGACCAACATGCAAATCAGAAACTAGGGTTCTGTTCCGATTTGCGGAATTAAATGGGTGGAAACAACGACAAAGGCAAAAAAAGAGAACGATCAAAAAGGATAAAGAGGCTCAAAAGGGAAATCGAGAAGTGGAGCTGCAAAGGGATCTAGGTTTCTACCTCCTGCGCCGAATATGCACCTCGAGACGAAAAAGAGAGGAAGAGTCACGCAGGGGAAGGAGAGAAGGGGAAACCAGAAGGAAAAAGAGAGGAGTGAGGGTGGACGACGAACGATTCGGTCATCTTCGCAGCGACCCGTACATATCGAAAACCGACATAATCGCGAGAGCTTATAAACGCCCGTTTTTAATCCGACATTGATATTGTACCGTTTTAATGATAGATATATACACCGTTATAATAGCCATATACCAACTCTTCATCCTGTGTTCAGAACAATAGAGAGTATATATCATGAAATATATTACAAATAATTTAGCTGATTTTTATCGACACGAAATATTTTTGAAGGAAATAATAATTATTGTTTGAATCTTAATTTTGTTCCAACCTTAAATTAAATCATACAAATAAGAAAAAAAAAATCAAAGAATACTAAATCCATTTTTATTGCAAGAGCGCTAACCGTCCAAATAACACATTACAGATCTCAAAGGCTTTCTCAGATCAATCATCGACGAGCACTCACTATCTTCCATTCTCATCAACGAACCCTCGGCTACGGGCGCTCGACCTCTCCAGATCTGCCGCGAAGCTGCCTCGCTCGCACCCGGACCTGCAACCGCACCAGCGCTTGCATGCAGTGGACGGCAACTCGCGCCTGCCGCCTCACGCACGCCCCCCGGACCACCGCCTGCAGCCTCACCAGGCTCTTCAGTGCACGGAACGCCCGCCGCGCCTGCTCACGCGAACTCGAAGACAACACGGTATCATCAACCGCACAAAACGAATTCCAAACCAAGGAAGAAGAAACAGTGTCTACCAAATGACCCCTGAAGTGTGCTTGGATTGTGATGGCCGCCGAGTTCTCTCTCGAGGAAGCTTCTTCTTTGTACACCACGATATCGCCATGAGTAATTCTGGTGGCGGAGGCGGGATCACCTTCTTCCGCTATCATCGGATTGTAGATGGTGGTGTTGTTCTTGATAGCGTCGAGGTCGGCGGCCGACGTGCAGGAGGAGGATCGGATGAGCGAGCGGCGGACTGCGTTAAGCCATCGCCATGCCCTGGCCATTTCACCGGCAGCGCTTGCTGGGTTTTGGCTGTGGGTGAACCGATGGAGCTGCAGAAGGCAAGTAAAGGCTTGAAGGGCAAAGATGTGCTTTCATGTAATGGTAGGTTGGAGTAGAGATTTGGCAACAGACGTATCCTTCTGTGGGTTGGAATGATGAGATATCATAGAGAACGTGGTCGGATGTACTAATTGGATGAGTCGAGAAGACTAGCTTGACGTGCGCCGCACCGCTGGCTGTTATAGGTGATACAATTGACGTAGTGCGTGCCAATCCACATGATGGCCCGATCGAGTTCGCATGCAAATGTCAGGCCCGCCCAGAACGAGAGCAGTGTTCAGCGATCGCAGTGGATTGGGTTCAATTTGGACTCATATATGTCGGACCGATACGTATGTCACACGACATAAGCAAAATCAATTAAATCCATAATAATTAATAAAATTATCATTATTTATTATTAAAAAATGATAAATACGTATCGGTGACAATAGAGCAAGTCTTTTTTTGAGTATTAATAGTGGGATTAGTTTAGTCAGTAAATATTTTAATTATTTCAAAACTTATCAATAAAAAAACCATAGAGAGAACATAAAGTCGGTTTTTTTTTTCTCATTTAACTGAATTAACAGTATTAATAAGACTGGTGGTGGTGGAGACTCCTCAGGAGAAGCAGCCGTGGGAGACTTCCCCTCTCGATGGCGAGCATCTCTGTCGCCCTCGCAGTCCCCCGTCCTCCGCTGTCCCGTCTCGCCGCCCGCTTCCCGCCATGCGACATGGTCTCTCTCTAGTATTTCTCTCGTTCTCTCATTCTCGATCTCGAGATCTGGAGGTTTACTATTCATTGTTTACACGCGAATCGTGTTGCAGAGGGCAGTGAGGGTATGGCGAATTAGGTGCCGGGCGGAGCCTTCCTCCCAGGACGATCCCGAACCTCCACTGGAGCCTTCCCTTTGGGGCATTCCGACGAGCACTTGGAGCGCCGGGCTTGGAGCATTAGGGTTCTTGGAGACCGGGTACCTCACCTACTTAAAGTTCAGCGGCGCCGAAGCCTTCTGCCCTGTTGGTGGTGCTAGCTGCAGCGATGTCCTCAATAGTGACTATTCCTCTGTTTTTGGTAGTCTTTTCGGCCTCCCCTCTGTTTCTATCTATCCTTTTGCCTGGTTGCTCGTTGATCCTTCTCGAGTTGTGTTTCCTATAAGCTAAAATTCAATGATACTGGATCTCCCAATTTTTTGGAGAGATAGAAGACGTAATTGAAAATGGGAGTGTCTATCCAGCTTATATGCTTGTATACCCTCACAAAGACCTCATTATCATCTATGTCCTACAGACAACTTGACAAAACTTTTGGTACTTCGTATTATGTGATGCTTTTGTCCTAATAATCGTGATATTCTATTCTTTTGACCTTTAGAATCACTACCATTCTGGTTTTGTTTTTTTATCCATTCATTTTTCAGCATTATAGCTTTAGTGAAACACTCCAAACTTTGGTGCCAGTTAACCATTCTCTTTATGATTTTGAGATTCGAGGTTGTGAACTGTCTTTTCTGCCTTTTTTTTTGTTCTTCTAGTAATTCATCTGTAATAACTTGACTTTTTTTCATAAAATATCTGGAATATAAAAGGTTTTTGGTGGTCAGTTTTGCATGTTATCATAGTTAAGTTTCACTCCAAGGTGCATGTAAGAGCTTTCTGCAACCTGACTTTGTAGATTATTATTCAACTTGATAGCTTTTATGCATTGTTTCTGGGATTTCTTTTTTAATCTGTAGGAGTTTTTTTTTTAACACCGTCAATGTCGGTCCCAAGCCCGGACAAAAAAGATAGTGGGTTGCGTTAGGTTATTGACAAATAACGTAAAACTATGTCAGATCTCATGAACATAGATCTTAATCAATTTTAGTATAAAGCTAGATCGACACCCAGAAGTGACACAAGGTATCTTCACCACCTCCTAAATTGCAAGCAGTGGGCTAGGAGGTCGCCTAGAAGCGGCCCATCAAATTGGCACTCGGAAGTGGTGTTAAGTAGGCAAGGGTTTTCTCATTGTTTTGGACCAATGGGAGTAAGGAAGCTAGTCTAGGAACAGAGGGTTAGGTTATTAACATGGAAATAGGGACACTTTTAGGAAGGGATTATAATTGGTAGACACTATGATCAGAAGAAGAATAAATATTATTTGCTTACAGGAGACTAAATGGGTAGGGGACAAGTCTAGAGAGATTGATAGTACTGGATTTAAGGTTTGGTATACTGGAAAAGTCAAACACATAAATGGTGTAGGAATTATTGTTGATAGGATGTTAAAAACAATATTTTATATTTAAAAAGATTTGAGATAAAATTATAATCCTAAAATTTGTGAAAAGATAGATGTTTTGAATGTTATTAGTGCTTATGTCGCTTAAGTTGGATTGGATGATCAAAACAAAGGAGAATTTAGAAAAGCTTAGATGATATCATTCAAGGAATGCCTATAACCAAAAAACTTATAATTATAAGATATTTGAATGGTCATGTAAGGAAAACATATGGTGAATATAAATAGATGCATCGGGGCTTTGGTTATGAGGAGAGAAATGAAGATGATGGAATGATTTTGAATTTTGCAACTTCATATAATCTTATAATTGTGAATACTCACTTTAAGAAGAGAGATAAACATTTAATTATTTATAAAAGTGGCTATAATTATAGTCAAATAGACTTTTTTCTCACTAGAAAGGTAGACAAAGTTATTTGTAAGAATTGTAAAGTTATACGTGGTGAAGGTTTGAGTCGTTTGATGAATCAACATATGTTGATGGTATTAGATATTTACTATAGAAAATGAAAGAAGAAAAAGATAGTAGAACAAATTACTAAGACTAGATGATGGAATTTTAAAAATGATAAAATAAACATTTTTAAGAATAAGATGGAAAGGAAGGCAACTTAAAACTTAGATGAGGATAATATTAATATTATTTGAACTATGATGGCTAATAAGATTATGAACTTAATAAAGGAGATTTTTAGTGAAACTAAATATAGAGGTGTAACCTTAAGAGAGAGTTGGTGGTGGTGCGAGGAAGTTTAAAAAATAATTTTTACTAAAAGATTATGTTTTAAAGATTGGCAAAATTATAAAAATGAGAAAAAATTAAAAGATATAAAGAATCTAAAATAAAGGCTATAAAAGAGATGGATGTGTGAGGTTACTAGGATTTGAAGATTGGCAATAAAATAAAGGCTATAAAAGAATTTAAAGATTGATAATATTTTTATTCGTGAATAACTAGATATTGTTCAATAGAGGATAAGATGAGAGAAAACTATTTAAGTTGGTATTGATATGTGCTGAGGAAACCTCCGAATGCAGCACTGAGATGAAATAATTAATATTAATGGTACGAGGAGAGATAAAGGAAGACATAAAAAAACCTTAATAGAAATTATAAATAAAGATTTAAGTACTCTAAACTTAACTAAACATATGACTTTTTACAAATTTGAATAGCGACAAAAGATTTATGTATCCGACCCCAAATAGTTGGAACTTATGATTTTATTGTTGTTGTTGTTGAGGTGTGTAGTGATATTTATTATTTATTTGTCATCACAATAATAGTTAGTGTTATACATACAAAAAAGGCATATACCTTAGAGGAATGTGCTTTACACATTGTTCTAAGGTGCTTCATGAAATCTGAGGTATTTTGATGGTGATCTATAGTTGTCCCCGTTGACTTTTCAACACTCCAAACACAACTTTTAGATAAGTGTATGCGGTGCTTATATGTTATGTTGCACGGTGTTCTTTTGGTTTGCAAGCCAACTTGTAATCCTTTTAGATGAGTAATAACTTGAGGTTTGTACGACATCTTACTGGCATGATTGCTATGATGAGTCATTACAGTAGTAACTATGTTTTACCATATCCATGGCTATGTTTCTCCATACTATTGGTTCAGGTGAATATGCTAGAAAAATCCACACCCTAACTTTTAGATAGTTCCTAAGGATGATGAAGGCACAAAACTTTATGCTTTGTCACTACCTTTTTTATTGTGAAATTTGATTACAATCTTTTTCTTTATGTTGTCATAATTGATTCGGTCTTTTACTTCCATTTAGAAAATTAGTCCTTATTTTCTTTATTTATATTACATTATATTGCAGTTTTTTTACATGTTTTAAAAGTTGATTCACGATTTATTTTTAATAATTTGTCAGGCTTGCCCCTTCCATTATTTGGGATGCTTGCATATGGATCTGTCGCATTGCTTTCTCTCCAGCAGTCTGGAAAGAATTTGCTTTCTGGACTAGGTGACACTGATGCTCGCTTTATTTTGCTTGCAACCACTACTTCAATGGCAACAGCAAGTGCTTATTTTCTTTATATTCTAAGCACAAAGTTCGCTGGAACAACTTGTTCATATTGTCTGTTCTCAGCAGTTCTGTCTTTCAGCTTATTTTTCATTACTTTAAAGGTTGGTTTTTAGCTATATTCTTCAAGCAAATTATCTTATCAAATCACACTAGGTGATGAATTGCCTCTTGCTCTTTACTAGGAGATTGGCATGGAAGAGATTAGAAATGTGGTTGGGCTACAGTTGGTGATTGCTGGTGTGGTGGTTACTGCTTTAACAAATACATATAATATGGGCGATTCTCGGTTACTTGGGTAAGTTTTTTAGGCTCAGAGTGTTTAATAATTCTTCATATGTTATTCTCAAAGGCATAGGTATTATCAAATTCATGCTTTATAGTATTGTTGTCATATTTTGTTTTGGCCTTTTTCACAGTATAATCAAACTTGTCTTTCTCCTAATATAATTTTAATTTTACTAACTATTTTTTGTATAACAAGAACATCAGAGAACAAATCTATAGTCGATATATTTCGCTGAAATTTAAATCTTATCATAGCAAGTGTTATATTGATATATCAGCTAGCTTCTCTTTCTCAACGTTACTAGTATATTATTTTTCTTTGGTTTATTTTCTTATTTTTATCAATTTTCTCTTTTATTAGTCCATAAAAGTTACACAATAGACCTCCCTGGTATATGTTATTTGTTGATAATATTATCTTAATTAATGAGCCTAGGTGGAATTAATTATAAATTTGTGTTACGAAGGCAATCCTTAGAAACTAAATGTTTTAGATTAAATATGACTAAAAGTGAATATATGAGAATATAGTTAAGTTGAATGGAAAAGTTCATTTAAGTAAAAACTTTAAATATCATGGATTAATTATTCAATAAAATGGAGAGATCAATAATGATATTATTCATAGAGTGAAAATAACATAGTTAAAATGACGAGGGGTGTTAGTTGTCTTGTGTGAACATCGGATACCTTTGAGATTAAAAGAAAAATTTTATAAGACAATTGTGAGACTAACAATGCTTCAGGATATGAGTGTTGAGCAGTTAAGAAACAATATATACCAAGGTTTGCGATTTTGAATCAAATCGTCCGGTACGAGTGGTACGTACTAGTCCGCCCATGAACCGGTACGCAGACCGCCTGTTACTGGGTGGTCTACTCGATATAACAGCTTGGTTGTAGTGAGGCTGAGGGAGAAGCGTCGAAGAAGGAAGAAGAGAGGGCATTCAAAGAAGAGGGAGAATCGGGTGAACCTCAGCGCGAACTTGTTTCCATGCCCTTTCTCGATCCCTATCTGGCGCCACCCTCCCTCGACGATCTCAATCTAGGAGGTAACGACGAGGAGACTCGTAAAGAGGAGGATCTGGAGGTGAGGGATCAGGGAAGGCAACGGTTAGAGTAACGGAAGAGGCAGTCTCCTTCATCGCCTCATCTGCGACTCTGTGACCTTCTTCGTCGAAGGCCAGAGACATTTGCGGCCTTCTTCGCGGTGTTCACCGAAGGCCGGAGACGTTTGTTGCCTTCAACGTCTTCATCGCCTTTTTTGTCGAATGCTGCAAACGACGAGAAGAGGAGAAGGCGATGTCGCCGAGGCTGTGTACGCCTTTTTTTAAATATTTTTTAACATATATATATATATATATATATATATATATATATATATATATATATAGGCATATCACTCGGTACGTCCTAGTGCACTGCTTGGTACAACATACACTACTGTACCGAGCAAAGCTCAATACATCGTATGGTATGAAATTTCAAACTTTGATATATACAAAAAGTTTGTGTTGTTGAAATAGATGTGTGAAGTTCCTACAAAAGATAGGAAAAAAATATTTTTATTCGTGAACAAGTGAGTATCACTTTGATAGAGGATAAGATGAAAGGAAATCATTTAAGATGGTATGAACATATGCTTAGAAGACCTTTGGATGCGAGAGTTCGAAGAGATGAAATGATTAATGTTATTGGTGCGAGGAGAGATAGAGGAAGACCTAAAACGACTTTAATAAAAATTATAAATAAAGATTTAAGTACTCTAAACTTAACTAAACATATAACTTTGTACAAATCTCAATGACAACAAAAGATCTATGTAACCGATCCTACATAGTTGTAACTTACGATTTTGTTGTTGTTATTGTTATATTAGTCCATTAAAGAACATGATGAAGAAACAAATATTAGGCTAAGGGTTGGACAATAGGATTTGCAGCGAGTGTCATTTATGAATCCCCATATAGGTGCATTGGCTTAACAACTTTGAATTGTCCTATTGCCATGTGACCCAATATTGTACTTTTGTTTACATTTCTTAGGTTCTATTTTATGAGTTGTTAAATCTCATTAGCTTGCATTTATTATAAACTTCCATTATGAGGAGTTTGCTTATGTACTTTTGCTTTTCTACTTTGTACAGTTTAAATGATTTGACCTTGGAGCCATATGAAACTGAGATAATAAGTCAATCATCCCCGATGGCTCTCTCTCTTGCAAAACACCTGCGTTCCATAGGTGCAAAGATGTATGGGGCCTTCTGGTGCTCTCATTGTAATGAACAGAAGCAGGTAACTTTTATTACAAGATCATAGATTATCATCAGAGAAACTTATTTTACATGAAAGAAGTGATAAATTGGAAGTTCTTCACTTAATTCATTTCAGTGATAAGAAAATTCAGAAGTCAAATTTCTAGCATTCAGTGCTGATGATCATCTATGCTCTCATTTTTCTCCTGCTTAAGACTAAGATATGTGAAATGAAAAGGATAGTATATCTGGATGGATGAAATGTTGACAGTGCATTCCAAGGACACCAAAGTAGAAAAAGTAGAATTTGGAATGTATCTTTGTCTCTAACATTAAATTTTAAAAGATGTTGTAGGATCTATATCAGTACAACTATATTATACGGTATAATATAAGCTGAATCAGGCCTAATTACACCCAAATTTGACCTTAAAATTAGTTAATTGTACCTAAGCTTAAGAGAAACACTAATCATATGTTACGAAGATGTGATTAGGCCTAATTACCCATAAATTTGTCCTAAAAGTAAGATAATAGATCTAATTGAACCTGTTTTTTTAGATAGCGACACACTATAGCTCCTAACTTGATAGGATTAGGCCTAATTACCCCCGAATTGGCCCTAAAAGTAAGGTAATGACCGTTGGACCAGCCTTGATTTGAGTCATTGATGATCTGGTCTGATCGAAATCCGATTTTTATTGACTATTGGTTGAGTTTCAATCATCTTGCCCAATACCTGATCAATGTTGGTACACCTCACCTGATGCGTCCCCCTTGATACAGGCTGGTCTGGGTACTGTTTGTCGAGCGGATTGGTACATACCGACCGTATCGTATCGGGCGGTATGGCGAACCTTGATTATACCCAAGTTCACAAAGTTGGAATTTGGAGCAAATCTGAGTTTCTAAAGGAAGCAAGGAGGTATTGATTTCTTAGAAAAAAGGTTAACCAATAGCATGTACCTTATTTAAGAACATTCAATGGGAAATATGAGTGAAAAGAAAACAAATAGTTAGATATTACATCTTTGATATGAATTTCAGAAACTGCTTGTAATCAAGCACACTTCCAAAGTTAGTTGTTGCATTCCTATCCTAATCAAGGGATATGATAATTTTTAAAGTTTCTCAGGCTTATTTACCACACTATTGTGTGATGCATGCAGATATACATAAATGCCAAAGGTGTTATAAATTTTAGATGCCTTAATCATATGCAATATGTTCTTGTTTCAGCTCCTCAATGGAGCCTAGACATTTGAAGTACTTCTCTAACGCATTCTTTACCTAGTGACATACCAATTTAAGCAGTGTAGATGATAGGTGCTCAATCATCAAAGTAACTTACAGAAATGATGCCATAGAGCATCTAATATCTGACTAATGAGGACATCTATTGTTTGCTTCTATTTTTCTCCATCTGATTTCTATTTATATTATTTTAAAACTATCCTAACAGGTGTTTTATTGATTCTTGGAGCTTTCTTTGCCTTAGCTAATACCATCTTTATTCAACTCTGTTCTTGATATACTAGTGGGCGAAAGTACTCAACCCGCTAGAGAACCAAAAAAAAAATTATTTACCAATATGTGGACATATAATTTCATGAATGTGAGTCTGAGACATTATTGTATATGCAGCTTGACTCGTTTGGATAAAACCACTAATCTGACATTTTGGGTGGATTGTGGTACTAGATAAACCAGTGTTTGAAATTGTCTTAACTGCTGATATAACAAAATTCAAAGTATAGGGTACCCTGTGTATGCATTTGATCATCCAAGAGTCAACAGCTATGACCCTGTCGCTCAATCTTTTATTTAGATTCTTTATGGCCTATAAATTGAAGTTGAGATTCACTCTTTTCACATTCCTAGATCAAGATTAGTCATTTGGAATCTCAACTCATATACGTCAGAAATAATGGAGAATTAGGTATATCAAAACTCACAGGCACTCATCATTTCACCATGTTTTTATTTGACATACAAGGGAAGTCTTTTTTTTTTCCATAAATTTTGAGTAATTTTTTACTTGTGGCAAATTTCAAACCTAGTAATGGACTGAACATCAGATGATGTATTCATATTTCAGTGGACTGTATCTGCATTGGATGTAATTTGATGTCTTGCTGCTCTATCAGCAAAGGAAATGAGACAGCCAGTGAGATGGACATTGAGATTGGCCTCTCATAAACAAAAAACTTCATGTCAGTTTCAATCATCCATGTAAAATGGGCGAAAAATGGAGGAAAGGAACAACCAGAAATTAAATTAACTGAAATCTACTTGTGCTAGGTATCAGCATGACGGCCATAAATGCTATAGATTAATGTCACAGCTAGTGGTAAATCTCCTGACTTGTTTCTTGACTCTTGGTAACTTCATTTTCACCTTTTTCCTTGGTAATCTTTGGCAGATTCTCCCTCGTTAAATGTTGTTCCTTCAGAAATTGGTCTAACAATCTTATTTCTTGAAAGAAATCCTTGCTTGTACTGGTCCGGCAGAAACATAATTCTGCAAGTTTTCTAAAATTTGTGCCATTAATTCTGTTTCCTATTGGTTGTCGTAGATGTTTGGTCGTGAAGCTGCAAAAATATTGAACTATGTTGAGTGCTTCCCTGATGGAGCTGGCAAAGGAAAAAAGATGGCTTTGCAATGTGCAGCTGCTGGACTCGAAGGCTTTCCAACATGGGTTATAAAAGACAAGGTAAAATTTTCAATTTTATTTTAATAAATTCTTAATAGATGTGCATGTAATGCCTGCCACAATATTTTTCACATGGATCTTTTATCTAGAGATCAAAGGATAACCCAATGCTGAATCTGTCACATCCACTTCTATTGTTTTTATTTTTAGTTTAGAAGTCGACTGCCGATCTACATCGGAAGTATGATTAAAATCTTTTGGGCATCCTAGCACAGTTCATAACAGAAAGAATAGGACGGCCATCTGACAGGTCTACTATGATTCCTTGCTGATAACCACGACGAGGAGGCATAGCAACAACTGAGCAGTTCCACCGGGCATACTTAGGCTCCTCTTGCACTTCGTTTCTATGACACAAAACCTCTCAAGGCTGTGTTTGTCTTCGCAGATCCTCAGTGGGGAGCAGAATTTTGAAGCTCTGGCAGAGGCATCAGGTTATGTTGCTGAAGACTTTCGTCCTTCGTGAGCCTTCAACAGAAATCGAGAAGAAACATCGCCCAGCAATATGCTGCCTCTGTACGACAGAGTCTCTAGTCTTCACTCCTTCCTCTCATTCTATGCTTTCCCAGGGAAATATTTTTTAAGGGGCAAGTCATGAGATTTTGATCAGATATATTTAGCGTAAATGTACATTATTTCATTTTCATGTAACAAAGCCACTAAACCAACTTAACTAAGCCTATGGTTCGTTCATTTACCGGGTTATGATGCATCTGCTATAATCTGTTGTATCGTGGATGATGAACCCAATGGAAGACAGGATATTTATAAGATTTGCATATTGTTTTCGTATCCTCTTTGCATACGATATATTCACTTGGATGTTACCATCGCTCACCGAGCAAGATAAAAAAGTTTAGCCGAAAGTAAATATATGCAGGCTGCAAAATTTTGGTCACTCAACTTTATCAATGGACTACAAATGATAATGAGTAGTTCATTTTGATGTTCACTTTGACTTGTTTTACATGAAAAAGGAACCAAATGATAATTAGGGATGCTCTACAAATGTTGCCAACAAAGTGAGGAACTCGACAATTTGTTCCTCCCGTCAAGTAGTGATCAACAGATAAACAAGCCCTTTGAGGTATTCAAGTATTTCAGATCCGCCAAGTTTTGAACTTCCATAAACTCTATCGACAAAAGTTATCGGAACCTGCGGCACATAAAAATGGAAACGTAACTCCAGAAGATACACTACGTTTAATATGAAAGACAGCATAACAACAACGATAATAACAGAATCCAATTTTGTCTAAAACATGATAAGAAAACACAACAAAAGCATCTAGAAGACAAAGCAAAAAAACTTAACCTCTTCAATGTGATACCCCTTCCTGCTAGCTCTAACAATCATCTCCATCTGAAATACATATCCTTTACTTACAACAGAGCTTATTATATCTTCAAATGCTTTCCTCTCGTACAGCCTACACAATGGTAACAGCAGAATTAGGCATCGACTTCAAACATAGATCCCAACGGATGCCAAACGAGGAAAAAGGATACCTAAAAGATCCAGTCAAATCCGATACGCCGGGCCATAGGAGTGTCTGTGCAAGCACATTTGCTCCCCTGCTAGTCAGTTTACGAATAAGGTTCCATCCATGTACGCCACCATTTCGGACATAACGGGTTCCAGTAACTATACTTGCACCAGTTTCCATCTGTTTCCTGGTCAAGGTGAAATCAAGCATTGTTATATTAACATAGCATATTGAAATAGTAAAATATACATTTCTGTCCAATTAGTACCAAGTCCATGATAATGCACTAAAGTATACTTTTCGGAAATCACAGAAAACACATACATATCCATCTAGTATATGCTCTTTTATGTATTTTCCTAACTGGTAGACAGAATTCAGCACCACATAATAATATCTAGATCAAATTACATTTTTTTTCCATTTGATTTAATATACTGACTTAATCTATGCCTTTACAAATATCGTGTATGTTCATGATTATGCATCTGCTGAAACTGTGACGTAAAACTATTCACATGGCCGTACTACCTACAAATAAAAATGGTGTTATCTAGCTAAGCATAGGAAGGCAATCTGAAATATGTTTAATCATTTTTATACAAGACAATTTATTCATATAGATGATTGTCATAGTAAACAGATAATTTTACGTTCAAAACTAAATGGTATCTAGACTTCCTACCTGATGAAGCTTGGCAAGTATTTTGGCTGTAAAACAAGAAAAGAAATCATAAGAAAGGAACATAGAGCAAGCGACAGAAGTTCAGCATGAAGTCAACATTGGCTATTACAGATGATCAAGACACTTACGTGGTGTGACAGATCAGCATCCATGATTATTATGAAATCTCCAGATGCATGCTTAAGACCATGGTAGTAAGCAGTTCCTGAATATTATTGTTCTGGTTCAGTGAATAGATTTCAAGTTGTCACCTAAAAAAAATTCATCATACCTAGACCAAGCTTCTTCGGCCTTGCTTGTAGCAGCTGACAATTTGCATCACACAAAAAAAGGCATAAGAAATTGGAGACGACCCAAAATCATCAAGAAGTTTCAGTTTCTCGATCTAACAAGACTACTCACAACGCGATCTTCGCCGTATACATTCTGTAGTTGTTTTATGACATCTTGAGTTCCATCAGGACTTCCATCATCCACTATAATGACTTCAAATTCAAAATCCCTGGAAGAATTCCAACATAAAAATCAAAATCATCCATCATCACATGAGCAAAAACAGTCTGATATGTGAATTTAATCATGACAATAAACAATTATGAAATCAAAAGTTATACATGCATAAAAGTGTTACCAACAGTTAAACAAGTCAATCTCGTCGATCTATTGCTTTTACAAAGATATAAGGGCTTACTGGAGATGCTTGAAGACAAGGTAGATAACGAGGGCAATGTTAAGACGCTCATTGTATGTTGGGATTATAATGCTGTATTTCTTTTTCTTCCTCCTCATCTTGATTGACATTGTTGTCTCCCCGTGCTCCTCTGTCTCTATCTCCTCCAACTTTGCCATTATCTTCTAATGGCGAATTTTGGTTTCTGGTAAAAGAATATGGATAAGAAAACCGAGACAGATCAACTTTACAGATTTTTTATGCCAACAAATAAAAATGATAACAAAGAGGCATATATCAAATTCGCAAGTTTCAACACCTAAAACACCATGGCTTCGGCACTGGGAAATAGCGAGAACATCTAAAACAACACGTTTGGAATCCAATCAAATCATTAAAATGCCTTGGTCTCTAATTCTAGCAAGAACCTAAACTAGTAAACATGCACCGAAGGAGCAATCGTAAAAAGGAATAATCATAAAAAATTCCTAAAATATATGAATAAGAGATTGCCACAGTTCACGTGCAACTCCATCTCCATGCAAGAATAGGAATTGATTGAGACGCTTTCCTGATCACAATCATTCAAGATTAAGATTATATATAACTAGATGTAGAAAAGAGTGTTAAAACAAATCTCACATTGTCTCGTCACATCCAATTCCAATCATCTACAGTACAGTAGAATCAAGAGACTAGGCACACGTATTTAAAAGAAATCACGAATTCAAGAGTTCAAGAAATGAAATGCACAATCAGAGGAAGATAGAGGAGAGGAGATGCGGACCGACTTCGTGGAAACAGGGTGACAGGATTGATGGGGAAACGGAGAAATCGAGGCGCGGCTGCGATGGAACGGCACGGGAGACAAGGGGATGCGGCCCTCGGCAAAGGCTACGGCGACAGCAGCGGCGGCGGCGACCGAGGGTATATTAACTAGGGATTTCGATCCGAAGGTCCTCTCACCAATTCGGAAGTCCCCCGAAACTGAGATCTCCTTCCTCAACGCTTTTCCGCACGAAAAGACAGAAACGCCACCGTAGATATATTTTTTTTTTTATAACTGAAAAGACAGAATTGCCCACCACAGATACAAAGGTTTCTTTAATTATCCATCTTTACTATATCGGTTCTAATTTTTTATAAAAATAAAATATTTAATCTCTTTTCTTCCGTTCTATCAACGAAAATATCACATGTGTTTAATGATAAATCGAAGTGAAATAAAATTATTATCTTGTACTCAGTAATAAATTCTATGATATTTTTAATAATAATAACAGAGTCGACGATATTAGAAAAAACGAGATTAAATGTTTTACTTTTATCAATATAAATATATGAAATTATAAGAATTATGATACTAAAGGTAAGAATAATCTATAATTAATCTAATACCAAATGCTTTACACACGATAATGACATAATAGAATGGATTTCTCATGCTCCAAAATACATAAATGCCCACCGAAGAAATAATTATTTTTCTAATGTGAAAAGACTTCACAATTTTAATTCTACTTGATCTATTATTGGTTGATTATGGTGGAAAAATTGATATTGAGCATGCTTTTCGTCTTAAAAATTAAATAGGATATTTCTTTATAAAATTATACTCAATTTTATTAATTGGGAGAAGAATGAATATAAATCATGAATCAGATTTTGGAGAAATGATACCATTTGATTAGATAAATGTGATCGATAAACAAGGATCAACTTTTTAGCAAAAATATAAAATGTATTATCAAATGTATTTTAAGTAAGAGATTCTTCGATATCATTCCACAAGATATATTTTCGTTCAAAGAATTCTTAACCAATCATAGGATTCAAAATATCATTTCGATTTCATTAAAAATGAGGACTCAAAAGATCTCTGATCAGACAAAGATTTAATTAATAAAAAAATATTGAGTTTTTAGGATCATTTTTTTCTTCAAAGGAATGAAGAGATAAATATAATCAAAACAATTTTTGAATCTTTATTCACAGAATGTGAGAAAGAATTGTTTTTCTCATATGAATAAACGGAAACACCCAAAGTAGATTTCGATTACTCCAAAATTAAATGCATCATTCAACTACTTCAAAATTAAAATGTCAAAAAAAACACAGAAATGAGCTTAATTAAAATGTCAAAAAATAAAAATGTAAATAAGATTACTCTTATGAGAAGACCCAAACGGCCATTTTAAGATCACAAATTAAATGAATAATGTTAAAATTGATTAGGGTTGGAGAACTCTTGTCCGAATCAACATCCCTATTTACATACTTTAATCAAGTGCATGGAAGCACCATTTACCACCTCAGATATCATCAACTTCAACCTGCCAACTATGATACGAGATGTAAAACACTACTTATAATTATATGAACATTCATACATTTATCAGACAGCGACCAAACTGTATCAAATAACTATTTAAATTCCAAAACTGGAACTGTATCAGTAGCAAAGCAAATTTGTCAGAAATGAAGCTTTGTACACTTCACAAAGGATGAATAAACACTTCATCTGTTAGGGCACAAATTAGAAATGTTACAATCCGGTACCGAACTAATTTGAAATAATTAAACTTTTCGTTCTCTCTGCCAAAGGCAGTTGCTCTTGTGGCTTTCGGTAAACGGAGTTCCGCTTCATGTGTAGGCACATCAGTGCACACCTCAAAATTGATAAAGTTGTGTTGAATTATCAAAGCTTTAGTAACATATCTTTAAAAGTGTGTTGAATTATCAAAGCTTTAGTAACATATCTTGGTCCTTCAAGCAAACAAGTCCATCTTCACGTCTACGACATCTAACTGCAATATCTCCGCTCTGCATCCCAGGATGGAACCAATGCTGACATAACATCATGATAAAATGTTATTACATCAAACCAATAAATTCACTAATAATAGAAACAAGTGCCAATTAGAGAACCCAAAACTAAAAACAAGATTGCTTGAAGTTTGAGAATCCAGTATCAATGTAGATCTTTATGCATCTAAGAGGTATCCTTCAGGCACCCACAAAATTGTACGATGCATATTTTCAGTAGACAAGTAATGCAAGTAATACATCGTAATACATCCAGCATATTCAATTCGTATTGATACAGATAGGTTTGTAAATGAAAACTGTAAAAGCATTTAACTAGTATGCCTCGGTGGATGAAAGTGTTCTGGAGATGAGGCTGAAACACTAGTCTAATTAAATCATTATACATTGTTCATCGCATATCATTCTGTAATCTGGCTCAGTTTGAAGCCTATTATAAGTTATCAGAAGCCACAATTTAAAGCCAAAATGAGAACTGAGAAACGCAACCAGGATGGTAAAAGAAGCTCAAACTTAACTAATTTGATACTGATGGAAAAATGAATGTTGGACAGCCTTCAAAATAGAATAAGCTAAATCCATTCAAACGGTGTACACTTAAGGATTCTATCAAACCATGCTATCTTTTGGAACCCGTGTTTTCTATGTAAAATCACTTGAGGTTGCAGAAGAAAACTGCTTGCAATTTTTGCAGTCACCAAAAATGGAAAAATTGAGGAAGGCACAACAGAGATTAGGCAAAAAAGATGTATTATAAATATCAAGATCAGCAACTTATATTTTATAAAAATAATAATGATAGTAAACAAAATACTGCAAACCCCAAAAGAAACCTAAATTGTGCCTGATTTATCATCAGGAGATGCTAGATTGGGAAACATGAACTTGATGATTGGGCAACAATCTGTTTTTCATCATGCAGGTTCTGTTCGAACAAAAAATTATCCAGAAATATTATTCAAGTTTAAGAGCTTAAAGCAAATGAACTGAGGTCCAGAGATCGAATGTTATATGCATAACAATGTTCCAACAATTACTTATACTATAGGACTAAAAGAGTTCAAGATGAAAAAATGTTTCTTACCTAGGATGTGTTCGTCCAAGATCTCCATGAACAAATTCCTTTATATATGTTCCTGCCTGAACTCGAGTGAAAAATATCAAAATTCAGACTGAAAAATTGGTAGTCAAATATCATGATATAGAGAGTTACAATTTTATCTTCTTCCAAGTCTTCATAGGATAGGTAAATCTGATATCAAATTGCAATTTAACAACCACCAATAGAAATAGGTCCTTTCATGACTCACAATAGGTAACTATTTGACAGGGAGGATCATTCAGTAGTGGCATCCTGCCATCACATTTTACTAAAGAAGCATTAAATAAAAATGAGAAACCCCATGTAATCTTGTAAGAGGAGCATGTAGGAGAGAACATTGCCAAATCTTCCTTGACAGTAGCAACTTCCAGAAGTCCCATGTGTTTCTTTTTATTGTTTGTTGAAAAATGGGATGAATGACACGCTGTTGTGCATGCCTATTTGACATCTACCTTGCTCGTTTTGGTAAGCATAAAGAAAAAAAGAAAAGCTATCTAAACCAAGAAACAGGATAATGCCCATCAATGAAAATCTTAACCAATGATATAATGCAGAAAACTAACATTCCACCTTGATCCATGATGGTCAATAGAAGATACTTAAAAAGTGCTGGTATCCTAAACATTTACCAAAGAGAGACTACTAAGTTAGGCGAACATGGAAATCTGAGGTCCACTAAAGGCATGATTGCATCCTGCCCATAACTAACGACCGAGAACATGGCAATATCTGGTTAATTAGCTCTCAAAGTAGAATATGAATAGGAAGAGCAGAGGAATCCTGTATGATAAAAGGGTATTCCAGAAACACTAGAATTTCTATCAAAGGGTATTGCATTAGCAGGTGATGGTTTCTTGAACTATTTCCATATAAAAGCTAAACTTTATGCAAAGCTATAATATCCAACAAAATAAAGTACCATATTAATTTAACGGAATCAATAGTTATCCTGGTTAAATGAGCATACTCAGCTACAGTCCCCAGCAAAATGTGATAATTCTCCTTCATCCTCCCAGCTTTTTTTTACTTCTCCATTGAATATTCTTTCCTTGGAAGATTATCTGCTTGTCTCAATAAATCTTTTGCAGTAATTTGAGTCTGATAGTCTGATGAATATGATAGGCAGAATCGCTCAAAAGCACTTTAAGAATGGTCATAGAGCACGGATCATCTATTTGTCTAAAGGACTTACTGAAATGTACCGAAATGTATGATGGATAATTTTTTGTGCTTCAAGTTCTTTTAAAAAATTATAAAAATTCCAGATATTGTACATATAGGTTAAAAGCAACAACTAGCAAGAGTAAGACAACATTTTAAACATTTACTTAGTACCTGGGTACAGAGATGCAAAAGAAAATACTGGGAACAACCAGAAATTCTCTCAATCATCATCCTGGTAGAACAATCATTCAGTGAGTATTCAGATGGAAAGTTGAAATAAATTCCTAATAGTACAAATACATATACTATAAATTGAACGACCAAATCTTCTCCCAGTATTAGCTGGACAATATAGTGCCTTCTCACCAGCAAATTGAGAAAACATAAAAATACTGCATAGGCGTTTGTAATTTCTCATACCAATGTATAGTACGCTTGCGCTCCAATTGACTTCGCCTGTGAAGTACCCTGATTGGGGTTCTTTGTACTATGTCCTATAGATAAAGCAACAGAATTAATTAAACAAGTCACTACTCATACATGATGTATCATGAAACTATTATAGCAGACAACAAGAGTTGATCAACTAAAAAAAGAAATGGGTAGGGAAGAAACCATTGGCAGAACTACCATGCTGTAACGGACAAACTTCTAAACAAGATGTTGGATGTAATGCTTATGTCTGTCCGTTGTCTTTTGGCATGTTCATGCCTTGTACAGCAGGTAGAGGGGCGGCCGAAGGCTAAATAGTCCCATGTTAGTTGGGTTGGTGGCCTCTTTAGGCTTGTAAATAAAGGTTGTGTCATGTGGACACGTGCGAGAGCTTATCGGTCTGTAATGGACCATTTTACCCTTTGTTGTGCCACTATTCAGAGCTTGTAAAGTCTGTTTGTAATTTGTATTGTCTATGGAGTGTTTTTCGGACATATTTGCTTGTGGATCCCGATTGAGGCGTTCTCTTTAACCCGTTCTCTCTTTTGTTGGTCCTAAGGGACAATGGGAGGCTTCGGGGAGGCTGACCTTTGCGGACGGACGCGCGAGGGTGCCGCACGCCTTAGGCAAAACTAGCTAAGTCCGTGTCATATGGTATCAGAGCGGGACAAGCACTCATAGAAACACTTGACATGCAAACGTGGGGGACCTAGCGGGGCTGCGTTGAGGGCAGTCAGCACACGCGCGACCGTTTGAGGGAAAACGAGCATGGAGATGTAGGGAAAAGAGTCGCTCAGAGGAGCGAGCATCTGAGATTGGCATTCAGAGGAATGGCCAACCCTTCGCGCAAGAGGCACCACGAGAACAGGCAAGCTTGTAAGAATTTGGAGCGCACAAAGGTTGGGATGGCTGAGTTTGAGCTACGGCTCAACGTTGACAACTTTACTTGATGGTGCTCAAGGCAAGCGAGGCGCTTGGCAAAGGATGAGATCATGCAAAGTGGAATGAGTTGCTCAGCGACCGAAAGAGTTGTGCAAAGCTCACAGAGGTGAGGGGAATTGCTAACTCGAAGAATTCGGTACTCATGCATGGGCTTGTATGCGGACGATGAAATGTTCGTGGCCATCCCAAGGCGGTCGAGACTCGGCGCCATGGAGCATTGAAACTTTCTCTTCGGCATGCAAAGGATACGTCCGGAGGAGGCTGAAGTGTGCAACGAGTTTAGCATGTTGCTAGGCCTTGAGGGGTGCGGCGGTGGCTGTATTGACGTGGAGGCGCAATCTAGCAAGTGCGTTTGCAAGAGGCAGAACAATGCACAGTTTGTTCAGCAGATCGGAATAGTCCAAGGGGATGGTGGTCTCCGAAACGAAGAGAGATGTTGCTCCAACGAGACAGTTATCCAGGAGGGATAAGTCTTGGCTCTCCAGAGGGAGAATCATGTAAGACGGTCTTCACATGTTGAGGAGGAGTACCTCACAAACAACAACTCCACGAAGCTCAATGGACCGAGCAAGCAGCGAGGAGTTGCCGCATGATCTCGCTCGAGAGAATGCATTGGTGGATGCATTGCGAGATCAAGTGGGGGAGCGACCTAAAGCAACTTAAATGAAGGCACACTTAGAGTCGATATGGAGATCGGACTCAAGGGAGGGCTGACCCGTGGAATGGTGGGCGCGAGGGCCACCATCGACTCAATGCAAAAACGAGGAGCGGAGCAACTTGGGTGTAACTTGGCGAAGTACCCAAGCCGCCCGAAGGGAGCCAGCAGAGAAGTTGGAACATGGAGCAGAAGCACAGTGCTTTCCTTAGACAGAGGTCAAAGACATGAACTCTTGCAGAGGCAAGGGTAGGATCATGTTGTTCCATCGGTCCTTCATTCTGACGGAGCGGACTCATCTTGCATGGTGCCAAAGACGAAAGGGAGCTTCTGGGCACATGCACCTTATCTCGGAGGAGCATTTGATGGAGGAACTAAGGCGACTCAATTTGCGGAGGCGAAGTTGGGTTCAGAAGGCCTTAGCACGGGGCAAGAGGACGTAGAGGCGGGTACTCTTGAAGAATATGCCACAGTGTTGCCATTCAAGTTGCCATGAAGGAAGCAGTGCGCAGCGGAGATTGTGCTGGTAGAGGCAGAGGCCCAGGATCCAGACAATGGTGCACAAACTACAGTGAAGTCGGTGGACTTTCTAGGCGACGGACTGTCCTAGAGCGGTGCTTCATCTAGGTGTGACCCAAGAGTGGGTGGATGAAGGTCGATTGTCAAAGGAGCGAACAAATTCGAAGGTGGAAGAGACCCTGCGATGTATTGGCAGAGGCCACACATTGAGGGTTCACAATTCGAGGTTATTCCACAGGGATCAGAATGCAATGGAGATGTCACCAGGAGGCGACATGATGCAGCGGATCGTGGTGGAAAAGTTCGTGGCAATGCGACACACACGACATGGTCCCGTGAGGGATGAGATCATATGGAGGTATGATCGGGAGCTACTGGGAGCTCAGCTTTGGTGAACAACACGACGGCAAGAAGGGCTATGGATTCAAGGAGTGAAGGCCATGGTACCGCAGAGGCGGGTCTTCCGGGCGTGCACCGAATTTTGCATCGGATGAAAACCTTGGTCATCAGCATATGGGGGCTGGGTTCCACCAAGGGAAAAGTTCGAATGCAAGTACCAGTGAGTTCCATGGGAGGGATTTGATCATGCAGAGGTATGATCGAAGCAGCTGGAGAGTTGGACTTCTCCAGAGCTCATATTCGCTTAAGGGAGCCCGACAAGTCAGAGGACAAGGTCGAGTAAGCGAACGTTGCTACCAAGGAAGCTAAGGAGAACAGAATCGGTGCAAACTCTACAACGTGATGGCAGAGGCCATGCATGGGAGTTGCAGTCTGTCTTTCCATCGACCAAACGGACTGCTTGGAGAACACAGAGGTGTTGAAGCAGGGGGTCGAAAGGGGCGAGGAAGCGACGATGAGTCCAGAGGGACTTAGCTACCCAAAATCAAGCATCAGTTAGAATGGAGGTGGACTCAGAGGATTGCCACGGAGACATCTCTACTGATTGTGAAGAAAAGGGATACAGAGGCGAGGCGACGGATAGTAGGGCCATGGGCATGGCAGCGCCATGGTACCGCAGAGGCGGGACTTCCGTGCAAGTCATTGATCCCTTCCTCTCATGGAGGGAGAGCGCTTGGTCGTGAAAGGGGCCGAGGAGGTGGAGCATGCAGAGGCAATCTCCAAGTACCGAGACAAGGCTGAAGGGCAGAGGCCAAGAAACTTCGTAAGACCGGTGTCAACAAGTTTCTCATCAAGATAGCCGTAAGTGAAGGACTTCGGGTCATGCAAGAGTGCACGACCAAGGAACGAAGCAGGCAATACGCGGTGCTGTACCTTTGCTACTCAGTGGAGTAGGCGGCAGGGTTGATGGAGAAGACGGTACAATCCTAGAGGCGACCTCATCTATCAGAGAATTACTCCAAGTTGGGGTGAAAACTTCCCGCATTCCAGAAGTTCGATGGCATTGAGAAGGTGAATCACAGTAGCTAACTCAACGCAAGGAGTGCAAACACTTCAAGTGCTTCAGAAGTGTGAGCAAAGAGCGGGCGAAGACCAGTAACCAGCTCGATGCATGAAGTACAACCTCGAGGAGGCGGGCGAAGTCAAAGTAACCTTTGCCTTCTCAACTCTTAAGAGAATGGGTGAAACCGAGTACCCCAGTTCTCTTATCTATCCAGCAGAGGAGCTCTGCACAAGTTCAAAGACCCTTCGAAGATAATGGAAGACAATAGTTGTCAAATCCTCACCAACGGTGATCAGTGCTACTGAGAGTAGATTGTCCGCTTCATTTCCCAACGAAATGTCAATCGAAAGCGGAAGTGATGCGAACCTACTTGGATGTGACAACTAACTGAAAGAAGAGTCAATGAGCAGATTTTGTGGAGGAAAGACCCAAAACTTCAGAAGTTTGCGAGACGATGCTCGTTAAAGCTCCAACAAGCATCCACCCAGTTCAAGCAGCATGTGGAATTTTTAAGAGACTGGCGCAGTAAGGATGGTCTTTTCCTTCATTTGGCGGATCCGCAGGAATCAACAAGGATCAACACAACTCAGCCAACCCCACACCAGAGTCAGAGTCATTGGTGAGTTGAAGCAGCATGGCGGATCAAAGGTTCGACTACTCAAAAACAGCAATGGAGAGCAGTTGGGAGCCAGGAGGCGCATTGCAGCTGGAGCGGAAGATTGAAGACTCAGCAAAGGCGAAGAGTTGTAGTGTTCACAAAGGCTTCGACGAGGACGTCGAAGGGATAAGTGGGGGAGAATGTAACGGACAAACTTCTAAACAAGATGTTGGATGTAATGCTTATGTCTGTCCGTTGTCTTTTGGCATGTTCATGCCTTGTACAGCAGGTAGAGGGGCGGCCGAAGGCTAAATAGTCCCATGTTAGTTGGGTTGGTGGCCTCTTTAGGCTTGTAAATAAAGGTTGTGTCATGTGGACACGTGCGAGAGCTTATCGGTCTGTAATGGACCATTTTACCCTTTGTTGTGCCACTATTCAGAGCTTGTAAAGTCTGTTTGTAATTTGTATTGTCTATGGAGTGTTTTTCGGACATATTTGCTTGTGGATCCCGATTGAGGCGTTCTCTTTAACCCGTTCTCTCTTTTGTTGGTCCTAAGGGACAATGGGAGGCTTCGGGGAGGCTGACCTTTGCGGACGGACGCGCGAGGGTGCCGCACGCCTTAGGCAAAACTAGCTAAGTCCGTGTCATATGGTATCAGAGCGGGACAAGCACTCATAGAAACACTTGACATGCAAACGTGGGGGACCTAGCGGGGCTGCGTTGAGGGCAGTCAGCACACGCGCGACCGTTTGAGGGAAAACGAGCATGGAGATGTAGGGAAAAGAGTCGCTCAGAGGAGCGAGCATCTGAGATTGGCATTCAGAGGAATGGCCAACCCTTCGCGCAAGAGGCACCACGAGAACAGGCAAGCTTGTAAGAATTTGGAGCGCACAAAGGTTGGGATGGCTGAGTTTGAGCTACGGCTCAACGTTGACAACTTTACTTGATGGTGCTCAAGGCAAGCGAGGCGCTTGGCAAAGGATGAGATCATGCAAAGTGGAATGAGTTGCTCAGCGACCGAAAGAGTTGTGCAAAGCTCACAGAGGTGAGGGGAATTGCTAACTCGAAGAATTCGGTACTCATGCATGGGCTTGTATGCGGACGATGAAATGTTCGTGGCCATCCCAAGGCGGTCGAGACTCGGCGCCATGGAGCATTGAAACTTTCTCTTCGGCATGCAAAGGATACGTCCGGAGGAGGCTGAAGTGTGCAACGAGTTTAGCATGTTGCTAGGCCTTGAGGGGTGCGGCGGTGGCTGTATTGACGTGGAGGCGCAATCTAGCAAGTGCGTTTGCAAGAGGCAGAACAATGCACAGTTTGTTCAGCAGATCGGAATAGTCCAAGGGGATGGTGGTCTCCGAAACGAAGAGAGATGTTGCTCCAACGAGACAGTTATCCAGGAGGGATAAGTCTTGGCTCTCCAGAGGGAGAATCATGTAAGACGGTCTTCACATGTTGAGGAGGAGTACCTCACAAACAACAACTCCACGAAGCTCAATGGACCGAGCAAGCAGCGAGGAGTTGCCGCATGATCTCGCTCGAGAGAATGCATTGGTGGATGCATTGCGAGATCAAGTGGGGGAGCGACCTAAAGCAACTTAAATGAAGGCACACTTAGAGTCGATATGGAGATCGGACTCAAGGGAGGGCTGACCCGTGGAATGGTGGGCGCGAGGGCCACCATCGACTCAATGCAAAAACGAGGAGCGGAGCAACTTGGGTGTAACTTGGCGAAGTACCCAAGCCGCCCGAAGGGAGCCAGCAGAGAAGTTGGAACATGGAGCAGAAGCACAGTGCTTTCCTTAGACAGAGGTCAAAGACATGAACTCTTGCAGAGGCAAGGGTAGGATCATGTTGTTCCATCGGTCCTTCATTCTGACGGAGCGGACTCATCTTGCATGGTGCCAAAGACGAAAGGGAGCTTCTGGGCACATGCACCTTATCTCGGAGGAGCATTTGATGGAGGAACTAAGGCGACTCAATTTGCGGAGGCGAAGTTGGGTTCAGAAGGCCTTAGCACGGGGCAAGAGGACGTAGAGGCGGGTACTCTTGAAGAATATGCCACAGTGTTGCCATTCAAGTTGCCATGAAGGAAGCAGTGCGCAGCGGAGATTGTGCTGGTAGAGGCAGAGGCCCAGGATCCAGACAATGGTGCACAAACTACAGTGAAGTCGGTGGACTTTCTAGGCGACGGACTGTCCTAGAGCGGTGCTTCATCTAGGTGTGACCCAAGAGTGGGTGGATGAAGGTCGATTGTCAAAGGAGCGAACAAATTCGAAGGTGGAAGAGACCCTGCGATGTATTGGCAGAGGCCACACATTGAGGGTTCACAATTCGAGGTTATTCCACAGGGATCAGAATGCAATGGAGATGTCACCAGGAGGCGACATGATGCAGCGGATCGTGGTGGAAAAGTTCGTGGCAATGCGACACACACGACATGGTCCCGTGAGGGATGAGATCATATGGAGGTATGATCGGGAGCTACTGGGAGCTCAGCTTTGGTGAACAACACGACGGCAAGAAGGGCTATGGATTCAAGGAGTGAAGGCCATGGTACCGCAGAGGCGGGTCTTCCGGGCGTGCACCGAATTTTGCATCGGATGAAAACCTTGGTCATCAGCATATGGGGGCTGGGTTCCACCAAGGGAAAAGTTCGAATGCAAGTACCAGTGAGTTCCATGGGAGGGATTTGATCATGCAGAGGTATGATCGAAGCAGCTGGAGAGTTGGACTTCTCCAGAGCTCATATTCGCTTAAGGGAGCCCGACAAGTCAGAGGACAAGGTCGAGTAAGCGAACGTTGCTACCAAGGAAGCTAAGGAGAACAGAATCGGTGCAAACTCTACAACGTGATGGCAGAGGCCATGCATGGGAGTTGCAGTCTGTCTTTCCATCGACCAAACGGACTGCTTGGAGAACACAGAGGTGTTGAAGCAGGGGGTCGAAAGGGGCGAGGAAGCGACGATGAGTCCAGAGGGACTTAGCTACCCAAAATCAAGCATCAGTTAGAATGGAGGTGGACTCAGAGGATTGCCACGGAGACATCTCTACTGATTGTGAAGAAAAGGGATACAGAGGCGAGGCGACGGATAGTAGGGCCATGGGCATGGCAGCGCCATGGTACCGCAGAGGCGGGACTTCCGTGCAAGTCATTGATCCCTTCCTCTCATGGAGGGAGAGCGCTTGGTCGTGAAAGGGGCCGAGGAGGTGGAGCATGCAGAGGCAATCTCCAAGTACCGAGACAAGGCTGAAGGGCAGAGGCCAAGAAACTTCGTAAGACCGGTGTCAACAAGTTTCTCATCAAGATAGCCGTAAGTGAAGGACTTCGGGTCATGCAAGAGTGCACGACCAAGGAACGAAGCAGGCAATACGCGGTGCTGTACCTTTGCTACTCAGTGGAGTAGGCGGCAGGGTTGATGGAGAAGACGGTACAATCCTAGAGGCGACCTCATCTATCAGAGAATTACTCCAAGTTGGGGTGAAAACTTCCCGCATTCCAGAAGTTCGATGGCATTGAGAAGGTGAATCACAGTAGCTAACTCAACGCAAGGAGTGCAAACACTTCAAGTGCTTCAGAAGTGTGAGCAAAGAGCGGGCGAAGACCAGTAACCAGCTCGATGCATGAAGTACAACCTCGAGGAGGCGGGCGAAGTCAAAGTAACCTTTGCCTTCTCAACTCTTAAGAGAATGGGTGAAACCGAGTACCCCAGTTCTCTTATCTATCCAGCAGAGGAGCTCTGCACAAGTTCAAAGACCCTTCGAAGATAATGGAAGACAATAGTTGTCAAATCCTCACCAACGGTGATCAGTGCTACTGAGAGTAGATTGTCCGCTTCATTTCCCAACGAAATGTCAATCGAAAGCGGAAGTGATGCGAACCTACTTGGATGTGACAACTAACTGAAAGAAGAGTCAATGAGCAGATTTTGTGGAGGAAAGACCCAAAACTTCAGAAGTTTGCGAGACGATGCTCGTTAAAGCTCCAACAAGCATCCACCCAGTTCAAGCAGCATGTGGAATTTTTAAGAGACTGGCGCAGTAAGGATGGTCTTTTCCTTCATTTGGCGGATCCGCAGGAATCAACAAGGATCAACACAACTCAGCCAACCCCACACCAGAGTCAGAGTCATTGGTGAGTTGAAGCAGCATGGCGGATCAAAGGTTCGACTACTCAAAAACAGCAATGGAGAGCAGTTGGGAGCCAGGAGGCGCATTGCAGCTGGAGCGGAAGATTGAAGACTCAGCAAAGGCGAAGAGTTGTAGTGTTCACAAAGGCTTCGACGAGGACGTCGAAGGGATAAGTGGGGGAGAATGTAACGGACAAACTTCTAAACAAGATGTTGGATGTAATGCTTATGTCTGTCCGTTGTCTTTTGGCATGTTCATGCCTTGTACAGCAGGTAGAGGGGCGGCCGAAGGCTAAATAGTCCCATGTTAGTTGGGTTGGTGGCCTCTTTAGGCTTGTAAATAAAGGTTGTGTCATGTGGACACGTGCGAGAGCTTATCGGTCTGTAATGGACCATTTTACCCTTTGTTGTGCCACTATTCAGAGCTTGTAAAGTCTGTTTGTAATTTGTATTGTCTATGGAGTGTTTTTCGGACATATTTGCTTGTGGATCCCGATTGAGGCGTTCTCTTTAACCCGTTCTCTCTTTTGTTGGTCCTAAGGGACAATGGGAGGCTTCGGGGAGGCTGACCTTTGCGGACGGACGCGCGAGGGTGCCGCACGCCTTAGGCAAAACTAGCTAAGTCCGTGTCATATGGTATCAGAGCGGGACAAGCACTCATAGAAACACTTGACATGCAAACGTGGGGGACCTAGCGGGGCTGCGTTGAGGGCAGTCAGCACACGCGCGACCGTTTGAGGGAAAACGAGCATGGAGATGTAGGGAAAAGAGTCGCTCAGAGGAGCGAGCATCTGAGATTGGCATTCAGAGGAATGGCCAACCCTTCGCGCAAGAGGCACCACGAGAACAGGCAAGCTTGTAAGAATTTGGAGCGCACAAAGGTTGGGATGGCTGAGTTTGAGCTACGGCTCAACGTTGACAACTTTACTTGATGGTGCTCAAGGCAAGCGAGGCGCTTGGCAAAGGATGAGATCATGCAAAGTGGAATGAGTTGCTCAGCGACCGAAAGAGTTGTGCAAAGCTCACAGAGGTGAGGGGAATTGCTAACTCGAAGAATTCGGTACTCATGCATGGGCTTGTATGCGGACGATGAAATGTTCGTGGCCATCCCAAGGCGGTCGAGACTCGGCGCCATGGAGCATTGAAACTTTCTCTTCGGCATGCAAAGGATACGTCCGGAGGAGGCTGAAGTGTGCAACGAGTTTAGCATGTTGCTAGGCCTTGAGGGGTGCGGCGGTGGCTGTATTGACGTGGAGGCGCAATCTAGCAAGTGCGTTTGCAAGAGGCAGAACAATGCACAGTTTGTTCAGCAGATCGGAATAGTCCAAGGGGATGGTGGTCTCCGAAACGAAGAGAGATGTTGCTCCAACGAGACAGTTATCCAGGAGGGATAAGTCTTGGCTCTCCAGAGGGAGAATCATGTAAGACGGTCTTCACATGTTGAGGAGGAGTACCTCACAAACAACAACTCCACGAAGCTCAATGGACCGAGCAAGCAGCGAGGAGTTGCCGCATGATCTCGCTCGAGAGAATGCATTGGTGGATGCATTGCGAGATCAAGTGGGGGAGCGACCTAAAGCAACTTAAATGAAGGCACACTTAGAGTCGATATGGAGATCGGACTCAAGGGAGGGCTGACCCGTGGAATGGTGGGCGCGAGGGCCACCATCGACTCAATGCAAAAACGAGGAGCGGAGCAACTTGGGTGTAACTTGGCGAAGTACCCAAGCCGCCCGAAGGGAGCCAGCAGAGAAGTTGGAACATGGAGCAGAAGCACAGTGCTTTCCTTAGACAGAGGTCAAAGACATGAACTCTTGCAGAGGCAAGGGTAGGATCATGTTGTTCCATCGGTCCTTCATTCTGACGGAGCGGACTCATCTTGCATGGTGCCAAAGACGAAAGGGAGCTTCTGGGCACATGCACCTTATCTCGGAGGAGCATTTGATGGAGGAACTAAGGCGACTCAATTTGCGGAGGCGAAGTTGGGTTCAGAAGGCCTTAGCACGGGGCAAGAGGACGTAGAGGCGGGTACTCTTGAAGAATATGCCACAGTGTTGCCATTCAAGTTGCCATGAAGGAAGCAGTGCGCAGCGGAGATTGTGCTGGTAGAGGCAGAGGCCCAGGATCCAGACAATGGTGCACAAACTACAGTGAAGTCGGTGGACTTTCTAGGCGACGGACTGTCCTAGAGCGGTGCTTCATCTAGGTGTGACCCAAGAGTGGGTGGATGAAGGTCGATTGTCAAAGGAGCGAACAAATTCGAAGGTGGAAGAGACCCTGCGATGTATTGGCAGAGGCCACACATTGAGGGTTCACAATTCGAGGTTATTCCACAGGGATCAGAATGCAATGGAGATGTCACCAGGAGGCGACATGATGCAGCGGATCGTGGTGGAAAAGTTCGTGGCAATGCGACACACACGACATGGTCCCGTGAGGGATGAGATCATATGGAGGTATGATCGGGAGCTACTGGGAGCTCAGCTTTGGTGAACAACACGACGGCAAGAAGGGCTATGGATTCAAGGAGTGAAGGCCATGGTACCGCAGAGGCGGGTCTTCCGGGCGTGCACCGAATTTTGCATCGGATGAAAACCTTGGTCATCAGCATATGGGGGCTGGGTTCCACCAAGGGAAAAGTTCGAATGCAAGTACCAGTGAGTTCCATGGGAGGGATTTGATCATGCAGAGGTATGATCGAAGCAGCTGGAGAGTTGGACTTTTCCAGAGCTCATATTCGCTTAAGGGAGCCCGACAAGTCAGAGGACAAGGTCGAGTAAGCGAACGTTGCTACCAAGGAAGCTAAGGAGAACAGAATCGGTGCAAACTCTACAACGTGATGGCAGAGGCCATGCATGGGAGTTGCAGTCTGTCTTTCCATCGACCAAACGGACTGCTTGGAGAACACAGAGGTGTTGAAGCAGGGGGTCGAAAGGGGCGAGGAAGCGACGATGAGTCCAGAGGGACTTAGCTACCCAAAATCAAGCATCAGTTAGAATGGAGGTGGACTCAGAGGATTGCCACGGAGACATCTCTACTGATTGTGAAGAAAAGGGATACAGAGGCGAGGCGACGGATAGTAGGGCCATGGGCATGGCAGCGCCATGGTACCGCAGAGGCGGGACTTCCGTGCAAGTCATTGATCCCTTCCTCTCATGGAGGGAGAGCGCTTGGTCGTGAAAGGGGCCGAGGAGGTGGAGCATGCAGAGGCAATCTCCAAGTACCGAGACAAGGCTGAAGGGCAGAGGCCAAGAAACTTCGTAAGACCGGTGTCAACAAGTTTCTCATCAAGATAGCCGTAAGTGAAGGACTTCGGGTCATGCAAGAGTGCACGACCAAGGAACGAAGCAGGCAATACGCGGTGCTGTACCTTTGCTACTCAGTGGAGTAGGCGGCAGGGTTGATGGAGAAGACGGTACAATCCTAGAGGCGACCTCATCTATCAGAGAATTACTCCAAGTTGGGGTGAAAACTTCCCGCATTCCAGAAGTTCGATGGCATTGAGAAGGTGAATCACAGTAGCTAACTCAACGCAAGGAGTGCAAACACTTCAAGTGCTTCAGAAGTGTGAGCAAAGAGCGGGCGAAGACCAGTAACCAGCTCGATGCATGAAGTACAACCTCGAGGAGGCGGGCGAAGTCAAAGTAACCTTTGCCTTCTCAACTCTTAAGAGAATGGGTGAAACCGAGTACCCCAGTTCTCTTATCTATCCAGCAGAGGAGCTCTGCACAAGTTCAAAGACCCTTCGAAGATAATGGAAGACAATAGTTGTCAAATCCTCACCAACGGTGATCAGTGCTACTGAGAGTAGATTGTCCGCTTCATTTCCCAACGAAATGTCAATCGAAAGCGGAAGTGATGCGAACCTACTTGGATGTGACAACTAACTGAAAGAAGAGTCAATGAGCAGATTTTGTGGAGGAAAGACCCAAAACTTCAGAAGTTTGCGAGACGATGCTCGTTAAAGCTCCAACAAGCATCCACCCAGTTCAAGCAGCATGTGGAATTTTTAAGAGACTGGCGCAGTAAGGATGGTCTTTTCCTTCATTTGGCGGATCCGCAGGAATCAACAAGGATCAACACAACTCAGCCAACCCCACACCAGAGTCAGAGTCATTGGTGAGTTGAAGCAGCATGGCGGATCAAAGGTTCGACTACTCAAAAACAGCAATGGAGAGCAGTTGGGAGCCAGGAGGCGCATTGCAGCTGGAGCGGAAGATTGAAGACTCAGCAAAGGCGAAGAGTTGTAGTGTTCACAAAGGCTTCGACGAGGACGTCGAAGGGATAAGTGGGGGAGAATGTAACGGACAAACTTCTAAACAAGATGTTGGATGTAATGCTTATGTCTGTCCGTTGTCTTTTGGCATGTTCATGCCTTGTACAGCAGGTAGAGGGGCGGCCGAAGGCTAAATAGTCCCATGTTAGTTGGGTTGGTGGCCTCTTTAGGCTTGTAAATAAAGGTTGTGTCATGTGGACACGTGCGAGAGCTTATCGGTCTGTAATGGACCATTTTACCCTTTGTTGTGCCACTATTCAGAGCTTGTAAAGTCTGTTTGTAATTTGTATTGTCTATGGAGTGTTTTTCGGACATATTTGCTTGTGGATCCCGATTGAGGCGTTCTCTTTAACCCGTTCTCTCTTTTGTTGGTCCTAAGGGACAATGGGAGGCTTCGGGGAGGCTGACCTTTGCGGACGGACGCGCGAGGGTGCCGCACGCCTTAGGCAAAACTAGCTAAGTCCGTGTCATATGGTATCAGAGCGGGACAAGCACTCATAGAAACACTTGACATGCAAACGTGGGGGACCTAGCGGGGCTGCGTTGAGGGCAGTCAGCACACGCGCGACCGTTTGAGGGAAAACGAGCATGGAGATGTAGGGAAAAGAGTCGCTCAGAGGAGCGAGCATCTGAGATTGGCATTCAGAGGAATGGCCAACCCTTCGCGCAAGAGGCACCACGAGAACAGGCAAGCTTGTAAGAATTTGGAGCGCACAAAGGTTGGGATGGCTGAGTTTGAGCTACGGCTCAACGTTGACAACTTTACTTGATGGTGCTCAAGGCAAGCGAGGCGCTTGGCAAAGGATGAGATCATGCAAAGTGGAATGAGTTGCTCAGCGACCGAAAGAGTTGTGCAAAGCTCACAGAGGTGAGGGGAATTGCTAACTCGAAGAATTCGGTACTCATGCATGGGCTTGTATGCGGACGATGAAATGTTCGTGGCCATCCCAAGGCGGTCGAGACTCGGCGCCATGGAGCATTGAAACTTTCTCTTCGGCATGCAAAGGATACGTCCGGAGGAGGCTGAAGTGTGCAACGAGTTTAGCATGTTGCTAGGCCTTGAGGGGTGCGGCGGTGGCTGTATTGACGTGGAGGCGCAATCTAGCAAGTGCGTTTGCAAGAGGCAGAACAATGCACAGTTTGTTCAGCAGATCGGAATAGTCCAAGGGGATGGTGGTCTCCGAAACGAAGAGAGATGTTGCTCCAACGAGACAGTTATCCAGGAGGGATAAGTCTTGGCTCTCCAGAGGGAGAATCATGTAAGACGGTCTTCACATGTTGAGGAGGAGTACCTCACAAACAACAACTCCACGAAGCTCAATGGACCGAGCAAGCAGCGAGGAGTTGCCGCATGATCTCGCTCGAGAGAATGCATTGGTGGATGCATTGCGAGATCAAGTGGGGGAGCGACCTAAAGCAACTTAAATGAAGGCACACTTAGAGTCGATATGGAGATCGGACTCAAGGGAGGGCTGACCCGTGGAATGGTGGGCGCGAGGGCCACCATCGACTCAATGCAAAAACGAGGAGCGGAGCAACTTGGGTGTAACTTGGCGAAGTACCCAAGCCGCCCGAAGGGAGCCAGCAGAGAAGTTGGAACATGGAGCAGAAGCACAGTGCTTTCCTTAGACAGAGGTCAAAGACATGAACTCTTGCAGAGGCAAGGGTAGGATCATGTTGTTCCATCGGTCCTTCATTCTGACGGAGCGGACTCATCTTGCATGGTGCCAAAGACGAAAGGGAGCTTCTGGGCACATGCACCTTATCTCGGAGGAGCATTTGATGGAGGAACTAAGGCGACTCAATTTGCGGAGGCGAAGTTGGGTTCAGAAGGCCTTAGCACGGGGCAAGAGGACGTAGAGGCGGGTACTCTTGAAGAATATGCCACAGTGTTGCCATTCAAGTTGCCATGAAGGAAGCAGTGCGCAGCGGAGATTGTGCTGGTAGAGGCAGAGGCCCAGGATCCAGACAATGGTGCACAAACTACAGTGAAGTCGGTGGACTTTCTAGGCGACGGACTGTCCTAGAGCGGTGCTTCATCTAGGTGTGACCCAAGAGTGGGTGGATGAAGGTCGATTGTCAAAGGAGCGAACAAATTCGAAGGTGGAAGAGACCCTGCGATGTATTGGCAGAGGCCACACATTGAGGGTTCACAATTCGAGGTTATTCCACAGGGATCAGAATGCAATGGAGATGTCACCAGGAGGCGACATGATGCAGCGGATCGTGGTGGAAAAGTTCGTGGCAATGCGACACACACGACATGGTCCCGTGAGGGATGAGATCATATGGAGGTATGATCGGGAGCTACTGGGAGCTCAGCTTTGGTGAACAACACGACGGCAAGAAGGGCTATGGATTCAAGGAGTGAAGGCCATGGTACCGCAGAGGCGGGTCTTCCGGGCGTGCACCGAATTTTGCATCGGATGAAAACCTTGGTCATCAGCATATGGGGGCTGGGTTCCACCAAGGGAAAAGTTCGAATGCAAGTACCAGTGAGTTCCATGGGAGGGATTTGATCATGCAGAGGTATGATCGAAGCAGCTGGAGAGTTGGACTTCTCCAGAGCTCATATTCGCTTAAGGGAGCCCGACAAGTCAGAGGACAAGGTCGAGTAAGCGAACGTTGCTACCAAGGAAGCTAAGGAGAACAGAATCGGTGCAAACTCTACAACGTGATGGCAGAGGCCATGCATGGGAGTTGCAGTCTGTCTTTCCATCGACCAAACGGACTGCTTGGAGAACACAGAGGTGTTGAAGCAGGGGGTCGAAAGGGGCGAGGAAGCGACGATGAGTCCAGAGGGACTTAGCTACCCAAAATCAAGCATCAGTTAGAATGGAGGTGGACTCAGAGGATTGCCACGGAGACATCTCTACTGATTGTGAAGAAAAGGGATACAGAGGCGAGGCGACGGATAGTAGGGCCATGGGCATGGCAGCGCCATGGTACCGCAGAGGCGGGACTTCCGTGCAAGTCATTGATCCCTTCCTCTCATGGAGGGAGAGCGCTTGGTCGTGAAAGGGGCCGAGGAGGTGGAGCATGCAGAGGCAATCTCCAAGTACCGAGACAAGGCTGAAGGGCAGAGGCCAAGAAACTTCGTAAGACCGGTGTCAACAAGTTTCTCATCAAGATAGCCGTAAGTGAAGGACTTCGGGTCATGCAAGAGTGCACGACCAAGGAACGAAGCAGGCAATACGCGGTGCTGTACCTTTGCTACTCAGTGGAGTAGGCGGCAGGGTTGATGGAGAAGACGGTACAATCCTAGAGGCGACCTCATCTATCAGAGAATTACTCCAAGTTGGGGTGAAAACTTCCCGCATTCCAGAAGTTCGATGGCATTGAGAAGGTGAATCACAGTAGCTAACTCAACGCAAGGAGTGCAAACACTTCAAGTGCTTCAGAAGTGTGAGCAAAGAGCGGGCGAAGACCAGTAACCAGCTCGATGCATGAAGTACAACCTCGAGGAGGCGGGCGAAGTCAAAGTAACCTTTGCCTTCTCAACTCTTAAGAGAATGGGTGAAACCGAGTACCCCAGTTCTCTTATCTATCCAGCAGAGGAGCTCTGCACAAGTTCAAAGACCCTTCGAAGATAATGGAAGACAATAGTTGTCAAATCCTCACCAACGGTGATCAGTGCTACTGAGAGTAGATTGTCCGCTTCATTTCCCAACGAAATGTCAATCGAAAGCGGAAGTGATGCGAACCTACTTGGATGTGACAACTAACTGAAAGAAGAGTCAATGAGCAGATTTTGTGGAGGAAAGACCCAAAACTTCAGAAGTTTGCGAGACGATGCTCGTTAAAGCTCCAACAAGCATCCACCCAGTTCAAGCAGCATGTGGAATTTTTAAGAGACTGGCGCAGTAAGGATGGTCTTTTCCTTCATTTGGCGGATCCGCAGGAATCAACAAGGATCAACACAACTCAGCCAACCCCACACCAGAGTCAGAGTCATTGGTGAGTTGAAGCAGCATGGCGGATCAAAGGTTCGACTACTCAAAAACAGCAATGGAGAGCAGTTGGGAGCCAGGAGGCGCATTGCAGCTGGAGCGGAAGATTGAAGACTCAGCAAAGGCGAAGAGTTGTAGTGTTCACAAAGGCTTCGACGAGGACGTCGAAGGGATAAGTGGGGGAGAATGTAACGGACAAACTTCTAAACAAGATGTTGGATGTAATGCTTATGTCTGTCCGTTGTCTTTTGGCATGTTCATGCCTTGTACAGCAGGTAGAGGGGCGGCCGAAGGCTAAATAGTCCCATGTTAGTTGGGTTGGTGGCCTCTTTAGGCTTGTAAATAAAGGTTGTGTCATGTGGACACGTGCGAGAGCTTATCGGTCTGTAATGGACCATTTTACCCTTTGTTGTGCCACTATTCAGAGCTTGTAAAGTCTGTTTGTAATTTGTATTGTCTATGGAGTGTTTTTCGGACATATTTGCTTGTGGATCCCGATTGAGGCGTTCTCTTTAACCCGTTCTCTCTTTTGTTGGTCCTAAGGGACAATGGGAGGCTTCGGGGAGGCTGACCTTTGCGGACGGACGCGCGAGGGTGCCGCACGCCTTAGGCAAAACTAGCTAAGTCCGTGTCATATGGTATCAGAGCGGGACAAGCACTCATAGAAACACTTGACATGCAAACGTGGGGGACCTAGCGGGGCTGCGTTGAGGGCAGTCAGCACACGCGCGACCGTTTGAGGGAAAACGAGCATGGAGATGTAGGGAAAAGAGTCGCTCAGAGGAGCGAGCATCTGAGATTGGCATTCAGAGGAATGGCCAACCCTTCGCGCAAGAGGCACCACGAGAACAGGCAAGCTTGTAAGAATTTGGAGCGCACAAAGGTTGGGATGGCTGAGTTTGAGCTACGGCTCAACGTTGACAACTTTACTTGATGGTGCTCAAGGCAAGCGAGGCGCTTGGCAAAGGATGAGATCATGCAAAGTGGAATGAGTTGCTCAGCGACCGAAAGAGTTGTGCAAAGCTCACAGAGGTGAGGGGAATTGCTAACTCGAAGAATTCGGTACTCATGCATGGGCTTGTATGCGGACGATGAAATGTTCGTGGCCATCCCAAGGCGGTCGAGACTCGGCGCCATGGAGCATTGAAACTTTCTCTTCGGCATGCAAAGGATACGTCCGGAGGAGGCTGAAGTGTGCAACGAGTTTAGCATGTTGCTAGGCCTTGAGGGGTGCGGCGGTGGCTGTATTGACGTGGAGGCGCAATCTAGCAAGTGCGTTTGCAAGAGGCAGAACAATGCACAGTTTGTTCAGCAGATCGGAATAGTCCAAGGGGATGGTGGTCTCCGAAACGAAGAGAGATGTTGCTCCAACGAGACAGTTATCCAGGAGGGATAAGTCTTGGCTCTCCAGAGGGAGAATCATGTAAGACGGTCTTCACATGTTGAGGAGGAGTACCTCACAAACAACAACTCCACGAAGCTCAATGGACCGAGCAAGCAGCGAGGAGTTGCCGCATGATCTCGCTCGAGAGAATGCATTGGTGGATGCATTGCGAGATCAAGTGGGGGAGCGACCTAAAGCAACTTAAATGAAGGCACACTTAGAGTCGATATGGAGATCGGACTCAAGGGAGGGCTGACCCGTGGAATGGTGGGCGCGAGGGCCACCATCGACTCAATGCAAAAACGAGGAGCGGAGCAACTTGGGTGTAACTTGGCGAAGTACCCAAGCCGCCCGAAGGGAGCCAGCAGAGAAGTTGGAACATGGAGCAGAAGCACAGTGCTTTCCTTAGACAGAGGTCAAAGACATGAACTCTTGCAGAGGCAAGGGTAGGATCATGTTGTTCCATCGGTCCTTCATTCTGACGGAGCGGACTCATCTTGCATGGTGCCAAAGACGAAAGGGAGCTTCTGGGCACATGCACCTTATCTCGGAGGAGCATTTGATGGAGGAACTAAGGCGACTCAATTTGCGGAGGCGAAGTTGGGTTCAGAAGGCCTTAGCACGGGGCAAGAGGACGTAGAGGCGGGTACTCTTGAAGAATATGCCACAGTGTTGCCATTCAAGTTGCCATGAAGGAAGCAGTGCGCAGCGGAGATTGTGCTGGTAGAGGCAGAGGCCCAGGATCCAGACAATGGTGCACAAACTACAGTGAAGTCGGTGGACTTTCTAGGCGACGGACTGTCCTAGAGCGGTGCTTCATCTAGGTGTGACCCAAGAGTGGGTGGATGAAGGTCGATTGTCAAAGGAGCGAACAAATTCGAAGGTGGAAGAGACCCTGCGATGTATTGGCAGAGGCCACACATTGAGGGTTCACAATTCGAGGTTATTCCACAGGGATCAGAATGCAATGGAGATGTCACCAGGAGGCGACATGATGCAGCGGATCGTGGTGGAAAAGTTCGTGGCAATGCGACACACACGACATGGTCCCGTGAGGGATGAGATCATATGGAGGTATGATCGGGAGCTACTGGGAGCTCAGCTTTGGTGAACAACACGACGACAAGAAGGGCTATGGATTCAAGGAGTGAAGGCCATGGTACCGCAGAGGCGGGTCTTCCGGGCGTGCACCGAATTTTGCATCGGATGAAAACCTTGGTCATCAGCATATGGGGGCTGGGTTCCACCAAGGGAAAAGTTCGAATGCAAGTACCAGTGAGTTCCATGGGAGGGATTTGATCATGCAGAGGTATGATCGAAGCAGCTGGAGAGTTGGACTTCTCCAGAGCTCATATTCGCTTAAGGGAGCCCGACAAGTCAGAGGACAAGGTCGAGTAAGCGAACGTTGCTACCAAGGAAGCTAAGGAGAACAGAATCGGTGCAAACTCTACAACGTGATGGCAGAGGCCATGCATGGGAGTTGCAGTCTGTCTTTCCATCGACCAAACGGACTGCTTGGAGAACACAGAGGTGTTGAAGCAGGGGGTCGAAAGGGGCGAGGAAGCGACGATGAGTCCAGAGGGACTTAGCTACCCAAAATCAAGCATCAGTTAGAATGGAGGTGGACTCAGAGGATTGCCACGGAGACATCTCTACTGATTGTGAAGAAAAGGGATACAGAGGCGAGGCGACGGATAGTAGGGCCATGGGCATGGCAGCGCCATGGTACCGCAGAGGCGGGACTTCCGTGCAAGTCATTGATCCCTTCCTCTCATGGAGGGAGAGCGCTTGGTCGTGAAAGGGGCCGAGGAGGTGGAGCATGCAGAGGCAATCTCCAAGTACCGAGACAAGGCTGAAGGGCAGAGGCCAAGAAACTTCGTAAGACCGGTGTCAACAAGTTTCTCATCAAGATAGCCGTAAGTGAAGGACTTCGGGTCATGCAAGAGTGCACGACCAAGGAACGAAGCAGGCAATACGCGGTGCTGTACCTTTGCTACTCAGTGGAGTAGGCGGCAGGGTTGATGGAGAAGACGGTACAATCCTAGAGGCGACCTCATCTATCAGAGAATTACTCCAAGTTGGGGTGAAAACTTCCCGCATTCCAGAAGTTCGATGGCATTGAGAAGGTGAATCACAGTAGCTAACTCAACGCAAGGAGTGCAAACACTTCAAGTGCTTCAGAAGTGTGAGCAAAGAGCGGGCGAAGACCAGTAACCAGCTCGATGCATGAAGTACAACCTCGAGGAGGCGGGCGAAGTCAAAGTAACCTTTGCCTTCTCAACTCTTAAGAGAATGGGTGAAACCGAGTACCCCAGTTCTCTTATCTATCCAGCAGAGGAGCTCTGCACAAGTTCAAAGACCCTTCGAAGATAATGGAAGACAATAGTTGTCAAATCCTCACCAACGGTGATCAGTGCTACTGAGAGTAGATTGTCCGCTTCATTTCCCAACGAAATGTCAATCGAAAGCGGAAGTGATGCGAACCTACTTGGATGTGACAACTAACTGAAAGAAGAGTCAATGAGCAGATTTTGTGGAGGAAAGACCCAAAACTTCAGAAGTTTGCGAGACGATGCTCGTTAAAGCTCCAACAAGCATCCACCCAGTTCAAGCAGCATGTGGAATTTTTAAGAGACTGGCGCAGTAAGGATGGTCTTTTCCTTCATTTGGCGGATCCGCAGGAATCAACAAGGATCAACACAACTCAGCCAACCCCACACCAGAGTCAGAGTCATTGGTGAGTTGAAGCAGCATGGCGGATCAAAGGTTCGACTACTCAAAAACAGCAATGGAGAGCAGTTGGGAGCCAGGAGGCGCATTGCAGCTGGAGCGGAAGATTGAAGACTCAGCAAAGGCGAAGAGTTGTAGTGTTCACAAAGGCTTCGACGAGGACGTCGAAGGGATAAGTGGGGGAGAATGTAACGGACAAACTTCTAAACAAGATGTTGGATGTAATGCTTATGTCTGTCCGTTGTCTTTTGGCATGTTCATGCCTTGTACAGCAGGTAGAGGGGCGGCCGAAGGCTAAATAGTCCCATGTTAGTTGGGTTGGTGGCCTCTTTAGGCTTGTAAATAAAGGTTGTGTCATGTGGACACGTGCGAGAGCTTATCGGTCTGTAATGGACCATTTTACCCTTTGTTGTGCCACTATTCAGAGCTTGTAAAGTCTGTTTGTAATTTGTATTGTCTATGGAGTGTTTTTCGGACATATTTGCTTGTGGATCCCGATTGAGGCGTTCTCTTTAACCCGTTCTCTCTTTTGTTGGTCCTAAGGGACAATGGGAGGCTTCGGGGAGGCTGACCTTTGCGGACGGATGCGCGAGGGTGCCGCACGCCTTAGGCAAAACCAGCTAAGTCCGTGTCAATGCGGAGTTCCAACATGTTATTTCTAGAAAACTTTAAGCTATTTGATTTGGATATTTCAAATGCTTCACTAAGCACATGTGGCATAACTACCACCAGTTTACTAGATGTTGCACAGGAGAAATATCTGAAACAGAATATTGCTTGACACCAACATACTGGATATCAAAGTGAAAAGCATCTTACCATGTTCTCTAAAGATGATATTTTCTGCAAGTCATCATCTGTCAGTGGACAAGGAAACCAGACTAGAGCAGCATATTGTTTCTGTATGAAAAGGAAAGAAGGAAAACATATGTTATCTACAATATCAAATGCAGCGCCATTTCTCATCCAACATAGCTGAAGTTGACACAATTTTATGCATCCAATCTTGGATGAACTGCAATTGAACATCGGAAAATAACCTGTTTCTCTGCCTCTCCTTCACGCATCAGAGTCCATGCCTCGCTGCCAATCAAAGTAAGATTTCTCACCCTAACCTGCAGAGATGAGTTCAAGAAAAAAGAATCAATGAACTAAAGTAGCATTCAGTTGTACCAACATAATAAAACAGGGCACTAAAAGCAGTACTATTTTAACATACAAAAGAAAACTCACATATTTCTGATCGTTTCTGTTTAGTTTTTCAGCAATCAGCTCGATGTCGACCTTGGATGGAATACATCGTGCATTTGATATTTCAATTAGAAAAGGGCGTCCAGATCCTAACATTCGTACCTGAGCAAAAGTCTCTTCAGTTAATCTAGACAACTAGCATATAAAACCTAAAAATAACTTGCATTATCCTCTGAAGGAAAAACAGCATATTACATCAATATCTTCTCTTCCAGCGGCATGAAACTTATAGCTGTCACCTCTGCACACGGAAAGAACATTCTTCCCAATTATCTCCTAAAAGATGCAGGAGAATCACCAACTCAGTGCAGAAAAAGATATAAACAGAAAAAAATTAAACAGACATTCAGTTCAGTGGCATACCTCAACAGATGCTTCACCCATTCTTTCATCATCAATTACCCAGCGTGTCTGGCTCACCTTCCTTGAGATCTGTATAAAGATAAAACATACATTATTGTAAATGCCGGACTCTCTTCCAAGATGTCTTATTATGTAAATCATTTCTTACAAGGAAAGATTTGAACTAATCTACACAAAAGCGCATGCAAAGTCTACACCAAAACAAGTAAGTACGGATGAATAAGGTTATAGAATCATGAATTTATAAGACAAAATGGGAAAAACAAACATCAGTTGAGGTAGGTCATTTTCATATTCAAAGTTTAAGTTATATTATATGTACATCAGCAAAAAAAGCCATATACAGAAGGTGTGCTAAAGTGAAATAAGGCACTACCAATACAAAGCATCTCTATCCATTCCTGAACAATCATAAACATGAAACTGTCATACATGTGACAAAGCATCTCTTCAAGAATTCCTTCTATAATGGGTAAGTTGAATCAAAGGCAATCTACTTGAGTTTGAATAGCATATTCCTGGTGGAGTTGAAAAGACCATGCCAATGTCAATACCTTCAGATTACACATGTTGCGTCAACAATAATTCAAAATACCATGGTATACCAATCAGCACGCACAGTTTGTACTCATCCAAGTGTGGACTGGGTAACGAACTGGCTGGTACTGATTAATATACTTTAAACCAATACGTCAGCACTGGTTTGATCAGAATTTCATATATTTTAACTGTTTTAAGTTGCAGTTATATGCCTTTGACCAAAACAATCAAAATTGATGGCCAAGTTCTGTTGATGATTTAATCACTTTGGTGAAGCATCTAACTGTCTCAAAGCACAGCAAATTCGTGATTGAAAATAGTGACATACCTTCAGGTACCGACCACCAACATACATTGGCACCCTGTAGCAAGTAGTTATCAGATGGCATGATTTTGAAGTCTGAAAATACAAAATTCTAATGAGAGTGGAAGAATATGAAACCCTTTATGAAAGAAAAATTTTGAGGGGCAAAAAGAGTTACCTTCTCTGGAGGCAATTTAAAACGCTCACAAAAGACATGATCCTGCATACCATCTAGTGCTCGCAAAACGGCAGCATCCGATTCACTGCAGGATTGTTCATCAGAATCTCTTAAAGGTTTCTCGTGTGAACCATCAGCTTTAACCACATTATCCTTTGATCCTGTAGAAAGTATCGGCAAGAATCAGACAAAAGTGATTAAACGATCAAGAAGATATTATTCCGAATATCCATAAGAGTTTTTTACTATATAGGTTGCATTGCTGGGATGGAGATCAAATCTAGTAGTGGTTAAACCAAGTTTCAGAAGGATAACAATGAAATCTCACCAGAACCATCCCGACACTCCAAAATGAATGGAATGATGTTCGGAAAGAAAATGAAATCTTACATATATGAGATAAAAATTTCAAAGAGCGAGATACTATGTTAAAAATATAAATCACATTAATTATGAATTACTTCTCGAAAAAATTCATCATCTGCATTATAAACAATCAAGTACATGACAAATCACTGAAGAAGGTTTGCAAGTGAACCATGGCAACATATTGTTTGGTTTCATCAGATGATATCTTCACTACCACCATGATAAACAACTAACCACCTAAAAATTCTAGATTGGAATAGAGTAACCACCAATAGATCCTTTGGTTCCATAACAATGCTATTGCTATCAGTTATATTGGAAAATTCCAACAGCTTAATGAACAAAATCCTAATTGATAATCCACAGAGCTGAAAGGATGAGTTTGTGTACTTGTAAAATGAGTTGCCATCACATGTTCTTGATTTTAAATTAGATAAGGCATTGGCCATATGCATTCAAGTATCAAATTCTTTTCGAATATTATTAAATCTACACTCAAAAGTACATGGAACAGGGAAGGAAACATTGCTTTTTATACGGTAACTGTAGCTTCTAATAAGAAACTTATAGGAAAGCAGGTAAGCTTCTTGGACCAAAGACAAATACGATAAACCTGTCTTTGCTCTCTTGCAGGGAAGATCATTTGCCAAGGAACTCTGAAGACTTCTTGAAGCCTCAAGATGTGAATATGTAAGACGAATATGAAATGAGTTGACACCAGATATGACATCCTGAAAATATAATTCTAAATAATATTTAAAAAAAACCACTACATTAAGCTAGATGAAATTATCAGTGAATTCCCAGAAACATAATGAAGACAAGGGACAATGTAAAAAGGGTTCAAAGTACCAAATGTTTTTCAAGTGATGCAGTTATTGAAGATCTCAAAGCATCCTTTACAGAAATGCGCTCACAAAGGAACTTTGTTGAGAACCATTCTTCACATTCATATTTGTTTTTCATATACAACCTATAAAGCACATGGAAACACCATAGGAACAGGAACAAAATACAATGTAGTATTTACTGAAAATGTAACAAAAAATTTAACTAAAAAAATCAAATAAAAAAGTTTGACACCAAAGAGCCACTAAAACTATTTGCCCAAAAGCACATAGGAAAAACATACATAATATGACATTCAACTGGCGTAAGCTTCCAATACACCATAGGCAAAACATTACTTGGAAATGATAGAACAATGACCAGCAAGATCTAGTTGAAGTACCACAGTTATGTCAACTACATAAGATGACATCAATGTTGCTCCAGCCACAGTTTTGATTTTCAAATACCAGTCCAGAATTGTGACCATACAGACTCATAGCAACCATCACAACTAAACATTTATATTTCTTTGAATTTTTTATAATTCTAATTCCTTTTAATTTTATTACCTAGTATCAATCATATAACAAAAAATTCATAAAATAAAACTTTCACCATCTCAAATTAAATGATTACTTTTTAAAAGAAAATAATTTGCCTTTCAAGTTAAGGCATGTAAGACAACTTACAACAACTAAGTCTTCTGCTTCATAATCTCATAAGGATTACACTTTTGTTATCATAGCATATTACTGGAATTAATATAAGTTAGCCACCATATTTTCCACCCCAAGTCATCAAATGACTTCATATGACACCTAAAAGCACTCCACCAGTGCACTGAAGTTGCCCAAGGGCTTAAAATTTTCAGGATATTCTGTCTCACAAAAGTGATAAATTTAATAAGATGATCACTTAATAATACAAAATACAATAGCTGATATCATCATATTTGTTTTTACACTTATATGTCATGTTAATTTTACTATTGCAGGTTAAAGCCAATCATCATTATTGGTAGGACTTTACAATATATTTGGAATTAACTGTTCAAAATTACAAATTCAACACTAGTAGAGTGTGACAAACAATTAAGAGTTGAAGTATACTAGATGTATTAGGTGAAGATCATCAAGGAAAGAAAGTTACCTGATAGCTCGTTCATTAGCCACTACCACAGGAGGTATTGAGACTTCAAAAGAAAAGCCATCAATGTCATAGTCCTCTTGCTTCACAAGTTCAGCAATGGCAGCTGTAAAGTCATCAACAGGAACTCTTTTTGTGGGTTCTCGATCTTGGTGTAATGAAAGTTGTAGTATGCCTAAACATATGCTACAGTATTCTCGGACATTTTCTGTATCTCTTGAAGTATATGCACATCGGATAATTCCATCGGATGCGACCCCATTTTCTTCATTATCCCCGTGGAACTTATCTTGTTCCTCAAGGAATGATTGCAAGATTGCATTTGTAATCAATGGGCAAGAGTAAGCACGCCCATGAACCCCAAACAACCGAAAGATGCAGCGAACGCATACCTAGACAATACGACATCAGCAATATTAACCACTACTTCAACCAGTTTCATATCGAAAGATGCAGCGAACACATACCTAGACAATACGACATCAGCAATATTAACCACTACTTCCAGTTTCATATTTTTCAAGACTATTACCACGCAAATCATAATGTAAGCGCTACGACTCTTTTGTCCCTTTTGAGAAGCAATATTACATGCTAAAAAGGAAAACTAAAACATGAAAAAAAAAGAAACGTTTAGAAGTATGAGAATGTGAAAAATATGAAGCAACTACGATTCAAATCACAAAACCAAAATTGTTGCATCTCAACGTTATCAGGAAACAAGCTTAGAAGACTGATTATATATTAGGAAGACGTTCGTCTCTAAGAAACCAGCTTCCAAAAGAACATAATTAGCATGGAAAAAGAAGAAAGCAGCCGTGAGGACCAATTCAAACAATAGGAGGACATAGAACGACGGACCCCAACGGAGAGGAGGTCCAGAACGGCGTGAGGAGGAGGAAGCGAGCCAGCCACTAGACTTAGGGTTCGCCTCGCCTCTTCCATCTCTTCTTCGTTCGTCGCCATCGTAGGAACATGGGAATGGGGAGGGTTTCCTCGGCTTGAATTGGGTTTTGAAGGGAGAGGGATGGGATCCTCTCCAATTCTCACATCTGAACCGCCCATGTGTCCAGTCTTGACATATGGTCCGTCCATCGAGGTAAGCGTGGTAATAAATGGACGGATGATGTGTGACGACCAGACCAAGGGGTTGTTGAGATGGGAGAATAGGAATCCTACGTCTACACATGGGTTGGAGGGGATCCATCACAAATAGAAGATAACGGGTCCACATAACGGGCGTGGCTCAATCACAGTCCAATCCGATCCATATGCGAGGACTTTGAACTCCGTTTCGCTGAGTGGTATTAACTCGAAATGATGCTTTACGAAGCAAATAAAGCAGGAAAGGCTATCTTCCAAACTCAATAGGAGAAAGCAATACCAGCAGTTCGTATTCTCTATACTGAAGCCAACAATTCACACTTACTCCAACACTAACACCAACTGCACAAAATGGGAGCAAAAACAACACTCTCCAATCTCTCATTATGTTTGTGATGCAGGTTTGCAGTAACACTTTAGAAGTAGAGAGTGTTGGCATAAGGAGACCATTGATCCACCCATGGGCTGCGCAGCTGTGCCAGGAGCGGGTCCTGCAACCAGTCGAAGCTGTACATGGGAACCTGCAGCTCCGGCAGGTTCACCGATCGAAATGTCGTCGAAGTGACCTCTGCATCCTTCGCCGGCTCCGCCTCCTTGTCATCTGTGTAATCGGAAGGGAAGGAGGGGCTCCGGTAGTTGTCTTGGTTGGAGATGGACGTGGTGTCGGCGACGGACCGGCAAATCTGGGACTCCCTCGTCGTCTCTTCTTCTGAGGCTGCTCTTTGCTCCAACTCCTTCAATGACGTTGCTTTCCTGTAGATCTTGCATAGCACCAGGTCTTCCTGCACGACACACCGGCACAGGTGAGTCACTGGAACTACGTTCTCTATTATTGCTCAAGGATTCAAGACCACTCGGAAGGGAGTGATCACAGCAATATATTCATGCTAAATAGACCATTAGATCTTGCATTATTTTTCTCAATCAGATTCGAGGTCAACCTTCTGGTCCAAGTTGTTGACCTGGAAACAAGATCAGTGGTACAAGAAATCTAATCCATCATGCCATGTTTCTATTTGGAATGATGGTCACGATCGAGACAATCACCAAACTAGAATTGCAAGTATATGATGATGCAGTGTGGACACGCACCGCGGTGGTGCTTACCTTGGCAGAAGCGGCGGTGGAAGTAGATGAGAAACTCTCCGGCAGGCGGTACTCATTCATGATCCAGTCGGTCTTGGTCCCCCGAGGCGCCCGGCCCCGGTAGAACACCAGCGTCTTCTTCAACCCGATGAGCCGCTTCGGGTCCGCCACGCTCCGTATCGGCCGGTCCGAGCCCGTCGCCTTCCAGAATCCCCGCTCTGTCGTCCGGTTGGGCCGTCCACCGCTGCCGATCCTCCGGTCCCTGGGCACGAAGAAGTACCACTCCCTCTCCCCTATCTTCGCCAGACCTGACCACAAGCACAAATCAAAGTCTACTCAGCAAAAATCTATCAGCACAATCATCTTGCAGACGGAGCAAACGGTGAGAGTTGCACGCACCTGGGAGCTCCCATGGATCATAGTGGTAGATGTTGAGTCTGCCGATGATATCGAAGTTGAGTTTCTTCCCTTGCACTTCACTTCTGAGGTAGAAATCCAACAGCTCCACCTCGGTCGGATGAAACCTGAAACCTGGTAGATCAAGCTCCGATCCTTTTCTGTCCATTTAGCCAGTACCCGGTGCCGGATTTGTGTCGCTTGAGGAGGAACGGAAGGTTCATAAAGTGCTTATATAGGCACCTCCAAAAGCCACGGTGAAGTCCGAGGAAATGGATGGAAAGACACCAATTCCGATTGGGAACCCCCGCACTCAAACAAAAATACGAAGCCAGTCAGAAAGAGCAGTCATTGTTCGTTAACCGCTTTATGGACTTGACTCGTTCCAACTCAAAGTGACAGGGACGAAGGTCCATAAAGCAGTTCCAGCGTTTAAACCCAGGCGGTTGTCAGGTACGGATGTGTCGTACTATGGGTTGTTCCTCCATTAATGACAAGGGTGTGTTGCTTGCCAAACAGCACCGATGAGTTTTGTTAATCGAAGAAAACGAGGTTTTCGCTGTTATAATGCATGGATTGGTTTTTGTTATATAATATCAATTTTAAGAAGTAATTCAAAGCATCACTGAAACTTTATGGTGGCATTGCTTTCCTTACATTTTGCCTTTAAACTTGCTCATTACAAGGAGAGTGTTTTCTAGAGGAAACGCACAGGTTCCTCGGAGAAGAAGAAGAGGGAGAAAAATGAAGTGCGTCAAGAATTCTCGACCACTGGAGAGGAACCAGGAAACATCCCTTCCATCACTTTTACTGGGTCCAAGTCCAGCACTTGGAATGCAACAGGTCAAGACGTCCAATCTGCCATAAAACTTTGACCCCACTGCTTGACCTTAGACAAACCACCATTGCCTCCTTCCCAAGTTCCAACACTCCCTTCGGATTCCTCCAACACTTGGGATATTTTCTTCACCAGGCCGGAGTGGGAGGAACATCTAATCCTCTAGAAGCGGCGCACTAGTTGTGGACTAAAAGTTGAACTCCTTTTTACTTTCCAATCCATCTTGGAAATTATATATATGTATATCGTCTCATGATAGCAGCTGGCCGTCACCATCTATCAACTTCCACCAGCCATGACTTCCAAGTCTTCCAAACCTCAGTGCTCGTCGTCATCGTCGTCCATGGAGGAAGAACAGATGGTAGCACTGATAGAAAATTATGATCGCCTTCTGCGCTACAAGGCAAAGTCATATGGTCTACGGTCTTCTTGGCCTTAGATCATTGTTTAGTCTTAGAGGTTACTAATCCACTTAAATGTCAATAATTCATCAAAGGTTTTACCAATCTGTTCTTTAAATAATTAAAATTAGATAAAATAAAAGATAAGGATTTAGATTAAGATAAATAGATAAGGATAATGAGATTTTGTTGGATTATGGTGCATTTTTTTATTATTTAAAAATATATTTTTTATTTTTTGACTAATATAAATACTTATTTTGGGATGAATCCAAAACAATTGAAAATACTATTCATTTCTTTTATTATTATTATGATTTTTTTTCTTTCTGAAGTTCTTTACAAAACCAGTAAGTGTGATATCATAGCAAAGAAGACCAATAAAAGTACATCGATTAAAAAAAACCAGTAAATCAATTTAAAAAATGCTTGATATTGGAGTAAGTATTTCTAATCAGCTTCTTCTCATCTTCAAAAGTAGAAATTATCAATTTTGAATCGTTAAAATGACGTCTCTATTTATTTTATAAGTATTATGATATTGGATACAAAATGATTTTGTTGGGTATGATACGTAGGATCCTAATATTACTAAAGATTAAAAAAATCAGATGAATAAAAATATGCAGAAAAATATATGAGCTCTCTATAAGCTACAACAAGCAAACTGAGTCTCTGTTTTCTGGAATCATGTTAGCATCAATTTTAATAAAAAAAATTTAAAATATTAAAATATATGTTTGGAGGTACGAACAAAGGTAAAAACTTTAAAGATTCAAATTCTTCAATATGAATTCAAAACTCTAAGGATGAAAGATTCTAAATTCATCACTTGTTTTTTCTTAAATGTTTTTTCTATTATGAACTAAATAAGATCTTACGATAAAAACCTAAAAGATCAATTAATAGTAAAAAAAAGGTTTTATTGAGTTTATCTCTAATATTTGATATGATTTTTATTGCTATAGAAGAATCTAAAGATGCAAGTATATTATTTGTCGATGAATTAATCACAACGGATAAAAGCTTATTTCAAAAACATGATAATTCAATTAGATCTTCAAGAAATGACAGCAATATGTAGGTGGAAGGAAAAGAAATATTTTTTGTTAACACCAAATTTGGTAAAAAAAAGTATTTATGATGTAATATTTATTCTTGATCTAAAATAAAATCTCATTAATATAGGGCAATTGATAGGAAAAGGATATTATGCTATTTTTATGATATAAATATTTAATTTATAATAAAATTTTAAAAATTAATAGCAATTATGAGGATTATAAAAAATAAAATGTTTCCCTTATTATTTTTAGATTTCTGCATTCACTTCTGCTACTATTGATAAATTGATATTATAAAATAAAAGATATGGTCATTTATGATGGATTAGAATTATTAAATTAGAAGAATATAATAATTGATTAAATATTTTTTATTATTTATAGATGATTGCACAAGGATGATGTTGGTATATTTTCTAAAAGAAAAAATTGAAGCCTTCTTTGTTTTTAAAAATTTAAAACATATATAAAAAAGTAAAGTGATTGTTTTATTAAAAACTCTACATACTAATAGAGGTGTTAAATTTATTTCTAAAGATTTTTTTTAATTTTTTACATGAATGCAAGTATTTATTGGGAACCGAGAAGTGATCAAAACTTTCATACATTTGCTTAAAGAAAAAAGCAAATTATTTTTCTAGCTATAAGGAAAAATATCTTATGAAACATGGTTGAATAGAAAACAAGATATAAGTCTTTTAAAGGTATTTGGTTGTATTACTTATTTTTATATTCCTATGAAAAAATGGAGTAAACTTGATGATAAAAATATTAAATACATATTTTGGTGGTATAGTAATAAGATTAAAAAAAAATTAGACTTCATAGACGAAGAAGTTAGAATTATTTCATATTTTGAATGATTTGACTTTTCGTTTCTCCTACTATGTATGTTCTTCTCATTCTCCCTAAAGTTGTACATAAAGTCAAGATTGTCCACATTCCATCTATATAATATATTCAGAGATGCTTTTTAGGTCGAGAATTAATTAACCGGTGTTACCCCCTCATGTTTCTTTTGAGGTCAATGGTGGGCGCCGAACATTAAATAGGAGTCAACAACAGAAGTCTTCTTGCTTGACGTTAAATACCAATGCCGTCATTAAATCTTAAAGAACAGCCTTTCTCTTATTCTGATGGAATAAAAGAAGTGGCTTATCGATTCATGGTTCCTTGAGCCATGAAATCTTCATCTGTGTCTGATACTACTGATAATTCAGACTGCCACAAATGGTTTGTTTGCTTTTGTTGCTACAATAAAGAAATAGCAGTGACTACGACACTAGAATGTTATCGTTTTGATTGATCGTACTTACTATATCACGTTAATATAGGGATGTAATTCTATAAAAGATTTAATCCGATGCCGATATGAATGACTTTGCCTCACGCCAGCTCATCTGCCACTAAGGTTGACATCCAAGTATGACTTCAAGTCACCGACCCTAAAATGATATTGTTGTGTCTCGATAATCGTTTTATGCGGTTCACCTAATCTTATCTCAAATCGATAAGTAAGAAGGCTTAGGGATAAGGTATAAAAAAAACTCATCAGGGAGGAAGAGAAACTCCTACACTTTATCTAATTATATAGCTCTCATTATTTATTCTCTCGTTAACTGACTTAAGCGTCGGAAACTCCTACACTTTATCTAATTATATAGCTCTTACTATTTATTCTCTCATTCGCTGACTTAAGCATCGAAAGGGGCCATGTTGGACAACCCTCGGCACTGGCCTCACATGTAGGTTTACCGACAAACAAAAGGCGAGCCCGTTGTCAAGACGCAACCATGAGACAAATCATCTCTCGAGGATACTCGGATGACTTGGCCCAGAGAAGGAACCTTGTAGCTAGGAAGATCCTATACCACTTACATGATTATCTCGAACCGAGTTCCCATCGACAAGACCGTTTTCGACTAGATTGCCTATGCGGTCTCACCTCACTAAGTCTCCCACATCACTCAAGAAGAGGCCGGGGGGGTTTTATCTCACCAAGTCTCTCACGTTAGCTAGAAAAAGAAATCTAGATGAGTTTGCACTTTCGACAGTGAACCAACCGTGTCGACTCACCCGTCGACGGTACTCATAACATTATGAAATGTAAAATTTATATGATATAATATGATTAAAATTAATGATCAATCAAAACCCAACACATGAAATATAGTTAAGTCTAGCTAATATAATAGTAACATGAAGTCATCCAAACATGCTCCGTGACAATAATATGAACCGTGCTTAGGCCTATAAAAAGAGGATATCAAAGTATTGGATCAATCCCTTTACTCTTTGAATTAGATCCATCCGTTTGAGCTCTCACTAAAATCTGATCCAATACTACTCTAATTAAGAGTGCTATGCTAACTCAAAATGTGATCCAATGCAATCTCTAATCAAGTCTTAGTGATTTTCTACACTAGACAACATACACACCTTAACCAACCGGCACAATTGGCCATATTATTAATTTGTTGATTTAAAGATATTAATATTCCATGGTAGCACTGATAGAGCAAGATGTTCACCCTCTGCCATGTTACAATATAATCTATGATCCTTTTTTCTTCCAATATATGTTTAGAAAAATTTTGGAACATATGTGGTTTCGATTACTAAGTAAAATGTCATTCCCTGAACATTTTATAATTTTCTTATAGTTTAGAAATATGATATTATTATGTGCATCAAGGGAGAAATTTCTATAGGTAATTCACAATCAGGAGAGCACCTAAATCACTGATTAAAGTTTCTCGTTTACCATTCCAACATAGCATATATATATATATATATATATATAATATTTTATGAAAGATAAACAACAAAGTCGTTGTAGTATAGTGGTGAGTATTCCCGCCTGTCACGCGGGTGACCCGGGTTCGATCCCCGGCAACGGCGTTCTTTTTTGTGGTTATTAATCCTAAGGCAACTTTATGTTTTGCAACCATATATATTACTAACGGTGTTATAGGCGCCTCTACAAAACGTCATCTATTATGACTATGCAGGCGTCCTTGGAGAGGCCGGCCTACCTGTCGGCGGTAAACTTCGTTTTCATCGCCATCTCCGGCAGGGTGGTGCCGAGAGAGCGGTGCATCGTCGGGGGCACAGGCGAGTTCCGGATGGCCGAGCTCGTCATGGAGGACGATGCAACATCTTGAGCTGCTTTTTGTTGCAATTAATGCGGCTCTACTTGCAGCTTGTTCTACATTAGTACATTGTTCTTTAGAGTAAGGAAGCTGCCAATGGTTCGTCTCCTCTATCTTCTCGTGGTACCGAGTGTTATGTTTGACGTGGTAGTGAAGCGAACTTGCATGTGATAGTTGAACGAAGAACACTGTTGTACGTATACTACTTTGTCTATAAAAGCCCACAAGACCCCCTCATGCCTCTCCACCCAATCCCTCATCCACCTGTTCACTTCCTGCAGAAGGTTCTCCATGGCTTCCTCGCAATCTCCGTCCTTCCCTCTCCTCCTCCCCTTCTTCCTCTTTGCCACTGTGGCCATTGCGAGAAGCACCCATGAACACAGAGAGAAGATAACCCATCTCCGCTTCTACTTTTACGACTACTACGGTGGCTCGAACGCGACGACCGTCAGCGTCGTCAGCCCTCCCGGGAACAACACCTTCGGGAGTATCGGGGTGGGCGAAAACATACTGAGGGAAGGTCCCCAGTCGAGTTCCAAGCTCATCGGGAAAGCGCAGGAGCTTACTGTGCAGGCATCCTTGGAGAGTCCGGCCTACCTCTCGGCGCTAAACTTCGTGTTCACAGCCGGAAAGTACAACGGGAGCAGCTTCTCCATCTTCGGCAGGGCGGTGCTGACGGAGCCGATAGAACGGGGCATCGTCGGGGGCACCGGCAAGTTCCGGATGGCCCGGGGCTACACCATCAGCAGGCTCATCAGGTCGACTAGAACTACCCAAATGGAGCTTGTCATGGCGTACGATGCTTACGTCTTTCACTGCTGATGAGCTGCCTTCTGCTGCTGTTTGTTGCAATTAAAGCTGCTCTGCTTGCAGCTTGTTCTACAGTAGTCCTATGTTCTTTCTCTTTGATACCGGAACGCTGCCACTGGCTCGTCTACTCTATCTTCTCTTGGTACCAAGTGATTAGTAAGAAACGTCTGCTACAGTAGTACTTTGTTCTTTCTCTTTGAAACTGGAACGCTGCCATTGGCTCGTGTTATCTTCTCCTGGTGTCAAGTGATTAGTAAGAGACGTCTGCCATTAAAATTCTCACGACAATGTAATAAGCATCCAGGAAACATTCAGCAAAGAATAGTGTTCCTACGAGCATGAACACAGAACATTGTTCTACCCCCTCCCGTGTGCCTCACCATCCAATCCTCCATTTTTCCTCCGGTTCGCTTCCTGGATAAGCTTCTCCATGGCCTCGACTCCATTCTCTCCCCCTCTCCTCCTCCTCCTCCTCCTCTGCCTCTTTGCCACTGTTGCCATTGGGACCAGAAGGAGCAGTGATGAACCCAAAGAGAAGATGACCCACCTCCCACTTCTACTTTTGCGAGTACTACGGAGGACCGAACGCGACCACCGTCACCGTCGTCTGCCCTCCTGGCAACAACCCCTTCGGGAGCATCGGGGTGGGCGACAACATTCTGAGAGAAGGGCCTGAGCCGAGCTCCAAGCTCATCGGGCCTGGAGAGCACGCCCTACCTCTCGCGTTAAACTTCGTGTTCGCGGCCGAAGACTAGAGTACAACGGGAGCAGCTCTCCATCGTAGGCAGGGCAACTCTGATGGAGAGGATGGAGCGGGGCATCGTCGGGGTCACCAGCAAGTTCCGAATGGCCCGAGGCTACACCATCAACAAAATATGGGTAAAAGAAATATCCAAAAAAAGAATATGTTCATCGTCCACAAAAGTAGATACTCCCCTTTGTTATCGACCTACTTATGTTGATATGGAAATGGCCACATATTTTTTGTTCTTTCTTGATGGAATTGATTTATGGTATTTATCAGTGGCTATGGACGAAAAATCCCAAAGGGTTCAGACGATGAAAGCAGCATACAACTCCATAGTAACAAGAAGGCTATATGGCCACGCTGGAAGGTTATGTGGCACTTGGGGTGACCTCTAAAAGTCAAACCCTTCCTTTGGAAGCTGACTTGGAATGTATTATTTACATCAAACTAGTAGTCATGACTCACTCGAGCATATCTTCTCGGAGTGCTGACTTGCTGTAGAATTTTAGATTCTTGTATTCATTTTGAGTGATGAAGTCAAAAAGGTTTCCTTTTCTTCCTGTTTCCAAAACAAAAGTTGACTCGACGCCCAAAGTGAGAGGCGGAGTCTTCACGCACAAGCTTTTCTTGGCCGGCCGCAAATGAACGGCTTTCTACTTACTAATCATTTTTCCTTTGGTCAAGAATTCTCAGCCATTGGAGGGGAACCAGGAAACATCCCTTCCATCATTTTTACTGGGTCAAAGTCCAGCACTTGGAATGCAACAGGTCAAGAGGTCCGATCTGCCATAGAACTTTGACCCCGGTGCTTGACCTTCTTCCACAAACAACCATTGCCTCCTTCCTGAGTTCCAAACCGCAATCCACCCAGCACTCCCTTCGGCTTCCCAAGGCCGGAGTGGGAGGAGCATCTTATCCTCTAGAAGCGGCGCACTAGTTGTGGACTACACGTTGAACTCCTTTGGACTTTCGAGGATGAACAGATGGTAGCACTGACAGAGAATTATGATCGCTTCTGCAATGCTACTTGGTAGTGATAGAATAGAGATTTCTTCAGCGAAAATCACTCTACTCTATTAAGAGAAATCATCGAAAATTCTCTGTCCTAATTTATATAAATAGGAGAGTGACATGTTAATGTATTCGAGCTAAAGTTACTTTAATAAAGCTTATTCACTTCTTCACTAAATTTTTTTTAATAATTATTTTTATCATAGGGGTCACGATTTTTATCATAGGGGTCACGATTTAATAATTATTTTTAATAAGTCTTCTTGCTTGTCGTTTAATATTGATGCTGTCTTTCTCTTATTATGAGGGAATAAAAGAAGTGGCTTATCAATTCAAGGTTCCTCCACCACAAAAGATTCATCGTGCTATAGATAATTCATACTGCCACAAAAGGACTGGTTGTTTTTTGTTGCAACAAAAATAATAGTAGAGTGATTACATTTATCATTTCGATTGATCAAACTTACTATATCACGTTAATACAGAGATGTAATTCTATAAAAGATTTAAACCGATGTAAAATTTAAATGATATAATAGGATTAAAATTGATGATCAATCGAAACCCGAATATAGTTATAATGGTGACGTGATACTTCTGTAATAGACAACAGATGGAGCTTAAACATCCAACACAATTGGCGTGGCCATATAAAGGAGGCATTTTGTTAATTTATTAAATCAAATATATTAATATTTCATGTTTAATTTATCTTTAAAAATTATTTATATGTATAATAAAAAGTGATATCTCTATAATTCTTATCAATATCTATATTCTCTCTATTCCTTGCATAAAAATATTAGCATTCCTCTACTCATCACTAAGCACACCACCCTCTCCTGACGTATCTTTGCCTGTCTTTGGTCTGCTCCATCGATAACAGTCATTAAGCATAGTTTTATCTTGTGGATCGTCCTCTACCTCCCGTCTTCACCATCGACAATAGCCTCATTAGAGGTCGGTCTCGATGTTAAATATAATCATAATCTTTTTTATGATATTTGAACGATTTTAATTTTAATATACTTTATGCCGTCGCATATATTTTTTTTAATCTAATATTTTATTTATCTCTCATATATCTCTTTTAATCTGATTAAGCATCAAAGTCGTTGTAGTATAGTGGTGAGTATTCCCGCCTGTCACGCGGGTGACCCGGGTTCGATCCCCGGCAACGGCGATCACATTTTTGGCTTGTACTATGGCAAGTTTATGATACCAACGTTATATTATAATGCTTTGCAATTATATATTAATAACGGTGTTATAGGCGCCTCTACTAAACTCATGTTGACCAGTCAAACTTTCCCCGTCCATCTTCTCCATCAGCTATTGCTGTATCTTGTTGACCACAATGCATGTATGAGGTCAAGCTCCTCAACCCATTAAATACATCATCCATTTCTCTATTAACAATTTTTTAATATATATATATATATATATTATTTATTTATTTATTTATGACCCTCTTTTTTTTTTAAGTTGTTATAACATTAGCCCAAAATATAATTATTTTAGAAGGATGATCGTCTTCAGGACATAACTAAATTGAAGAAATAATTAATCTATCGAGGTTGGGATATTGTTGACTCGATGTCGTTAGACTTCAGAATATATCTATCATTAGACATATATTATCCGTAGATAAGTTGGCATCACGAGATGATCGAAGTTAAATTCATAAAATTTGTTTCTCTCTTTCACATCTTATTTCACTCACATGAGAATTTTCTTTAGAGTAAATAAGAAAATATGGTTTGTTGGTTATCAATTATCGAAATGATGATGTTTAAAGCCATTGATTGATAGAGTAACTTTTTCTTCATTTGACTGTTTCTTAAGATGCATTTTTAATATAGAGGTCAAGTTTATCAACCCATCAAATTCATTATCCATTTCTTGGTAACAACTCTTTTTTAAAAATATATAAATGACTCTCATTTTCTTGTTTTTTTAATACGCGTAGTAACAAGGGCCAATCTAATAAACTTCAGATTTGATTAACATAATAATCTAAAAAGATATAATCATTTTGAAGATATATCCAACTTAAATGATATAATGATTTTAACGTTACAACTAACTTAAAAAATGTAATTGATTTAAGACTCGATGTTAATCATAATCTGATACTTCAACATATCGCTATTGTTTTACTCTCATATATTTCTATATATCATTTGACATCAAAGTCGTTGTAGTATAGTGGTGAGTATTCCCGCCTGTCACGCGGGTGACCCGGGTTCGATCCCCGGCAACGGCGCTCTTTTTTGTGGTTATTATACTATGGCATGTTTATGATACCAACGTTTTATTATACTGTTTTGCAATTATATATTACCAACGGTGTTAAAGGCGCCTCTACCAAACTCGTATTGACCAGTCAAACTCTACCCCCGTCCGTCTTCTCCATCAGCTATTGCTGTATCTTGTTGATCACAGTACATGGAAGCCTTTCTTCCTTTTCATTGTACTAAGTATGCTTTTTCCGGGAATAATGAGGAAGCTCATCAACCCATCAAATTCATCATCCATTTCTCTATTAACAATTTTCTTAGGAATATATATAAATGATCCTCATTTGTTTTGTTTTTGCAAACGTGTGATAACATGAACCCAAAATATATAAATGATTGATTTATCGAGGTTGAGATATTGTTGACTCGGATGAGTAAGAGTGTTTATCATTAGACTTCAGAATAGATTTATCCTTAGCATATATTACCATTAAACAACTTGACATCACGAGATGATTGAGGTTCAATTCGTGAAATTTGTTCTATTTCGGTTTCACATCTTATTTCACTTACACGAAGATTCGGTTTATAGTAAATAAGAAAATATTATTTTGGATTTCTTTAGTTATCAATTATTGAAACCATGACGTTTAAAAGTAACTTTTTCTCCATTCGACTCTCTTTTTTATTATGCATTTTTCATAAAAGGCCAAGCTTATCGACCCATCAAATCCATTATCGATTTCACTGTAACAACTCTTTTTTAAAAATATATAAATAACTCTCATTTTCTTGGTTTTTACGTACTTATAGTAACATGGGCCCAATCTACTCAGCTCCGGATTTGATTAACATAATAATCTAAAAGGATATGATTATTTTTAAGATATATCCGACTTAAATGATACAATGATTTTAACACTACAACTAACTTAAAAATATAATTGCTTTAGGGCCCAATCTACTAAGGTCTAGATTGGATCGACACGATCACTTTTTGGATTTGTCCGACTTAAAAGGATACAGTGATTTTAATGCTATAGCTAATGTCAAAAATATAGTTATTTTACGGAGATGGGGTGGTCGTCATGACACAACTAACTTCAAGAAGTAATTGACCTATCATCGTCGAGACATTGTCAACTTGAGCGAGTTGGGATGTGTGGGATAGATCTTTTCTTAGATAGGCATATATTAACACTTAACTACTTGTGATATATGCTGAGTCATGCATGTTAGCATATATTAGGTTTAACATTGAAATAATTAAATTTTAATTATAAATTAATCATCTTAAAGTCTATTTCGTAAATTAAAATTCCATAACCAATACCCGACTTTAATATCATTTTGTACTTTCTAATCTTTTTTGCCGAGTATATCTCAGCAATTAATATATATAAATATATATATACTACTTTTGAACACTCTAATAAAAAATAATATATATATATTATTAATTAAAAGTAAAATTAAATGAAAAGAAACCAGCATAGCTTATTAGATATGCTCCCGCATCCCCTATATAAACCGAGTTGCACTCCTCCCTTTTCATCTCAATCATGGTCGGGAAGGGCTTTCACCTCCATGAAGGATCCATGGAGGTCAACGTCCGCAGGAAAAGTATCGGTTTTGCCGCTTCCAGAATGGCTTGCCTTCCAAAGGTCTCTCACACTATTTCCTTTGTTGTCCTTCTCTCCAATGTCATGAATCTCAAACTGTAGACATCCAACTCATTGTTGGCTTTGCTAGCTATGGCTAGGGTAGACAGTATTCTGGAGCCATGTACCCCTCGTCCTTGCCGAATCTATCATATGCAAGTCCTGATCCATGAGCCTGGCAAGGTCCACAACGCCTAACTTGGCTTCGAATGCCAAATCCTGCAAGACAAACAATTTGATGGTGCTGCATAGAGGTAGGAGTTGGCTTGATGTTGGCTATCAAGACAACATCCAGGCATTGATTGTTGGCTTGATGTTGCAATGCACCACACACTTCCCATAGTTCTGTGCCTTCACTCGAAGTGCTTCATGGTGCTATAGAGGTAGGAGTCGAAGTGCTTCACGGTGCTATAGAGGTAAGAGTCGAGGCTCATAGAAAGAATAGAAGATAAGAACAATAATTGGAGAAGCTTTATTGTAGAAATGAAATAGCTTTAGCTTGAATCTATTAACATGTTCCTCTCCTATTTATACAAATTAGGAGGAAGGATTTCCCTAACAGAATAGAAGATTTTCCTCAACAGAATAGAGAAATTTCCTCATATAGTTAGGAAAATCTTATCTTCTATCAGAGGCTTCAGCTGGGCATGAACTTGTTATCTTTGTGCAGTGTGTTCTTTTCCTTCCTATTGATTGTCACATCAAACCTCAGCTCCTTCAACTGACCTAAGTCCTCCTTTTCTCTCCTCGATGAAGTCTCTTGTTCCGGTGATCAACTCTCCACGGGGGAACCTTTTTGGCCCTCTCGAACTCGTGGTTGGTGTTCCATGTCTTTCGGATCCAACCCTTTTCTCTACTACGGTCCTGCTTCTTAGATGGTACTGAGTTCTTGCTCGTCTACGAGTTCCTGCCCATGCCCAATGGACACCTTGATTCCTGCCTCCATAGCACCAAGAAGCACCCTGAGTGGCTCGCGAGGCACAATATTACCCTAGGCTTGGCCTCTACAATTGGCTACCTCCATGAAGAGTGAGAGCAAAGTGTGGTGCACCGCTACGTCAGTCAAGCCCAACAGCTTTATGCTGGAAATAGCATTCAATGCCAACCTGAGCGTTTTCGGCCTTGCAAGACTCGTGGATCATGAACTTGACATGCAGACGACGGCTTTGGCAGGGACGAGAGGTTACATGGCCCTGAATACTTCCTCACCGGCAAATACAGTTGTAGCTTTGGACTCATTTCTCTTGGCCTCGCACATAGGTCATGTATCAAATGATAATTGATCGATAATATTTTCTCTATCCGAAGCTCTTGAACAAGGTGATATTTAGCTTAATGGGTACGAGCTCGAGCTCTACCGAAAGATAGATTAATGATATAGAGAGAAAGCCATGGCGTCGATGGTGGTCAAGATCGGCACTCAGCTGCCCTCCTTGATGTATCTCTGCATGTGTAAGAGTGACTCGGACCAAATGTGCTAATTGGAATTCTTGTATCGACTTGCTTACTCACTGTAGATATTTTCCTGACATTATTATTGAACCTGTAAGAGAAAATAGTGATTATTGATAGATACTATATAGTATCTCCGATAAAATAAACTTTATAACTATTGTCTTTGACTGTTAATGAGTTTGTTTCGATCTGATTTTTGAAAAGCTAATAATTTCATAGGCAAAACGAATTGCCGACGAGCTCACAAACATGGTATTACTAAATTATTTGAATCAAGAGCAAGTAATAAATAAAATTAGCATTTGGTATGGAATTTTATTTTTGTAAATAAATAAGATTTTCAAGACAGTACAAGGTGTTCAAAGCCATAGTATAGAGATATTTTCAGTTAGGTTCTCATGTAAGAAAACATTATTGACATTCGATTATCGTATGTGTCAATCTTTTGTAACGACCAAATTTAAGATAAATTATATTGTTATCGATTTAATAATCAGACTAAATATTTATGTGAAGTCAATAATTGAAATCATCGTTTGTAAAATCTTTTGACTGCCAGACATGTTTTGTATTTGACAATGGATTTATCTGAATTCTGCTTAATTAGAAAGATCCACTTATATCATAATTTTATGATAATAATAATAATAATAATAATAATAATAATAATAATAATAATAATAATAATAATAATAAATGATCAAACTATGTATATCTATCAATTGATTATTTAATTTATTTAAATCTTAAAAGTTATTTAAAAGATAATCTAATAATTTAAAATATTTTTTATAGATAATTTAATATTAACATAAGTATGATCAAGGACATACTACAAAGTTATTTCTTAAAACTCGAAATAACTTCGATTGTAAACTATAATAGAGGCGAGAGGATATGAATTCGTAGCGTCCTAACGCAATAGAGAAATATCATAATAGAGAAAAGATCAAAATCTATATTTTGATATAATGTTAAAAAAAAACACTTTTTTGATATTAATTTTGAGTACAACATAAGACTATTGGTGAAAGAACACTTAATTAGGATTCGGATAGATCGTAACAATATTTATATGATAAGAGAGAATTTAAATCGATAAATTTCTCCATCTTATTTTATATGAATAAAAAAAAAATATAAATATCGTATCAAAAGATATGAAATCTGGTATATATATCTTTTTAAGGTTGATATTGCGGATAATACATGCTATCACAAAAAGGATTGATATTTTTTTTTTTTGCTGCTACGATTACAACACCTTCGATCGATCAAATTACTATGTCACGTTAATATAATGATGCAATACTATGGAAGGTTTAACCAGACGTAAAATTCAAATTGTACGATATCGCTAGAATTGATTAGCAATGAAAACCGACATATGAAATCTTAGTGGCCATAGGAAGGAGGCCTTACTGCCGATTTACTGATTTAAAGGAGTTATTCATATGCATAATAATTAGTTTACTATCTCTAATCATATAACTTAATCAAAAGCCATATAAATTAATATAGAATTTATGATGATATTACAGCGTATTTAAATCTTATCTAAGCATGACGCCTAAATTACTGATCGATTGACGTCATCGGATGGGTAATCCCACGCGAAAACTACTGATGGCGTCAACGTTACCGCACGCGTCGAGCCTTATCCACTTCCGAGGACGCGCGGATTACGTGACATCCGCCGTCCAGCGACGGCTTATTCCGCCACCGCGCTGGCTCCTCTTAGACCGGCCACGATCGCACGACGCGTGTCCATGACCTACACGTCCTTCACGTCGTGGTACACGTGGCGAGTTGAAACCCACACGTTCGTCCGATGAGATGACGATCCACATAATACGGTCTTGGCTTTATTCCCCTGTGGTTGGCACCCCACGTGTTCCAGCCACCAGTTTGGCGACACGTGTCACTATGCCATTTCAAGAAAAAGCCCAAGATTAGTGACAGACAAAGAAGAGAAAAATAAATAAATAAATAAATATATATATATATATCCAAAATAAGTAAGTTTTATCTTTATTTCCTAAAAAAATTACCATATATACATGCATGGAAAATTCATTATGATTAATTATTAGTTAGATCTCTAATGACTTTAAATATTCTTAAAAAATATTATAATTATAAGAATATTTGAGATATTAATTGGAACTGGCTAATGTCATTTCTAAATAGAAATTAATTAAAAAGAGTATGTGTGGAATCTTACTATTTAGAGGGATATAGATTGTATCAAATTATAATAAGGGTAAATACACTAACTCTAAAATGAGAAAAAAAGAAATGAAAACCTAGTCTAGTCCATCAACTAACACATACATGTATGTATAAGGAAGAAATAAACATAAAAAAATAGCTGAAAATATTGAATAACGAGATCAACCAATGGATCAAAGCTTTGATCTCATGTGACAACAACTCCTGTCTTAAATGTCACCACCAGTTCTTCTGCGCTCCAAAACTTGTTCATTACGTGAAAACAACTCGATGATTTAATGTCACCACGAACTCCATGGATGTCAAACTTGATCCATTCTCAAGTTGCAGGTTGCAGTCTTAGTCATCTCAGGTGCACATCTCATCCTTCGGCCATGCCTGTTAAGTTGTCATACTCTTCTTCTCTTTCTCTCGGTCTTTCTTTCTTTCTAAGTGCACCGTGTCCTCTTCTTTAAGAGGATTTTGGTTCTTAGACACGTGATTAGTTGATGCTCGAAATCAATTGATATCCACTTTCATGGGATGGAATTAACATCATTGTATTGTATGTGTTATGTCCCCAATCTTGCTAATCTATCTTAAACCGTTAAACAAGTGAAAGTAGGGTATGATAATTTGGAAGTAACATATGTATTATTAATAGTAATTAATAATAGTAAGAGTGATATATCTATTGTTTATATATGATTTGGATCCAAGAATTCATGATTGACCCTATGTCTTTGGTACAGGAGGCTATGAGATGGTACTTGAGCCAAGCCTTTCATGTTTTATCTGAATTTATTAAAGCAAATAACATAAATAGCTTTACCATACATGATTTGAGGTGAAGTTTTATGACAAAAAATATAATAAAAACATTTCCCACACAAAATATATATTGTTTTATCGCGGATGAATCCGATAACACACTCAAATGAATAAAATCCAAAACACCAGTAAGTCCATGGGGTTACTGTTGAGCTCAATCTGTCTCCCTTCTCTATCAAGTAATCGAATACGTATGCACAATGTGTTCCACGTACTGATGGCGCATCAACAACCTACCCGCGTCGGACGACACTCGATCGGTTCGACTCTCTCTGCAATTCGAACGAAGGGTCGCCACGTGGACCCGCTGCCGGCGAGTAATCGGATCCCGAATCCAACGGTTCGAACTGAATCACGCCGACGAAAAATGAAACCGAATTATCCTCCGGGTATTCCCACCGCGGGTTTACTCCCCACCTTCAACCGCACCCGTCACGGTCCCGCGCGTGGGTCCCACCCAACGTAGCTGACATGTGTGGTGGTGGCCGCTCCCGGACCTTGGCGGGTCCCACTTGCCCTGCTCCCCCGTCTCCTCCCCCGTCTCCCTTCTCTCTCTCTCTCTCTCTCTCTCTCTCTCTCTCGTGGCGAACATCCTTATAAAAAGCGTGAGGCTGTTTAAATCACCTCCACTTTGGTTTTCCCTTCACCGGCCTTCTGGGTTCTTGATCCTGGGTGGGAGATGGCCGCGAGCTCGAGGGGGCTTGCGGCGCCCCCGTTCGATCTCGGCGTCAGGAGGGTCCGTTCCCCGCCGCCGCTCACGGCGCCCCCTCGCCGGCGGACCCGCGCCTGGGGAAGAGGGGTGGGGAGAGCCGGAGTGAGGTGCTGCTGCCCGGCGGAGAAGGCGGAGGAGTGGTGGCTCGAGCCGAAGAAGCAGGGAGGCGGCGGCGGCGGCGCACGGAGAACTCGGGCGGAGGCGCTCCCGTCCCTCCCCTTCCCCTCGCCGCGGTACGTTTCTTGTTCCGAGCTTGGGAAATTTCCAAGACCCCGGTGTGGGTCGGATGCCCTGAGCGTAACGTGCATTGCCCTGCTTCTCCTGGCGTTTTCTGGTTGGTCAATATTGGTCCAAGATCCATTCTTGATGACCACAATGCTGTTTTCTTGAGTGTCTTGAGGCGCATTTCCGGTTCTCGAGAGTTACTTCTTTACCTCAGCTGCATACGGTTCACTTTCTAACTTGTGGTTTTCAATTCTTTTTCTCAAGGGTATAGTGTTGTCGGCTCATAGTGTGGCCTCCTTGGTTTAAGTTTTAATGTGATCACGTATGGTTTCACGTCTGCGGAGGAAATGTGCATTACTTGTCCTTATCGTTCCAGAGGTTTCATTGTGTTGGTGATATAGTTATACTCATTCTCTGCAGATTTAAAAGTTTTTGCCAAATTAAAAATTCCGCTCAATATGATGCTACTATGTTAATATACTGCGGATATTCGCTGATTGGAATTGGCACAGAGTAGCCCATAATTTCATTTATGAAGAAATTGTAAAGGATGTTTCTAGAGAGATCCTCACTCGCCCTATGATGTTAGTGGAGAAATATTTCAGGAAAGCAATACCACAATTCTATAATCTTGTTTGGTTAAACTTCTTTTGTGATTTCGATTGATCTAAAGATACTAATGGATGTAATTTATGGTTGTGATGTAACACCACACTAGCTAAAGATATAGGGACGATAGAACAAGCAAACTAGGTGAAGATAGTAGCACTCTGTGAAAACTCATGGAGTTGACTCAAACCTCAGACAAGTGAATTCAAATGGACAGGTTTTGCTATAGTCCACATTTGACTTGTTCTAAACCTAAGTCAACAACTTGATCAAAACTCCACACCTAATTATTACTTGAAACTTAGGTTAAGTCTAGTAATTCGAATGAGTGTGATTACTTCCATAATGCCATATCTATTTTGTTTCTTCTTCTTCTTCTGCATTCTTTACTTTAGGTTCCACACATTATATAAAATTGGGTATTTGTAATATAAAATAAGAGAAAAAAATGTATGTAAAACCATGTACATTTTTACTCTTAAATTCTTGACAAATCAGTCATGAGAATATGAGATGCCTTAGTGCTCTCTCTTACATCATGTGAATTTTGTTTTTTCTTCTTTTGCCCTGAGTTCTCTAGGTTTTCCACATCACAAGTTTATACATGAGTTTATGTAATACTATTTATAAATCATATCTTTTATTTAATATTGTCTTATGTTGTTATACTTGCTGAGAACTTGTTTCAGTTCTCAGGACATCTCAATTTTAGAAAAGTTTAATTTGAAGTTCTTGAACTATGAAAAGTAGGAAGGTGGTCCTTCACAGTAACATCTAAGAACCATTATAATTTCTATGGCGGTGTTGTCTGTTTATAATATCAATAATATCATATGCTAAATTGAACAAACTGGCAATAAAGTTCTAGCAAAATTTAATAATGAGCTTTTTAAATTTGTTGGCACTATCTAATAGCTGGATGCTTAAAATGCATAAAAGAGAAATTCATATGTAGAATTGAGGATGTACTTTGCCAGCATTTAATGTGAGTTTTTTGCTCCTGTTGTAGTTCTTATGTTATTTTGTAACCTTTGGAAGGCATTATTGCAATGCTTAACTTCATCACTACTTCCTGTTATTTAATTTCTTTCTTTGTTTCTTTTTTTGAGCAACTCTTGATCTTTTTTCTGGTTTCAGTCTTGAATTTGATCTGAATGGAGTTACAAAATCACTACATTGTTGTCTTAAGTTTCTGTAGTTAGCAAAAACTTTGTTTTTCAAGTCTGGAATTTCAGAATGTACTCATGCATCTTTTTTATATTGAGGGTGAAAGAATTTAGTAGTTGTTGGTTAAGTAATTATGTTTCATCATATCATTTCTTTACAAGTTGAGTCCCTTTTACAGATCCAAAAGGCTCTTCAAACAGCAAGATTTCTCTTCTCGCTGCAGTCCTAGAGGTCCTGCTCCCGAGTCTCGTGATACTCCACCCAAGAGAGGTTTGTTCCAGCACCAATAGTTTAGTTCTCATAATTATATAATTTTGATATAGCGTCTCCAAAATATTGGTATGCTTTCATGTAGGGAAGTGGTTTCCAGCAAGGGCCATTTATGCATAAGCCAGCAACATGCACATCTTTGTACCATGGTTTTCTTATCAAAGAAGCTCCATGGACTGTTGCTACTCTTTATGATTTTACATTTATCATTTATAGTATCTAAGGAAATACTTTTGTTTCTTTGACATCTTCCTTTTAGACACTGGTATTGCTAGTGAGAAAGAATGGGGCATCAACTTACTAGATGAAAAGGTCAGCGAGTCAGGCACAAATGAAGATGGTAGTACATGGTATCGGGAAAGTGGAGAAGAACTTGGTGATAATGGATACAGGTGTCGTTGGGCTAAAATGGGAGGTCAATCTCATGATGGCGCTTCAGAGTGGAAAGAAACTGTAAGTTCTCTTAAATTCATTTTAAATTTAGTTATGTATTTCTAAATTCAATTTCATCATTCATCAAGGAAATCGACTACCATCCTTTTATATGGTTTCTTCAAATTGATATATTTTCCGAATTTACCATGTTGGTGAAACATAGACCTATCAAATATGTGTATGTTATCATTCCAGTACCTCTTCATCCAATTATCTATACCTTGATCCTCTGATCTTATTTTCTTCTTATCATTCAACTTGATAGTTGAAACTGTTGGTTGGGTAGGGATAAGCAAATAGTTAATATGTTTTGCAATGTTCTATGCTTCATCACCTGATTGATCCTGATTAAATAGACCCCTGTAGTCTGTAGGTTGGGCATATAAGTACCAGAGGATTAGGACTAATTTGTGATCAAGTATGATAATTGAGAATATGAAGAAATTGGATTAGCTAGACTGGATGGATTTTATGATTGATTCGGATTTTTGATATGGATGCAAGATCAGTAATATGTGGCCTTGATTTGGCTAGGACTGGCCTCAAGTCAGTTCAGGACTTTCTGGAACCCTTAAAATGAATCACAACCCATCAAACTGGTTGGAAACTTTTGAAGGCCAACTGGGCCTTGTTGAAGCTGATGAGCTCAATGTTTTAGCTCCCCTATTAGTTATTCAAGATTTTGAGGGTTAGCTGTGTATAACTTATTCTTGCTTGACCTTCCTTACCTATATAAGTTGCAGCCCAGATATTGATTCAGTCAAGATTTGGTAGGATAGGTTACAGCTAAATTTAATTTGGGCAATTATACGTTTCTGATTAAATATAAATCAAGCAAAATGCCTTTTCTATTTCTTTAAGATTTTTAATATTTTATTATATATTAGAAAGGGTGATTTGATTACAAATCGAAATTATGGTTGTCGAATTTCCATAAATTTCATTGATCTTATGGGGAAAAATATTTAAATTCAGATGTCTTGATTCAATGATCCTTGCTTACTTGGAGGTGTCCGTATCAGATTTTCTATATTAGTATGTGTAACATTGAAGATCAAATGGGTGCTTTGGTTGTTTGCCTGAGGACTTAGATATAGCTCTATCTTGCAAAAGATTCAATCTATTGTTGGTCGTATTACTATAGAGTCTATCAGTTGGTTGAATTTATGTATTTTTTTCAAGAGGGTCCATTACTTCTTTCCTTTAAGGAGAAACAAAAGAAGAGATCAACAAACACAAGATGTACCAACTTATTCATCAGCCATCTGCAGAAGTGAAAGAGTCGGCGAATCCAGCAGGCCTGGCTGGGATGCTTCCTTTGCTGTAATCAAGGCTTAATGAACTGACGTCTGAAGCACCATCAGCTGCTTGCCAACCCTTTACCATCTGAAGAAAGGGTTGGCAAAGGTCAATGCCCAAGTATTCCTCCTGATCATCGTTGACAGGCTTCCATTTGTCGACGAGTGGGGCGAGCATGTTCACTGCATGACCCATGTCAAGAGGGTCCTCTTCCTTCTCTCTCTCTCTCTCACCCTGCAACCTGAGTGAGCATCCTGTAATTGCATCTTAGTCCACCAACCATCCTTCAGAATTTTGCCACTTATCCATCCATCCATGACCATGACACTGCTTGTCCCACCCACCATCACAGCCATTTTACATCCCCCTTCCCATATACCCATCACAAGAGTGCAAAACATATTATTCCCTCTCTCTTCTTCACTCTCTCTTTTCCTCAATCATTACTGATATTCAAATTTGGTAAAACTTTCATAATTATAACAATGGTGTAGAAAATTTGGTAATTTTGGAATATATTATTATGTCTATCTATACAGAAAATATGTTTTTTTTTTTGGCAATTTGAGATGCATGAAATTCTATTCCACTGTATTTTTAGTTTTGTGTAGGCATTTTAATCTTTAAAAGAGTATGAACTAATTGCCGATAATTTTTGGTGGAAAAGAAATAGTAGGAAGATAGCATATGCAAGTGGCTAAGTGCAAATTGGATTCCTTGTTCTGGTGCTTTACATGCCATTATCTTTTGCCAGGACTTAGAATCATTAGATCAAGCTAGTGTCTGCCATGTGCTATGCATATGTGGTATTGGGATATGAATGATATGTTGTTAAGGCCTACTACAGTGATTGGAAAGAAAATTTGAGAAAAATGATGACTTCTGGATGGAGAGATGACCTGGGTTGCAAGCTCTCTAAGTATATGGTAGCAGCGATGTTCTAATCCAGCTTTCATTTGTTCCACAATTTTGGGTTCTCTAGTCATAGTCTAGGATGATTGCAGATAACCATCAGAATTTATAATAATTATACCAAGGTGAGGTAAAATGAAAGATTCAGGTCAGCATATTGTTGCTGTTCACCTAAACATGCATGTTGATTAACTTTAACTTTATGCAACATTTTTGAAATACTTAATCTGATTGGTAAATAGAATTTTCATCCACAAAATTTTCTTGGATTTATATTCTTAGTATTCTTTATTTTCAATAAACTGCTTTTTCTTGATTTGTTCTTGGATGAACCAGCATACTTATTTTTACAGTTAAAATCGTATTTACATGTAAGGTTAGGCAATGCCTCAATAGTAAAGCTTATATGTTTTTTAAGATTATGTCCTTGATGCATTTACTTGGCTTTCTTGGTCTACTTGACAGTGGTGGGAGAAAAGTGATTGGACTGGATACAAAGAGTTAGGTATGTTATTTTACCAAAGATATAAACTTGTGCTGGTTCAAATTTGAAGTTATCCAAATGTTGCACTTTATCTGTTATAAATTTTTGTATTATGTTATATGACAATGGTATTTTTGAGAATTGTTATGGCTTTTACTATGTTATATATATATATATATATATATATATATATATATATATATATATATGTATGTATGTATGTATGTATATATATATATATATATATATAGTTCGTTGATGTTTTTGTATGACATTGAATGTTTGCTTCATTAAAAGAACCTCTTTTCTAAACTTAGGAGGGAACAACACTCACAATTATGTTTAATTTTTTCACTCCTTTGTCAGTGTGTTTTTTCCCTCTTTGTTTGTGAACTTTGCTTTTCTGGCTATAACAACTTTACAATTCTGTTTAAAATTAAAATAAATTTCTAATGGATAAAATATAGGGTCATTATAATGAAAATCGGCTTTATGGTGTGCAGCTTGAAAGTGGGAGTACACTATATAATTTTCATTTTGAAGAATCCACCTAGACACAAGGACAAACATCTTTAGCACATTAATAACAGAAAAACTGTTTGTCACATTTGAGCATTTATAAGAAAACCTTATTGATTGAGAACTATGGAACACAATTACTTCAAAATGCTTTATGCACATGTATGTGATACTTGTTGGATATGATGCTTTTAGAAGAATTATATCAGTAGAAGTATGATTTTATCTCTAGTTAAATATGATTAGCAACGTAGATGTGGCTTTTTCCTATCAACTTTTGGGATTACTTATCATCTAATGAAAATCTTTATCACGATCGCGTATGAGGTTATGAGTTCGAATCATGAATGTGTCCCTCTTTGTTTGGCTTAATATTTGTGATTTGACTTGCATCATGCACTTTGGTTTAGTTACATGTGTCAGAGTCTAAACCCATTCGCATGTGAGAGGGGATGTTAGAGTTTGGAATTTCCCAATAGCTTATGCTTTTGGGAATTGGGATTACTAATCTTCCAATTAAAATATTCATCTTATTTGTCTAATTTAAGTTTCTTGAAGCATATTTTATTATGTTTAACGATTTATTAACACAAATAAATCTTATCATGCTTGAGTTTTTACATTCATTTTTATATGTGGTCCATCATATTGTGGGAACTGTTATGCATAGTTTATTTTGTGGGGGACTGATCTTATTATTAGATAATATTTCTTTAAAATGTCATGCTTACATGTTGTTTTGTATACTAAATTTTGATTTTTTTGGTTGAACTGTCTTTCTCTATCATTGATATCATGGAATGAAGGTAAGAAAACTTTTCTTGGTTATATGTTTCTGAATCTAGATCCATGCAATGATTTAATCTTTAGTCATGTAACTGTTGTTGATATTTTGTTTATTCTAATTTTGTGATCACTTTCTATAGGTGCAGAGAAATCTGGGAGAAATGCTGAAGGAGATTCATGGTGGGAAACATGGAAGGAAGTTCTGTACCAAGACGAATGGAGGTAATATGATCTCAAAATTCACTGGCTTTTCATATATTCATTTAGTTTAAATTATTAATTTATGTTGTCATGGAACTGATTTGGTTTGAAATTGTTAATTTTTTGTGACATGTAATATAAGAACTTCCTCCTATAATACTGACTAATTTTTTGTGACATGTAATATAATTAATTGCTTCATAATTTATCCTCTTAATAACAATATTTATTAGTGTTTTTTCTGTATTAAGATTCCATAAAATTGATATTTTTGGAGGCAATTAATACTTCTATGAATACACTTGAGATATTTGAAGAATATAAAAGTTGCCAAGCCAATTGCTTTAGTGTAAACCAATGGTTACAGTTTTTATGGTTGCAATTTTGTTAAAAAATATGAAACTTATCTTCTTAATACCACAATCTAAATCTATAATTGCACAAAAAAAAAATATTCATCTTTTGTGCAATTCATATCATTTGCTGTCAAGTATTTTTTTTTTTTAACATTAAGATATTATATTATTAAAGGATTCCCCTTTGGTGTCTCACTTCTGTGACCACTGAGCCATTGGCATTGAGCCATCATATAGTGAGTACAATGCCATGATGGCTAGAGAATGCCATCAGCAAAGGCCACTTAACCTCCTAGGATCCCTAAATTTAAGACTCCCTTCACTCTTCACCTTCTTAATAAAATTTAAACTGACTGGGTTCATTGCCAAGGGATTATCAGTGTATGTGGAGTACACTGGTTCTATGTCTTGTTAATGTTAGGTACAACCCAGAGTCATGTAGCAGCATTCACTGCTATTATGGATGTTCTACATATTGTAGATTGAACAGTACTAAAATCTACCTATGGATCTATTAAAAATTACTTAAAACATCTGTTGATGCTAATTTACACTTAAATGAAGTTTATGGTTAAGACAGTTGAATTTATCACATATATATTTTTTCCATATTTAAGTCCAGTTCATGAATAAAACCATAACTCCAATTTATCGCATCTATTTCAAACAGATACATTGACTTTCACATGATTGCCACCGATATTATTATACAACATGAATGCTGTGTTTTGTTGTATGGCCGATCTTTATTCTTTTCTTTCTTTTCTCTTCAACATGACTTATTAAGAGTGCTTTTTTGAATCTTCAAATTCCACAATCCATTGACATTTGACTTCAATACCTAGATTTATGAGATCTGGATCAATATTGAGATCAGACAAAGGTAATAAATACATTGGAGGGTGGTGGGATTGGGATTGTCCATGGGTGATACAATTAGGATTTAAGATTGAGATAGTCGAGAAAATAATTCAAGTTCAACAACTACAACTGCCAAAAAAGTTAAAACAATGTGCAGAAGATACATAACATTTTCTAAACATAAATCTGGAACTGAAATACAAAAGGACAATATTTGATCATATGATACCAAGATATTATTATAGTAATTATACATATGCCACAAAAAATGTTCCAAATTCTACATTCATATAGCTTAACACACCACCATATTAGTGAAGCATTCAGTGGTGATCTGGACTTGAAAACATGTGTAGGTTGGGTTGAAGATGAATTGCATACGTCCTTGACAGTGGAAACATCAAATTTGATGCAAGCTTGAGAGGCTTTGGAAGTGTGAATAGCTTGCATTGTGTCCTGCTAACACAATTTGTGCCACTATGTATATTAATTTCCCAAGATTTGTTATGAACGTAAATCTCAAATTCTTGATTGAAAGTAAGGGAAATTTCTCAAATTGCTGTCTTTGGAGAGCCCTTGTTTCTTGTAAACACGTTTAGATATAATTAACGACTTGGTAAAAAGAAGTTGAGCCCAATTTATTTATCTCCTAGGTTCTTTGAAAATTTTGCAAACTAATAAACAGTTGTATCTGTATGAAGCAATAATGATGAACTTTTGCTTCCGTAGTAATCTTGCAAGGATAGAGAGGAGTGCACAGAAGCAAGCAAAATCAGGCACAGAAAATGCTGGATGGTATGAGAAATGGTGAGAAGTGACTCAGTATTGATGCCATGACAGTTTGCTACTTACCTTAATTTCTCAGTTTCTTTTGTTTGACTGGATATTACTTTGCTTCTAGGTGGGAAAAGTATGATGCAAAAGGTTGGACAGAGAAAGGAGCTCATAAGTATGGAAGATTGAATGAACAATCCTGGTGGGAGAAGTGGGGAGAACACTATGATGGAAGAGGATTCGTACTCAAATGGTTTGATTGTTTACACCATATTCTACAATGTCTAATTGTTTTTCTCATGGAAATTATGTACATTTATCATTTCATAATTAAGCTTTTTCTGCTTATGGTAGGTTGCTGCCTCCCAGATTTGTTCACATGCAAACCTTACATGTTGCAACAAACAAAATACATATGTATCAGCCACAATAAAATAAAACCATTATAATGTAGCAGATTAGGAGCTAAACTCACTTTTGAAAATTCATCTCCTAATTTTAAGAATTACAACTGGCTCATTGAAGTACCAACCAACACAAATTTTGGACCAGAAGCTTTGGTTGAGAATAAATAAATGGAAACTATCTAGTTTTGCAGTGATAAAGAACCATATCAGTGAGTGCTCTATTCAGGTGCAAAGTGAATCAACAGCTTTGCTTCTTGTACTTGGTTTTTTCTTAATGAAAATATGATGGTAGTATTGTTACTTAATTCTTGTTCTGAAATATCATTTTGGCATTTCAATATGCTATATTAGTGTACAGCATATTTAATTACTCATGTTTGGTTCAGCTTTGATTGAGTTCTTAATAGTAAAGCATTTAAGATGTTTTGTCTTTTTATTTTTGTACAGCCAACTTGATTGTTCAAGCTTGATTTAGACGATGAAAATTTTAAAGTTTTCTTCTCTTTTAAAATGAGATATTTAACTATAATATTTTTTAATCTTTGATAGGACTGATAAATGGGCAGAGACTCAGTTAGGTACCAGATGGGGGGATAAATGGGAAGAGAAGTTCTTTGCTGGAATAGGTTCACGACAAGGGGAGACATGGCATGTGTCTCCTGCTGGTGAACGTAAGTTGTGCCACTGTTGTCATTCTTCTGGGCCTATTGCATATGTGAATGTTCATTACTTTTTCAGGCATATAACATTCCTGAATGTTTGATTATGTTGAGCGTATGCATGTGTAGATGAGCATATTGCTAGGTAACTTTATTTGTCTTGAGCTTGATTCTTAAATGCTTTGTTGACCCTTTAACTAGATACCCATGATTTAGGATTATTTGCATAAAAGTTGGGATTGTCTTCATAGTATATACTCTAATATGGACGAGAGAGAGAGAGAGAGAGAGAGAGTAGAGACTTATATAGATTTGTCCTGTACTTCATACCAACCTTTATATGTTTTTTCTCTATTTCTCCACTCATTTCCCTCATTCATTTTCCTGTCCATCTTTGTGGCTTTATCTTTCTCTATGATGACAAGCTTTTGTTAACTTTTCATGTGTCTTTATTTATCTTGATTCTTTTCAAGTTCAGGGACTTGAAGGGTTATTTCCTAGTTGCATTAGTGAGAAAGGAAACAAAAAAAGGGGACTCCTAACTTTGTAGATTTTCAGTCACCAAGAAGGCATAACTTGTTCTTAATAAGTCTATTAGCTGAAAGTGGTCATCATCAATTGATTGGTCCTTTCATGTAGTGCTATCAACCACCTTGCATGCAACAGATATTAAGATTTGGATCACATAGGAATAATACAATCAAAATTGGCAGGATAAGGATCAACAAAGAAGATAATTTTAGAACTAAAAATTGTCAAAAAAAACCTAGTTATAAATTTATAAAATAAAAAAGTTATTTTTTAAAGATTCTTTTGCATCATATATCATAAGATATCTAAAATATGAAAAGTTATGAAAAAAAATGAAAGTTAAAATTTTAAAAATTATGAAAAAATAAAAAATGATGAAGGATAATTCACAAAAAGTAGTTATAATATATTTATTAGAAAATAGATTATAAAAGTAATTATAATATATTATAAATTTAGTTATAATATACTTGTTCTCATCTACATGTGCCTCTGGATTTGGTTAGAAGTTATGAATGATTTAGAGTGCTTTACTTTCAGCTCAACAAGTACGTGAAACAAATGGAATAATAGATCAGTTTCTTGAAGTTTGAACTGCCTATGTCATTCAGAAGATATTCTATATTCAAATATCATACATAGCTCAATGCTTTCTTATTGACAACACAAGCAAGAAAAGGACATTCATTATGAATGCCAGTCTATTAATTAAAATCGATGACCATCAGATGGAACACAGGGTACATCCTAAAAATAGTAAATTTCTCTCTGTCTCCCCCCAATTCACTTATTCATTTGCTCTACCAAAGTTCAGACTCGCATGCATGCACCATTAGTAAATCATGCATAGGCATTGTTACTAAATCATGAGTCGAAACTGAAGGATTACTTGTTCCTTTTATTTCTTGCTGCGACCTCCACATGCTATTATTTAGTTACATACTTGATCTTTTGTAGGTTGGTCAAGAACTTGGGGAGAAGAGCACTTTGGAAATGGGTACTTACTTTATAATCTCTCTCCTTTTAGTCTTCTGTGGATGCATCATTTGTCGAGCTTCTTTGTAAACAAGATTTAAGATTCAGGATCCTAAACGTTCATAAACCTACAGTCAGGTCAATATATTTGATTGCCAGGCAATTTGGTATGCACAAAGCATATCGAATTAGACGTATCATTATGTTTCTTCACAATGATTTACTTACCACTGTGTCATGATTTTGGTTTTTGAATATAACTTTTTGAACCAAATTTGTTTCAGGAAAGTACACAAGTATGGCAAAAGTACCACAGGAGAAAGCTGGGATATCGTTGTGGATGAAGAAACCTATTATGAGTGAGTTTGTTTCGTTTGCATCAAAGAGAATGATGCACGATATGCCATTCTCCTCCCGATGGGATCATGTCTCCTACAAATCTAACGTCTGGATGATTCGTTCTTGTGTCAGGGGTGAGCCTCATTACGGATGGGCAGAAGTCGTGGGTGATTCCATCCAATTGTTATCGATACAACCTCAAGAAAGGCCACCGGGTGTATACCCAAATCTTGACTTTGGTGCATCAGAACCACAGAAGGACGATCCACCAGATGAACCCCTGCAGCAGTGAATGGTGTTTGCGTCCTTTTTTTTTTTTTCCCTTTTTCCTTTTGTTTTGGCCTCCCAATTTTTGTGCTGACTTATCACATGAAATGATCTCTTTCTTCTATTGGTTCGTTCGTTCGTTATTCTATGTTTTCCCATGTCAATCTTCTTCTATTGATGCTTTTATTTCACGTTCACGATAGGATCGACATAATAATTCCAGTTGTCCTGTTCTTGTTTGTCCTGTCAAAACGCATGCAGTCTTTCAATTGCTGAGTGCCTTGTTCCACAAGTTTTAATGTACTAGAGAAGACTTCCACACCTTGGGGGTTCCACCATTGGCAGCTCATGTTGACTACGAAATGATGTTTAGATTAGCTGCAGCCGCCGGTGAATCACGTTGACCACAAACTTCGTTATTGCCGGTTGGGCCTTCTAACGCGTCACTACTATCTCCATCATCAGTTACTGTTCTTTTTCTTGTGCGGCAATTGACCTTTCCCCCTCTTCTTTTAGGAACCGAAGCAATCAATAACGAGAGTCAGTCCTAGTTTTCACATTTAGTGCCGAATGGCTCATTGTGATCATGATGAGGTTGTTCTTCTCTCTGTAGTTCCCATGCTGTCACCGCGTGAAACGAACACGGCATTATTGGCTAGGAACCATCGTTTCGCACTCGTTAGCCACTATGACTCTTCCCAAGTCAATACGTCGACCGGCCGATTCACGGTAAACTACAGGCTTTTGCTTCCTTGTCTCTGTTCCTAATCTACAAATCAGAGAGAGAGGAGAGAGAGAGAGCAGTGGTCGCACTGGATCAGCTGCAGCGGAAGCAGAGAGAAGATGAGGACGGCTCCTCCGCCGCTGGTGCTCCTCCTCCTCGTCCACGGCCTCGCCAGCGCCGCCTCCGCCGCGTTCACCTGCAACGCCACGGGTGTCGCTGCTACTTGCCGGTCCCTGGTCGGCTTTAATCCGGCCCAAAACACCACCTACGGCGCCATCGCGTCCCTCTTCCAGGTCTCGAACGCCTTCCTCTTCGGCTCCAACGGCCTCTCACTCACCACCCCCGCCGACGGGGCTGTCGCTGCCGGGTCGACGGTGCGGGTCCCGATCCCTTGCCGGTGCGCGAACGCGACGGGTTGGTCGGATCGCACGCCGGTCTATACGGTGCAAGACGGGGACGTGGGCCTGTACAACATCACGGTCGCCCGGTTCAGCAATCTGACGACGTACCAGGATATCGGGAAGGCCAACCAGCTGCCGGACGTGAACAAGATCCAGGTGGGGCAGCAACTGTGGATCCCGCTGCCGTGCAGCTGCGACGAGGTGGACGGGGCGGAGGTGGTGCACCTGGCGCACGTGGTGGCGCCCGGGAGCTCGGTGGAGGGCATCGCCATGGAGTTCGGCGCCAACGCCTCCACGCTGCTGCGCCTCAACGGGATGAGCGACCCCAAAGCGCTGATGGCGTACCAGGTCCTGGATGTGCCCCTCCACGGTCGGTACTCTACTCTCTTCACCTTCCCTTTCCTTCTTCCCTGCCACTCTCAAACACACATCCTTTTGATCAGATTAAAGATCCATCAGTTCCATGAATTCCACCATCCATAGCTCACAGAAGAGATGATGAAATGGGTTCCTGTTTTACCAAGATAAGAAGCCCACTTTGACATGGCTTTGGTAACATTAGATTCCATTGATGAGAAATATCTCGAGTTAGATCTGTCTTGCCTTTGTCCACGAGCTTTTGTCTCCGATCGCTCTGCGTGCGTGTCTTCCACTTGCGTCATCTACTTGTCTTCCTCCACCAAGTCTCTACTTGTCTTCCTCCACGACGTCTACCGGTCAACTCTATTAGTTCTCTAAATTTAGCATATAAAAAACTTAAACCCATACAAAATACCTATTAGAATTGTTATAATGATGATATTATCAATATCATTTGTGATAGATAATAATATATATTGACTTTGTACCATTTGGATGTCTACAGCTTGTTCATCTTCCATTACCAACAATTCCTTGGACTACGGTCTGCGCCTCGCCAACGGCAGTTACGCCACCACTGCTAATGGCTGCATCACCTGCAGCTGCACCGCCACCACCTACCGGTGAGTCTTCTGCTGCTCCTCCTCCTCGTGCACCCAGCGCGTCACCACCTAACGCCGTTACCTGATGATGAACCCAACCAGGCTGGACTGCCACCAATCTGTGAGCCAATCCAAGTGCCCGGCGGCGGCGACGTGCCCAGGGAAACTCTTCATCGGCAACACGTCCACCTCCGGTTGCGAGGTCCAGACGTGCTCCTACGCCGGCTACACCAAAACCTCCACGGCCACCGGCATCAATATCTCGAGCACCATCACCACGGACCGGACCAACTGCGTCAGTGGTAAGTTGCAGACTCGATCTGATTTCCTTCCATCAAATGTCTTGAGACGCTAACCATGGCGTACGCGTTGCTGCTACGTAGATGGAGGATCACCACCCGGATCAGATGGAGGCCTGAGGTTGAGAGGGTTCAAGTGGAGCGCAGCTCTCGTCTTCCTCCACATGATCTGGCTTTCGTCTCTGCAATAAGGCGCCTGAGCTGTGTGTTCATCAGATCTATTACTCAGTAGCAATGCTTTCGAAAGCACACGGTGTCCCCTCCTTGTTTCTTGATGAATAAGTCTTGTGCTACTCCTACCAACTCTTCTTCTAATTTCCACAAAGACGTGAATGATGTGAGAACAAATCGTAAGGAATTATATGCTTCATTCATGGTACGATTTGTCACGGACGAGCGACAGGTCGTGATGTCGTCGTCCACTGCGATAAGATTCGTGCGTCCGACATCCTGACGGGATCCGATGGTGACCATAACCGGACTCGATGTCCATCATCAGACGGTTCTCACCGGACTCCACTCGGTCTCGAGCCACAGTGTGGCCACGAAGCAAACGTGCCACGCGTCATGTTCCAACTGGCCAGGCTGGAGGATTGCCACGCGTGTCTCACCTGGTTGTGGGTTCCACGCGTACAAGTGGCGGGATCCGTGATCGCATCGCTGCCGTTCATCACCATCACCGCGCAGCATCGAGGGCGAAAAATAACCTTTATTATACATTGGGAAAAGAATAATATAAGATAATATTTTTCTCGTCGATTTGGGGTTTCGACTTTCGACGATGGCGCCTCCTCCCTCTTCTCGACCCTTTCTCTCTCTTCGTCACTGATCGAGGTTGTGTTAGGGATACCACGATCCCCCAGTCCTCGTCGCCGTCGTCCATGGCCGACGACGGTAGCGGGCCTCCCGCCGCCACCGTGCACATACGCTGCTCCAACGGCTCCAAGTTCTCCGTCCAGACGGCGCTCGACGCGACGGTGGACGCGTTCAAGGCCGTGGTCGCTGGGAGCTGCGACGTGCCCGTGGAGGAACAGCGGATGATCTACAAGGGCCGGGTCTTGAATGACGACCAAACGCTCGCGAGCTACGGTCCGCTCCCCCCCCCCCCCGCTATCAGTATTTTTCCCCTATCCTCGTAGTAGCTAGAATTGTGGGCCTTCAATCTTTTTCTCGCAGGTTCCGTAAAAGGGCATTTCAGTTTTGCATGGTTGATTAGGTTGTAATCTTTTTTGTGTATCTTTTTCTTGATCTTGGATTTCTTCTTTGTTTATGCTTATGGATATTTTGTGGGGATTGTCGTAGAAACTGGCTACCCATGCACAAAATGGAACCATTCATTTATGGACAAGGGTTTTTGATAGGGAATAGTCTACTTCTTGGTTCAGTGCTGGTGTCCTTACGAATCTTGTTGTCACATGACCATGTGGTGCCTGCATTGAATTTGAAATCTTGTTGTGCATCTAATTTTACTAGTGGAGGTAGAAATGAATGAAAGCCGTTCTATTTGACGCACAAGTGAAGATGCTATTTGGTGCATTCTTTAGAAAGAATGTGTTACGGCCAATGATAACTCGAATTGAATATCGTTCCTATATTCTTCATCAAATTTGTCGTCGCTTCAGTAATATCTTGACAAGTTGTTATGAGCATAGAAATGCTTGACTTTCATTGCACATATTTATTCACTTGTCTTTGATTTGATTGTGAATTTTAGTCAAATGTTGATAATTGCTTAATATGTACCTAATTTAATTATGAGTATCTGTCATTTCCTAATCATTTTCATCCCTGAATCAACTGCATATGTATTTTTTATTTTTCATTTTTGACACATAAACTATATCTCATTCTTTTAGCAAGGTTGTGAGTCATCATCTTTCTGCATTTTGTGATTTTGTACTATTGCCAGTCTGTGACATTATCCTCAAACTTAAGTACTATCAACATTAGAACTGGGCTATTGTGTGAGCTATGGAACTCTCGCTATTCATATTTTGTTCCTCTTTTTGTGGTATAAAAGCTTTTCAAAGTATACAATCATCATATCATAGGCTTGTCAATGACTCAGGTCATGTAGTTTTTTGAGTAAAGGGCCACTGAGGTCTGACCTGTACGTGACTGGATTGGTCTGCCGATCAGGCATTCCTCAACTAATCTGGCATGGGGGATCGTTGAGGTCACTTAGACTGTTGGAGATGTCAATATGATCAGCCATTAAAACTAGGGAGGAAAAGTGATTGATAATAGGAATACTGGTTAGAGAACCTATTTGCAGGAAGCCTTCCTAAGCTTAGGACATGTACTCTATGTCACCAGTGTTCATATGATCATGCTAGAAATAAAATGGCCATGGTTAAATATGAATTCTTTCTGAATAGGATAAGATAATTTCCCATAGCCTTTTTTGTTTGAACTAACGAAGAATTGGAAGATGTAATATCGAGTTATAAAATGAGCACCAAACTTCTAATGGTGCACAGGAAGTGTCTATTGCTTGTATTATGTAATGTTCATTAGTCTGAGAGAGTTTTATCTTAACTCTTCAACAATGAAGTAAAATAACTATGATAAAAAATCATAAAGAGCAATTAGCTTTTGGTTTTGGAAGGGAATTATTAATTTTTCAACTATTTCCATTTACTTTGCAGTAATAGTTTGTTTTTAGTGTTAGTTTATATGATAAATTGTTGTTATTTTAATTTGGTTGTTGCTTTAACATCTAATCTCAAAGGTCTAAAGCACACTCATCTGTAACTCAGTCTTTGTGAATTATATCTCATCTTCATGTCCTTGTCCATAGGTGTGGAATCAGATCATACCATTCACTTAATTCGTGGTTCTGCTCCTTCAGCCATGTCAGTTAACACAGAAGTGCATAATCAAGGACCTTCAAGGACATCAGATAGAAACTCAGCATCAGGTTTTTTTGGAACTGGAATTCCAGAATTTGATCAAATGCAGCAGCTAACTCAGAACCGTAACGTAACGAGGGAAATTATGAACTTGCCTGCGATTCAGAACCTTATTAACAACCCTGATATCATCCGGAGTTTTTTTATGGACAATCCCCAAATGCGTGAGATCATTGATCGCAATCCTGATCTTGCACATGTTCTCAATGATCCAAGCACTCTGCGGCAGACACTTGAGGCAGTAAGAAACCCTGAACTCATGAGAGAGGTGATGCGTAATTCTGACAGGGTTATGAGCAATATTGAATCTTCTCCAGAAGGATTCAACATGCTCCGACGCATGTATGAAACTGTTCAGGAGCCATTCTTTAATGCAGCAACTATGGGAGGAGACTTAGGTGGTAATGTGGGTTCCAACGCTTTTTCAGCTCTTTTGATAAATCAGGTTACTGGACAAGACAGTGAAAGATCGTCGAACTTAACCACTAGTTCAGGACTAACAACTGGTTCTGGACCAAATACCAATCCACTCCCCAATCCTTGGGGCAGCAATGGTTAGTTTCTGATCATGTTTGCTTTATCTGGATTCCGATTGTTGATCTGTGAGCCCTTTTGCCGTGGGCTATTGATTAGTTTGTTTTGACAGCTGGAGGGGCTCAGCCAGTAATTACAAGGTCAGATCGTGGCAGCACAACTGGCATCCCTGGATTAGGTGGGCTTGGTTCACTGGATATGGAACACATGGTTGGTATGTTGCAGGATTCATCCCAATTAAGTCAGGTTTTGCAAAATCCTGCCATGATGCAGACGATGCAAAATCTTCTTTCTGACCCTCAGTATGTCAATCAGGTAGGATTCAAATACAGATGAGTGATTTGACAAGTTTGTGGTTTCTTACTTTTGATTGCTAACTGCTGTAGATGCTTGATTTAAATCCCAACATGCGTGGTCTGTTGGAATCCAATACTCAGTTAAGAGAGATGCTGCAAAATCCAGATTTTCTTTGCCAGCTTATGTCTCCTGAAACTATGCAGGTGACTTGTGACTGAAGCGCTATGATATTCTTTTGTAGGTGTTCTTAGTTGTGAACTAAATAATTCTTTCCGGCAGCAATTGTTATCCTTTCAACAGTCTATGTTCTCCCACGTTGGTCAGCAGCAGTCAAGTCTGTGAGTGCTATCATCTGCTTTGGCATTTTATTTTCATTGATCTAGTGTCTTATTTCAGTTTTCTTTGTTAGAAGTATAAAGCATGCCTTTTTAAATCCCCATGGGTGATATACTTATTCCTTATGCCACTAAATTTATTTAACTCGTATACATAACTTGTCTTTGAAATCTTCATTGTTCCTTATGGTGTAAGCATGCAAGTAGGAACCATTAACTACATAAATACTTGACTAATAAATAAATCAAGGACCCTGCATTTTGTTCTTGAATATTTTCACACGAAAATATTGTCACATGCCTAACTTTTTCTAATAATTCTGTTTTTTGTTTTGATATTTGGATTCACTTTTTATATGGAAATCCAAGGTCAATTCAGTGGCAACTTATGTTTCTGTTTCTGTCTCTTGCAGGGAACAAGGGCAAACAGGTGGTGGTGTTGGTAGGAACAAAATTCAACTTTAAATGAATTTTGTCTTTTTTCTTCTTGTGATTCTATTCTTTGCTTGTTATGATCATATCTATTTATTGGCATCTTTATGAGCCTTTATGAATAGACTATGGTTTAATATTGCTGTTAGGTGCGTCTTTTTATTAGTTGTTTATGATGCAATGAGATTTGGTTGGAATTATTTTAGCAGCTGTTTTGATGAAATAATGACCGCTACTTCAAACTATGAATTAGCATGGGCTTGTTACATTATGTTATCGCAATATTTTTCTACCATATTCTGATGCTGCTGACTGATTCTGATAGGCACCACAAACAACACAGGTCTCGATTTCTTAATCAACATGTTTGGTGGACTTGGGGCTGGAGGTCTTGGTGTTCCCAACACTTCAAATGGTTGAAATCTATTATCTCCATCAGTGCTTGCTATTATGTTTTCTTCTTTATTCTTTGAGATGTTTTCTTGATCAGGTCATGGGCTTTATTTTCATCCTGGCAGTGCCACCGGAAGAGCTTTACGCGACTCAGCTGTCTCAGCTCCAGGAAATGGGTTTCTTTGATACTCAGGATAACATACGGGCGCTAACTGCGACTGCAGGAAATGTACATGCTGCCGTTGAGCGACTCCTTGGGAATTCTGGCCAGTAACTTGTCTCAAAACGTTGGTAACTCACCTTTTTAGCATGTCCTCCGTTCTGTGACTACGATTCACCAGTTTCAGATGCCTGATATAGCTTTCATGTTCGCAAATCACATCTTCAATCTTCAATTCAATTCACGGCACAATTAAGTTTAGAGAGTCCAGAGGAAATTGAACGGAAGCCTTGCTCGTCTATCGATTTAGGTATTGTACCAGGTGAATGGTTAGTGTGCATACACAGATGGTCGTATTTTGATCTAATGAATTGTGAATAGTCATAATATCTTGTTTTGTTCAATATTGTGATGGTTTAACGTGGTCGCTACATTCTCCTTACTGCTCTTTACTCGGAAGATTTCGTTGTTGTATTTTATTTCATGCTGCGATATGAACCTATGCAGTAGATCCCAATTCCCATGCCTCACTCATCAGAGCAGATGAGCCCTCAGGAGTTATATCTGGCAGTAAGAGTCATGTCTGTTGTCTCCATTCTATCACGTGTCCTGTGAGATTCTCTTTGGGGAGAAAATTATCAGGTCTACATGCAACAACAAATAAGTGTGTTCGAGATGTTGTTTGATATGGAGAGAGAGAGAGAGAGAGAGAGAGAGAGAGGGAGAGGGCAGAGTTTAGAGACGATCAACTCAATGCTATGCAAACCTGATCCCTCAAATGTGCTTCAAAGTACTAAAGCCAACATTGTTTCAGCTGCTCACTGTTTGTTCCTCCTGTAATGCCTTCAAATCCAACAAAGAAGCAGTCGTATAAGATGAAACAAAACCAGGCCAACCCACGCCCAGCTTGCCATTGAACTAGTATGTACAAGATGACCAATCCTCGTAAACAACCATCCCTACCCTCACTGCACCATCCTCATTTGCCATCAGAGATTCCAACGCATGATAGTTATGTCAACAGTACGGACCAGCCAATAAACAACTCCACGAGAACAAGGTTGAGTAGGTGCCCTACAACATCCAATCCCTTTGGCCGTCTTCTGCAACCAAAGTTCATCGCACTTGGAGTCATATGCGTGCCAAAGTTTTACCATTACGGCCTCTCGAGGGTGTACCAGTAACCCGTCCTGAAGGCGACGGTGGTGGCGGGGAGCTCATGATCTTCGAATCGGGTGCTGGAGTGTACGGTTGAGATGCCACATGGTTGAGAGCAACAACCACATCAGCAATGATGGGTCGGACATGAGGCTGCTCCTGAAGACACATGGAGGCAATCACGACCAACTGGTGAAAGGGTCGCGGTGGGTAGCGACCCTGAAGAAATGGGTCGGCCAGCTGGTGGAACTTCCTTCTGTCACTGAGAAAAGGTCTTGACTGAAAGAAAGATACAAGTAACAGGGAGTCAGAACCATATGCAGAAGATGGAATAAGAAGAAGAAGAAGAAGCAGCAGCAGCATAGCTAGTTAGTACTATCTCTACCGATATAATTCTATGTGAAATGACGTCCATTTTTTACTGTCTTTAAGGATGAATGTTGAAGTCGGTAGGTATCTATCACCCCCTAATGGATGACACTAAATTTAGCTACATTGTTTCACAAATAAGGAGGCTTAATGTAAGATTTGTAACAAGAATGCGTTTGCAAGCAGTGCGTAAGCATAAATCTTTACATGTGAGCTAAAATACATGAAATGAGAAAACACTTTCATATGGAGAATACAGCAATAACATGATTTTGTTCAAATAATTTAAGATTGGATCTATTGATCATTTCATCAGAGTTTTTATTCTCATAATTCCAGAACCCAAATTGCTATATCCCCCAAGTAAAATGTCAAAGAAGCTACCGGATACGTTTGATTTTGTATAAAAAGGTTCTGAAAGAACAACAAGCAAATTTTACAGGGCATTAAAAGAACTCTACAATATTTTAAAATGCATCGCTTAGCAGCAAAATCAAAATATAGATTGATCTGCATCTTATGCAGAAAACTAGACCAAGCAAATTTTCATTTAAATTTGATTTATTTGACAGAAGTATAGCTATAGACATGTATTTTCCTTATAGGACAATCTGGGAGGGAATTTATTTATTACTATCTACCATACAAAATGAAAGAGATCACTTCAATGATAAGATAATCACACTTATTTGAAGAGAAAATAGAAAACTGGGTCAAAAGTAATATTACTGATTGAGATTTCTCACCCAAGTCATCAGTTTCTGTTGGCCGCCAATTTTTGAAGAATCGAAAGCCCTTCGTCCGGTGATCAGCTCCAACAGAAGCACACCAAAACTATATACATCAGACTTCAGTGTCAGCTTACCACTCATTGCATAATCAGGAGCACAATAGCCGTATGTTCCCATCACCCTCGTTGAAACATGTGTGTTGTCACCAACAGGTCCAAGTTTTGCAAGTCCAAAATCAGAAAGTTTTGGGTTAAAGTCGTCATCTAGCAATACGTTTGCAGCCTTCATGTCTCGGTAAATAACAGGTGGATTTGCTACATCGTGCAAATATGTGAGCCCTCTCGCAACCCCAACAGCAATTTTTATTCGTGTGTTCCATTCAAGGGGTGGCTTGCTAGAAGGTGGATCTGAGGATTTAATGAATTAGCAAAAACACAAAAGTAAACACTTATCTAGCAAATTAACTGAAAGGTGACCACATCATGGGGTTGGAATATAATTGTCAAATACATTGCAAACATTAGCACAATACATGAAGACAACAGCTGTCCCCAATGAAAAGACTTGGTTCAATAAACCATCAGAATTTACTGAAAATTTAATATACAGAATCTCATGAATAATTCGTAAACTAATATTTGATCCATGCTTGAACTTGATGAAGATATCAATTAGGTGCTCAAATCTTCATCAGTCCTCGATTTTTTTCGTTTACTTGTCTAAACAACAAGCAAACAATACAAGTAATACCAAACAGCCCTACAATTCAATTCATAACTTAGTGAACTAGATTTGTCAAGTGAAAGACTCTTCAAACATAAACCAGAAAGATGTTATCTTCAGAATGAACAATATTGTTATAATATAAGGTATTAGTAACACTATTGTTTGGTCACTTCTACAAGGTGTTCAAAAAGAGCTAGCCCAAAATGACAATCATCACAAGTCGAAATTTTGGCCAAACATAAGTGGCTAGTTGGAACAGATATACACCTCAATGTAGTCAGCACTAGTCATGCTATTAATTGGTCACTTCAAAGGGAGTTTGTCCAAAAGTTCAAAGAAATCAGTTGTACATCTTCTTAAGTTTGTATTATGGTACAAGTGACACCAGAAACATCTTCTGAGGTTTGCAAATTTGTTATGCATTTGCTTTTCATATGAACACGACCTTTTTCCCCCTCAAAACATGATATATTGTGGATTAACAACAATAGGTCTCATAAACCGAAGGTATTAAAGAAAATTTCTGACATAAAAGACAACACTAGAAAACTTCTGGTAGCAGCAACATCAATAAATTGTGTTTTCACTAGTACGAAGAAATAAAGAAAAGGGAATGAGAAAACAGTGCCATCGAAATGCCTTCTCATGAAAATAAATAAATAAATGTTGCCACAATTTTTCGCATCTCTTTATTGCTAACCCTAACAGAAGTAGTTTCATTTGTGCCAATATGTAATGGAATCTACTCCAATGTCTTTCATATGCCAGGTTTAGAGGGCATATCTAACTAGCAATAAACTAACGAAGATCCTGGCAAGTGTCAGAACCACTGCTTGCAATGTTGGCTGAACTCAAAGTCAACCACACAAAGGAGGACATAACATGCGAAGAAGGAAATGCTATTAAACAAATCCTTTTATGCTTGACTAGAAGTATTTTCTATTCCAATCCACCCAACATAGAAAAGAAATGTGTCAGATCATCATACTAAGGAGAAGCAGAACAAACAAATAGAATAGATTACCAAACAAGTGATCTTCCAGACTGCCTTTTGGCATATACTCGTAAGCCAAGAGCCTCTCATCTCCATCTGCACAGTAACCAATCAAACTCACAAGATTGGGATGCCGTAGCACGATCAGCATGAGGACCTCCACCAGAAACTCCTTGTTCCCCTGAAGACCATCCCGATTTAGCTGCTTGATAGCCACCACCTGTTCCTCAACATCCAAGTTTGATAACCAGTGCAATCTTGACGCGAGGGACAAAACTAAGCAGAAACAAGAAGAAAAACAGGGGCTTGCCTGGCCGGAATCAATTCGTCCTCTGTAAACCCTTCCAAACCCCCCTTCTCCGATCAAATTGGCTTCTCTAAAGTTCTGGGTGGCGACAGCGAGATCTCGGAAAGTAAAGCTCCTCGCGCATTTACTCGTCTCCCCGCCAGGTAATGACGCCTTCTTCCCGCTCTCTAATCCCACATAAAGAAGTCAAATTTCACGAAAAATCACGAAGAAAAAGATTCAAAATAACACAAAAACCGAATTTTGATGCAGATCGAGTAACCCACCCGAGGAATCGCCAAGGAATCTGGAGCCGGATTGGGCGCTGGCGCTATCCTCTATCCTGGAGCTCGTCTCCCTCCTGCGAGGGCTTAAACAAGGAAAGCAGCTCATCTATGGCAAGGATCTCAATCCACAACCCCGATACCCACAAACCTGATCCCCTTAAACCCCCCCTCCCCACCCACCTACATTGCCCTTTCGCGGAAGGGAAAGAGGGAAACCACCGCGATTTCCTCTGCCCTCCTCACCTTCAACTCCCCCCGTCCCTCTCTTTCTCGCAGTAACAAACAAAATATCACTTTTCTTTAAGCAGAACACAACAGGGTCCAAAAGGAAACCAGCCAACCCAAGAAGAAGGCCTCCGCTAAAGGAACTCCGTCTTTACGCCAAAGGAAACGAACAAGAACAGCAACGAGAACGGAAAAAGAGGCAGCCTAACGAGAATCCCGAGAAGAAAGCGGCGAGTCGGTTGACAGAAGCTAGCGACGACGACGACAACAGTCATCCGCACTTTTGTTGTCTTCTTCCCCTATCGTTCCATCTCAGAGAGGGCAGCCATGGAGGAGAGTAGCTTTTTTGCACCACCCCTCCTCCCTCTCTCTCTCTCTCTCTCTCTCTCTTTTTGCCCCCATCGCCGCTTTTACTTCCTCGTTTCCTTCGCTTTCTCCGTCCGTCTCTGAATTCCTTTTGGGTAAACGAATGGGAAATCGACCCTTCCACACACCTCCACCGCGGGGCCCGCAAGCGGCATCAGGTAACTACTCCACGTGGGATGACAAACTTCTGCGGAGGCGCGTGCTTTCGTTCCTTCGTTGGCGCGGTAAAGAAACGTGTGCGGTACTTTTGGTGACGAAAAATTACACGTAAAAGAAATCAAAGCGGGTGATGTGATGCGTGAACAGCGACTGTATCCTCCATTTCCTTCAGCTTCTTTTCGGTGCAATTTGGATACAGCAAACATGAACGTAATATTTTATATTTAGCAGTTAATTATCGTGATATATTGCATTAAAATTTGAAGATAATTTCTTCTTTTCTAGAAATTATGAATTGGGTGATGTGTTGGGAGATGAGTGGTGGGGTTGAGAGGATGGTGGGTGCCGCGGGAGAGGGGATGAGGAGGTGGAGTTATTTTGGGTGGGGTTGGTGAGGTGAGGTGAGGTGAGGTGAGATATGAGAGAAGCCATGGCTGTCGGTCACTCAAGACGCATGCTGTGGCCATTGAATGATGGGGTGGACTCCCATCACTGAGCATGACGACGGTGCCGGAGACTGTGTGTTACATCTAAGAGATGGGAAGTTTACGAAGTCTGTGACAGTAATGCGAAATCATGGAGAGACTTCAACTCGAGATATGAGAAATGTTTGGAACAGTCCAATTAATGCTTTCTCACAACGCCACTTTGATCCTTATGATGATATTGATCTTTAGGGCTACACAACTCTCTCTCTCTCTCTCTCTCTCTCTCTCTCACACACACGCAAACACACAACATCTAAACTGCACTTTATTGGCTTCTGTGTTGAGGAAGGAAATGAAGCCTTTTCGTAGATCATTTAGCATTCAAACGAGTTAAATGGTGATTGAAGGTTATATTTGTTAGTGTAAACAACTTCGAGCCGTGACCTCGGGGTCGTCGCAGCTTAGTTCGGATCCGAATGATAGGGGATCTTCCTGGGACATTTCCCGAGAATGCTAAGGCGATCGTTGCGTGGGTCCGATCGGGATGGGGTAAGCCGTTTCCACCGGGAGAGAGCCCCCGCTTGCGTCTTTGGTGGGCGACCTCCACCTGTGCACCTGCACAAAGGTTGGGTCGGGGAGCTCGACCCGACCCCTCCGACGATCAAGTTAGTGGATAGTCGCAGGGGTTTCTTTAGCTAAGTTGTGTCTTCTTAGCTGTCTCCCCTTCTCTCGGAGTGCGTGGGTTTTTATAGTGAGAATTACCGTTGTATAATGTGCCTGCTCGTAGGGAGCAGGATCGTACTTTTGGTAGCGTCTGACATTGCCGTTGACGTGGCATGAGGGATCGAACCTGGACAGGGTGTTAATGTGCCTCGGTAGGTGTTCCGATCCGCGTTGATCGGGTGCCTCATCAAGTTGACAAAGGCGTGATGCGTCACCTGGTGCAGCTGATGTCACGTGAGTCTTATCGTAATTATTATCCTCATCAATATTAAACTTGCAAGGAGGTCATTTACAGTAATGATTTCCAGAGGGAGAGCTCCTAATACAGCACGGTTTCTTCTTTATAAGGCATTACATTATCTATCAAGATTTCATTCCTTCAAATCAGGTTTATGCAGTTGCAACTCAGATTTCAATTCCCAGTCCGTATCTTGGATTTAAAGATGATTACAAGAACTTCTAACGCAGGAAGTCAAAACAAAGATACATTTAATTACAGGCAAAAGCCACTTGCAGACTGTCAATTGCTAAAGCAGATGATCAACATGGACTTGAGAGCGTGCATGAAAAGCCTTCCACCTCGATCTGTGTCCTCTTGCTGAAACGATCTTTCGAAGTCTTGAAAGGCTTTCAGATGAATGGCTTCCTAAACGATCAGAGACTTTGACAAATTAAGACCTATCATTTGCTTGATTTCAGATTTCAGATTTCAGATTTCTCTTAGCAGTCGATGCCTCGAAAGAAGCTAATCAGAACTGAAACTGGTCAGAGAAAAATAATAATTCTTTCTTTTTGTTTGTGTTCCACTTTACTACCATCTTCAAGAACACAATTCATCAAAGGCAGCACAATTCTTTAAATCTCTAAAGCTTCTTCTTATAAATGACATCCTTATTTACTAAAGCTAAGTGACAAAGACGACGAAATTCGAATCTAAGATCTTACGTTAGATTATCAAAATCCATACCAGCTATACTAGTCGATACCTTCAAGGTAAATCTAATAAAGTCAACTAATTGACAACTTATATCAACTACTAAAACACAAAAAGAATTCTTGAGTTGGTCAATTCACCCAAGAAGAGGAATTGCATGCCATATAAGCTAGATTGGAATCTATAAATTCCAAAATTTATGTGATATAGTTGACCTTTATGTAATTCATTTTGGACAAGCTTATTTATTTTGAATATATTTAATAATGATTAGCCAAAAAATGAATTTTTACTTTATATATATATAATAAACAACTCTGACCACTGCTTCCGTAGCATAGTGGTAGTGCGTTCGCTTCGTAAGCGAAAGGTCGCGAGTTCGATCCTCGCTGGGAGCTTTGGTGTTTTCTATTTTTCCTCGTATTTTTGCTTCTATTTTGATTATTAGTTTTCATGGCAAAAATTCCTCTTTTAACTCTCTCTGTCTCTATATGGAGGAAAGAGCTTCCGTAGCATAGTGGTAGTGCGTTCGCTTCGTAAGCGAAAGGTCGCGAGTTCGATCCTCGCCGGGAGCTTTTGGTATTTTCTCTTTTTTCTCGTATATTTGCTTATATTTTGATGATTGGTTTTCATAACAAAAGTCCTCTTTTAGTTCTCTCTCTATCTCTCTGTCCTGTGGAAAGAGCTTCCGTAGCATAGTGGTATTGCGTTCGCTTCGTAAGCGAAAGGCCGCGAGTTCAATCCTCGCCGGGAGCTTTTGGTGTTTTCTCTTTTTTCTCGTATTTTTGCTTCTATTTTGATTATTGGTTTTCATGGCAAAAAGTCCTCTTTTAGATCTCTCTCTCTCTCTCTCTCTCTGTGGAGGAAAGAAAGAAACAGTGCAGCATTAGCATTGGAAATGGAGAGTAGTACATCAAGAACAGGTGGACTTGCATGGCACTTCCAACCCCAGCTTGATCATTGTCCAAGAAAGTCTTATAAAAATGCATTCTTTGCGCTTGTTCTGATCTAATTAAATGCATGTTCAAAGCGTCGTATCAGATCGATCATCATTGCTGCGGACTGACTCTGAGCAACGCGTATCATATTTGCAGCACCACAATGAGAACTCGTTCATGCTCATCATCATCACCACGGCATCTGCAGAGAAAGGAGAAAGCGGCAGTTCCCTCATTCGGACCAGAGACCGTTATCAACACCACCTGCAGCGGAATCATTGAGGTGGAGACATGGAGCCGCAGAGATGGGGGAAAAGAAAGGATTCCTTCGCCAAGTGCTCGATGCCAAACGCGAGTACTGTTCTTGACTCACCCTTTACAACTCCGCCAATGGCTTTCTGCAGCGGCTAGCTCAGCATGTGTGTGCAGGGCCCTGAGGAGATGTCGATACGGATGTGGTGAAGGCAAGGCAGGACCAATTTGGCTCCGAGATCCTTCATGGCGCCCCCTCTTCCTCTGGTTGTGGTAGCTGATTAGGGTCGTCCCTACCATGTGACCTGTTGCATGATCCCTTCTTCCTTTCTCAGCAAAATTACCCAGCTTTGAAGCTTACGTGCATGAGATGCAATCTGGCCGCATGACAGAACCTGAGATTAAGAGCTAGGTACTCTCGAACATGGTGGTCCATATTGGCATCTTCCCTCGGTGATTTCACGGTTTCCACTGCAGTTATCTTTGGGCCATCTCCTTGGAACACACCTTTCTTTATGATGCATCAACATGTGCGTGATGCCTGCCATTTACGCACCCAACTCTCCATTGATTTGAGAGCTTGTAATGCGGCAACAAAAACAGGTTCATATGTAACCTTTCATGGACAATTACCCTACACCAGAAGCTGATGCAGAGGCTTCCTTGCAGAGAATAAAGCAGAGTCATTTCTGAGAGGGGGCGGGTAGGTGATCAATCAATTGTGGGCAATGGAGGCCTCATCGGTTCCCCCAATGGCAAGTTGAGAAGCGTGGAGAACGGCGGCAACTGTCTATTCTATGGCGCCCAATGGAGCCACTCCTCGTGCCCAAAAGTTCCACAAGCAACCAATGTCCTCACGCTCGTGAGCTGTACCAAGAAAAAATATGACCAAGGGAGAGATGTAGAGAGAGAGAGAGAGAGAGAGAGAGAGAGAGGAAAAAGAACTAATCTTGCAGTCGATTACAGTCGAGACTTAGACTCTTGAAAGAGCCGATCTTTCCCCCACGAAAGAGCTGAAAAGAAGTAGAGAAAAACAAATGGACAACTCGAAATGGTGAGGAAGAAAAGGGGACGGCTTTGCTTTCCGGCTGTTCTTCTTCTTCCCGCCAATGGGTCCTTCTACTAAAAGCTCACATTCCCAGGGATCCACATTGGAAGCCCTAGCTCTGCATCTCGCCCTCTTCTCGGTTTCCTCTCGGTTAGTACCCCGAGATTTCCGTCTTTGATTCCCGGGGAGCTTAGCAGCATCAAGGTGGCCGATTTCGGCCTTGATAGGATGATTCGTAATAATAGGTATGTTATTACCGCTATCGATGCACGAAAAGAAGGATTTTTCCTGAACTTGCATGTTCTGGATTCTAGACATGGCGACAAGATTTGACGTTTCTGAAAACTATCGTCCGATTTTAACGCCGCAAATTCTTGCAGCATATGGTTGTCAAAATCAGAAATCATCTCCGGTGTAGCTGGTAATTAATTTCTTTCAGCGAGTAGAAGTAGGGTGGAAATCTTTCTTGCATTTTCCTCTGAAAACAAAGTCTTTGTTCTTTTAGTGATTGCGGAGTTCATTTGCTGCAAATGTAGCGCTTTACCATACTTCTTTCGATGGTGGTGGACTCCTTTTGGCTTGATTATAGGTTGTAGATGCTGATTGTTTTACCGTACCGCTAAAAGTACAATACAGTAGCAATTTTGCCGTTTAGTCGAATGTATGTGTTGGTCTTCATAACCCATCTATAGTTTGTCCGACCCTTTTTGACAGACTTGTAGTTTTGAGTGTTAAGAAACAGGAATTTTCAAAAGGAATAAACGTACTTTGGGTAAAGTTTGGTTTATTTTGTTTCTAGAGATCCTTTTCCCTCTTCATTAGCTGCTGGCTGAGTGCTTCTGAGATCTGAATGCCATTGACAGTGATGCTTAATTTGAATACCTTGCAGGTCAAGATATGCTTTTATAGCTTGCTTCTGTTGATTCTGAGAAAGGTATAACAATCTGCTGAAGAAAGTTCACAGGTGAAGATGGTAGGAATACTGCAATTCTTTGATTTTGGTCAGGGTAGATCCTCCCACAAGCTGCCGCTGCTTAGTAAACGGAACGATGGTGAGATTTCTGTCCCTTCAAATCTAGTGTTTTCTGTTTATCCAACACTAGAATGCAAGATGTTTGTGGTAATGCCACTGTCGTTAGTTACAGCCAGCCATACTCTAAAAGGAGAATTACAGTGCACTGTAACTGATTAAATTTTTACCTTTACTCTGTGTTCCAGAACTTATCTTTTCATTGAAATTAGCTTCTGTATGTATTGGTGCCTCTGCAGGGCTTGAAGCTCCTAGGAACAGCTTGGAGTTTCCAATGGAAGCATATCAGAGCTTTCAAGTGGCTCATGAGGACATTCCGGTAGGTTGTTTGGTTGATATTTTGCATCATTTCACCTGAAATGAGAGTTGTTTACTTTTTATAGAGCAGCCTTTTGCCTCACAAGTGCCAGAATATAATTTGGTTTTGTCCATTACTTCCTGTACTGTCTTCATCTGCAGCACAAACCCTTGCTATGCTTGCTGGTTTTGTAATCTTGGTACCATTATGTTTCTGGATTACATATTGTTTTGTAAAGCAACAACTCATAATTTTTTAGGTGGACTTTCTAGGTTTAGGGCTTGTGTTCTCTCAATCTTGAAATATTATTGTGAAGATTTGATATGCTTGTTCGATGTGCATGATCATTTCAGTACTCCCATCGTTACTCCAACAAAGATGGTGTCTGTCAAAATGGAGCTCGTATGAAAGAGTTGATTGATGATGAGATGTCCAAAAGAACAAAGGATCGATGCAATGGACCAAGTGTGGTGGCCAGACTGATGGGAATGGATGCACTACCTTCAGACATCAAGCCTGTGATCCATGCGAAGGAGCCGAATGACATGAAGAAACCGAGAAAGGAGCTTGCCAGTATCTCTTCTAATCAGCAAGCCTCGCTAATCTTGAAAACCATGAGACAGTCGAATGAGTTTTTGCCTTATCAAATCGAGCAAGATTTTGATCAGCATACCAAGGACCGTGATATGGATAAACCACAACCAAGAGAGCATCCTCAAGAGGAATTATTGCAGAAGTTCAAGAAGGAATTTGAGGAATGGCAAGCATCCAAGGCATGGGAGAGATCAGTGACCCTTGAACTCGGAAATGACCTTCGAAAGGAAAAACATATAAACACGTCTCCACAAGAAATTCTCAACAGTTTTGTGGATGCCAAGAGAAATTCATTTGTGAAGAAAACCACAGAGTTCAAACGTCATGTTCCATTGGCTAGACTAGGCACACATTGGGAACAAGAGGACCTTCTGAGTTCTGAAGCTTCTGTGAGTAAACATAGTGAAACTGGACTAACAAAAGACAATTTTTTCGGAGACAATGCACGAAGTAAGTCCTTTGCTCCTAAATCTGATCATGAGATGGAGATATCTACTTTGCCACGAAGGATAGTGATTCTTAGACCTGATTACGAGATGAATGACAACACTGAAGAGTCCTGCTTATGCTCACCTGTGATGTTACAGAAAGGAAAGAACATGCATGATTTCCTTGAACAGGTCAAGGAAAGACTCATTATTGAAATTGAAGGGAAACCCAGCCTTGAGACCACAACTATATGGGCTCAGTCTGAGGCTTTTGCCAGCGAAAGATTATCTGATTGCAAACAAATTGTACCAAAAACTGTCAAAGGGTTAAGTGAATCTTTTTCTATAGGTTACAAGACTACATTGATGCAATCAAGATCGACAAGGTCATATAGAAACGAAGTCCAATTCAGTGGACGGAGTTCCCCAGAGTTTATCCCCCAGGATTCTAAAAAACTAATGTCAGAAAGGTTGAAGAATGTCCAGAAGGATGACATAGATATAATGGATCCTTTGATTTCCAGTGGGAGACTAATTACATCGATTTCAAGCAAAGAAGCAGAGAAATTCAATTATATGCAGTATCTTTCCAAGAAGAGCAGTAAAAAGGTAGCCTCCTGGGAAGAGAAGAAATTTCTAAATGAGTCAAAATCTTTTAGACACGACCAGGGGCAGGCATTTGATGTTGGTGATGAGTCTCCACCGAATCTTTTCAGATCATTTTCTGCTCCTGTTTCTCGAACTGCTTTTGGGAAACTTCTTTTGGAAGACAGGAATGCAACGGCAGCAGTCCACATCTGCAGGAAACATGAAGCATCTGAAAATGACTTAATGGAAGCGAGGAAAAAGACGAAAGATGGGTTTAACATAAAAAACAGAGTTTCAAGCTTGAAACAAAATTTTACATTAAAGGGTAAGCTTTTTGGGAAGAGGATCCAATTGATGGATGAATCAAGTGAAGATGAATTTCTATTCATGAAAGATACTGAAACTTCACCTTTTGTCATTAACTTTGGCTTTGAACAGGCAAGTTCTATGTTAAAAATTAGTTGATCCTTTCATAAGATTTGTTTATCTGATATTCTGATTGGATCTGATGATCTCAGGAGAACTCAACTGAGGTTCCACCAAGCCCAGCATCAGTGTGCAGCAGCCCCCATGATGAGATCTGTAGGCCTTACTATCCAAGTCCAGTATCTCCACTGGAGGCACTATTCCATGAAGACCATCCTTCCTTACCAGCTTCAGGAGAACCAAACTCAAATATTCCTGGTAGGGACTTCCTTAACATCTCTGTCACTCTCATGCCTGTTTGTATAACATATTTATCAGCATAAATTATCTATTCTCCCTCAGAACAATCAATGCATTTGAAAAGAACATCCTTGCGCATAGACATCCAGAGGCCCATAACTTATAAGCAGCAAGCAATCAGTGTTTGGTGGTCCTTTAAGATGCTAATGCGATAAAACTAGCACATCAAGTATCATGTTAGCATCTGCTATCTTGTCTGCATCTGACATATAAATGCAAAATAAAGCTGAAGAAGAAAAGGATTGCATAAGCAGCCATCTTTAGAATCTTCCACATGTATGGAGTAGTTTTAATTTCATAGAGCAGCTGTGATGATTGAAAGAATTTAACTACGATATTCTTCTTGTCTTTTCCAGAGTCAAATTTGCTAGAAGAAGTTGACTATGATAGATCTGAGGAAGCAACAGATGAATTAAAACCTGCTGAAGATGAACTTCCCGAGATAGAAGGCAACGCAAAAGCTTATTTAAGAGATATCCTCATTACTTGTGGCCTGTTTGAAAGAAATCACTTTAATCAGTGCCTCTGGGAGTGGGATACCCCAAGAAAACCAATTCCTATATTGGTGTTTGATGAAGTCGAGGAAACATATCGAAGAAATGACAAGCTGGAGAGTAGGACAACCCTCATTTGTGAGGGCGAAGACGCTGACTTTAGTCATAGAATTCTATTCAGTTTGCTGAACGAGGCATTGCTAAGGGTTACGCAGAATTCAAAGCCTGGCTCTACAGTGAAGAAATGGTTCCCAGGTCCCGGAAGAGTACCACAAGGGGACCAACTCTTGGACAGCTTGTGGCATCTGATTCAAGTGTACATCAACCCACCTGTGGATGAATCACATCCTTTAGAGAGCATTGTAGCCCAAGAGATGAATCAAACATCGTGGTCTGGTATGTTGCATGAGGATGTCGATATAATCTCTGTGGAGATAGAGCTTTTAATTGTAGAAAATTTGATTGATGAGTTTGTATGTAGTTTGTCATAGTCATTCATAGTCTCCTATGTTTGTGTTTGGGATGATGCTGCTGCGGCTTCTTTTTTCTATCTGTGAATCCAGTGTCAATATTGTCTTGTTAATCTTTGTATAGAGAAAAATATTGGTACAGCTTTGTGAAAGTATGTTTTCTAAAGTGCTTGTCTCAAGAAAAGTTCATCAGTATTGGGTGTTAATTGATGCTGAATGATATCAATTGTAGCTGGAAATTTTGTGTTATTCCTTGTTCGATGTTGGATGACATCTATTCCTTATTCACATTTCTTTTAGACTAAGAACAAATGAGTGAGATGGTAGAGAATGTTGCAGCTCAATCCAGCATCTGAAACAAGAGATTTCCAGAATCTAAAGACAAACATTATTCTGAGACCAAAACATCTAATGTTTCCTTTATTGTTCCACTCTGTTGCATGGTTTTGAGTTCTCACAGCAGCATCATTATTGTTGAGGATTTGCGACCTTCTTAGAACGATTTATTGACGCCCACTACATCTAAAAGCCAAAGCAGCAGACGAAGCGCGCTCGTTAACCAAAGCGACGTAGAAGTGCTTCCTCAGGCCGCGGAACAGGCGGCGCAGCCGCAGTTAGGCCGGCAAGTGCACGAGGCCTTGCCCGCCGCGGTGGCCCCGCCGCACGCGCACGGGTTGCAGTTGCAGTGGTCGCCGCACGTGCACAGGGTATGCCGCACTTCCCCACCGCCGCCGGTCGAGCACCTGCACGCCGTTCCTCCACAGAAGCAGGGAAGAAGGAAACAGGAGAACGGAGTTACTACCCACTACATGCATGCCTAGAAGCGAGGAAGAGATCGGATTCAGAGAAGGAACGGCTGGGATCACCTGCAGGCGTTGCCGCCAGGGCAAGGGACGACGCAGCCGCACGCGTTGTTGCAACCCCTGTCCGCCATCGATCTCTCTCTCTCTCTCTCCTCGTCGAACACCTTTATAAGGTGTTGAAGTCATCGAGAGGGACGAGGCGCGAGCACCGTGGCCACCACGTGACGCGCTCTCCGGCGTTACAGAGCGCGAGCAAAGGTGACGACGGCCACGCATCGGTGCATGCGTGCAACGTCGACGGAACACTTGACCACTCTCTACCCTACCACGGACGCTTAGCTAAGTGAATGGATGATATGGAACTGAATTGGCAATGCTTCATGTACAGTATATAAAGTATTTTTCATCACAGATTTGCTTCCTTTGGCTAATCCACTTGCTGTTTCCAGGAATGAGAGCGAGAGGTTTGTATTCGTGCCGTCTAATGATTTGGAGCTGCTAAGATCTCTGAAAGGCATCGCAGCTACAAATTGAAAGAGGGTTTATCACCTTTTTGGGCATCTTTCCAAGTAGCTCCATCATTAAAGCCACATGATCATGCAATGGTATCTACTGGTAATTGAGTCGATTATAACGTCTACTGTCGATCAATCGGAAGGATTTGATTCCTCTTCTCTTCCTCATCCGACTCCGACTCCGCCTTCCTCCAGCCCGGGTGTTGGCGGCGATGGCAGCTCCGCGGCCCCGAGGGAGTCGGTCACATTCGCAAGGCGAAGCAGCTGATCCGATTGGTGAACGTGGGAGGCGCTCGAACAGAGGCCGCTACCTTTGTCCGCATCTTAGATGACGCCAATGTCGTCCTCTTGTTCGGAGACAAGGTCGCCCTCTTTCTCGATTTCTTGTTCCTTTTTCGTGAAAATTCCATCATATTATGCATCCTCCAACTCCAATTATTGTTATATTTGTTTAATCTTTTCGACGGAGTGAGAAAAAATTGAACGCCGATAGTTTGCATCAAATTGTTGTAGCCATTTTCCTTGTCGTTTCTTATAGTGAGACATAATAAAAAAAAAATCGTGTTGTGGTAGGTCTTGAAGGAGTTTGAAGCTGATGGATTGCCGATTCCTCTATTGTAGATTTAGGTTTCTTTCTATCCTGCCTTGTTTGGATGACTAAGTAGGGAATTCCAAAAAGAACCGAATTGTTTTTTTCAATCGTTTGCTTGTTGCTATCTCTTAACTTTATTCATATTAGTCCTCTGGGTTTAGAGTTCTAGTAGGTTGCTAATCAGAATCTTGTGAGATCAGCCAATGTAGAGCTGCTCAGGGCAAACCCTAGAAAGCAGATCTGAACTACTTCAAAAAAAGAAGCATAGAAATTTTATTGAGGATGAATCATTTCCTTACAATGAGAAGAAATATCTTTTAATAGGGTTATGCTTCGTTTTCTGCAAGTAAAATGATATGGAGTATTCTGGCAAATAAGTACTTAAAATTATAGATGAGTAAATCCTATATATTCTGGTAAAATGATTTGGCTAAGTAAATCTTGAAAATGCCTAAAACATGGGGATGAAATCTTATATAAAAATAAACAAATTATATTACACAAATATAAATTTTATAGATAATGCTAATGGATGTGTTGCATTAGACATCTCCACTTGGGGAGAACTTGTCCAGAGCTCACAGATTAAATTTGTAGCCTTTCGTTTCATAAGAATAAATGCTTAAATAAGTTATCTAGTGCAATATTTTCTTGAGTCGATAATTCATGAATTCCAGCCAAGGATGGTAGAACTTCATCATGAGTGGTTATCAGATTAGGCAAGCTCATTATTTAATGCCACTTGACATGGCACAAAAGGGATAATAAGATGCTACTCATGACAAACAAAGCAGATCTAATTTACACTACGAAAAGAATCATTAAAAATTTTATGATAGGTACTATGGTTGCTAATCCTATTTTGTCATAAAATAGGCTGTCCAATCTATAAACATTAAAATAATTATAGATGTTTTGAATGAGACTAGCGAAATTGCTCGAGAGTGTCATTTCTCGAATGGATTGGTAGATATGGATAGACATGTACGAGTCTGATTGGTTTCTTGAACCTTGATGTGAAAGATTCATAAGACAATGATGAAGATCAAACCTATAAACATATGGTAGATATACTCACAAAACAAATGATTGACCAAATGACTCATGTGTATGATTTCACTCGAAGTTAAAAAGTCCTCTTTTCTAGAAACTTAAAGAAAGTAAATTTTTAGATTGGTTGATAAAGTGATAAATTCCGTGAATACATAGAATTTCCTAGTTGCATGTCAGTAAACTTTTATTTCACTAGTTGCGTGCCAGTGAGTGGAACCAAACTCAACTCTTGATGCACAAGGGTGAAGCCCTTGCTTGTTTACTTATTTCGTTGCTCGTTTCTTAGCTAAGCACTGTTCTGTTTCTAACACTGATCTTATTTCCTGACCCTGCTGTTGTGCTATCTAGTGATTATCCTAAGTCCAAGTTAAGCCCCTGGCATGCAAATCTAGAGATTTTCTTTTTTTTTATTGTAACTTGATACAATTAATTGATTTTGTTAGAGACTGTACCATAACAAATTTGGATATTAAGGAAAACAAGTATCATAATTTGGAAGAAATAATAAATTGCTTCAAGAAGAAATTAAAACAAATGAATTATCTAAACTATTTCTCTGGAGCGGAAGACTAGAAATTCAACTTGTAAACTTGGGTTATCTTGATGTGGATAAGTTTGAGGCAACATGCCTAGTGACATCAAATTAAAAGTATCTTTGAAATTTATTTATAGTCTTCAAATATTTGTTCATATGGGAATTTAATTCCACATCTTAAGTTATTTTAAGATTTGATTAGTCAAAACAAAGGTTTGTTATGTAGGAATTTAGGCTAAAATATTTCATGATATTATTTCATTTGCAACATTAAAATATAAGTATACATGAGTTATCTTTTGTCATTGTAAGGAATGTCTCATGGTTCATCATCAAGAAAATTTCTATCTTCCTCTTTTTACTGTATCTTAGGTGTGCTAGAGTTTGCCACGAGCAACCTTATAATATCAAATTTATGTTAGTGCTGTCTTATTGTATTTCATTTCCCTGCCTGTTAGATTGAATATGTCTCTTGCAATAAAAGTTGTTGAGGATAGTTTAAACCAAGGTTCGTTGTATCGTACCGTACTGACGTTTCGACCCAGGCTCGGTACGGTACGCCCTGGTGTACCGAATAATTTTTTATTTTTCATACTATAGCAGTGCTACAGTATAGTACCGCCCGGTACGGGGGGTACGCTTCGGTACGACAAACCTTGGTTTAAACTATAGTGAGCTCATGATGTTGATATTTTACATTACTGCATGATGCTTTCTGATTGAAAACCAGTTCTCTACTGAGTCAATCCTGACCATTTCCACATGATAGCAGTTACGGACAACTTGGAGGTACATTGGTCTTTAGTAAGTAACATTAAGATGTTCGTCAAGTTTGCCACTAATTCAAGTATGAACTCTTAAAACCATTTTCTTCGGTCTCTCCATCATGTTACTCCATGTTTGTAAGAAAGACTGCTCTCCTTAATCTAACATGTGGGAATGATCCAAGGAGAGAGGAGTTGAAGGAGCTAAAACAAAAAAAGAAAGAGGAAATCAATATGATTGCGCGTAAGCAAGTCCGACACATATTCTGACCAGGGTTGGGGTGTCTAATTATTCAGATTGGTCTTTTCACTCGGCTTAGATTCTAGTTCATGTGAATTGTCACGGAGATGATCACCTTATTAACCACCATGGTTGCCTTCTTGCTTAATACATATTCTTTTCTTTTCACATCAAGAGATCTAATGTATCACGACTTTACATTGGCTCTTCTTGTGGAGATAAAAGAAGTTATATCAAAAGTACAATTATAACATGGAGGAGAAATATTACAAGAGTATGTTGGACAAAAAAGTCATGAAAGAGAAATCGAATAGTAGAAAAACCTTTAATATCATAGTGCCCTAGTTTTGTATGCTTCCGAGATGTAATGTTAAAACATTCACACCTTTTGCTATTGTTATTCTCTTTTTAGTAAGTACTTTCATAGATGCTATCACTGCAATCTTGTAGTTTTTTATTTAATACTTTCATCTACAAATGGGAGCTATATCTCTATTCATGTCTGTTTATCATGGTGTCATGTCTTATGAATGAATCGTGATCAATTATCCTTCAAATTATATTTATTTATCTTTGATAATTACCAAAATATAGTGGGAAAGATGATGGAGGAAGCTTCGTACATGAAGATGATAATGAACAAGTAGATAGAGGTCCTGAGGAGGCAAATCTCCGCCTACGCCACCATCTCAGAGCAACTGATGGAGATACACAGGGCCATCAAAACACTGCAAGACTCGTTCCCAAGTATTCTCTCCTAAAAATTTGATTTTTGGTTTAAGATAGAGTTGAATTGGCATTTTTTGTGATAATTCTCTGTTTTAGCATAGAAGGGTAGGTCCTGAGTAATGGAAAACTTGATTTGTTGCTTGAATATTCATTTCATCGAATCAAGCTAATTCTATTGGGTATCATTTATCTTGAAATTTATATGAAGGCTTTGGAAATATAAATTATTAGGCACATATATGGCTTGGTGAACTTGAAGGTATATTGCAGAGATAATAATGTTGTTAATGTTGTGTTGATTAATCCACATCATTCCTATTAAAATAGCTTTCTTTTGTTCATGGTCGAGTAGAATTAGAATCATATCACATTACTGAATAGGATACCCTATCAATCAATCCCACTACGTGGATGAGAACTTGAGATAATATAATATTTCATTTAAGAACATATGGATTATCATTTTATTAAAGATAAAAGATGTGAATTAAGTGAGAAGTGAATTGGAGTTCATCCATGTGCTTGCATAAACCCTGTGGCTCAAGCCATAACTAGAGTTCTAACTTAAGTAGATGAATTAGCAATGGAGATGATGTTCTCAATGTGCCATTCCTATCTATTGAGATAGCTTTATTTTTTTCATGGATTAAGTAGAAATAGAAACATATAATTGTTGATTTGGGTTACCCTATCAAAAAATCTCACCACATCTGTTTTGTTGACATTAGTGTGCTAACTTGGTTATATAAAGTGGTTATTGATTATTCTAGTCATTGGTTTATAAATGTCTATGACAATGGACATGTAATTGTCCCCTGAGTTCTCATGGGACTACTTACCAGAACTATGTGTGTGAGAATATGAGGTAACATAATATGTATCAATTAAAGGAATATGAATTATTATATTATAGATGATGGTTATGTGTTCCATAAGGTTTGGAGTTCATCTATTTACTTAGCTCCCATGGTTCATGCCAACACCCAAGTTCTAGTAATAAAACAGGATTTGTTGGAGATAGATCTGAAAAACAAAAAAATTATGGCTCAAGAAATCAGTCATATCTATTATAAGTTAACAATAATCTGAAAATTGATCTTGTCATGTCGATCTACGGAGGCAATGCATGTTAGATTTTGATTCCTAGTGGATAATCTAAAGCAAACTAAGGTAAGAGGCAATGATCTATTGTTGTCAATCATTTGATTTGATCTAACATTATAATGATCATGTATATGTAGAACTCATAGATCGATTTTGATTGACGGTGCCAAAATTATATCTTATGCATGTTAGACCAATAACGAATGTTTATTATAATTTCATATGAAAGATCAAGAAATGTTTATTATAATTTCATATGAAAGATAAAGGCTAATTACATATTACGTTATGTAATTAGTTATCGTTAATATCTCAACCCCTATATTTTCAAAAGTTATATTAAGATTCATGAGTTTACGAAAATAAAATATTTAACCATGTTGTTCTAATAAAACTTTTTATTTTTAATCCTGTAAGGATCTTGATGTTTTAAGTATAAAAATCTAATGTGACTTTTGAAAGTATAAAAATTAAAATGCTAAAGATAACTAATTATAAGAATTAATCTGTAATTAGCTCGAAAGGTCATACAAAAGCATAAACCCTGTGTATGCTAGAAATTAACGCAAATCTTCTCATTGAGAATGTATTATCATCAACTTGTAAGCAAATAAAATAATATAACTGATCAAATGATACATGGGTAGTTTCCACAACATACTACAGATCTAAAAGGTCATCAAAGCTCAAGCACTGTTAAATGTTAATAACTCTCTGGTTGAGCATTTTCCACTATCCCCTAAAGGTTAGCCTGTAATGCATAAAGCAATGAGGGCTCCTTCATTATTCCCACTAATTCATCAACCAATTTTACATCCATTTAACAAAAATGAACAATAACTATATATTTTGCACAATACAACACATCATAGTCTGATGACGTTACTGCCTTGAAGTTGCTTTCTCCAAAAATGTCACAATTGATTTCCATCAATCAAATTGCAGCATGTAGCAGAAGCTTGTCACCTGCCCACCTGAACATTAAGCTTACTCATGCCAATCTCCAGCTTCCCCACACCTGCTCCATTATTTTTACCGTTGGCTTTTGCATCTCTGTTCTTAATCCATGGATGTTGTAGACATTGTTCCGCCGTTGGCCGCTTTTCTGTCGCAAAATCAAGTAGAGGGCAAAGGAACTCTGCAAATTCACGAGCATCGGCCTCACTAAATTTGTATTTGTCAACCAGTAGCTGATCTAGTGGCCAGAACTTCAATCTTTTGATCCTCTTCAGGTCTCCATACCTATCAAAGTAATCCTTTGATCGGGATCCCGTAGTAGCAACCTGAAGAGCATGAAGACACTAGTCAGTATTATGTGTTAAGAGTTGAGATAACTAAGAGCATTTATTACCTTTTTGGGCATCTTTCCAAGCAGCTCCATCATTAAAGCCAAATGATCCTGCAAAGGAACCAACGTTATCTACTGATAATTAAGTTCACCAGAGAATAGGAAACAGTTTTCCTAGTTTCATGAAGTTTGTGCAAGTAACATTCCATAAAAATATGGTATCTTTAGTAACCAATACGTAAGTTAAGTGCTTACGTTCTGTCTATGCTTTCCTAAAGAAAAAAGAAATTGATTCTAGTACCTCCCGAAATGATTCTACTTATGCTGTAATGAAACATAGTCTTACACCTGATCAATTAGGAAAGATTTACTTACTACTTTCAAGATGATCATTTTGAACCATTAAGATAAATATAGAGAATGAAAAAAATTATATCTCAACAGAAAAATGATGCCAGAAAAGTTACGTGGAAATGTGCTGTTCTGGGACTCGGAACAAAATTTTAAATAGATCATGCTGCTCAAATTAAAACAAACTGGGATGTCAGGTTAACATGCCAGTGTTGCTGAAATAAGAACTGTGAGTAAATAAACAATCGTCTCAAAAAGAAATCTGCATATGACAGTTAAAAAAAGACCATATTTTATTTCTGTTCACCTTTACAAAGACTATTGTTGCTGAAGCTTGTAATCTAATTTTCAATAGACCACTTCAAAAAACATTTACCAATATCCCTCACTCCTTTCTATTTTGTTGTTATTTGTTTATCATGATCTTGTGCAAGCCAACCTGATATGATCTGTTTTCCTTCCTACTCTATATAATCCTGATCCACCTCTCGCCTATTTGAGCTTCCTTGTTGTTATCAAATCCTAATACACTTGTTCCAAGTCTAAAAGAAGAAGATCTATTTGCTGAAATTGCATCAATAGGTATTAAATCTAGAAGTAGCAAATGTAACATACAAGTATCTATAAATTCAGCCTTTTGAGATATTGCAATAAGATGAAAATATATATATATTTTCATTAACAAGGATGAGTTATACTTTTAATTGCTGAAGCCACTATATGTCTTAACAATTTCAGCCAAAAACTACTGAATTGAGATGAGAAACAGCCTTGACTAAGAACCAGATTTTGCCTATCTTGTTCCTGAATCCAGAATAAAATTTGGAAGTATGTGTACATATCTAAAAATAAGTCAACTAAATTTCTCATCACGATTGTCGATTAAGTTAGGACTTTCCTTATTCATCCAATTTTCGAGGAAAAAAAAATAGCACTCATGTTTATATAGAAGTAGGAAACACACCTCATCTTCACTGTATCCTTGGCCACTTTTAGGTGCAAATAGCATATCTCCAGTAGCAAGCTCAAATGCCATGCATGCAAAGGACCACATATCTGTAGAGAAGGAGTAACCAGCACCAAGAACAACCTCAGGTGACCTGTACTGCCTAGTCTGGATATCATCAGTTAACTGTTTATCACACCAACAAGCATTCCCAAAATCCACAATCTTGCATCTAAGATCAATTCCTTCCAAGGTCCTTTCCAGCTGCAAAATCCCGGAAGTTGAAGCACTTGTCTCAGAGATCCTCGCCCTTGCCCTCTTTGCCTTTTTTTTAAAACTCTTTTCAATCATATTGACCACTACACTGCCATTTGGGTTGCCCTCTGACCTCTCTAGGATTGGGGTAAGTACAGACCTGACTGGGTCTTTTGAAAGATCAATGGTGGAGACAAGAAGAATATTCTCCAGTTTCAAATCTGTGTGAATGATGCCGACTTCCCTGTGCAAATAATCGAGACCCACCAAGATAGACCTGCATATGTTTCTCACCCTATTCAGTCCGATGCCTTTGTAATGGTTGTACTTGACAAGACGAAGAAGGCTATCCCCAAGGAATTCAATTACCAGGCAAAGATGCTGGCCATTTGGTCCAGAATGCTTAAAGTGGTCAATTAATCGAACTATACATTTGGAATTTGAGGTATCGCCTTGAGCAATTGCCGAGAGCAGCTCAATCTCATGGAGAGCGGCTTGAGCGAATTCTGGTGCACTTTTTTGAATTTTGAGAGCAACAAAACTCTACAAGAAAAAGCAAATCCAAATTAATCCTTGAACTAGAAGAGAGGCTCCTTGAATTAGAAAAACTTGGGGGTCTATTGATATAGTAGGACAGAAAAGAATGACCCAATGCATGATGCGTCAATATACGAGCCTTGTCACTGTAAACCGAGAGGCTATCTCCATGACTCAAGTGCTTGTCAACAAGAAATCTTACCGTAATGTGCAAGGCTTGCCTCATAGTAGGATATAAATGGCAAAAGAATAGATAATAACATGCAAGAAGAGTGCATTGAGATCAGAAAAACAGCAATCCACATAAGATGGAACATGAAAAACGATACACGAAGATCGGATCAAGACCAATGTAGAAGTAGAGTTAACATGAACCATTACCCTTTACAGATCCATCAAGTGACTTAAAATGAGAGAAATAATAATTGAAATGAATACATAATGCCAATCATCATAAATTAAAGTTGATGTCTTTGGCAGCTACTGGCACTCAATTAGACCAGAGTGGCATGCTTTTTAATATAACATATCCCCAATAAACGATATCATTGAGCCTAGCATAAACAAGCATGGAAATGAATGAAACATGATAAATGCTAGTCCTTTTTTCCCGCATAGGAGCAGCAATCAGAGGCATAATCATTTATCACGAAATAAAGACCTGATCTTCTCAATGATTATTCAATCGACCATTCAATTAAATGAAATTCCGAAACGTCAAATCGAAAAGCGATCGGAGATCGAGTGAAATCGCATCCAAGGACGAAAAGATGAGATCTTTCGCAGACAATTCACGACGATCTTTCGGCAATTTCGATCTGAGGCAGGAATTGGCAATCAAAGGCCCAATCTTTCTCCACGACGAAAGAGAAACAAGGAAACAAAGATGCAGAGGGAAGGGAAGGAGGAGGCAGCGTACCTGGGATCGAGTGTCATAGGCGAGCCAGACGGTGGAGAAATGGCCCCACCCAAGCTTCCGCTGGGCGATATACCGCCCGCCGGCGAACTGATCGCCCACCCTGACGGCATGGTACCCTCCCTTCCGGTAGGCGTCGACGCCCTCGTCCTCCTCCGACCCCGACGACGAAGAGCACGACATCTCTCCCTGCTTCCAAAGTTCTCGTCTTTATTCCCCACAGCCAAGAAGAGAAGGGGAAACCCGTAGAAGAAGAGGAGAATAACGGGATCCGAGGAAGGAGACGATGGCCACGACTGGTCGAATGGGACGACCGCTTCCACCGTCCGAAACGTGTTTGCGTTAATGAAGTGAACCCTACATGCACTAATATGGAAGCAAGGATGGTTTGGGCGATCATTAATCGCTTCAATAGCTGTGCGCGCATGAATCCAGTGTGGCGGATGATCGAACCAACACTTCCATCTGATGCTGCGGCTGTCAATGGTTGGCGACCGGTCCAAGTCACGTTCGGTGACGGTCCAATTTATGGGGTATATCGGTTCGATGCGCACCAAATTGGGTTTGATAAGTCAAATCCACATGAATTAATTTACATTTACGTTACAAGAGACATGTTTGGAAATATTGAAGAACAAAAACGGATTAATTACATATTATTCTTTATAATTAGATTTAATTAATATTTCTTATAATTATTAAAATAAAACGTATAATCATATCTATTCTATCGGTTTAAAGGACGATATAGATATAACATTGGTGTTAATTAATATTTCTTATAATTATTAAAATAAAACATATAATCATATCTATTCTATCGGTTTAAAGGACGATATAAATATAACATTGGTGTTAATTAATATTTCTTATAATTATTAAAATAAAACATATAATCATATCTATTCTATCGGTTTAAAGGACGATATAGATATAGCACACAAATATAGAGGGACATATAGCACACAAATATAGAATGACAAAATGATTGCTTGGTATCTGTATTATTTTTATCCTTTCGTCGATAAAACTAATAATGTTTATTTTCATAATTATAAATTTTTAAAATTTTTAAATCTAAATAACAAGTACTAAAGAAACCTAACTACAGGCATAACGAGTGATATGTTATTAGTCCCAACAAAAACACTTCCGAGTCATTAGCAATCCCAGTAATCCACATGTTTAGTGTGTGAGATGGCTGCCACCAGGATTCTGCCACTTCCAAACATAGATTTGCCTCTAGTCAAAGGTTGTCCGCCGGTGGTGATGGCTGCTGCAGGACACAAACACAAGTAAACATGTTCTTCTCACATCTCATTTCTAGTCTGTTCTTACGGAGAATTTTGATTGTAATGAGAATAACAATATCAATTCGACAACAAAAATCTGGAAAGATTGAACTGACTACTACACACTGTTCTTCCCCCTTGTAGTCGGTGTAGCTTATTACACACAAACCCCGACACAAACAGCTTGTTGCTACAAAAGAATGCAGACAAACCAACCTTACATGTTGTAGATAGATTCCTTTAGGCTCCTCTTCTCCTCAGTTAAAATACTATGAGAAGTTGAGATCCAATCCTCACATCTTCTTCCTTCCTTTATCTTTGATGATGCGTGTGTGTGTGGGGATTTACTGACCCAAATTCTACTAATTTTAAGACTGCACAGAGTTGAAGATGGACATGAGAGAGGACCAGGTGCCGGAGATGGCTAGCCCCATGCCGACGACGACGATGGCGATGTCGGCCGTGGCCTCGGCCCAGCCCAGCTCACCGCTGAACACCTTGAGGTGGAACGCAGCCGGCAGCACGAAGCCGAGGACGACGCACACACTGCTCCCGACCAACGAGAGGAAGTCGGCGAAGTTGGGCACCAGAGTCGCCGCCAGGCTCACCGCCAGCACCAACGCCCACCGCAGCCACCAGCAGTACCTCTTGCCGCACAGCCACCGCTCCGCGACCTCGAACACCGGGTTCATCATCACCGGGAACGTGAAGAAGAGGTTGATGCAAAGGCCGAGCTGGATGAGCAGCGTGAGCACGCCGGCGCCGAGGTTGGTGGTGATGATGTCCCTGGTGTCGTCGCCGAAGGCGGCGTAACCGAGCACGCCGAAGAGGCCGTAGAGGAGGGCGATGAAGGCCATGGACAGGCCGAGGGTGCGCCCGAACTTGGACTTGTCGGCAGCCTCGGCCTCGAGGGGGAGGACCATGCCGATGCCCTCGAAGGCGTAGACCGCGACGCCGGCGCCGTAGAGGAGGACCGACGGACCGGCGAATGCGTGGATGGGCGGGGGGCGGGAGACCATGATGGAGACGTCCTCGGCGATGACGACGCCCATGGCGCCGAGGTCGACGACGTCGGCGAAGATGCTGAGCGGGGCGAGGAGGGTGAGGCTCCGGATGGAGTTGAGGCCCAGCTGGAAGGGCAGCATGGCCAGCACGTAGAGGGCTTTGGAGGAGAGGAAGGGGAGGGAGAGAGGGAGGAGGTGGGTGAGGGAGCTGGAGATGAAGATGAGGTAACCGACGCAGAACCCGGCCTGGCTAAGCACGATCATGGCATCGACGGCCAGGCGGCCGAGGGAGCCGGATACGGCGAGGCCGAGGTCGCCGAAGGAGGCGATCTTGGCAGATCCGTCAAGGTCGAGGCGGCGGCGGGTGCGGACGATGAGCATCATGCAGTGGAAGGTGAGGGCGGCGACGGCGAGGAGGAGGAGGGCGCCGGCGGCCCACCCGGTGCGCCGGAACGCGTACGGGAGGCCCAGAACGCCGGAGCCCACGATCGCGATGAAGACGTTCGCGAACGTCTTGGGCTGCGACGACAGCCGGCCCCGGAGGTCGCCGCCGCCCACCGACGGAAGCAGCGGCGCCGCCGACGCGTCCAGGCCGTAGCTGGAGGAGCACGCCTCGTTCCCAAACACCATGGAGTCGATCGAACCAAGCAATCAATGTGCTGTTCTGAGGGAGAAGCGAGGAAAAGGAGAAGAAGGAAGACGATGAGAAACGGGTGGTGACATGACTGCTATTAAAGATGAGGGGAACCGTGAGACATAGTTGGAACGCCGAGGGAGTTCGAGAACGACTTCGCTTCTCATGGACCGTACGATTATGGCAATATTAGCTGGACTCAGCGATTGCTTTAATGCGAGGGTTTCGATCGATGCGACGTATTTGATCTTTAAAAACTGCGTTATAATCATTTTTAGGGTTTTGATTCAAACAGGATATTGTTTTTAAGTTTTTAATCAGATATTTATATGTATGTATAAATATATACATAATTTATATATACATATATATATATATATATATATATATATTATATACAAGTTCAATATTTAAAGTACACCTCACCTTTGAATGGACAATTGGGATTTTAAATGGATAAGAATAAATTCGTATGAAAAGTTCATGTTATTATTATTATTATTATTATTATTATTATTTTCGAGTGTTCTTTTATATATTGTCCGTACATTTCCTACTTTTTTCTATATTTTTTTCACATGTCTAAATATATTTAATTAAAGTAACTCATTGAATTCAATGAAATCGTTCAATTAGACTGATTTAACCATCCGAAAATTTCAGAGAGGTCTAGAATAAATAATAATCAATAAAATCAAATATTATTAATATTTTATTTATTTATTTTATTTTTTATATATATAAATATAAATATATAAAATTAATTTTAAACTAGAAATATAAAAAATACTAAAATTATGAAAAATAATAAAAATAAAATCAACTTATTGAATATAATAATACTATTGGAATATTTATTTTTAAAAAATAATAATATAATATTAAAAATAATAATATAATATTAAAAAATAATAATCTAATATTAAAAATAAATAAAAATAATAATTAGATCTCAATGTCATTATAGTGAACCATCAAATAATAAAATACTATTTTTATAAATATTATTTTAGATAAATAATTAAAAATAATATGTAAATAAAATCTCAAAAAAATAAAAACCATTGTTTATAAATGTATTATGCAGTACTTTTCATATTAGAATTCAAATTAATTTAATACTCAAACTCTTATTTTATTATTATTTTTATATAATTTTAATTAGAATAAGCAAAAAAATAATGTATCTCAAGTAAAATTATCTATTTTGAAGATTTAAAAACAAAAAAGGTCACTTTGGCCTTTATAAGTCATTTCCAAAGTTTTCTAAAAATTTAAGAATTTTGAAAAGAAAAAAAATGAAGAACGCGAACTATGTTATTTTAAGAGACATTAACACTATTTTTGAATAGGATCCAACAATAATGGAACCTCATTTAAAAACAACTTATGTCTCTAAATCTTTCAACTAAAAGCTTTATAAAACCTTATATAATAATATTCAAGTGATTTTTTTTTTAGCCAAAGTTATTGTAAATTCACTTAAACTAATAGAAAAAATGACATTATTATTAGCTAAGGAGTGAAATAAATAATATATATTTTACATTCTTTAAAAAAGGAAAAATAATTTATGAGTATTGTTAAAACTTCAAGATTTTTCGAAAAAAGTGAGAAGGGTTACACTATTTTTGAATGAGTCCCAAAATGGTATAATCTCATTTAAAAAATAGTGTAATCCAAGTCCCTAAAATTTTTTCCTCACCAAACTTCATAAAACCTTATATGATCGATAATATTCAAATGGTTTTTTTAATCTAAATTAGGTGTAAATTCACCTTAAATTGGATAAAATTAAAAAAAAAACATAATTTCATGCTTTTAAGGACTGAATTAAATAAAAATACCTATTTTATATGCTTATAAATATAAAAATTAATCATTTAAGCTTTTGTAAGTCATTTCTAAGTTTTTTTCTGAAAATTTAATTTTTTAAAGAAAAATGAGAAGTAAGTTATACTCTTTAATAAGATTTAAAAACAATATAATCCAATCAAAAATTAATGTATCTAATTTTTTTTCCTTAAAGTTTAAGAGACCTTATCATATACAAATGATTTTTAGCCCAATGTAGCTATCTATTTACCTTAAATTAGTTAAAATTAAAAATAACAAAAAATATATATGTTTTTAAAGGATGAAATAAAGAACAAAAAACCTATTTTATAGAACTAAAAATTTTAAAAAATGGTAATTTAGGTATGTGTAAATCATTTCCAAGGTTTTTTATAATTTAGAAATTTTTGAAAAATGGGATATGAGTTATACAATTTTCGAATTAGAATCATAAAAACAATGTAACTAAAGTTTTTAAATTATTTTCCTTAAAACAGTGAAAAATTATTTTATTAAAAAATATATAACTCTATTTTTAAAAAATAGTACAACTCAAGTTTTTAAATTATTTTCCTCAAAAGTTCAAAAATCAGTCAAGTGACTTTTAGCTCAAACTGGTTGTAAATTTTATCTCAAATTGGCGAAACTATGAAACTATAAATAAAATTTACTTATTTATATGGTTAAGAATAGAAAAAAAAAAAGATCATTTATATCTTTCTAAGTATTTTTTAAGTTTTTAAAAAATTTAAAAAAAAGGTCGGAGTTGAGTTGTAGTATTTTTGAATAAGGTTACGACGATATAACATATTCAAAAATAATGTAACTCAAGTGAAATATATATATATATATATATATATATATATATATATATATATATATATATATATATATCTCAAAACTCCAAAAGAAAATCTTTTAAGATAAATCCAAATTTTAAGCCCACAAAAAATAACGAAAAAGACAACTCAAAGTTGTCTACGGCCAGTGTTTTGTGTTTCTTCCGTGCCAGTCTCAAACACTGTGTTGGAAAATATAATCGGAGAATAATTCATATTTTCTTTTGAATATGTGAAATGGGTCTCGAAATTAAAAGAAAAAACCAATGAAATAAAATGCATAGGGCGTTTAAATAACATCTTCCATTGTGTTCGTGCATGTTACTCGTGTTTGTTGTCCTTATTCCAATCGATATCAAAGAAATCATTCCAAGCGAAGCTGATAAGGAAATTGCCATTGTTTAGGTTGATCGATGCAGTCAACGTAGAATAGTCGATCAATCCCAAGAGATGGTCGGTCCAAACTCACGTGGTTCGAAGGACCAAAGAATTCTTCGGACTGAATCGTGTGATGAAGAAGAAGAAGGGAGAGAAGGGCACAAACCCGTCTTCCTTCATGCTTCCTTTTTCTCCCTTAGCCATTGCCATCAGTTTGGGCACGTAGTTTTCTGTCATAAGCGGTTTATTCTATAATTAATATAGAATTTAAGGATCGATATGTACGGAATTGATAGAAAAATCATATCTACGATGGGAATCAGTCACTCATCATCATCGGAAAAAATTGGGGATTGCCTATATGCTGCCTCTATTATAGATTGTTATAAATCATCTATCATGGGAGGAGGACTTTTGTGATGGCTGAGAGTGAGTTGGGCAGTCTTGAAATCCCATAGGATAATAAAAAATCAAAAGAATATACAAATATTATTAATCATAAAAATATTATAGGATCAGATGTAAAATGTTTTGAAAATATTTGTCAAGATTATACGACCCTTAGATTATTATCACTCAAACACAATCACAATCCTTTTATATATTCTGTATCATAAACTTCAAAGAATTTATAAAAAAAAAATTTATACTTTTTAGAAATCTTATAGAGCACCCTCTGGATATCATTTAGAAAATTTTTATTTGATTTGTGAGCGAATCATCATCGAATCCAAAAATTATAACTATGTTGATTTATAAGAAAAACTAAATTTATCTTTTTTTCTCTCTCTTCTTATCATTCATTCATAGTATTACTACGAGCAATTGATTATGGACAAAAAAAAAAAAAAGATGAGAGAATATTTATAATTTCTCATTAATCGATTTGATATGATAAAAAAAAAAGATCTATAATCTCTGAATAATGTCACATATCCTCATCTCCTTGCGTGTATTCGCATATTATATGCTTAGTTCTCATGAGATTCTGTTTATTTATAAATGAGAACATACGGTGTAGGATAAGTACTCATGAGGGTCCATTCCATCAAGATCATTTTGATTAAAAAAAAATTATCATAAATAAATTTTTTTATTAACCAATAACTATAATCAAAATATAATTATATTCATAATATATTTTATCTAATTATATAACATCACATAATCTAGCAAAGGTGTATATATATATATATACATTGCTGAACCAGAGAATCTGATAGAATGAGCTGAGCTGAGATGAGATAAAGTGGACTTGATGAGATTATTAAACCAACGCAAAGCATATAGGAGTGGTCGGTCTCTCTCCCGATATGAAGGTTAAACTAAAAGAAAGTATTTGCTGAGAGGGGATTTCAGCGTCACTTTACGCGGAACATTCAACTGACATCACAACTATCTTTAACTGTTCTCTCTTCTTTTTGACGTGTGAGAGTGACCAAATACTCAAATCTCCCCTTACGAACTTGGTCTAGTAGGAACTGGTCATTTCTCAACTTGCGATCCACTTTTGCAGTAAATTGCCCAAGAAGAACCATGCATCTCAGATGCAAATCTGAGTGCATGCTTGCTTGCTCACTAGTTGCATTGTCTCCCCAACATCCCTTTTAATTCATCTGAAGAACCTTCATTTATGTTCTATCAAGCTTACAACCATGAAAGTGAAACCATGCAAACCAAGACGAAGCATTTGATGTAGTCTTGGGAGCTTGAGAGTTGAGAAGCTTGACGAGCAACCTTTGGCTTGCACACATCGTTGTCTAATGTACATCTCCCGTCACCCTTTCACATTGCCATGGCAAGCTCGTGAACTTTTCTTGCTGCTTTTGGTCGCCGGCCACCATTGCGAGGTTGGCACTCAAAGGTCCGATCCCAACATCGCCAGCAGCAGTACTGCTATTCGTTTGCTTTATCCTTCTCGCCATTCTTAAATCCTTAAAGCCATGTGAACCATTGCAGTCTTTCTGATGCGTAGAACATCCTAAGCGTACAACTTGTTAGAAGATCCATAAATTAATGTTGATCAAAAGTCATTTTGAGTCGTCAAATTCTGATCGAATCCCCTTCGTTCTGAACTTCTAAACGATATAACCTGTCGACGAAGAGATCAAAGATAAAAGGAAAAGCTTATCCACCTTAAAGAGAAGCTAAGTATCCAGATTGACTGTGAGATTGTCAAAAGCATGCTGAAACATTTGTGATGATATATAAATTAATCTTGTTGATTATGTATGTGATTTAAATGATATCAAATTCATAATCCTCGCTCTCGATGTCTAAGTTACGGAAAATATTGTGTCATACAATTAAACTTATCCTTCGATATAAGTTATGGTGGAAACACATTTGCATGTGTGTATGTATGTGTGTGTGAATGTGACATGAATTCGTCAAAGATGGAAAATTCCATGCACATGTCGACTGCGTACTTTACACGGAGTGCTGACTAGACATGGACGACTGGAGCCCACCGCAAATCCAACGATGACGCGACACGTGCCAGAGACAGCCTTGAGGCAGCAAAGACAAGAAGAGAAGCTTGCGATCTTTGTAGCCATGGATGCAAAGTCCTCAAAGAAAAGAAGAGAAAAGAAAAGGAAAAGAAAAAGATGGCCAAGAGCTTCTCAACGACGACGATATCCCATCAATCCATTCCCCGAAAGATCATAAAGAAAAGGAAAACAACTCCTCAAATGGCAGTATAAAACCCTGAACATGGACTGCTTCCTTTCCCCTCCTCCCTCTCTCTCTCTCTCTCTCTCTCTCTTGCTCAAGAGAAGGCAGGTCTTGTTCTCAGATTGGCAGGAAATGGCACCGGTCACGTTGCCTCCAGGCTTCCGGTTTCATCCCACCGACGAAGAGCTCGTCGGATATTATCTCAAGAAGAAGATCAATGGGCATAATCTTGAGCTGGAAATCATCCCTGAGGTTGATCTCTACAAGTGCGAGCCATGGGAGTTACCAGGTTCCCTTCTCTTCCCGTCTCAAACCTTGTTCTGCGATTCTGTGGACTTGCTTTCAACAGTCGTTGGCCAGTTCATGATCTTGCATGGTTGGCTATTCCTACACATACGTACCTCATGCAGCACTTTTAATTTGATTCCTTCATTACTTGCTCGATAGATAGTTGCTCTCAATCACTGTCGATAAGTATATTGAGTCAATCAATCGAGTAGGGAATTGGTGAGGATCTCTTCGAAGGTAAAGAGGAACATTATTTCTCCAAAGCAAGTCCAAACTTTCATCACTTTGATCACAAAATTTTCATTCTTTTAAACCTAAAGCTGAAAGCGATCTTGAACTCTGTCCCATCACAAGAAGAATAAGATCTCCCACTCTATATATCCTCCATCCCCACCCCACGGGGGTTGTTTCCCTGATCACCTTTAACTGGACCCTGCACACCTTGATTTAAATTTCGTTTCTTGGTGACGCACCATGCTGCAGTGCGTGAACAGTAAAGATTACGAGAGAAAAAGACAGACAGAGTTGGACCCAAGTCAAAAAGTGGGAAGAAAAGTTGCAGAATCCAAGAAATGATGTCCCATGGATAGGGTCCCTTTGTTGGTGGGGAATTGCCTTGGGTCTGATGAGGAATATATATCTAGGTTTCGGTGATGATGATGTCCTTAAAGTGCCTTGTATGCCAATCATGATTTGGCAATAATCTAGAATAATGGATCATGCATGGTTCCTTGTGGCTTTCTCCAGAGAAGTCCTTCTTGCCGAGCAAAGACCTGGAATGGTACTTCTTCAGCCCCCGAGATCGGAAGTACCCCAACGGATCGAGGACGAACCGAGCAACTCAATCTGGTTACTGGAAGGCCACAGGGAAGGACCGAAGAGTGAGCTCCCAAAGGCGAGCTGTGGGCATGAAGAAGACGCTCGTTTACTACAGAGGGCGAGCGCCGCATGGCTCTCGTACGGATTGGGTCATGCACGAGTACCGCCTCGATGAGAATGAGTGTGAGACGACGGCCTCCGGCTTACAGGTACCAAAACCCTCCATCATCCCCCCCCCCCTCTCTCTCTCTCTCTCTCTCTCGCTCTCGTTTCCTGCTCATTGTTCAACGGATTCATGGATGAACGATGCAGGATTCTTATGCTCTATGTCGCGTGTTTAAGAAGAGTGCACCAGGCCCTAAGATCTTAGAGCATTATGGTTCATCTTGTAAAGGATCAACTGAGCTTTCACCAACAGTTAATGGGAATTGCCATCGTTTTCCACCTGAGATTTGCTCTTCCAAGATGGTTCAAGGATCCTCACCTAATGTAAGTGCTTCTGCAGATGTCAAGTGGATGCAGTATCTGTCACCAGAAGCATTCACCGATACTCCTCCGTTTCTTGATCCAGCATGCTTCCCCTACATTCCATCGAAGGTAAGCATAGTTCATCCAACGTAACTTTCACGTATCAATATGACTTTCAGAACCCAACCAGCTGAAGTCTGTCTAAAAGAACAAGAACAAAACTAGAATCCTTTCCTTTATCAAAGTGCCATCAAATCAACTAAAGGAGTCATATTTTCAAAGCTCAGGTAGACATAGCCTTGGAGTGTGCAAGACTACAACACAGGCTCTCCTTGCCGCCCTTGGAAATGGATGACTTCTCACAGAACAGTCTCGCCGACTCAAACAATGCCTCGCATTTGGGTGGCCACCAAGAAAGTGCAAGTCAAGCGGACGTCGTTTTGCGAGAGATCTTATCGGTTGCCTCGGCATCTCAGGAGCGGACGATGTGCAGCTCCGACTACCCTAATGTATTTGCTGGAAGCAGTACTCACTTCGATGAATTTGCATGTCTGTTGGGACTTGAGAGAAGAACAGAAGGCATGCCTTTTCCTGAAATAAACGACTTCGGAGAAGAGTTTAAGGAAGAGCATAAGACAGCGGAGAGTTCAACAGATGTAAGAATCAGTGAACTATCTGTATAAATCAGGACTAGCCATACTGCTTGCCTTCTCATATATGATTTGGTTCTGTAAGCAGATAGATTTAGAAGATCAACGCAGTATTTTTTAAGGTTGCAGAAATATTGCTTTCGAAGATTCGCTATTCTATCATTAAACCAGTCCAGGATGGGTTGCAGGAGGAGAAGCTGATCATATCTACTAAGATGGCAACATATCGAGCCTTTGCGTTTGAGAGATTAGAAGTACATGTCGATGGTTTTAGCAGGTTTTAGGAGCACAACCTCATGAAGAACAGCAAGGCTATACCAAGTCACGTAAACGCTCCCTCTTAATCCACCCATAGAACACGCAGTGGCATGCCGCAAGTTGCTTCAGGTCTCATCTCAGGGAAGACGATCCATCAAAGATGTCAAAGACATAGAGAAGGAAACCCTGATATTGCAACCAAGAAAAAGATGGAAGATGACATTTTTGTTTCCATGGATGGAAGATAGTGATCTTGTGCTTTTTTACATATGTACAGTTAATTATGGATTTGCCTCTGACAAGGCAAATTATTACACTACCACTGTAATCCAAATCCTCGTTGTTGGCATTCAAACCTAAACTTACGTAGTAGTGATTGATAAGGGAAATATCTTCCAATCAGGGGTTGACACTTGGCAGTTCAATCGGTGATACCACCTCTGTCCCCATCCCAAAATAATTTAAATCAAAAAAATTATGCTTTATCTATATTCCGAACCCAAATCCAAAATATAATATTTGAGGATATTAAAAAAATTACTTTTTTTATTTATATCTATAAAACTTGTTTAGTGTATAAATCATTCAACACATTACTTGATAATTTCATAAAGTCTAACATCAACTCAAAAATCATTAATAATCTTATATAAATCTATTTCTTGATTTATTCATGTCATTCTTACATAAGGGCATGTTAATTGTCTCTGCATCATTCTAATTTTATCGAATGTCTCCGAATTAATTATGACTCAATCAATAACTAAGTTATATATATATATATATATATATATATATATATATAATATAATATAAAAAGACATATCAAACACTATAATAATTATAAATAAATTTAATTTTCTCAAAATTTACGTTTCATTTGTTACTAATTTAAGTATCAAAGAGACCATAAAACTAATACGATCTTGATCTTCGTACAGATCCAATACTTGAAACTTTTGATCAAACCTAAAAACTTCTTGAAAACATAAGTTCAAATGAAGTCGGACTAACCTAACCATCCGACATCATCCTCTAATGTTTTGATATTATAACATTATTCTCTTGACCAAATACTATAACGAAGATATTTTACGCTTGCCCACGAACCTTCACCCTCAAAGGCCATAATTCAAATTACCAATTCTTGACAAAAAGAAAAAAAAAATCATAAAATAATCAATTCTTGACAACTGAGTGTGAGAATTGTTGCTCAAAAAAATTATTATTAGATTATTTAGCATGCAATTGACCACAAACTCATGACATCTTGTTAATATCTTGATGCCACTCCAAATGTACAGCCACCACTTCATTGCCACCACCAATCTCCTCCACCCATTTAAACAGCCCAATCCTCTCTCGGTTCTCTTTTAGCTGCCTCTCTTCCTTCCCACCCCACTTCTGCTGCCTTTCCTGCCTTCAATTCTCTCGCCCGGAGGATCACCAAGTCAAGCAATGGCTTCTGCCGCAGTCACCGCTGCAGTTTCCCTCCCTTCCTCCAAGCCATCCCTCTCCCCTGCCTCCCTCGAGCGAATCAGCTTCCACAAGGTGAGCCCCGCAAGTCAATCCTTCCTCAAAGGTTGCTTGTCGTGTCGTGTCATCATCCCGATCACTTGCTGATGCTGAATTCTATCAGACATGCTTGCACCCACGAAGCACCGCTGCAGCTAAAGCAGGCAGGTTGGTCACGGTCAGAGCACAGGTCACGACCGAGGCTCCTGCCAAGGTAGCCAAGGTGTCGAAGAAGGACGACGAGGGCGTCGTCACCAACAAGTACAAACCCAAGGAGCCATACATCGGGAGGTGCCTCATCAACACTAAGATCACCGGAGACGACGCACCCGGAGAGACCAACCACATAGTCTTCAGCACCGAGGGTATCCGTTTACTCTCTGCCTTTGTTTTGGTTAGCAAGCTGCGTACCTCTGAGATTTGTCGTGTGGCTATTCGCAGGGGAGATTCCCTACAGAGAAGGTCAATCGATAGGCGTGATCGCTGATGGGATCGACAAGAACGGGAAGCCACACAAGCTGAGGCTCTACTCGATCGCCAGTAGCGCTATTGGGGATTTTGGAGACTCCAAGACCGTGAGTCTGACAACTGCATCTCTCTCAGACATTTCGTCATACAGATACAAGTGAAGCTTTTTTCTTATAAACTTTCAACCTTTGATGCGTAAATGCTTGGAATGCATACTATCTTCACATCCTTAGTTCCGTTTCTCAAATTGAAGTGACTATAGTTGAAGATCATGAATTGGTTGATTGATTTTGATGGATGCATGTTTGGCACAGTCTTCATTGGATCACTTGATTGTATGATTTGATTCCACAGGTTTCCCTCTGTGTGAAGAGGCTTGTTTATACAAATGAACAAGGAGAGATAGTGAAAGGAGTCTGCTCCAACTTCCTATGTAAGGATTGATATTAGTACTACTCCAAAAAGCTTTCCCTAAATTGACTTGATTTAAGTTTGATGGTTGTTCTGCTAATATGTTTCAGGTGACCTCAAGCCTGGTGCTGCAGTTAAGATTACCGGACCGGTTGGGAAGGAGATGCTTATGCCTAAAGATCCCAATGCAACTGTCGTAATGGTACATATGATAACATGATGCAGACAGTTCTACTTAATCTAACATGTAAATTTGCATGTCCTTATTGGGACTTCTTCATTGCAGCTTGGAACAGGGACTGGTATTGCTCCTTTCAGAGCATTCCTGTGGAAAATGTTCTTTGAGAAGCATGAAAACTACAAGGTAATGTTGCTTCCTGTATGATGTGTTAAGAAGAGTAATTGAAATCTACTAGTGAGATTAATCAGTCATATGTAAATGACCTGTATCAATTGGAGCACTTGATTTGCACATTGATATCTGTCCTTCCATTTGATTCTTTGGGAAAAGTTTAAGAGAGTTTGACTGATAAGGTGTCATGCAGTTCAATGGACTTGCATGGCTCTTTTTGGGAGTTCCTACAAGCAGCTCTTTGCTCTACAAGGAGGTGAGACTGTAACAAGCTTTGATGACTGCTCCTCTTCCTTCTGGTGTTAAAAAACAAATGGCCTTGCATTACTGGCTTCTCTGCTTTGGATCTCCAGGAATTTGAGAAGATGAAAGAGTTGGCACCAGAAAATTTCCGTCTAGATTTTGCTGTCAGCAGAGAACAAACAAATGAAAAGGGAGAGAAGATGTACATCCAGACTCGTATGGCACAATATGCAAGTGAGCTGTGGGAGCTACTGAAGAAGGACAACACCTTTGTTTACATGTGTGGATTGAAAGGAATGGAGAAGGGTATTGATGATATCATGGTTTCCTTGGCTGCCAAAGATGGTAAGATTTGTGGCTTGATCTCAAAGAGAAAGAAGAAAACTTGGGTAAACTTGATATCAGTTTCCTGATCCTTTGTTTTAATTAACAGGCATTGATTGGCTGACCTACAAGAGGGAACTGAAGAAGGCAGAACAATGGAATGTGGAGGTCTATTGATGCATTTTGTTGCAAGCTATCTCTCTTCGAAAACCAACCTTCATCATATGCTATACTTGATGTAGATAACAAGTTGTCTTGTGTTCTGTGTTATGTCCTTGTAGTCTTTAACTATTTTAGTTGCCCTCCTATTCTGTGAAAAGAAACCACAATTTAATTTCTGTGGAATTCTTGTAACCAATCAACTTCACTCTTGTGTTGGTCATATTTTTTGAGGAGAGATATATATGATCTTTTTTGCATGAAACCTTGCCTCTCTTTGGTACTTGGAAGTCTACTAAGCTTGACATGTCAAAGTCTTAGAACAAGATGGTTGCATTTTCCAGCATACATACATCTAACAGGATCAGACAGCCAAAGGTGTTGAAATTTAGCCTGTGAAAGCTTGCCACATCTTTTAGCTGAGAGTTTGGATTGTGCTTAACTAGTTAGCCAATCTCCCAAAGACAATTATACACTGGGCTTTACACAAGTGCCTCACATGGGAGCTTCTTGGCTCCATCAGGCCCAGTCTGACTGCAAAAAATAAAGACTTTTCCCTTAAATACATCACATAAAGAGTATTTTGTGGAAAATAATAACATCTACATGCTGAATGTTAAAAATGAGTTGCTCTCTTTTGTATTCTTATATAAACTCCTTCCATCTATTCTGACTAACATTTGTGGAACATAAGTACATGTTGGTATAGTCCAGTCAATTTATCAGTGGCAAAGGGCTGATAAGCTCAGAGCATAGGCTAATAGAGTAGTAAAAAGAATGTTTTGATGTGATCTTTGATTATATTAGACATATAATAAGTGATAATTACTAGAAAATGAAGACACTAAGGATCCCATATTTTCTTATGGTAGTTAGATAGAACTCAGGAAGATTATGCTGGAGAAGTTTCATTTCATTAAACTAATCAGTTTCACTTCTTTTTGTCAAATACCAAATCCTTCTGTTGCTTAATAATTCTGATACATGGGTTGCATTAGATGCCTTCAACCATACTGTGCACTCACAAGCAAGTTAATCCTAACCTTACCAGGGTTGGCTGCAGTCTTCTATCCATCCATCTCTGGCAGCAAGGAGAGCATTAAGAGTGTTTCTTAACCTCCTAAATCAGTGGATTTGTGCAAGAAAGCTTTACATTCTCTGACTTTAATCTCTTTGTTAAGGCTATTGAATCACTTTCAAGTGACACTTTGTGCAGCCGAACATCTCTGGCAAACTCCAATCCAAAATTGCATATACTTCAGCAGAAGCCACATCTGCATCCTGATTCCTTCACCCAGCCATAGCTTCAAGAAGATGACCTCCATGATTCTGGATCACCACACCCTTTCCACTTTTCTTTCTTTCCATTTTTTTTATATAATATAAACAAATAAAAAAAAATCACTATTTTGTGAAACAAAACAATCATTTACAGATTCTAAAACTCATCAACATGGCTGATGAGTCTTTCCCTTTCAAGATCAGCAGCAGATGTCAACCCCATCTGCAGCAATGAAAGGTGCTTCTCAACTCTCCACCTTTGTCAAGTTTTACTGAGAAGCACAAGCCATGTTTGATACAGCAACCTGCAGGATTGGGTTGACCATCGGAAACTCCACACTGGGGTGAAAGTTCCTTGCAAACCTAACCTGTGCCACCTGGTGTTCATGACTGAGGGATTTAATACATGCTCATGATGCAATGTGTGAATGATTGGATGTTCCTTTGGAGTAGTGGCAAATGTAAAAGAGACATGTTTTGGCAGCTCATCAGGAGATGCAAATTGAGATATAAACTCGAATGGGATCCGATAGATAAGAGCAAAGTCATGGCAGCTCATCAGTAGATATAATAAACATTTGTGTGGGATCCAGTGGAAGGACACACTGTCCATTGTCCAAATGCAATGTTAGTGCTGGCAGAAGAATCTTGTCGATTTGTCGTGCATAGGCTGTCAGTCTCGGACTTCAATATCTACATATATATTTCTTTCAGAATCTTTAGAATATTCAGCTAATTGTATATGAAATATGATCTAATGGACTTCAAAATCTTAAAGAGGAAGAACAAACATATGTCAGCACCAACTCCTATGAGCATGGGGAATCTGAGTTTGGATTGTATCAGCAGTTCCAAGTAGAATTAGCTGGATATTCCAATTGATTTTTCGAGTAATTATTGATGTGACATAAATAAAATTCTAAAATCTTATTGTGTCCACAAAAGGACATGCACAATAATCCTCCAATGTGTGTGTGTATATAAATATATATATATATACACACTGCAAATATGTTTTCACTAAATTAACCTAAGAACATCAATTAATTAGACTCATATAACATAACAATTTCTGTTAATTTAAATGATTAATTAACTTCCAAAGTGTCAGTAGAATAATAAAATTATTTTAAGTATCTTTAAATCTTTTCAATAAAGTACCACTTATTATTCATTCAATATGTTTATTGCTACTGTATGACTTACCACAATACCAAGATAACCTCCTACAGATATGTCTAAAATAAAAATTATTTTCATAAATACATGTATTTTATGGGCATGAACACTCACTATAATAGAATGTGATGCAGGAATATTCCATCCTTGGATCCGAATTCATGAAAGCTATCCTTACCGCAATCTAGTGGTACGGCATCTTCCGTTGATTAGACTCGAACCACATCCATCAAGACCCCTCCCTATCCATAAGTCTACATGCGACATCTCACGTAGACTTGATGAGTCAACGCCTAGAAACTGAAAGAAATAGTATATTTGATATATAATATTCGCATCCATTTCTTCCATCTCAAGTCAAGTCCACGCGGCGTTGGATGTATGTACTACTACATAACATAACATAACATCATAAATAATGTCGTCCACCTATTTGTCATCGACCTAATCCAATTTGGCGAAGGCCCAAATCGATTAGAACCAAGTCCGCCGCATCCGAACTCGAACCACACCACATTGCTTTCATCCAAGTCAAATTACGTATATTTCCCTCCAAATTTATCCTTCAATTGGATATGGGAGAAAAATAGGGCAGAGGATGTAAATATTTGAGAGAATTTGTTGGAAACTTCGAAGGGGTATAAATGGGAAAGCATCATAAAGGAAAGACAATTTATCCTCCCCCAAACTGTGAAAAGGGAGCTCTTTTCCTCGCTTTTGTGTTCGATTTGTGGAGTGGGTGCTGGAGATTGAAAGCCGTCTACTTTTGACGAGATCGTTGGCCCTCGATGCGATCTTCTTTCTAGGGTTTGATGGGCAATTCGTGCCGGGGATCCTTCGGAAGCAAGTACTACAACCACAGCTTCTCAAAGCCCGGGGAGCGACCGGCGTCCAAGCGCTCCGAGGATAGCTCCGTGTCCGACGACACATCCAAGAAGCCGGCGCAGAAGCAGCGCGACGCCGGTGCCGCTCCCGCCGCCATCGTCATGAGGCGGGGCGTCGATACCAACGCCAACTATGTGCTCGGACACAAGACGCCCAACATCCGGGACCTCTACCTCGTGGGGCGGAAGCTGGGGCAGGGGCAGTTCGGCACCACGTTCCTCTGCACCGAGATTGCCACCGGGAAGGAGTACGCCTGCAAGTCCATCGCCAAGCGGAAGCTGATCTCCAAGGAGGACGTGGAGGACGTGCGGCGGGAGATCCAGATCATGCACCACCTGTCCGGGCACAAGAACGTCGTCACCATCAAGGGCGCGTACGAGGACTCGCTCTATGTGCACATCGTGATGGAGCTGTGCGCCGGCGGGGAACTGTTCGACCGGATCATCGAGAGGGGGCATTACAGCGAGCGCAAGGCGGCCGAGCTCATCCGGGTCATCGTAGGGGTCGTGGAGGCCTGCCACTCGCTCGGGGTCATGCACCGGGACCTCAAGCCAGAGAATTTCTTGTTGGTGAATAAGGACGACGACTCCTCCCTGAAGGCCATCGATTTTGGGCTCTCCGTGTTCTTCAAGCCAGGTAAGACGGGATGAAAGCTTCCTTCTCTGACAGTCCCAATGACTAATAAGCTTGCCGGTTTACAAGTTTATATTGATCCTTCGATTATGCTTTGGGTCGGAAGAAGTGGTGTTTTGTTGGCTTCCCTTTTCAACGGGTGCGGTTTTCATTGATACTGCAGTTATCTTTTGTATAAAGTCAACAGCTTGGACGCTTGCTTAGATCTTTTCCGTGCTTTATTCTTTGGTACGAACAATCTGTGTTACATCTGTTCTTGTAATTCCACATCAATGTAGCTGATCGGGTAAAAATGTCAGTGAAGCGAAGAAAAAGTGCATATTCTTCTCTTCGTCTGTTTCTAAGCGCGATTGGAGCGGCGAACGTCACCATTAGACCTGGGTTGGAAGATGGGCTTCTTTCTTTCCCACTTTGGACAATTAACAACATGTTTGGATTTTGCTCATAGAACCAGTGTCATTGCATTTAGGTTCTGCTTTTGCTTCTTTCACAGAAAACAATTCTGAACCAGTAGTGACTGCTTTATTTGCTCCATCTACCTTAACAATTCTGAAACAATTCTTTCACATGATTTCCTTTTAGATGTCTTTTGTCCAGATTTGAGCTTGAGGTACATTAGATATTTCTAGAATCTTGCAAGCATTAGTGTACCAGTACCTTTCATTTTCTTCCTTTTTCTGAACCAGAAGAGGTGCTTAAATTCCTGATTTATAATGATAATATAGAAGGGGATGACTAATTTCATCAATTACTGCTTATCAGACATTCCCTAGGTTCTGTATAAATATACATGTCTGCTTATTTGTGTGCTTTATGACTTTTCTTACATGCATTTATGCAAATAGAAAAATGGGAGAGAGGGAGGGTATGTTCTAATGCCAATGCAGGAATTAATTAGTGGACAAATAACTCTGAATTATGGAAATCAAATCTATTAGTGAACATAAAAAAAAAATTGATACATTTCTTTACACAGAATGCTCATCGTGTTCATTCCTAGTAAATGAGGCAAGTAAAATCTAACAGGACTTTTTTTATGTATAATCACTAATAAATTTTCTCCCTTATTTAAATTATTAACTTCCTTATTTGTGTAGTATGGTTAAAGAAATAATTAAAATCGATTTTTTTAATTATGTGAATAAGTTAAAAAATTTATCAATCAATTAAAATATTAATTGATTTATTTCTTAATGAGTGATGTGATTTTTAAGAAGTAAATAGTTCAAAATTCATTTTTGTGTGTGAATCATAAGAAATAAATATTATAATTCTATCTTTATGTGTGAAAGCAAATAAAAATAAAAATTAAATCATTACTTACCTTTCGAAGAGAGTTTATCTTCTTCTATGTAAAGGGGGCTCCCCCTCTCTAATGTCTCACCCAGCTTGGAAGTGGGAAGATTAAGGAAAGAATTTTCTGAGGAAATGATCCTCGAGGAGAGGTAGGATCCTCTATTCTTTGATACTAGGATTGTTAGAATTTTATGATGCATAATAATATTTTAATTTCGAAATTTTATAATTAATAAATAATAATAATTGATTTGTGATGTTAGAATAATTATTTGATTTATAATGGCCTCTTAAGCTTCAATGAATTTCAAGTTTGATTTAAATGTTAAAATTATTATTTTTGGATTAACATAATAGTTCTAATTTATTTAATTAGATATATTTATGTTTCAGGAATTATGTCTAAATTTATATAATTTAATTAGTTTTAAATTTAAGATCATGAATCCAAATTATTTAATTTATAGATTTGAGTTACTCTTTAATAATTAAAAATATTAAATCTAATTTAATAAGAGTGGTCAAATTGAGGGTCTGACTTGAGTTAAGTTGATTGACCAAACTAGCCTATGTGACCGGGTATGGCCTAGCACATGTGGTTAGGCATAATCCATCCCATGTGGCTAGGTATAGTTCAACCCATGTAGTTAGGCATGATCCGTGTTCAAGTATGGCTCAACCCATGTAGTTAGGCATGACCCAACCTATGTAACCAGGTACAATCCAGCTCATGTGGCCAAGCATGACCCAACCCATGTGGTCAGGTATGGTCCAACCCATGTGGTCAGGTATGACCCGACCTATGTAGCCAAGTACGACGCAACCCATGTGGTCAAGCACAATCCAGCTTATGTGGTCAAACATGACCTAACCTATGTGGTCAAGTATGACCCAACCAATGTGGATAGGCACGACCCAACCTGTGAGCCAAGTGTGGCACATTTCAGTAGCAAGGCTCAGCTTAACTTGTGGGTGAGGCTTAACCTAGCCCATAAAGCTAGGCCCGCCCAATTATGCGATTGGCATTAGACATATTATCACTCATGTATCCAACTATTGTATCTCAACCCAACCTGTTACTTGGGACAGGCATGTGCGACACACATGACCCATCCAAGACTTAGGTGGGTCGGTTCGATCTGGGCTAGTACCATACGATATAGTTAAATTTCCTCTCCCTTTATTGGTTTGAGCTCATTAATTGACTGAATCAGACATGCTTGACCAATTCAAGTCTGTTTAGGGTGATTTCAAACCAACTTGACTAGTTCAAACCTATTTGATCTAATTAAAATTAATTAAATCTAAATTAGATTAGTTTAGGGTGATTCTAAATCGATTATATAGGGATTTAAGGTTGATTCTGTTAGGTCCTAATTGAATTGAGTTTGGTTTAAGTCAATTGGGCTATTCCAAGTAGGATTCTAATTGATTGAGGACTATTGAGAGATTGATGTCTTATGTTTTTATGATTTGATGAACTTAAAAGTTTTATTTGAATCTGTCATTTGGAAATTATTATTGGTTTTCTACTATTTTTTTATATTAACTTTATGATATTGATATAATCGTTACCATGTAGTATATGTGATTATGCTAGTGGTCTACGTTGAAAGTGCAACCTATAAAAGGAGCCACCAATGGACTTAGTTTAATAGATCTTACATCAAGCATGGTTCCTTATGATATTTTATCATACTATTTCTTGGATGTATGTATGAATGAATGAATGTAAATGAATGATTATGATTGTTTATATATCCTTGCCGAAAATAGATAAGGTGATTCCCATCGGGGATTAGCGGGCCGTTAGACGTGACGGCTAGACAGTTCCTTCATTCGTTGTTGGGAGGAACGTATTCCCACTTGGGCGGATGAGGGATACCAATCTATTCGCTGTTGGGAGTGCGATATGAGTTCTCTCCATTCGTTGTTGGGAGGAATCCATTCTGTGGAGTATGCCTCTTCATTCGTTGTTGGGAGAGTGCATCATTGAGTGTGATGCATGTCTTTGTTATTTGACTGTTATGTATGTGCTGCATATGACTAATGTTTGATTTTTTTTTACTATATAAGAATTATCATTATTTTTTTGTTACATAAGTTTTTTAATAAATCGATATATTTCATATTAAAATGTTAACATTTTTATATGTTTCACGAATATTGAAGATTATTTTTATGATTTTTCAGAGGTTCCTATCAGCATGTGTGGTTGTTGGTTTGTTTTTATCTTATATTTATTTTTAAAATAATCTATTACTTTGTAATAAATCTAAGGCTTGATTGGAAGGAATTTTTCATCACTTATGGTCTTACCAAGACGATGTGATTTTTTTTTTTTAGTAAAAAAATATTTAGTATTGTAAAGACAAGGATTTGAATTCAAAGATAAAAAAAAGGGTCTTCTGTAAACGAAGTTGATGGTTCATTTTTTAAAAATCTGGGTTGTGACAATTTAAGATGAAGCCAATAAAAATTTACACATAGCTATTCTATATACATTTTGATAAAAATTACCATGCTATATTATTTTTTAATTCTAAACCAAAAATATATGTTACAAGGTACAGTTACTTCTTGTATTTTAATAGAATCTGTCTAAGAATAACTACTTCCTGGATGCTTTCCTCAATTCTTGATCGTAACTGATTAGTATGAGTTACAGTTACTTATGTGTTACATTAAGGGCTTAATTGTTGCTACTATAAAAAGCATGGTGAAAAGCTGATTATATGCATGACAGTTCCATGCTGTATGTTAATATAATCTATTGTTGCTACATGACCTATACTGGTTTGCAATGCACATTGAAGATTTTTAGATGACTCAATTCTCCATTTTCCAATCTAAAATGAAAAAGTAAGCAGAGCACAACCATTTATTTGTTATATTATTACATTGATATTGGCATTCTCAAGACTTTGAAACCTTTAAAGATCAATACGTGAAGCTACTTCAATTCTTGAGATGTATTGTATGACTGCCATTTTTGGAGCCCAACAAGTATTCTTGGTCTCACATCACTTGATATATTATTCCACTATATTTGTCCTTTAGATAATCTTATTGCTTGCCTTATCAACTTCCGATTCTTTGTAACTGGAAACATTTAACTTGGTTTTCATGTATATTTCAGATCAAATTTTTACTGATGTGGTCGGAAGCCCATACTATGTTGCTCCTGAAGTACTATGCAAGAACTATGGACCAGAAGCTGATGTGTGGACTGCTGGTGTTATATTATACATACTCTTGAGTGGTGTGCCACCTTTTTGGGCTGGTATGACCTTGATGTCCTTGTGTTCATTTTTTTAATATCAAGAGAAATAACTGAAGCTAATTATCTAAATTTCAGAAACACAGCAAGGAATATTTGATGCAATTTTGAAGGGAGTAATTGATTTCGATTTGGATCCTTGGCCTTTGATCTCCGAAAGTGCCAAGGATCTTATAAGAAAAATGCTTTGCTCTACTCCTTCGGAACGCTTGACCGCCCATCAAGTACTATGTATGTGACATCGTAGTTCATCATTATTAATGTTTGATGTTCATTTGGAGGAACTTAAAATATGCAGTTTGAGCATGATATTTATGCATTTACATATTTTTGTGCAATAATGTTGCTTAATAATTTTATTATGAGAGGATTTAGTGAAAAAATATGTTTTTATGTAGAACATAACTCTTCTATGCCATAATATGTTGCACAAGAAGCCGACATAATGGGTTTTCTAATAACATAAAAATGTCTAATAGACACTCTCTGGAGGATTTGTGCATAAGACAATGCTTTGTTCACCATCTATTAGCACATTTATGTTTCTCAAAATAACCCTTTTGTTTTACATGAATTCTGGAGCACTACAAGTATTGATAGTTTCACATTTTTGTTCTTTATAGTTGCTTCTTGTCAATGATTATTACTAAGCTAGAACAAGCTTAGAGGCTCACTTCATTCTTAGGTGAGAACCTGAAATGATGAACAACTTAGTGTGGATGGCAAAAAAGCATAGCAAACTGCACTATGAAAAATCTTTCTCTGGCACAATTCTTATATTGATCCAAAATAACTTCTAGATTGGGATCTCATCCATTATCACCCATTGACTAGGTCATGTTTTAGAGATGACCCTTCTTTTCCACATGAATGCTAGAGCACTGCAAACACGATCCCCTGAGCGGGCTTAGGGCAGAACAGTCTATTTTCCATCCGTTGGTTGTTTGAGTGCATGGAGTACCATAGTTATCGTTTAGTAATCATCACTTTTCTTCTTTGTCTTATTGAAGGCAATTGTATACTTAAATCATCTTTCCTGAAGGAACTAGGTATTCTATGAAAGGATTATCTTGGCTATCTGCATGCAGTTTTTTCATATGCAAACTGCATTTTACTGGATCCTGTTGGTACTTCAGTATAAATCTGACTTAGCCGTAGTAAGGTTGGCAAGCAAAATGCTAGTTTAGGAGTAAAAGGATCGTGGTCACAAAAGTCTGGAACTTGTTGCCAATTTTAATACCTGTCAAATTCATTGTATCAATAAGATCATGGCTCATTCTTATTATTTGTGTGTGCTCAGGTCATCCCTGGATCTGTGATCATGGAGTTGCTCCTGATCGAGCCCTTGATCCAGCAGTCCTCTCTCGCCTCAAAAACTTTTCAGCAATGAACAAGTTAAAGAAGATGGCTTTGCGAGTGAGTACACAGCTTTAAATTTGTGGAAGATGTGTTAAATGGAAAAGTATTTCTACTTTGTGAATTTTCTGAGAGATCTGTTCTCACTGGCTACTACTTTTTTGATATCCCATAAATGTTTGCTTTATTTTAGTGTCAAAAGATTATTCTCACATAGACCATATCACCTCATTCTGCTTATCTCAGAGCAATGGTGTAACATGGGCTTACGCTGTATCATGCCAACTGCAGGTCTTTGGTGCTAATATGCTATATAGAAGTGGGAAAACAATGTAGTTCCTGCTGATCATAGGATTGTCATTTTTCATGTAACATCTTTTCTTATTAGGCAAGATCTTTTGTTGCACTTAATTGTAGGTCACCCCACATTAGGAGGTTTTTGTCCTTAGCTTTTAAATTCTTTGACATCAAACGATCTAATAATAACAATGGTAATGATGCCAATTTGTGAAGTGGATGGCATTGCTAAACGATCATATAACGGTATCCTTGTATTCGCCAGTAATCATACTGTTGTTGCTTGTGGATATGGAGTTTAATATCTTAAGGCTAGAAGTTATTATAGTATTGTTCAGCTTTCTAATGCATATTGTTCCTGGAAAGCTACGTGGTTGGAACAAATAATATTTGATATTAAGATGATAACTACTGCTGGTTCACTCATAAATGAAATAATATTTGTTGAATACATTTTTATTCTAAACTTGTGAGTGATCTTTTCTTATCCGAGTCAAGCACCCAGTGCCTATCTCACATCTACAAATGGATGGTTTTGTAGCTCTTGTTGATCCTTGGTTGCATCATTTATTTAGTCATGGGATATTTTGGTCCATCATATCACTACCATTGTTTGTCTAGGCATAAGCTTTTCTTGTTCTGCTCTGAATTGCTTTAACTGGGCAGCAAGTACCAATTAGTGCTACTGTTCTTTAGGCACCAAGTTATACGAGGAATTTATATATGTTCTTGTGGTCAAAAGTTACATGTCTCCTCATACAACCCAAAGAGTTGATTTTTGCATTTAAGCCTGGACAATCACAAACATTTGGCATACAGACCACCTTTCCAATACCCCTCAATCATCATGATGATTAAAATTAAAAAGAAGCACTGACAAAATGCAATCTGTTGAAGCAAAATTGACAAGAAATCTGGATCGTCTTCATAGTTTGACATTCTGTATTGATTTTATTATTTTCTTGGCATGGTCATGTTTGTACCCAATTTACTCTTTAAATGTTGTTAAGCATTTAAAGAAAAACGGAAAAGAAGAAAACAATTTATCTGCTAGAGATGCTATAGGTTTCATTTAAATTGCCACTTTTATTACGGTGACGAGTATATTATAATTGCTTTAGCAAAAAAGTTTGCTCTACCACTTTCAGGTTATAGCTGAAAGCCTTTCAGAGGAGGAGATTGCTGGATTAAAAGAAATGTTCAAGGCAATGGACACGGACAACAGTGGGTCAATTACGTTTGATGAGCTTAAAGCAGGTTTGAGAAGATATGGTTCTACTATGAAGGATACAGAGATTCGGGATCTTATGGAAGCTGTAAGACAACGTACCTTCAAATGTATTGGTTTATTTTGAAGACTGCTTATGCATAGATCAAAGTATGGTTTAGATTATTGCACGTTATAGATATGCAATAATTTCTCATTATCTGAAGAAACTTCATTCTTTATTTGAAGCTTTTGCTGATATGGTTTAGTTTTTGTTGTGGGTCAAAAGCAATCCTGCTTTGTTGTGGCAGATATGATTTAGTTTTTGCTGATAAAATTGTCATGATAAAAATTAGAGTCTGAATTCATATCAACCTGTCACATTGGCAAGGATTAAAATAAATGTCACAATCAAAGTGATATTTGGTGGAAGTATTTGGACTTTGTTGATGTTTTAATTCAAAAATATATCCTCTTTTGCCTAGAGATGTAAATCTTTTGTTGTGATCTAGACTGTTTGTAAAGCTTCTCTCCATTATCAAATGGCATGTTACATGGTACCTTCAACATGGCTTTCATACCATTCAGGCTTATTTGTTTGCATGGCACATAGTATCTCCCTGAATTAACAGCAAAATATGTGGCAACTTGCATTTTCACTTCAGGAGATGAATTTAGTCTTTCTGTTGCTTATTGAAACCTTTCTACTTTCTTCATGTTCATATTTAACTGAACCATCCTTCATGTTCGGATGTAGGTGTTATGTCTTGACTATTCTGTTTCTTCCACCAACTATAAAGCAAACACTCCACTGAAATCTGACTTGAACCCACTTTGAATAACTGCAAAGCATCATTTAGATTCTGAAACATGACAGGCTAATGAAAAATAATTATTTGGATAAAGCTTGATATACTGGGATGCCATAAAATCTCTAAATTTATGTCCTCATTCGCTTTCTTGAGCACATAGCTGAAATTGCACACTAAATAACTTGCAAGTTATAAATCACATTTGACATATTGATGCTATAATGGGTTGCCTGATTTATTTCTAAGAAGTCTTCGCTGTAGTTCCTAGAAGTTAGGTCCATTCAGTTTGAAATTAAATTTCAGCTTACAGAGGTTCATGATTGTTTAAAAAAACTGTCTTTGCACCGTGTCATTGACATGTTAAAATGGTTTTAGGCTGATGTGGACAACAGTGGTACCATCGACTATGGTGAATTTATTGCTGCGACAGTACATCTCAACAAATTGGAACGTGAAGAACATTTGGTGGCAGCTTTTTCATATTTTGACAAGGACAGTAGTGGCTATATCACAGTTGACGAGCTTCAGCAAGCTTGTAAAGAGCATAATATGACTGATGCTTTCCTTGAAGATATTATTAAAGAAGTGGATCAGGATAATGTAAGTAATATCTTCCATGTGCTTCAATTAGATTGGGTAGAAACAAAAATTATGCTTCTTTTGTTAATCAAACCTGATTTTAAGCCTACTCTTCAAAACCCTGTCTGATTTTTGTTTTTTATTGTTTTTCCAGCCAGTTTATGAAATAATCTTTGTCTGATGTTTCCATTAACCATGACCAAACGTTATAATATCGTATTCTAAACCCATGATGGAGTACAACATCTTTACAAAGAAGCTTACAATATCTAAACCTTGATTTAAGTACAATGCAAATGATTTATTCTATGTGAACTGAATTGTTCATTGTGACTCGAGCTGCTGATTCCTAAGATTTCTTTTAGTATGTTTCTATGTAACTGTCTTGTAGTAATGTAGTTTAGCTGGGATTTCATCAATTATAAAATGACTGGATTGCTTTCAAGCGTTCACAAAGAATCATGCCAGATTACTTATTTTCTGGGTCATTATTATTGTTTCTATATTTGAGTGATTTTGGTTTCACTTGAAATCCTTGTGAAAATAGTTCTGTGTCATCATATGCTTGAGCTTGTGCCAACTTTAGTGAATGTTTCATGTTGTCTAAATCTCCACAGAATAAAATATAAACATATGTTTTTAAACTGGGCCTAGCTTTACTTTAAAATCTAAACGGGAGTTCTTTTCACGGTGCAGGATGGTCGTATTGACTACGGCGAATTTGTTGCTATGATGCTGAAGGGCACAATGGGAGTGGGTAGAAGGACAATGCGGAACAGTTTAAATGTAAGCATGAGGGATGCACCGGGAACTTATTGAAAATTTTAGTGTGTACAGTTTCCGCTCGAAAGTGGTTATTTACTTGTTTTTGTTGCCCTTTATTGTGTTTGGTTTGTGAAATGAATATGGAAACAGCATTTGCTGAAGAATTTGAGGACTTGCCGTATTTATTAAAATTAAACTGGAAGTTATGGAAATTATGGACAACATAAATTGTCATCTTCTCTACTTTCCAAAGAAAAAAAACAAGAGAAGGCCTCACACCCTATTGGGAGGTCAGAACAAGTTTTGCTACCTTTTTTTTTTTTTGTTTTCTTAGTTCCTTCAGAAAAAAGAGATAATTATCATCCTGTCTTGGTCTCTCTTGTCCTTTGTGTATGTAGCTTTTTTATTGTTCATCATTCTTCTGTTTGTTTTTTCTTTAGCATGTCATTTTCTGGCATTTATCGTTGTCGAAGAATGCCCTTCTCAACTGTTTTCTCTTGGCAACACTATATGATGATTTTGTTCCACAGTGTGATTATTGTACTCCAGAATAGAATCTGAAGGTGCATGACCTTAATCATCAGGGCACAGCTCTTACATGTATTAGGATTGTTACCAAAAATAATCCCAAGCATCAGTGATGTTGAAACCTGTAAAATTATTCATTGCTTGCTTGTCGAAGTTTTCTGCTCTCTGATTAGAGTTTGATCTTACCTGCAGTTCTTCAACCTGGGATTCTGCTTTCTTATCTGCACTTGTGTTCTCCAAACATTACCTCCATGACCACCAGCCGTGTGCTGTGAATGGCTGCATCATTTCCCAAGGATTTCTTCGAGCTTGTTGGGGGAAATCATGGCTAGAATAAAAAGAAAAATTGTGCTTGCTTCATTCTTCTCTTCTATTATTTGGGTATTAATTAAGATCACACAAACCCATGCAGGTGCAGAGTCCCTCTTCCTCCGGGAGATGTGATCCCATCTCAAACAATCTCACGAGTGTCACCAACTCGTTGATGGCGATGATGCAGCGAGACACGGCGTGGGCCCACCCAAACAGCAGAACGCTTCCATGATTGCTTTCTGTCCACTGAATGTGGTGGTGATGGTGGGTGTCGGCGGTGGGGAGCCACCACCCGCTGTTGGAGGTGCACATCACACCATCACATCCGCATCAGGGCGGTCCGGCGCCTGTCCTGGTTGAACAGTCTTCGCCCATCTGCACTTTGTGATTGCTAATCATGGTGATTTAAATTAGCTAAGAGTGCAAAACGATAAGGTGAGCTGCCCTTCGTCTCTTTCGATAAAGAACACGCACACACACCATCACACCGATGCCATTCATCTCTCGGTTCGATTTGAAAGCATCGACAATCCCAGCCTCCATCAATCAATCAATCATCATCATCATCCCCCCGCCCTCGACGAAACACACGTCGAGATCATGGCCTCCATCGATGAGCTATTTCAACTACACACATGAACGGAAAATATCGTAATGTGTTGCTAAGATATTATAGATTCGAATTGCATATATCGATTTCAAATCAGTATTCAAAGATCTTTTGGCTCGCTTTGATGGGAACGTAATTGAATCTTTTTCTCTCTCGAGAAAAAGTCAAGTTATTTGATCGAATGAAATGAACAAACACATCAATTCCTTATTTGTAAATTATTCTGCATCTAAACTTATTCCCTAAGTAAGAAATTAAAAGAATAGACAATTCGATAAAAACAGTGATATATTAATTTAAATGTTTGATTAGTGATTGGGAATAATTTGTGACTGCAAGCAAAACCAGAAGTTGACACGACATAAGTAAACGTCACAAACTCTGTGGGCCCAAACAAACTAACTTTATGCTTTAGATGGTGGGTGGGGAATGCTATGTTTAGATCCTAGGAATTAATTGGGCCTCATTAAATATAAATAATAATAATTTATAGAACATGCTTTGTCTTTTAATTATCTTTCTGCGTGATGGGTAGCGGTCGCGTAAGACCAAGTGGCTGATGACGCTTCCACAGTGGCCGGCGTTGGCCAGACGTGGATGGATGTTGATGAAGCAGACTATCTTCCTCCGCCGTCGGCTTCCACGGCCGTCTCCTGGATGTGAACCGTGGCTGTCGCGCTTGGACTGCCTCCCAAAGGCGGGTTCTTGATCATGTTCTTGCGCTCCGGCGCGAGCCCGCACGAGGTTCAGCGATTTCGTTTGAGCGAAGGGGATTGTTGACGGATCGGTACAGCTTCACTGCAACACTTTGTTTCCTTTTCAGCTCCTCAGATTGGTTGAAGTTCTGAGGCTCCCATGGCGAAATGCAAGCAGAGGAAAGGGACCGAGTTTGTTCTCTGGGGAAAGAGAAGATCCTCCAAAGATTACGAGGGCTGGAGAAATTACAAGTGAGTAGTCGAGCGAGATGCAGTGTTGCGGCTGTTTTTGCAGAAAGATTTAGCTTTGGGTTGGGTGCGATTCTTTCGTTTTCAGAGGCCGTCCGAGGGTCGTCCGTGTGAAAGCGCGTACTTGGAGGGTTTTCGGTGCGAAAAAACGCTTTAAGAAGTTGAGATTTTTACCGCTTCTCTGTCGGATCGAAGCGGCCATAGCAGTGATTTCAGTGCTTTTTTGGCGTTTTCTGAAGCTTTCACTCGCTCCTTTAAAGTGCAGTCCGTGAAGAGATAAGCTGCGAACTCCAAAGAGGGGAGAGCTGGAGAGCGTTGGGAGACAGATCCAAGTGTCGGGTGCCACGGGGGGGGGGTGGGGGTTTAGTCCTGCTGTTGCTCATCCCTCGTCTCTCTTAATTTTCTATTCAGCCGCTAAAAGAGAATCTCTCTCTTTCCCTTTCCCTTTCTAAGCCTGGGTCCCCGTGCTCGGAGCCCGTCGAGGTCCGAGATTCGAAGCAGCCAATCGGTTCTAGGGTTCCCATAATAAAGAAATCGCCGTTTTTTTCTCTTCTCGATCCGGTGCCATTTCGCAGGCGAAAGTATGGGCTGCAAGACTTGATCTTTGGTCCATCGATCAGCCGGTATTGGGTCTCCTCGACGGTATGAGAATCCTCTGACCTCCGATGGTGTATCCCTATCTGTTTAACTTCTCAAAATCGTTGTTTTGTTTCGCGAATCATCTCGTAACGGAATATAGTTCGAGTTGATACTATGACTCTGGTTATCTTGAGTTGGTAGAATATTTGATTTCGCCTCTTCTTCTGGGAGTCTCATCTGGGCTTTCTGTTATAGGTTCCTTTTATTAGTAAAAAGGTGCTTCATCCTTTGGTGCCAAGATGAGGGGAGCTGTTCTTGTTGCGGTAGCTGCTTCGATTGGGAACTTGTTGCAGGGATGGGATAATGCCACCATAGCAGGCATGTATATTTAAAGTGTCTTGCACTTTATCAGCATCACTACCATCAAGTCTTTTGGTCAAGATTGACATGGAATTGCTTTCATGTCTTGTTTGAATTGTGGTCGGGACCTCTCTCTCGTCCTCACTGTCGATGAATAAAGCTTTAACCTCGACCGATTCTGGCATGTTATCCATTCGTTCACTCTGATGGAAATCTTGATTTTCCATTGCCTTGTTTCTTTTTTATATTCGATGTTTTCTACATGTATCGATAGAGCACATGAAATTGCATCCAAATTCTTGATTGTCTTTCTGATGTCTACTTCAGGAGCTGTTCTGTACGTCAAAAAGGAATTTAAATTGGAGACCCAGCCAACTATGGAGGGGTTAATAGTAGCCATGTCACTTATTGGTGCTACTATCATCACGACATTTTCTGGAGCAGTATCAGACATGGTTGGTAGGCGACCGATGCTAATTATTTCGTCAGTCTTATATTTCGTCAGTGGTTTGGTGATGTTATGGTCTCCCAATGTCTATGTCTTGCTCTTGGCAAGGCTTATTGATGGATTTGGAATAGGTCTTGCTGTGACGCTTGTTCCTGTATATATTTCTGAGACCGCTCCATCAGAGATAAGGGGATTGTTGAATACACTTCCACAGTTCAGTGGCTCCGGAGGCATGTTTCTGTCATACTGTATGGTTTTTGGGATGTCACTAATGGCAAATCCAGACTGGCGAGTGATGCTTGGTGTTCTCTTTATTCCTTCCCTCCTATATTTCTTACTGACAATGTTCTATATGCCGGAGTCTCCAAGGTGGCTCGTAAGCAAAGGGAGAATGCTGGAAGCAAAATTGGTTTTGCAAAAATTACGTGGAAGGGAAGATGTTTCAGGTTTGTGGTAGCATGATTTGCCACTATATTGATTTGTTTCAGAAACCTTTTCACGATTCCTAATTAATAAAATTTATGTCACATGAATGAGAACTTTCTTTCTTTTATTAATGTTACTCTTATTTAATAACTAAAATTGTTCTTTTTAAGTTTTCCTGCCCCCGGCCTTTGTACAAACCATGAAAATCCTTGAGAAATTAGAAAAAAAATCTTAAAGGAAACTCATACAAATTTATCATAGTGCTAGATATTCTTTTGTGCATTTTTAGGTGTTGCATTCTTTGTTGCTAAGTTCTTATGTTGTTGATGTGTGGTTTAACTATTGTTTTCCGGTTACAGACATTTTGATGATACTGTTTCATTACAAATAAACACACATATCTGTGCATTCTCAAATTTTGTATTTCTTAAAAAATCATTTAATAAAACTATTGTATTCTTAAATAACATGTGCATTTTTTGTACTTCATGGTGTTGCCATGGGGTTGACAACAAACTCAGCAAACAACAAAGATGTCAAATATCAAGGGCTACTATTTTTCTTTGTTGTCTTGCTGGAGCAGCCATTTTAATGTTTCACTTAATTTTGAACTTCAAAGAATCCAAAATATTTAGTCTAATGCTGGCCTAGCAACCTTTAAATATACGTAGGGGTTTGGGGACCGATATATGTAGCCTTACCTTTATATATTTAAAGAGATTATTTTCCAGACTTGCCTTTGATGCTGGCCTGACAGTTGCTCATTAATATTGCACTTTTTCTTTTTTGTGCATTGAATTTGTTATTTACTGTTTTTGTTCTTCGGTCAAATTAAGTGAATATCCAAGCAAATTGGCGACAGGATTTGCTTATTTCTTTTTCTTTCAAGTACACAGGAGAAATGGCCCTTCTTGTTGAGGGCTTGGGAGTAGGTGGCGAGACATCCATTGAGGAGTACATAATTGGCCCTGCTAGTGAGCTTGATGACCAGGGAGCAATTGCTGACAAGGAACAGATCACGTTGTACGGGCCAGAAGAGGGTGTTGCCCTGGTTGCTCGGCCTGTAAAGGGGCAAAGCATCCTTGGAAGTGCTTTCAGTCTGTTATCTCGCCGTGGTAGTATGGAAATACAGAGTAACATACCACTGATGGATCCTCTGGTGACCCTATTTGGAAGTGTCCATGAGAAGCCACCTGAGATGGGCAGCATGCGAAGCGCACTGTTTCCTAATTTTGGAAGCATGTTTAGTGTGGCTGAGCAGCAACCTAAGAATGAGCAGTGGGATGAGGAAAATCTTCAACAGGAGAGTGAAGATTATGCATCTGATGCTGGAGGAGATGAGTCTGATGACAATGTACACAGTCCATTACTTTCTCGTCAAACAACAGCCATGGAAGTGAGGGACAGTGTCCCACCAAGTGACAGTGTTTTCAGGCAAACTAGTAGTCTGACCCACATAAATGCTGGAGAGGCAGTCAGTAGCATGGGTATTGGTGGGGGATGGCAGCTGGCTTGGAAATGGTCAGAGGAAGAAATTCAAGATGGGAAGAAGGAAAGAGGGTTCAAAAGAATCTATCTACACCAGGAGGGTGTCCCTGGGTCACGGAGAGGTTCTCTTGTTTCGCTTCCAGGAGGTGAAGCCCAAGAAGGCAGTGCATTTGTCCAGGCTGCAGCATTGGTGAGTCAGCCTGCTCTTTATTCTAAGGAGCTCATGGACCAGCATCCAATTGGCCCAGCAATGGTTCATCCATCAGAAACAGCTGCCAAAGGGCCAAGGTGGTCAGATCTTTTTGAAGCAGGAGTAAGACATGCCTTGTTTGTTGGAATTGGGATCCAGATCCTTCAGCAGGTAAGTCTACATGTGAAGGAAAGATATTGGTTTTAGGTCTGCTTAGACTACTTAGCTTATAGTGAAAATTTGGTTTCAAGCATCTTCAGTGACTCCTTTCATTGGTTTTAGTAACTGGGAAAGCTTATCCTTCTTGTACTGCCTGGCGGTCTCCGGGCAACTTTATGACCTACATTTCCATAGCAAAATTTGAATATTCTAGTAATCCTGTTATTCCAATTAGTAAAACACTCAACACCTCTTTTTTCTCTAATGGTTACTTCCTAAATGCTTATATGTAAATACATTTTTGTGAGATTGCAAGACTTTATGCCATCATCATATTCTTTCACTTGATTGCAACCTTTGCTCTCACACAATACTTCCATATGAAGTGTCATGGCCTTCATCACAAGATTTATTGCATATACTACTAGAGGTATAATGACAACCTCTTTTCTTCTCAAATGTATGGGGCATCAGATGATGCTGATACCCCATTGTTACTGATTTCTTATGCTTGTATAGACTAAGGAAGCTTTAATGGATCTAATATGCCATAATGCCCCAGTGTTTGAGTTCGTAAGATTGCCTCCTCTTCCCTACAAAAGGTTCCAACTTGATCCATAAATTAGAATTGCCTTCTCTTCCCTACCAAAAGTTCCAGCTTGTGCTGCATAGCCTTTTCATTTAGTGAATGTATGAGATCGAGTATGGAATTCAATGTACTCACTTTACATTGAATATCCGTTTCCCTCCTTTTCCTGCTAGGATTGGAAATCCTGTATTTTAAATATCCATACGGCCGAGTCATTAGGTTTCCAAAATAGTGTGATGTAAAAAGATGTGCTTCGAATCATTGCTATTTGACTAGGACCTGTTTTTAAAAAGTCGAGGTATTTAGAATTGTTTATTGACATGGACAAATTAAGGCAAAACCTCTGAAATGATTTCAATATTGGACTCCAGGGCTGGTCACTCTTTTAACATCTTAAAGAATTGATGTTGCATAATCTTTGGTGACACAGACTATGAAAAGCGTGCTGCTTGGTTAATCGTTAAAGACTTTCCCATAGATGTTATCATCAGGTGATCAGATTTTTCACTCTCTTGAAAGAACATGATATAAGACTTACAAGTTATATCACGGCACCAGTTTGATTATGTGCACATGTTTCGAAGCATCAGGGGAACTCTTCTGATGTTGCCAACATTCATCTTTTGGCTTTAGTACTTGAACTGATTGATTCAATTTTAACATAAAATCTAGTCTTGTACAAACAGACAACAATAACAATCTTCATTGACATTTCTGAAATGACGTCTTCGTACCTCCACATTTCTTTTTTACAGACTCATAGTCCTTGGTACTCATTTTGGCTTGTGATCTCAGCAGTTTGAGTGGTTATAGTCAATTGCTACTACTATATGTACCAAACCATATACTACTTTGATTTGTATCTTCTGCTGAATTGTGTAACTTCTTATTTAGCAAACTACAGGCTAGACTATTCTATGAATACATGTCTGTTCTTCCTTCTGCCAATGGAGAAGTAACTTTGTATATGTTTTGCCCAAAGAGAAAGTGGGTTTATTTCACTTTAAATTTCGTTAGGACCTACAAAATTTACGTTCTTTTGATGTTCATTTTTTCACACTACTATTCTTAGCACAACATCCATGCTTAGTTCTTTCTTGTTGTATCTTCTATATGTTCAATAAGCTTTTCATCTTTAGTCATACACTGCCTCGTTTCCAGTTCATTAGCATTGATTAGCGACCATGCCATCAGGATTCAAGATCTAACAATTTTTCACACTACCATATATTGCTTTCAAGAAACTTTCTTCTTTTATATTTCATTAAAGGCCATTGTTTGATACTGCTTCTCTGCTTTGCAGTTTGCAGGCATAAATGGGGTGCTCTACTACACTCCTCAGATTCTTGAGCAAGCTGGTGTTGAAGTCCTGCTTTCAAATATTGGCATCAGTTCAGATTCAGCATCTCTCCTTATTAGTGCTCTCACAACATTGTTAATGCTTCCCAGTATTGGCATTGCCATGAGGCTTATGGATATGTCAGGGAGAAGGTAATTCGGCTTCTTTTCTGTCAGTTCATATCTAGCCTTTTTTATTTGCATGATTGTTAGCATCAGCAGTATTTATTTAAGTGTTCTATACCCTGCTTTTGCATTGCACCATGGGTTAAACAACGACCTTTGTCTCTCCTTTTACATTATGCAGGTTCCTTTTGCTGTTCACAATCCCCATCTTAATAGCATCACTGATTGTTTTGGTTGTTGCCAACCTCGTAGAACTGGGCAATGTGGTTCATGCAGTGCTTTCCACTGTCAGCGTTATTGTTTACTTCTGCTGCTTTGTCATGGGATTTGGACCAGTCCCAAATATACTTTGCGCAGAGATCTTCCCGACTCGGGTCCGTGGTGTGTGCATAGCTATCTGTGCACTCACTTTCTGGATAGGAGACATTATAGTCACCTACACCCTACCTGTGATGCTTGACACCATTGGCCTTGCTGGCGTGTTTGGGATTTATGCAATAGTTTGCGTCATAGCTTTTGTGTTTGTGTTCCTAAAGGTTCCCGAAACAAAGGGCATGCCTCTTGAAGTTATCACAGAGTTCTTCGCTGTTGGGGCGAAACAAGCTGCTGCACGAAATTGATTGCACTCAGCTATTATTATCACAAAGGTATCATCAGACATCCTGGCCATTTCTTGCATACCTCTAAAGATGAAATTACTGTGTGTGAGCATTTAGAGTGAGACTACAGGTGAGAAACCAAAAGAGATGCACATTTAAGCAACCCAAGGTACTTGATCTAGTATTTGGTGTTCGATCTGGTAATGATAAGAGTCTACGTTTGGAGTTCATCTACCTTCCTTTCAATGGCATTATCTTCTTCTTCCTTGTAATATTTTCTTATGTAAGAATGTTTTTTTTCGTGGATTTCTTCTACGACTAGGAACTGATGCAACCAGTAAAACTTTCTGTGAATTTGAAGCTAGTAATTGTGTGCACTCGGTTGGTCTCGATGATATATCTGTTCTTAGCATAATTCTATATATCGATTAAAAAAAGGGGAAAACTATTGCATTTGGCTCAAGCGGAAGAGACAAACCAGACATAATTGTCAGCTAGAACAGCATATTGAAAAGCTGGTAAGCTGTTCATCTATTCATGGCTGTTGAAATCTGCGAGCCTCTGATATTGATCTATTTTTTTCTCATCTCTTCAACTCAGAACTGTCAAAGTTGATTGCATGGCTGCTACCCTGATACATTCGCGGCTGCTCTTGTCGTGAGCCGATCATCTTAAGTTCATGTGTTATCGCATGTTATCTTGGATTACGGTATATGTAGCCATCTTAGGATGCCAAGATCATTCTATTGTTAGATTGGACATCTGCCATGGAGTTGATTTCTACAATAATATTACTTTCTTGAATCCACTGATTCTTCATGTAAGTCCTCCAATCTTGTTGTCCCTTGAAACAAAATGCTGTTATATCCAGCAATGGTATCAGATCATTTACATCATCATATTATGAAAATGGTAATTCTTTTTACCAATGAAAACTAGTCATATGTATCTTTCATTGGATTCGATCCGAGTAAGCATCCGATAGACCGAACCCTTTTCCAGAAAGACTCGCTTTCAACTTAGTCATGTGGAACTCTCAAGTAATGTTTCATCCCAAAGCAGTCCTCTTCTCAAAGATTTTGACAAACTAACATTTACCTTGAACGATCTATATGAAATGAGACAGTGTATATGTACTGGAACAATGGAAAGTTGATTGAATGCAAGTTCATAATCTTCAGACCATCAACATTAACATAAATATATGTCAACATTAATAAATCCAGGTAAACTGATGAATCCATACTTACAAGCTGCTTTGTACAAGCTCGTGATGTTATTATAAGACCATATAACCACGCAACACAAGCAACTGTTACAAGTACAGGGCATGCCTTTTGCAAGCAATTTTAACATCAGACATGATCATGAAAGGCCATCACTCTGATTGCTGTCCACTTTGAGCAGGAAGTTGTGCAAATGAGAATGAGAAGTTTTCTTGATCTTGTCCTTCTTTCACATGCAGCTGTTGCTCGGTTGGTCCTGCCCCCTGGTTGATCTCCGAGGAGGAGGATATCTCGACTTCTCCACCTGAATTGCCATGGTCCGAGGCACCTCTCCGTGGAGAACGGTAGTGTGCTTCCCCCATGTGGCCTATCGATCTGTATCGATGCATCGAATGAACAGGGGATACGTTTAGACTCGCCCTTGGGCTCACTCCAGGGCTCGGGGTCCTTGATCCAGATTGTGAAGTTTCTTTAAGCTTCTTCTTCACGCCTTGATGCCATCTCTTGAGAGCCTTGCTCGTGTGTTCGTCAAATATGGACCTCTTCAAGTGTGACCCCATCTAAAGAACAAAACTTCACCATCCTTAACCAAGTTCTTAAAGATAAACTCAACATTTTTTAATCCAAGTGATAAGTTATGCAAGTTAAGGTGTTTTACATGCATTCTGGCAAACATTTATCAGAAATAGAAGAAAGAACAAATACCTGAGATACAAGTGCATATAGTGGAAGTGTAAAGTAGCTGCATAAAATTTGGCCCCCAACTCTGCAATCACAAGATTACAGGAAGAAGGTCCTTTAGTAAAGGAAAGGATAGACATCTGATTGGTAACTAAGTAATCATTTAATTAGATCTCTCATTGGCGATTTCTTTAGAATGCTCATGGTTACTTTGTTTTTTCGGACACTTCAATTGTAAGCAATAAAAGAGTGTTCCCTCATGAGAAGAAAAGGTAATAAGGAGTGAGATTCTTGAAGCTTACCCAATAATAATTCTCGCGATGATGAACTTAAATTCATTGTGGAAACAAGACTTCAGCCCAAACTCATACTGCATAAAGCAAGCCGGAGCACCTTGAGTTGCAAGAAAAATATAGTGATCATCATAGATGAAGAAACTGCCCTAAAAGGATGAGTTTTACCCATATCCAAAAGAAGTATGTAATCTGAAATGCATTCTGAAACACATGTAAAAACAGCAAATAAGATGTCAAACAAAGCCAGATATTAATCAGAGAATGATGTTAAAAAAAATAGACCATATTATGATTAGTCCACGACTAGAAGTCTGCATGTACAAATGCCATATTTTGTTAACGGATAAACATCCAAATAAAGGTTGTATTGTGCCACAATGACGTGAACTAGGACAAGAAAACATCGCTGACCTGAAACAGTGCCAAATGGAGTAGAAACAGAACATATCTAGGATGCCCAAACCAAAAGTGTTGATCACTGAGATGCACCAGAGGAATGCCCTGGACAACTGTATGCCTCTCTCGGATTTCATTAGCCATCATTGATATAATTGCCTGCAGCTTCATTCCAACTGCCAAAATTATCTGCATCACTAACACAAAAGATTAGTGATTCTAACTAAACAACATGGTGTATCACTCACATTTTAGGAACATTTCAGGCTTACAACTAGAGGAACCATTGATGCCCAGAATAGTTCCTGCCATCCTGATGGGAGAAGTATTGTCATATGCCGAAAACTTGCAATATTTCTGTGATACTATCTTTTGCATGCTAAACAACACAAGATGTATGCTTACCATGAACATTAAGAAGCAAAACTATCACAGCAGAAGCCCATAAAATAGGACTGTTCAGACAGAAAGAAATGAAGATAAGAGTTAATGTTTTAGTAATAAGAAAATTTAAATCATAATTGAAGTTTTTTTCATATAGGAATATCTATGAAGTGCTTGAACATATATTGTTTCATGTGGTCACATTAAGTAGATGGACAATTTAAGAACAGTCAATACAGTTAAAATGAGCCTTGCTTATTTGACTGCTAACATGAATATCATGTTTGACCTATACAATGGCGGTTTTGCATAGTGAACATAAAATTATGAGAAGGGGGCAAAACAAGGTTTTGCTGCTAAATATGCACCATAATTTAGAAAAATAAAGGTTTTGATCCTTCAAAATTGGGAAATGTGGGGGATCAAATAGTAATCAAGGTTTCAAATCTCAACCGCACTAGTTGGTATAGAATGGTATTACCAATCTGATCAAGTATTGATATCGAAGCACATAGCTTGATATCAGTCCAATGCTATTCATATTTATTTTGTTATATATTTTATTCAGTGATATTAGGCAGTATAGTTTTGTATTATACTGGTACTGTCTGATCTGGTAGGTTATCAAACCATTGTCAAATAGAGACTCCTTGCTTGTATCATTGAAAGACCAGATTATCTCTTCATCTAATGTTTATTATATAGTCTGACCCCTATTTCATTCACCAAAAATGTTTTCAAGCATCGTATACTTTGTCGCGTTACAGTAAGGTTCTTAAATTCTTCTCCTAGTTTCACATGTGGGCGTATGTATAATTATCCAGAATGTGTCTAGACTTGAAGTTCAAAAAAACTCTTGAGAACTTTTTAAGCATCTAAAATATTTCTAGGAAGCAATCAATTTAGGTAAGTGAGGAACAATAATATGGAAACATCTTTGATTGTTTTGATGGTTACATAAAATGTCAGGTGATATGAATGCTGAAATACTAATCCTGACAAAATAATAAAAAGGTTTGGTGATCAAAATACCTGACCCCAACAACTACCTTGAAGTCATCCTCCATAGCCCTTTTGATGTATCTTTTGAAATTAAATTTTGTTCCCGGAGCCAGGTGGACCTACAAGCCTCAAATGATCAACAAAGTACAAATCTTAAACATAAGAAATTTTTCGTGGGAAAAACTTACACTTATAAAACCGTGGCGCATAGTCAAGTAATCAACTTTACTAACAGACCTCAAGAATTGATTAAAGAAGCTTACCTGGATTACATGAAACCACAGATTGTCATATTGTACACAGTGATACAAAAATGGAACTATCACTTGATGCATGGCACCAAAATTAATACAAAAATGTAAATTTTCACTGCACATGATATTACATGAACTTTATAACTGTTAAAACATCAACCTTTATCATAATCACAGGTTAATTCTTTTTTTTAAGTTTTAGATTTACAGTAAAGGGGTCAAGTTAATTGATACACTACAAGAGAGGTGAACATATGAAAAGAATTGAAGCTAGCAAAAATTCTGGATATTTTGTCTTAATGGATCAAACTAACCACTCAAGAATTAATGATATATTTATACAGTAAAACAGAAAGCTGACGAAGCAAGCTCTACTTACAACGTATAACAAGATTGTGATTCTGTTCCAAAAGCTTGCGTGTCGCTTGACAAATGTTATCTCATCAGCAAACCTGAATCTTGATGGATCTGCATTGTTTTAGCATAAATATTTCACAATGACATTAAAAAGGACAATAGGATAGTACCAAAAGGATAAAAAATCATCCAAAATAAAACCTAAGCTATAAGTATAGTGACTAAGATCTTCTTTAAATACTTCTGTTCCACAAGCTGAAGAGAAAATCACCAACACATAGTGACCTATGTAATGACGAAATGATTAATAGTCATAAATAAACAAACGGGTGAAGTTAAATACAAGCAAACAAATATAACTTAGTATTGAACTTGGTTCCAAGGAATATTTCCTATAGAATTTGACGTGTATTAAAGCCCATCAAATGTGACAAACTGGCAACTATTAAATCCTTGTACTTGCAGAACAGCTGGAATAGTCGAGCATAAATGGGCTCATGGGCCCTACATATAGACCTTGCATTCTCTGTCTCCACCGTCTCTTCTACCTTCTCTCTTTCTTCTTCACCTGTCTACTATGCTACTTTTCATAGCTTCTATAAAATGTTGGGCCCTTTCCTATTAGCTTAAGATTTTGATGGATTTGCAATTCCTAAAAACTTATCATGGAACTAAATCAAGTTATGATTTTAACTCCTGGCTCAACAGCTTTTTCATTAATATTCCATCCAGTGGTTATATTACCCACATATATATATATATATATTATTTTTTTTATTTTTTTTATTTTTTTATTTTTTATTTTTGGCACAGTCTGTTAATACTTGGCAAGTGTTGTGATCTTGCACTTGGGTTCATGTGCCTAGTCTAGCTTTCATCCAGCTTGCACATGAGTGGGAATGCAAGTGCTTATTATAATCCTTTCTTGCTAGCTTAGTCTTTTAGATGAAATGTAACGGTTTAAAACTTATCGCAACTCTTTTTCTTGGTTGACATGGACAACTCTTTACAGATCAAGCATCTGCATACACTGATATGTAGAATCTTAAAAAAGAATAGGCACTCCACAGACAATAAGAAGTCTAGTGTGTTATAATATATATTCTTTTACAACAATCAGAGTTTATTTAAAGGGTTAAAAAATACAGTTGTAAATTACATATATAGCATAGAACATGACTAATGACATGTAATTATAGAGCATTGTTATCCAAGTCTCTTTAGTAAAACAATGATCTGAGAGTGCAGGGAAAATAACAAGAATTTTAACAAAAAAGACAAATCATAATGATGATCCATAACTCCATTTAATAAGAAAAGTATCACAAATCACCATCCAAATTCCATTAGCTTTAAAATGATGTAAGATACAAATCGTAAACAATGAATTCAATATGATGTATCTGTCTTGTCAATCATCAAGAATGACACTAAAAAAATCAATGCCTACACCAGAGTCCCAGGAGCATCCATTTGTTTAAAATTAATTAAAAGGTTTGATAGTTCAAGCCATCGGGAAATCATCCATGTATCCAAGGGATACCTAATGCTTGTCCAATACATGTTCAGTATGAATACAGAATATCTTTTGAATTTTTTATTTATATGCATCTCATATTTGACTGCAACCTTGGTGGTGAACTAGGCCAGGGGGAACTGATGACAACACTGGAAGGGTTTGTAGTGTAAAGATGATTTATTCAAAGGCTTAGGTTGGAAAAACGGGTTAGAGAAAATGGATGGAACAAGTTCTTCGTGCCTCTCGGTTATTTTTCTCTAGAGAACTACCACCTGTGGCTGTTCAGAAGGCCTTGATTGGCTTTACATATCAGTGTCAGGGTACAACCAACAGACTCAGGTTGTGGCAGCCAAATCACAGTGACTAGCCAACTGCTGTAAGTGGGCAAGTGTTAACAATCTGAAACCTTCAGATTTATGTCAAATTAACTCACTGGAAACCTCATTCAAGAAGCTTTAGGAGTACCAGTGGGTTCATGCCAAAACTGGGACATGGCAGCTTCCAGCCATGAATCACAAAGTGCTCCATGCCATCTGTGGCAAAAGAGATACAATCATAGCAAGACAACATTTGATGGTACATGCAGAGTTAGCCTTGCAACTCTGATTGCCTTTGCAATAACATGGGAAGATTTAGTGTAGGCCTAACCTCGACAATGCCCGCCTGTCTGATAAATACATATGCTGCATCCACTGTCTATTAGTTGGTACTGTGGAACTACAAGCGAAAAGATGTTCCATATCTCTTAAACATATTTGTTCTAGGCATAACCTCTCATGGTTACCAAGCTTATATGTGCAGCGATTATGTGTATATAGCATAGACCGTTTCACCCGAACCGATACGAAACAAGCAGTATGTACCAGTCTGAGTGTGAATTGGTACGTGGACCACTTGTATATAGCATAGGCCGTTTTGGCCCAACTGGTACGAAATGGACAGTATGTACTGGTCCGAGCATTAATCGATACATGGACTGCCCCACGTCGGATGGTCCAGTCTGACACATTAAAAAAAAGAACTATTTTATGGTAACGTGAGCCCTCTTCACCACACACAAGACTGTGAGCTCCACCTATTGTCGCCCATAGCCACCTACCACTTATCATCAATTTTGGGTACGCTTCCTACTCCTATTTGCCTTCCTCTTCCTTCGCCTTATTCCTCTTCTTCCTTCCTCTTCATCCTTGTTTCTCTTCTTCTTCCTCCTCTTCCTCTACCACCTCTTCTTTCTTCACCTGCTTCCTCCATCCTCCGCTTTCTCCATCACCATATGTTCCTTCTGTTACGATTGGAGCGGCACTAAGAGGGGGGGGGGGGTGAATTAGTGCAGCGGATTAAAACGTCGGTTTTGGAAAATCTTTCGTACGATAAAAATCGAACTCGGAAGTGCTTAACTTGAAAGCGTATTCGTAAAGGTGTGCAGCAAAAGTAATGAAGAAGTAAAGCATGTATGAAGATTTGCAGTAAGGTAAATAGCAATAAGTAAATGCAAACCAGAGAACACGTCAATTTCAAGTGGTTCGGTCAAATGACCTACATCCACTTGCGAAGTCTTCTTCAATGAGGCTCCAAACTTCCACTAACAAATCTCTTTGAAGGGTAAGGATAAATACCTCTCTTACAACCTTTTACAAATGGTTCACACTCTTACAAATTTTTGAAGAGAAAGAAGGAGGTGAACACTCAAGCAATTGAGAACAAGACTTGCTAAAGACTTCTCTAAGACTTTTATCTCAATCTATTGCTTTCTCAAAGGTTGTGTTCTCTGTTGAGAATTAAGGGGTATTTATAGGCCCCAAGAGGATTCAAATTTGGGCTCCAAATTTTGAATTCTCTTCAGTTCCCGAGGCTGACGGTGCCACCGCCTGTCTGTCACTGACAAACTTCTAAACAAGGTGTTTGATGTAATGCTTATGTATGTCCGTGTCTTTTGGCATATTCATGCCTTGTACAGCATGTAGAGGGACGGCCGAAGGCTTAATAGTCTCATTTTAGTTGGGTTGGTGGCCTCTTTAGGCTTGTAAATAAAGGTTGTGTCATGTGGACACGTGCGAGAGATTTTCGATCTGTAATGGACCATTTTACCCTTTGTTGTGCCACTGTTCAGAGCTTGTAAAGTCTGTTTGTAATTTGCATTGTCTATGAAGTGTTTTTCGGAGATGTTTGCTTGTGGATCCCGATTGAGGCGTTCTCTCTAACTTGTTCTCTCTTTTGGTGGTCCTGAGGGACAATGGGAGGCTTCGGGGAGGCTGACCTTTGCGGACGGACACGCAAGGGTGCCGCACGACTTAGGCAAAACCAGCTAAGTCCGTGTCATATGGTATCAGAGCGGGACAAGCACTCATAGAAACACTTGACATGCAAACGTGGGGGACCTAGCGGGGCTGCGTTGAGGGCAGTCAGCACACGCGCGACCGTTTGAGGGAAAACGGGCATGGAGATGTAGGGAAAAGAGTCGCTCAGAGGAGCGGGCATCTGAGATTGGCATTCAGAGGAATGGCTAACCCTTTGCGCAAGAGGCACCACGAGAACAGGCAAGCTTGAAAGAATTTGGAGCGCACAAAGGTTGGGATGGCTGAGTTTGAGCTACGACTCAACGTTGACAACTATAATTGATGGTGCTCTAGGCAAGCGAGGCGCTTGGCAAGAATGAGACCATGCAAGGTGGAATGAGTTGCTCAACGACCAAAAGAGTTATGCAAAGCTCACAGAGGTGAGGGGAATTGCTAACTCGAAGAATTTGGTACTCATGCATGGGCTTGTATGCGGACGATGGAATGTTAGTGGCCATCCCAAAGCGACCGAAACTCGGCGCCATGGAGCATTGAAACTTTCTCTTCGGCATGTGAAGGATACGTCCGTAGGAGGCTGAAGTGTGCAATGAGTTCAGCATGTTGCTAGGCCTTGAGGGGTGCAGCGGGGACTGTATTGACGGGGAGTCACAATCTAGCAAGTGCGTTTGCAGGAGGCAGAACAATGCACAGTTTGTTCAGCAGATCGGAGTAGTCCAAGGGGATGGTGGTCTTCGAAACAAAGAGAGATGCTGCTCCAATGGGACAGTTATCCAGGAGGGATAAGTCCCGGATCTCCAGAGGGAGAATCATGTGAGATGGACCTCACATGTTGAGGAGGAATACCTCTACAAACAACAACTCCACGAAGCTCGATGGACTGAGCAGGCGGCGAGGAGTCGTCGCATGATCTCGCTTGAGAGAATGCATTGGTGGATGCATTGCGAGATCAAGTGGGGGAGCGACCCAAAGCAACACAAATGAAGGCACACTTGGAGTCGATATGGAGATTGGACTCAAGGGAGGGCTGACCCGTGGAATGGTGGGCGCGAGGGCCACCATCGACTCAATGCAAAAACGAGGAGCGGAGCAACTTGGGTGTAACTTGGCGAAGTACTCAAGCCGCATGAAGGGAGCCAGCATAGAAGTTGGAACATGGAGTAGAGGCACAGTGCTTTCCTTAGACAGAGGTCAAGGACATGAACTCTTGCAGAGGCAAGAGTAGGGTCATGTTGTTCCATGGGTCTTTCATTCTGACGAAGCAGACTCATCTTGCATGGTGCCAAAGACGAAGGGAGCTTCGGGGCACATGCACCTTATCTCGGAGGAGCATTTGATGGAGGAACTAAGGCGACTCAATTTGCGGAGGCGAAGTTGAGTTCAGAAGGCCTTAGCACGGGGCAAGAGGACGCAGAGGCGAGTACTCTTGAAGAATATGCCACAGTGTTGCCATTCAAGTTGCCATGAAGGAAGCGGTGCGCAGCGGAGATTGTGCTGGTAAAGGCAGAGGCCCAAGATCTAGGCAATGGTGCACAAATTACAGCGAAGTCGGTGGACTTCGGGAGCTACTAGGCGACGGACTATCCTAGAGCGGTGCTTCATCTAGGTGTGACCCAAGAGTGGGTGGATGAAGGTCGATTGCCAAAGGAGCGAACAAAATCGAAGGTGGAAGTAACCCTGCGATGTATTGGCAGAGGCCACACATGGAGGGTTCACAATTCGAGTTTATTCCACAAGGATTAGAATGCAATAGAGATGTCACCAGGAGGCGACATGGTGCAGCGGATCGTGGTGGAACAGTTCGTGGCAATGCGACACACACAATCTAGTCTCGGGAGGGACTGGATCATATGGAGGTATGATCGGGAGCTACTGGAAGCTCCACTTCGGTGAACAACACGATGGCAAGAAGGGCTATGGATTCAAGGAGTGAAGGCCATGGTACCGCAGAGGCGGGTCTTCTGGGCGTGCATCGAATTTTGCATCGGATGAAAACCTTGGTCATCAGCATATGGGGGCTGTGTTCCACCATGGGAAAAGCAAGTACCAGTGAGTTCCATGGGAGGAACTTGATCATGCAGAGGTATGATCGAAGCAGCTGGAGAGTTGGACTACTCCAGAGCTCATATTCGCTTAAGGGAGCCCGACAAGGTCGAGTAAGCGGACGTTGCTACCAAGGAAGCTAAGGAGAACAGAATCGGTGCAAACCCTACAACGTGATGGCAGAGGCCATGCATGGGGGTTGCAGTCTGTCTTTCCATCGACCAAACAGACTGCTTGGAGAACACAGAGGTGTTGAAGCAGGGGGTCGAAAGGGGCGAGGAAGCGACGACAAGTCCAGAGGGACTTAGCTACCCAAAATCAAGCATCAGTTAGAATGGAGGTGGACTCAGAGGAGTGCCACGGAGACATATCTACTGATCGTGAAGAAAAGGGATGCAGATGCGAGGCAACAGATAGTAGGGCCATGGGCATGGTAGCGCCATGGTACCGCAGAGGCGGGACTTCCGTGAAAGTCATTGATCCCTTGCTCTCATGGAGGGAGAGCGCTTGGTTGTGAAAGGGGCCGAGGAGGTGGAGCATGCAGAGGCAATCTCCAAGTACCGAGATAAGGCTGAAGGGCAGAGGCCGAGGAACTTCGTAAGACCGGTGTCAACAAGTTTCTCATCAAGATAACCGTAAGTGAAGGACTTCGGGTCATGCAAGAGTGCACGACCAAGGAACGAAGCAAGCAGTACGCGGTGTTGTACCTTTGCTACTCAGTGGAGTAGGCGGCAGGGTTGATGGAGAAGACGGTACAACCCCAGAGGCGACCTCATCTATCAGAGAATTACTCCAAGTTGGGGTGAAAACTTCCCGCATTCCAAAAGTTCGATGGCATTGAGAAGGTGAATCACAATAGCTAACTCAACGCAAGGAGTGCAAACACTCCATGTGCTTCAGAAGTGTGAGCAAAGAGCCGGCGAAGGCCAGTAACCAGCTCGATGCACGAAGTACAACCTCGAGGAGGCAGGCGAAGTCAAGTAACCTTTGCCTTCTCAACTCTTAAGAGAATGGGCGAAACCGAGTACCCCAATTCTCTTATCTATCCAGCAGAGGAGCTCTGCATATGTTCAAAGACCCTTCGAAGATAATGGAAGACAATAGTTGTCAAATCCTCACTATCGGTGATCAGTGCAACTGAGAGTAGATTGTCCGCTTCATTTCCCAACGAAATGCCAATCGAAAGCGGAAGTGATGCGAACCTACTTGGATGTGACAACTAAGTGAAAGAAGAGTCAATGAGCAAATTTTATGGAGGAAAGACCCAAAACTTCAGAAGTTTGCGAGACGATGCTCATTAAAGCTCCAACAAGCATCCACCCAGTTCAAGCAGCATGAGGAATTTGAGAGACTGGCGCAGTAAGGATGGTCTTTTCCTTCATCTGGGGGATCCGCAGGAATCAACAATAATCAACACAACTCAGCCAACCCCACACCAGAGTCAGAGTCATTGGTGAGTTGCAGCAGCATGGCGGATCAAAGGTTCGACTACTCAAAAACAGCAGCGGAGAGCAGCTGGGAGCCAAGAGGCGCATTGTAGCTGGAGCATAAGATTGAAGACTCAGCAAAGGCGAGGAGTTGCAGTGTTGACAAAGGCTTCAACGAGGACGTCGAAGGAATAAGTGGGGGAGAATGTCACGGACAAACTTCTAAACAAGGTGTTTGATGTAATGCTTATGTATGTCCGTGTCTTTTGGCATGTTCATGCCTTGTACAGCATGTAGAGGGGCGGCCGAAGGCTTAATAGTCCCATTTTAGTTGGGTTGGTGGCCTCTTTAGGCTTGTAAATAAAGGTTGTGTCATGTGGACACGTGCAAGAGATTTTCGATCTGTAATGGATCATTTTACCCTTTGTTGTGCCACTGTTCAGAGCTTGTAAAGTCTGTTTGTAATTTGCATTGTCTATGAAGTGTTTTTCGGAGATGTTTGCTTGTGGATCCCGATTGAGGCGTTCTCTCTAATCTATTCTCTCTTTTAGTGGTCCTAAGGGACAATGGGAGGCTTCGGGGAGGCTGACCTTTGCGGACGGACACGCAAGGGTGTCGCACGACTTAGGCAAAACCAGCTAAGTCCGTGTCATGTTGGTGGCGGTACCACCGCCCGACCTCTCGGGTGCTAGGCGGTGCCACCGCTCAGTTCTCGGGTTCTAGGCGGTGCCACCGTCTACACTATTTCAGCTCACTGGTTGGGCTACAAACTTGGCCCAAACCAGTCCGAACTCGGGCCCAATTGGCCCCTACTTGGGTTATAGGAGTAACACCTAATCCTAACCCTAATTAACGTGCTAACTACGAATTTAAAGACATTTCCTAAGCTATTACAAAGTCCGCAAGTCAAGACTTCTTCCGGCGAGCTTCCGGCGAACTTCCGGCGGTCTTCCGATAAACTCTCGGAAACCATTCTACGGACTCCCGGCAAGCTCCGAGACTTCACGATTTGATCTTGGCGAGTTCCAACGAGCTTCTTCGGCAAGCTCCGACCTTTCTCAGTGAGCTCCGCGAACTTCCAACGAACCTTCCGGCGAGCTTCCGAAAAACCCTTCGGCAAGCTCCCTACTCATTCTCGGCTAGTTCCGGCAGCATTCTCGACGAACCTTCGGACTTCCGTCGAACTCTCGAACTCGCAACAAATCCTTCGCGCTTGACTCTGACACTTTGTTTCGCTTTATGTCTTCGTCGTTATCGTAGTTAATCTTACATACACGAGCCAAAACTCTACTCCGATCTAGACAATTATTACAACGCGAATTGACATTCTGTTGCCCGGCACGTCATTGGTTGGCGCTTCGTCCGATTCTTCAGCGCATCGTCCTCTCTTGCAGCTTGTTGCCCAATCGGCGGTTGACCTCCGCAACCTCGATATCCTTGGCATAATTCCGCTCTCCTTGGCCCGATGCCCGACGTCCGAAGCCTTCTGCCGTCCAATATCCTGACATGATCTCCTCCGGCGCAATGTCAATTCCTCCTGCGTCAACTGTCTAATCCTGATCGAGTAGACCTGCATCACTCAAAATGCAGTTAAACATCTAAACACAATCAATTAGTTTCATCATCAAAATCCGAGATTCAACACCTTCCTCTTCCCCTTCTTTCTCTTCAACTCATAGATATGCACCAATGTATACACTAGTACCGACCGATATGTACCGATCTAGCCAAGGACAGATATGGGTGACCTGTGTGAGATGACAGTCCTTGGTATACAATACATGTGCACACATGTAATATACAGACACATATCTATATACAAACGCTTACTCTTTGTGTGACTTATCCCAAAACAAATGTCACACATGAATAATTTTATATGTACAAACCAGGTTCATGAAACATAATATTTTTGCTTGTAAAATGTAAAAGAACAGTGGCATCTCAGACAGCACGAGTTGTGACCATAGTACGGAAGTTCATGTGGAACAAACCCCCTATTTTAGGTGGATGATTAAGCTATGAAATAATTATAGCTAACAAAAAAAAAATTATGAGCAACATACCACTCGAGAATGCATAATCAACTGATTGAGTCTCCTTTTCCCACTCCTTCCATGCATGTATCTGCATGAGAGAAGTTCTCCAATCAATGTAAAAGTGATGCTATCACAGAGTGTCATGTATAGAGAACATTCTGAAGTTATTTCAGCAGAAGATAATGAAATCTCTAGTTCTTACAAACCTTTGCTCTTCCCAAGGCCATTATAAGAGCACTATTTGCTACATGGAGCACAGCCAAGAAAAAGATGAAAATGTGCAACTGATGTAATCCATTTACAGATATAAGTGGCACCTTTCCCTGTAAATCAGAACACAAACAATTAACTAGCAGAAAAATCACCACACCACACTGCTATGTAATAAAACCATCAAAATTTGTACAGTTCACTTTATTTTTGTCGCTTACATGAGGAAACAGAATCATGAAGTTCTTCAGGAAAATTGATGCTTAATAGGTGGAAAGATTACCTACATGTTGGATTTGGTCAGATTCAGTAAATTATTAAAAAAACATAAACATCAGTGCATGAAACAATAGTTAAACATAATAAGTTGATGGAATTCCAATCCTATGCTACTGATTCTCAACATAAATGAGCACAGGTATCGTCATTACAGTGATGCTTGATTTTGATGGATTTTCCACACTTCATGCATCTACCCTCAACCAAATAAATAGTTCAACAAATGCCACATGACCAGGATGTTTTGATTATATGCATTGGCAGAGGCTATAGATTTTTATGCAAAATATGTCCTGATGATGCCGCTCTTGGGTGGAAAGACCATAAATGATTATGTTATACTATTTCATAAAAATTAGATGATAGGCTTCTTTATTCAAGTATTGCAATACTTTTACAGGTTTCAGAATAAAACACTTGAATTAATACATGCCCTTATCAATATCCTGAAAAATACTAAAGATCTCAATAGTGATGTATAATTAGCATATATAAGCTATAAACAAAACATTTTTCTCACAGACAATAATGTGAAGAATTTCATCTGTGGTGCAACTATATAACAAATAGAAAAATTGCATTTTGCTCAAACAAACCAAAAAGTGCATTCATATTTCCGAGAAATTTTGCAAAACAGCTGCAGGAACAACCAAAACAATTTGATACTTCTAAAAAATTACTCACCATGGGACATGAAGCAGGTGAACCAGCTGCCAAGATCCTACGCTTGGCATTTTGGTCCATGAGCAGTCTCCTATGGTTTCCTCCACCTGCCTCTGATGTCAATGTGTCGTTAGGAGGGCATGGCAACATGGTTTCTGCAACTTTATAGGGTATGCATATTTTGGTGATGTAAGTCTCTCCAACGGTCAGCAGTAACGAAATGAAACCAAGAATCATCAACTCTGCAAAAACCATATGGGAACACAAAGTGACTTGTCTGCGGAGCAAAGTACTTTATGTTGTCTAATTTACAGAGCTAGCTACAGTTACTGAGACCACATATGAGAACTGGATGTAAATGGAACTAAAGAATTAGCATTCTATGTTTGTATGATCACAGGAATGAAATTTCAGATCTTACCAGCTTTAACTTTCTCGAGGGCATCAAAGAGAGTCTTCTTGTGCTTCTTTGTAAGCCACTGGTACCCAAGTCAACAGAAAATGATATTATATCTTTTGTGGCTAATGGGAAAAAAAAAAAACACTTAAAAGGAAACTGGACAATTTGCAGGCTTGGATTCTAAATGTGGCACAGAATCAAAGTAAGTTCTTGACACAAATGAAAGATGACGAAAAAAGAAGGCATAGAAGCAAAATTCTCTAGCTTCATAATAATAAAGTGTCATCGAAGGAGCCAAATCTTGAACTTGGTAACATAGTACAATGTAACACTTGCAAGAATACAATATCAAACTGTTTACCATACATGTAGTGGTCATGAAGAAACTTTTGGACCAATTACACTTAAATGATAGTCATATTCCAATTCTGTTATCAAGACATGAAACCCAAAAGCATCATTCAAGTGGAAACAAGAAATATTGAGAAATTACACCTTCCGATGACAATAATCATACATGAATAGACCTCACCCAGGAAAAGTGCCAACAATAAAACCTTAGAAGAAGAAATCAGAAGCCATATACATCTGTGAACCCTGGTTAGTGGAACAAGAAAGAAAAATCAAGAAACCTTAAGAAAGGAAAGGGAATGAGAAAATAAAGGATAAAGTTTCTTCAAATAGTGAATCATTTAGTGTTGTAAGACATATTCAAACGTAGAAAGGTAAAAAAGTTTCGCCACAAGCCCATCACAAAATCAAGAACAAGCCTTCCCTCAAACAAATCTAAAAAATAAAAAGACATAACTAGTCAAAACGTAGAAAATTATTCTTTCTATTCGTTGTAAAATCCCTTGTGATGAAGGTTGACGGGTACACCACATCTTTTTCTCAAAAATAAAATAAATTCCAAGAAAACTAACAGTAACGAAGAATTACAATAAAAAATAAAGAATAAATGCCAAGATACGATCTTTTGATATTTTTACTGCTTCAAAATCCTAACACTTTCAAGAAAAGCAGTCAAAATTCCTACCAAAAAGGATAACGCTTTTTATCTTCGGTAACTCTCAATATCTAATTTCTCACTCACTTTTCCATCCACAGAGTCTCTCCACGGATAAACCGACAGAGAGGCACTTCTTCTGAATCGGCTCTACGTTTTGGTAAGCCATAAACAAACGTAAAGCTGTAAATAAATTCTCCACTCAGTCACAAACGCCGGTCCGCAAACGAAAAGCAATCCTTCGCTCGACGCAAACGAGAACCAAAAGGACCCGTCAAAAAGTAGCATTTTTTCTTGTTCTTTGCAAAATCTCTCGTCTTGAAGGTTAACGGGTACGCCTCAACTTCTCCTCAGTAGGAAAAATGTAATCAAAGAAAAAGTTGGGCAAGAAAGAACTACAAGAACACGACAAGAAACAAAAGCCAAGAGACAATCTTTTGGACCGTTTTCCTGCTGCAAAATCCCAACACCATCAATAAATAGCAACGGAAACCGGCACCGTCCCGACAAAATTCCTAATCAGGAGACGAGAACAGAGAGCGAGGCATCCCCTCACCTCTCCAAGGTGATGCAGTCCCTTCTCCAGCAATAGGGAGATGAGAATGAAAACCGAACTGACAGCCGCCACGGCCCACGTCGGCGTCTGGTCGAGATCCCTCGAGTCACCTGCATCTCCCCCCGCCATTCTCCGACACTTTCCGACCCTACCGCCCTCCTCCGGGTGACTTAAAAAGCAACAAAGCTTCTTCACTGCTGGCTTTATGTTCTGCAGGAGAAGCTCAAAAATTGTAGGAATAATATATTTTGAGTGATTTTCCAGAAACACCTTTTAAAAAAATAGTGGAAGCAATTATATTCTCTTTTAGGAGTATTATACTATAATATCTTTTTATTTAAAAAATATATTTTTGTTAAATATTTTTGGTACTTAATGTCATGTAATACTTATACTAATTTTTTAATATATACTTGGTATGATTTTTAAATTATAATGTCATTTTTATTTTTGATTGTATCAAAAAAATATTTATATAACATTATGTAAAAAAACAATATAATGCTAACTTGTGGCATTATATTGTAATAAAAAATTTGTAGGTGTAATTATTTAAATGTTTGAATGTATTATTAGTTACATTTGGAGGTACAATTAAAGCAGAGGAGATGTGTAGGAATCAAATTCCAGACTTATATATTTGATATAATTGTCCTACTTACAACTAATCAAATCCACATAAGGAGGACTTGCAAATAATATGCCCAAGATATTATTCAATGTATCTTATATTGTGGTATATGCTGAAGTTTAGGTACTGCAAAAGACTATGATTATGATAGCTGATGATTTGTGGATGATACCATTTCTACGTCATGTCCTCATCACCATGATGAGCTGCTTAGAAATCTCTATCTCCACACCATGGTATTTGGAGACTGGAAAATAAATATCAGTGCTTCAGCACTAACATTGGACAAACACAATTGGTGCCATGACTGTGCATGCGTCAGGAACATTTATTAGGGTTTTGATTGTCGTCGAGGTTGCTTCGTCCTCGTCCCCGTCTCTGGGATTTGGACGCCGTTGATCTTTCTTCCAGGCGACAGAAATCGTTTGCTGGCCAATTGTGTCACTGTACATGAAGAAATCTCCGCCATTTTACTTGGCTAAGTCTCTGCTTTTCTGCATGCGCACACACTGCTTATCGTCTACTTCGCGGAAAAGATCAGAATGAAGTTAGGGTTGAAAAGAGCTCAGAGCGTGGAGAGAAGAGAAGCCTTACGAGTGTTTGACATGTAGAGAGACAGCAGACGATGGCTGAATTGGTTCTGCAGTTGACTGAGCCCAAGTGAGGAAGGAGAAACAGGCTTCGAAGTGTTTTGGATGAGAATCTGGGAGAGAGAGAGAGAGACAGAAAGAGAGAAAGTGTTTTGACTTTCCCATTTCAGTTTGGTAGCAGTTTGGTAAAATACGAAGTGATTTTGCCTGTTTGTGGTAAGTAAACAAGAACAAAGAACAGTTTATAAGCCTCAAACACAAGAAATATTAATGGCCGAATAGATTGTTACCATCCAATGCTACAACTTTTTGTGATCTTGTATACGTTCTTCGCTCGAAAATTAATCGTCTTCAGTTACCATTACAAATTTGCGGCAATATATCAACAACAAAAAAATCCTTTATATATCCTTATGGGATGGAAAACTCCTAAGAAATTTGACTGTGTCCAACTTTGCAGCTGAGAAACACGACGGATAGATGTCAGCAACGTCAATAGTTTACATCTTGGTTGGATCTTCTTTGTCTTTTAGTTCCATGCATTCAAACAAAGAAGGATCTTATTTCCCTTATAAAGAAGAAAGAACTAAATGACTACTGTGGTGTGGAGGTCCTTCGTTGATCCAAATCCGCATCCAACGTTTTCGCCTTCATGTTCGTTGAGAGAGTTCCTCCTAATCATAAATTCTAGCTCGATTTTTCGTACGGTTTGGGAGGAAAGTTGGGTTTTTGCTTGTTCCTTACGTCTCTTGGTTCGACTGCAGGAATGCTTTAATCCACAAATTAGTCGTAGTTTCTCTGTTGACTTCAGGGATCGTTGGAGAGGGCAAAGAAATGGGTGCACGCTTAAGATTTAGATTGGGCTCCGTCGATCTCTTGCTGGAAATAAATGTGATTTTAACCTAATAACTCTATCCCTTCTTCTTATCAAATTCAACATTACGGAGACACTAGAATGCTTCTTCCTTTCGGTGTCTTTCTGGTTTTGAAGGCTTTTCAGGATCATGATTTGCTTTGCCTTCATTTCGATAAGCAGTATGTTCATGATAAGTGAGACGATCCATAAAGAACAAAAGTTAGGGTTCTTCTAGTTCATGATCGATAAGATGATTAGTAAAGAATTCATCAAGCAAGCACTGTACCTTCTGTGCAGCCTCATCGTTTCTCAAGGAGGAAACCTACAGGCAATCGTCGAATCCAATTAATGCACCAGGAAAATAAACGGAATGCAAGGAGAAGAAGGTTGAGTTGCAGACAAGGCTTCTTGCTCAACGATAACTGGAGAATCAACGGAACAAGATATCTCAAGAACAGTCTTAGTTCTTCAGGTCTAGATCTCTTTCCACAGACCATTGCACTTGATCGATCAAGATTAAAATCTTTACCAAGAACAATGGAAGTAAATGCATCGTTAAGAAACCTTTTGCTTGGATCCAGAATCCTCCATCACCAGGACATCACACATACGATCCAAGTTTTGCTGCGCCTCCGTCTTCAGCTGCAGCTCCTCAACTTTACGTGTCACGGGTCAAACGGTGCTCTGCAAGTGCCATGATCAGAATCCGACCGCGAGGAAACACCAGAAAGGGAACCCAGCACCGGGAAGAGAAGGCTGAAGAACATGCACGAACCTTCAGTTTCTTCGTGTCCGCCGCCACTTCAATAATAATAACAACACTAAGAGAAAAAGATTTCCGAAACTTGGAAGCCTTCTCACGTAGATCGTTGGCTTCCCTATGAACATGCACTATCATAGTCACATTTAAGGATCTACAGAACGTCAGTTACTGTAGAGCTAAGATACGAAGGAATAATAGAATTAAATGTTATGAGAATCTATTCGTTTCTTCTTTGAATCACAAGGAACATATTTGTTTCATCTCTAGAAAGATACTTGAAGATGTAAACATCATCTATCTTACTCTTGTTCTTAAATCATTTGGTTTCTGATTTGAAAACAAGATTTATGAGTCTGTTCAACAAAATTGGATTTGAGCTCGCATTATAAATATAATATTTACTATGTATCATCTAATCCTAACATAGATAACACAAGCGACAAGAAAATTTTGTTGGACTTATCTTGATATAAGAACAGGAACGTCACCTATTGTAGAGCAATATGAACACACCAACTTTAAGAAATTGCGTGCGAAAAATCTCATACAGAAAATGCAGCATGGCGTTCATTAAGTCTTCTTTGACGTGACCTTTTTGACATCTTTATCCATTTAGCCTTGGAATTTATGCTTCTTCTCCTGCGCTTTGATGTGATGTCTTCGAGTGCCATTGGAAATTTTCTGCTGGTGATCTGTCGTATTCGATTGGTACAGTAATCTCGTCTCATCCTGCAAGTCATTCATTTTTGTTTTGGTATGAAAAAAGAAAACATATATCCGAAGACTTTGACGTCTCTTTGGCACTTATCTTACTATTTAATTAAGAAGGCAACATCAATGCTTTAATCGGTCGCTGCTGCATTGATGGAAGAATCAAGAGAGGGTGGCAAGGAAATGCTGTGTGACTACAACTTTGCATTCTCTCTTACCAAGTCACTAAGAAATAGCAATTTAGGCATCTTCAAATTATGAGTACAATTTTATGCTTTGGTTTTCCTGTCTCAATTGTTGCAATCTTTTATGGCTGTTGTTGATGAACTGATGCGTTGTGGTTGGTGAGTCAATACGATCTGGTTCACGGGTCGATGTCAGGAGTCTTTGGTCGACAACTTTGAGCTGGTTGTTGAGATCGGTCAAACCCTTAAAACGAGGTGTTGGCATCGGAATATTGATTGGCGTCTCTCGGTCTGAGCGCTAGTTGGTGGCTCACTGTTAGGATACTGGTTGGCGACTCTTGGTCGAAATGCTCGTGACTTAAGGGTGGTCGCTTTCCTGCAATGATGACCCTCGTTGGATGATTGTCGACTTTAGCCCCTCCGACGAGCAAGTCAGATTTGTTTTTGCCTCCTCGTGGGTCGGATGCCAGCAAGGGGCTTTTATACTACTGTATGAGGGTCGATCATATGCGGATTTGATGTAGTGGCCGATCTTCGAGGGGTGAGAGGTACCTTTATGAGGCCACCATCTCAGGACGCGCAGAACGACACCATACAACGTCGTCCCGAGCTTTCCGTGACGGGACATACCGAGCAATGCATTGGTACGGATTCTGATTCGACGTGTGGGGGTGCTCCTCTTGCTGATTCGACGGTAGCGTGGTGTGGTATTGATTGTGACATGACCTAGACCCAAAATATACCGAGCTGTGATAACGGAATATGATACGGTTGTATTTCGAAACATATTTATATTTTTAATATGTACTTTAAATTTTTTTTGAATGAATATAATGTTTTGAATGCTTGATAAATAATAGATGAAAATTATATTTTAAATATATATTTACATAATATTATTTGGTAAAATTATATTTCGAAAATTATTAAATATTTTTATGATAAATTTATGTTTTAAATATTTTAGTATTTATTCAAAAGTAAATATATATATTTATTTAAATTAATAAGTACAAAATAAATGTATGTATGTAATCTTATAAAAATTTTGTTAGGATCGAGAGCACTAAGAGGGGGGGGTGAATTAGTGTAGCAGAAATCTTACAGCAATTTAAAACCGAAAGGTGCGTTCGTTCGATAAAATCTATTATGATGCAAAAGCCGATTCACAGTTTGTATTTAATCGCAGTTTGCGACTAAGCGCAGATTGCATCCAAGTTCAGTTTTACGTCTAAACTCAATTTTACGTCTAAACACAGTTTTACGTCTAAACGCAGGTTTACGTCTAAACGCAGTTTTACGTCTAAACGCAGTTTTGCGTCTGAACGCAGTTTTACGTCTAAACTCAGTTTTACGTCTAAACGCAGTTTTGCGTCTGAACGCAGTATTACGTCTAAACGCAGTTTTACGTCTAAACGCAGTTTTACATCTAAACGCAGTTTTACGTCTAAACGCAGTTTTGCGTCTGAACGCAGTTTTACATCTAAACGCAGTTTTACGTCTAAACGCAGTTTTGCGTCTAAACGTAGTTTTATGTCTAAACGCAGATACTGAACTTTGAAAAGCGTTTTATGAATGCGCAGAAAGCAGTTTGCAGTTATAAATGGAATCAATACGTTAACGTAAACTGCAATGTAAAGATCGTACGAAAACACCGATTTACGTCTTAATGCAGATTCGGAAAGATCTGAACTTAGAGAATCGTTCGTAAAAGCGCAGAGGGCAGTAGCTATGTAGGAGGTTTGCAGTAATGGTGAAGTGCTCAAAATAAACGCAAACCAGAGATTTAGAGTGGTTCGGTCAGCCTTGACCTACTCCACTTTTGGCTTCCTCCACTGATGAGGTTGCCGACGTCAACTAGAGGCCTTCCTTCAATAGGCGAAGGCCAACTGCCCTTTTACAGTTTCTCTCCTTTTGACAGGCTCAGGAGACAACCCTTACAGATCCTTTCTCTCCTCTCTTTACAACTCAAGACTTGAAGAACAGAAGAGAAGAGAACTTTTGGACTTTACACAAGTTTGAGCTCTTAGAATCACTGAAAAGATCAAGAATTCGGTGTGGATCTATATCCCTTCAGTGCTGAATGGGTGGGGTATTTATAGGCCCCAACCCAATTCAAATTTGGAGCTCAAAACGATCAAATCCCGGAATTTCGGGATCAGGCGGTTGCACCTCTTGACTGGAGAGGTTGCACCGCCTGGCAGAGCTCGGAGACTGAGCCCAGGCGGTTGTACCTCTTTGTCAGGGAGGTTGCACCGCCTGAGTCTGGCTCGGTGACTGAGCCCCAGGCGGTGCCACCTCTTGACTGAGGCGGTTGCACCTCTCTGCCAGAGCTCGAAGACCGAGCTCAAGTGGTGCTACCTCTCTGTCAGGGAGGTTGCACCGCCCAGTCTAGCTCGAAGACTGAGCTCTGGGCGGTTGCACCTCTTGGCTGGGGCGGTTGCACCGCCCAGTCTCACTGGGAGACTTAGCCTGGGCGGTGCTACCTCCCTGCCTAGGCGGTTGCACCTCTTTCACTATTTCAGCTCACTTGGTTTGGCTCCAAACTTGGTCCAAACCAGTCCGAACTTGGGCCTAATTGGCCCCTACTTGGGTTATAGGATTAACACCTAATCCTAACCCTAATTAACGTGCTAACTATGAATTTAAAGACATTTTCTAAGCTATTACAAAGTCTGCAAGTCAAGACTCCTTCTGGCGAGCTTCCGGCAAACTTCCGGCGGTCTTCCGATGAACTCTCGGAAACCATTCTGCGGACTCCCGGCAAGCCTCTAGACTTCACGATTTGATCTTAACGAGTTCCAACGAGCTTCTTTGGCAAGCTCCGATCTTTCTCGGCGAGCTCCGCGAACTTCCAATGAGCCTTCCAGTGAGCTTCCGAAAAACCCTTCAGCAAGCTCCCAACTCATTCTCGGCTAGTTCCGGTAGCATTCCCGACGAACCTTTGGACTTCCGTCGAACTCTCGAACTCGCAACAAATCCTTCGCGCTTGACTCCGACACTTTGTTTCGCTTTATGTCTTCATCGTTATCATAGTTAATCCTGCACAACAAAACAAAACTTCGATCGAGACAATTAATCCTAAGCAATTAACCAAGTTGTCCGACATGTCATTGGTCCCTCGACGCTTCGTCCAATTCTTCGGCGCATCGTCATCTCCTGCAGCCTATTGCCCAATCGGCCAGTTGACTCCGTAATTAACCAACTTTTTAATTCTCTTTAGACCAACAAGCTAGCAATTTTTACGATATACAAGTTTCACAATATATAAGCTAGCAAAAATTTCGAAAGCAAATGCAAGATAGCTTTCTTGTGTAAGCTCATGATTCTTGCTTCCTATTGCAATGTGCAAATTGTAAGTTTTGCTTCTTGAGATATTCAAGATAGTGATGTTCAAGAAGACAATTTTTCTTCTTGAAATAAGCAAGTTAGCAATCTTTGCTACTTAAGATAGGCAAGCTAGCAATCAAGTTTTTGCATCTTCTTGACTTGTACAAGTAACATCCTACAAATGTTCAAATGTTAATTCTATCATCAGGTTGCATTAGTATTTGTATTTGTATTTGTATTTGAGCATTTTCAATAGCATCCAGATGTGATTTGAAAAAATTACTAAATATTAATTTACTAAATATTAAATATTAAAGTGAGCATCCAGATCTAATACTTACCAGACTCTCGATTTTATAGTCATATATCCATTTTTTCGCTCTATCATTTCCCTTTCGAATGGATCGATTTATATATATATATATATATATATATATATATAAGATGACCAAGGTATTCTAGGCTATTAGAAAAAATCTTCTAAGGAAATTCTACAAATGATAAAAATAAAAAAAAAAATTATTTTTTTCCAGAAATTCACCCAATAATCTAAAAAATGTTTTTTGGCTCCATAATTAATTTTATATGCCTTGTATATTTTTTTTTCTGTTCTAATATAAACAAGCATCCAATTAAGTACCTTCAGAATTCTCTAGAGTAGCAGCCTCATCTCTCGTGGGACCCGCACGTGTTGCCACGTACCACGTCTCACAGGGAGCCACATCGGATGAAAAAGGCTTTCGGGAGATACATTTTGGTACATCTGCAATCCAGGATGACAGGGGTACTGACGTTATTTGCTCTTCTACCAGAGTACCGAGGAGTCAAAGGATTCTTCGGCGCTTTCGACAAGGCGACTCTGCCTCCCCTTCCGGCGTTACTTTTTCTCTCTTTTACCCTCCCTCCCGAGGCCACACGCGATCGAGAAGAAGAGGAGCAGCAGCAAAAATATTAGGCCAAAGGAGGGCGCAGCAGGTCTTTGGATGTTTATCCGCTTCATCTCCACGCGGTAGGTGGAGTCTGTTGCCCGTCGCATTCTTCTCATCGGTTTGGTGAACGACGCGCCAAACGAACAAAAAGTAATCAAAGAAGCAGTCAATCCCTCACCCTTCTCCCGTCTTTTATTGATTGCGATGTGGTCTGGATACGTGGCTTTGGATTGCCATGTCCAAAATCTTTGTTTTGCTTGGGTCGGGCCTTGCTCTCGGATCCTCTCCTGTTTCCACTGTTCGGGTTCCAATACGTCTCTCTTTCCCCTTTTTATTTGTTTATTTTTACCTTTATTTATTCGTTTATTTTTTGTGCGTTTTAGCTTGTGGGTTGTTCGGACCGGCGGCATCGTCACTTTTAGCGATTTCTTGCGTTAGGTTTGTATCCCTCCTCCTTTCTTTTCCCTTTTTGGCCGATTCTTTCTGCGAGTTTCTCTGTGAAGTGGGTTGTTGACTACGTCCCTTTTGATTTGAGCGTTTTAACGTCATGCTCATGATTCTTGGATTATCTTTTAGCTAATCCTGCATCGATCAGTTTTCGCCTGATTTTTGGTTGCTGAAACGAAAAGAAAAACTAATCTTGCTGCTTTCTTGTGCAATCAGGAGTCTTCTTTCAAAACCGACAGTCGTTTGTCCGGGCAATTTGGCCTAGGATTTGTTTTTTTTTCTTGTTTTCTGGTCTATATGCTCTACGAGCAACTAAAATTTGCTGTAAATGTGGGATTTTCTTGAATAGATTGGAGGGATGAAGGGGAAAGGAGCAACAGCTAAAAACTACTTTGTCCTCAATACCGGAGCCAAGATTCCTGCTGTTGGTCTTGCAACATGGCAACACGGAGGTGATCTTTGCGCTGAAGCCGTGGCGACGGCTTTGACGGCCGGGTATCGCCACATCGACTGCACCCATCTATATGGGAATGAGGTTGAGGTTGGGAAGGCGCTAGCCGAGGCTTTTGAAAGCGGAGTCAAGAGGGAAGATTTGTTCTTGACCTCGAAATTGTATTGTGCTACTAATTCACATAAGAGGGTCGAGAATTCCGTGAGAGTTTCCTTGAAGAGCCTTGGCGTCTCCTACTTGGATCTGTATCTTGTGCACTGGCCTGAGTGTTCGGCTCTCGGGGATGCCACTGATCCTTCTTGGAAATCTGCAAGCGAATATAGACAGTTCTCGCAACGATTGAAGCCAACCTGGGAGGCTATGGAAAGTCTTGTGCGGATGGGGCTTGTTCGTGCGATTGGTGTTAGCAATTTCAACATTCAGCAGATCAGTGAATTGCTCCAGTTTGCGAAGATTGTTCCAGCAGTCAATCAGGTCAGGTTGATTAACTTCATGTTATATATACTCATTGTTTTTCTTGTATAGTTGTAAAAGGTTATGTTTACAATCTAGTTCTTCCAAAAAGAAAGCTCAAAGCAGCAGGTCTCTTTGAGTTACAACTATCGTAATTGGTCCTCTATGAAGTCAAGTTGCTTTTCACTAACTAAAGCAGTTATTTTCATGATTAGTTTTGGAAGATGATGTGAAATGTGGTTGTATATTTATTCATGTTTGTCCATGTTATGGCTTAAATCATGATGACTTCTATGATTATATGCCTGATTTGGCTTATCCAAAAGTGAACTTGGGTTTTAGTTTTTTTCTTTATAGTTTATGCTGTACCGAACAAACTTTTCATCAGCTTTCCAAAAAATTGTCATCATGTTCTCATATTTGTTTGTGAAAAACCATCAGTTAGATCAAGTAGAAAAATCTAGCTTGTTTTTTGGTGCATGTTATAAGCTTGACTTAGTTTGTATGACAAGTTGTCTATTTGTTAATGTTGTTTCCATTGTGTTATTAGCATAATCCCATTTAGTATTTTCTGATAATGAACTCAACTATTCAATCCATTCTTTTGAGCATGTAGTCATGATTGTGAAAGTTGAAGCATGCCAATGCAAACATAACCTGAATAAATAGCTAAAGTTATAGGTTACTATTGCCTATTAACTCTGTTTTTAGGTCATGACAGCACTTTTAAGGTAATTATGACTTGATAGTAATTCTTGTACAACAACAATATAGCTGTAAAGTTACCACTATTTGGGTTCTGCTACATTAATTTGTTGTTGCCATTGAACTCTGTGAAAAGCCTTGGAAGTAATTCCTGTGAAAAGCCTTCAAAAGTTTACTTGAGCCTATTCTAAGGGATTGACGGAATCTATACTTTTTATGGATATTAAGAATGATATGCATCTTTTCTCCTGAACATCTCAAATTGTCATGTGATGGAAGATTATCCATCCTTTCTAGACAAGGATATGAGGTTGAAAGTTTGCTATTAACTGATTCTGGTCAAGGACTCAAATTCACTACAAGTGATGTAAGTGGGGGCTTTCTGAGTCTAAAATATGGGTTACAAATTATGAACTCTGCTGTGTCCCTTTCCCAAAATCCTGTTTCTTATTCTATAACTCCACAATTGGGCCATGTTAATAGCAAGATGAGTGCTTGGAAGCCTGACCCTATATGAGGCCCTTGTGTTGCACCTTTTTCTTTCATTGAGCTTCTTCAAAATTTCATGCTCATGATTTTATCTCAAGTATCTCACCTTTTCTTCAGAATGTTAACCATCAACCACATAAATTAAGACAATGCGCCATGGTCTCTTATATATATATACCTGTATGAAATTAGATATAATAGCTTATCAGTCAATCATCTCAAGATAATGTGTGTCAAATGGTTATAGAATGGCATTTGGACAGTTGAACTGATGAAAATCCAGTGAGTTGTTGAATATGGATGCAGACCTGATCATGAGTGACTTCATTTATATCTAGGATCTATCTATAGGAGGTAGATTATACTTGGAAACCTAAGATGCTCATTTAGTGTCAGATGCAATGATCAACAACAGGGGACGATTAAAGTAGACTTCTAGAGCTTATCCCAAATTATCTGTATGATACATTTTGTCATTTTTGTCATCTTGGGTATATGATTTTCCATTCATTCCTGGGTTCTTATGTTGTCAAACTTTGTTAACATGTCTTCTTGACAGATCCATATTTGTGTGTGGTATGAAAGATCTTTTCCTGTTTTTCAGTTTTTCGTATGAAGCTGATTGAATAATGAATTGTAGGTGGAGTTGCATCCATTCTGGAGACAGGATGAACTAGTGAAATTCTGTCAACAGAAAAGAATCCATGTATCTGCTCAAACTCCACTGGGAGTACCCATATCTCGTGGGATGGCAACTGCCAGTCCTGGTCTTTCTGATAGTGGATCTGAGGATGAAGCTGGAACTCCTAGGATAACATTTAGAAGGTCAAGATCTGTGCATGGACCAATGATGAAGCTTTCTGTTGTCGTAGATATTGCAGAACGCCATAACAAGACACCGGAGCAGGTAAGGACTTGCATCTTTCCCAAGTTTGAAACATTTTTCACTCCTCTCAGTTTCTTCTGAGGTATGCACCTCAGAGAAGCTTTTGCCTTATTGGTCTTTTTACCTTTTCTAAGAACAGGGTTTTGTAAAATGTATAAACTTTACTTCAATAATCAATCATATAGTTCTGGTTATAGCTGTTGGCAGTTCTAAAACTTGGGAGTACATGTTGGACAATCATTGTCATTATGAAAATGGTGATGAATAAAATTCTTGATGCTAAGGTAACTAGCAATTCAATTGTTCTAAAATTTGGTTTCTGTTGATGTTCAATTGTGTTTGGTTGGAGTGGCATTGGCAGAGGAATTGCATTATTATGGTCATCATTTGACACTTCTATGAATCTTCTAGAATTGGTACTTTTATTTTGGAAGCATAAGCAATAGACGGGCACATACCATGAATACTCAAGGAAGAATCATATAGATAGTAATGATGTATTAAATAAAAAATAATTTTCTTACTAAGTATGCAACTCTAGCCCCAAAAAGGTTGGCTTGGTTCATCTCCATAATGAATATGTAAATATAACTTTGCTGCAAAAGGTTGGATCATCTAAGCTAAAGTTAATCCTGTAGTAAGTGATGTGAACACTCATCCATTGAGTAATTATTGGAAATAATAGAAGCTGAATATGCTTTCAACTGACAGGTAAAAAAGGAACTAGTGTTGCAGTAGTAGTGAACTTTTGGAGTATAGACAATCGAGATAAATAGACTAATATGGTCCATTTGATATCCAATGGTCCACAGTGAGATTAAGGTATGTTTAATATCTAATATCCTATGGCAATTTTAGACACAGAGGTGGGATTAAGGCAGAATGTAGAACTCCAACAACATAGACCATCTGGAATATATACCGGAGGTTGAATAACCTGAGCCAAGGAAATGTTAATTGGTCACGAAAGCGTTTCCACACAAGAAAGAAGCGGCTCTTACCCTATTGTCGCTGGAAACTCTCTGGTCAATCAAGTCTGCTTCTCAGTCTCGGAACGGATGAGTTTAAAATCATTCTCTCTTTCTAGAAACAATACTTTTGGTTTAGCCGTAGTGCTTCATTTATGCATTATATGTTCTTTCTTCGTTTTTGCTGAGAAAATGGATTTTTATTAGTATTTTTGGATGATTGCTAGTAGGGTGTGAAATTCAATTCTTGAGGTTCATATTATGTGTGGTTTTAGTGGAGGCTGACTACAAAATATCGTAACCCAGGGCAGGATGTGTTCATTTCTTTCCTTGCTGTGCAAAATTTATGAATGATAGATTTCACTGTAATTTGATGTCAAACTGCAGTATGATGGCAATTAATTATTCCTTTGTATTACATGAATTAACTAGTGATATGGATTTCTTGGCAATTTGTGATGTCAAGGATGTTTTTAAAAACATTGAAAGAGTGGTTCGTGGAGTTCTTAATGTAGACAGATTTTATTGCCTCATGAGGGTCATCTTAGGTTGTTGATGTTGAGTGACAACTTTTAGGATATATATAGATACATAAAAGGATGAACAATATATTTTACGGAGTTGAATATAACACTATAATAGTATGGTTCATCTATTTAAATTAGATATTGGTGACTGGATCATGACCAGGAACTGGAATGACAATTGGAACAGGTTTGGGTCAGAATTAGAATGGCCAAATCATTGTGTATGGTTTGTAAAGACAGGAACCAGATTCAGGATTGGAATTTTATCTTAACGTTTGGTTTGTTGCGAAGCAGGAGCATAATCAATGATGATATCCATTTTTTTTGCTTGTGAACGAGGGAGAAGAGAGGGGAGAAGTAAAAGAAGAGAAGAGAGATGAACTGATAGGGGAAGAGGAAGAAAAGATAGAAGACCTTTTAGGGTTTTAACTTCGAACAAATTTAAAAAAAAGAATCAGGCTTACCGCCCTGTTAACAGGGCTTGTCAGGCAATAAGTCCATACCACAAATGTACTGTCCGAAATTGGACGGTCCATGTGACAGTATTGATGAATACTGGTTGGTAAATGCTGGTCCAACTGAAATTGTATTCAATATAAAAAGCATGAAGTCAAGGAGGTTGATGAAAGGATTGGACACATTTTCTTGACCTACAACCAATTTTTGGACTTCTGAGGAGAGATCCCGACTGAAGTGCAGTTAAGGTGATCGAGTTTCCAACATGCCAAATCCTCTGTCCTCAAGGGTTGGAAGATGATGGGAGTTGGCGGATGCAGGAGGAGGAGGCGGAGGAGGGAGGGCAGAGGGATGCTTTTCTTTAGTTTGGTTCTGTTAAGTGTTGCACATCACACTTTATGTCTCTATGACGAGTCAAATAAAATAGATGTTTCTTTTAACTTAAAGAAGGTAAAGTAAGCATAGCAAAAGGGGTTTTGGTGGTCATTTATTTTATTGTTTTACACTGGTTACTATCAGCTTCTTTATTAGCCCTTCAGGTAGATTTGAGTCTCATTTCAGGTCCATCCCTTGTAAGCTTGCAGTGTGAGATCTGTAGATTTAGTTCAATAATTTTGCTTTCTCACACTTGTCCATGAGTGAGATATAATATACTTGACACTTTGATATGATCACCACCAAATGGGATCATGCTTGATGTTTTGTGGTGTCATCCTACTTCATTTATTTGGCCTTTGCATGAAGGCTCGACATTTTTGTTGATGGCTTTTCTACTGACTCTTTAATAGGTCATTTTGCGATGGGGACTACAGCGAGGAACTAGTTTATTGCCGTGCAGCCTAAATCCTGACAGGATCAGGAAAAACATAGACATTTTCAGTTGGTCGCTGACAGATGAAGAATGGAATAGAATGAACAGGATTGAACCTCAGATATGCCTCTTTGGGAGTGGACCTGTCAACACATCTGAAACTGGGTTTTTTTCAGCTGCTGGTCCTCTTCAGGCTGTGTATGAGATGGAAGATGACACTGAATAATCCCAAGACTCTCAAGTCTCAGAAGTGTACTGTTGTAAACTCTCATCTGAGAAGGGGATATTTCACGAAATTTTCTGCACATATGTTATGTCTGTCTGCGAATCTCTTCAGAGACCAATATCATCTTGTAATTCTTGTTAATTAGATTTTAGTAGTTATGTCATATTACTATGGATCAAGGTTTTGCTACAATGGAAGTTATCATATGTTTTCCCCCTCCTACAGCTATGTTCATGTAGTGCATTTAAGTTCTTCAAGAAAGAATGGCAACTAGTTTTCGATCGGTGCATGTTGGAGTTCTGATTTCAGCAGTTGCTGAGACCTCTCTTATCTGTTCTGTACTAAACCTTGGCCTTGTTTAGTGGTGGCTGACAAGTTGCAGCTATGTGTTCATAGTGCTGCTCTCCTTGTGGAGTGAGGATTCATCAGAGCATATATGTGGCTTTTGTCTTGTGTACTAAACCTGCAATGGCTTGTATCAAAATGCCACCTGGAGACTCTGCAATATGGAAACTGAATCCTTGAGCTTATCTTGGAGTACAGGTAGAATCATGAAAGCAAAACTAGTATAAATTGTTTGGTGAACACCAGAAACAGTAAAATCAAATGGAAACTTTGTAAACCCAAAAGCTGTTTTACATGGCCACACCATCATATCAAAAACTGAAGTGTGCCACTTGATCTTGATCGAGTCTTCTATCTAATGCAGGCTGGCTATTTGGTTGAAAATAGTGCCTTGATTCATGTCAATTCTTCACCTATGTCACTTAGATCTCCATAATAATTATCAATAATATTTCTCATCATATCACAATAAATTACAATATCAGAAGACTTTCTGTGATCAATAATACTTTGCAGATGCTTTCTGGAGCTGTCTTGTTTGAATAAACGCCAAACAAATTCCTACCCTTTGTTTGATACCTCAATCACAATTAGAGTTGTGTTGGTTGACACATTAAAATTTCCAAGGACTGATGTCGAATTGTGGTAGATTAGATAGATGTAGGGGTTGGAGGAGTCTTTTCATATGTTTCTAATCATTAAACTCAATAGAAATTTGGTCAAATTTTATCCTTCCACAGAACAAAAATCAATGAATTTCACTAACAACATTACAAATTTTATCTGTAAGATCTTTTATTTATTTATTTATTTTCAGAACAAAAATTAGTTGAGCTGAATAAAAGTATACTATGAATTAAACAAGCCAAATGATTAAGCTTAGTAACCCAAACTTTGAGACGTTTCCTTACAGATTTGACACCAAAGACTTCACGTTCGTGGCAATTAAAATCCAGAGACTTCAATACTCAAGATTATGACCTAACATGAGGCACCAGTCTCCGTCCAATCTCTCGTACCTCTTGAATTAAGCCTCGCACACAAGTCTTAAATGCATTCGATCACAGCATCGTCGCTGTTTGGAAGAATGTGCTTTACAAGTTATATTTCTCATGTTGACTTCTGTCTGGACATTATTAGATTCTAATTAGGTAGCGGCAGACTTAATGCCAATGTGTTTGTTTGCTCTTCTTTGATGATTACAACTTTCTAAGCGAAGCAAACATAGCTATCTTTTCTTTTCTTATTTTTCGTTTGTTTTGTAGACAATTAAGAAGTTTTCTTGTGAATCATATCATCCTTCTTTGATAGAATATTTGTCTCGGTAATTGTTTCATGGAATTTTGAGCTCCCGAATTGATCTTTACATTCTGGGTTTGACTTTTCTTGTGATTAATGTAAATAGGGAAACATTTTCTGGGTTTGACTTTTCCTACGGTAATCTTTCCTTGAGAAGGTGGTAGCTCATTGTTGTCCACAAGCGTTCGAAGAACCATCTTATCCGCATTAGCAGTGCCGCTCTTCACAGCCATCCAAAACTTGCACAAAGTGAAATGGCATCGCCGATGTCGCTGAGACACTGCTCCACAAACCCTTCGCTCGGCGTCGTTTGCCGCCTCCATGGCCACTCCAAGCTTGGCCATGCAGCTCCAGGTCTCCCGGAACAGCTACTCTTCGGAAGGAGACAAGCAACAACAGCAGCAGCAGCTGTAGTAGTAGCTCTCCATGCCAAGGAAGCCATCTCCGGTTCGAGCGTCGCTTCCGCCTTGGAGTTCAGATTCACCGCTCCGGAACAGACACCCGAAGAAGCAGACGCGGTGGTGAAGATCCATGCAAGAGATCTGGTAAGGATAAAGGCTTTGATCGATTCGCAGTCATGGAGAGAAGCCCAGATCGCGCTTCGCGAGAGCTCGTCGTATCTGAAGCAGGATCTCTACACGATCATCCAAGCAAAGCCTGGAAGCCAGCGGCCACAACTGAGGAAGCTCTACTCTCACCTCTTCAACGATGTCTCGAGTGTGAGTCCATTGTCTTCACGCTCTCGTTATGCTCCAGCTTCGCAAATGAAGATTGAAATCTTTATCGTTTGTGCTGCAGCTGGATTATGCTGCCAGAGACAAAGATGCTCGCCGAGTTCAAGAGTGCTATGATAACATCGTTGCGACACTCAATGAGATTTTTGTTCTGATCTAACAAATGCAGACGTTGATGTTTGTTCTATTGCCTCTCTCTCTCTCTCTCTCTCTCTCTCTCTCTCTCTATAACACTGTCTTTGTCAATCTATCTCTATCTATCCAGCGAATTTCCGAGAAAGACCTGATTCACTCTATGAAATTGATGAACCAATTCAATCCCCCATATGAGGATCTATTAAAAGAACAAAAGAAATGAACGTAGAGTTATGTAATCGATGTGTCAAAGCAGAATAATACCTCTACGCATTGGAATCAGCTAAGAGAGCGGCAATCGACAGAGAAGAGGCAATAATCTGAAACAGGGGCGACCACAGTGGATCCGCTTGCAGATGGGTGGGCGCGAGAGAAACACGCGGGCGCGGGCAGAGGGACGGGTACGCCGATAGAGTAACGACAATGATGGGTGGTGTTTGCCGTCGACTTGTGGACATCTAAGATGGTAGACGGCGACACCCCATAGAGGAGGAAGATGGCAGATGGTGAGGAAGAAGCGGGCGCTTATTAAGAGCCGACTTAAATGGGCGACACCCTATAATGGGCCTTTTAATGGTGCCAAATTAGATTTGCCGGTCTTCTCTTGAGCTTGGGCATGGGGCCCAACAAGCACTCTTTGTTGCTCTTCACATCTCACATCTATGCTCTTCATTCATTTTGACTGACTTCTTGATTCAAATTTGATTTGAATTTTGACTTCCTAACTTATAGCAGATAAGATTTTTCTAATTGTACTAGAAAATTCCACTGATTAATTAAGAAAAAATTTCTCTTCTAATATATATAAATAGACATTATATTCGTATGTTACTCATTATTACTGTTGAATTCAATTGAGTTACAAATATGTTCAAAGAACTCAACATCAACTTCATCATTATTTTTATAATATATTATGATAATATTGGAGCTATCTACTTGTGCGTCAATCTAGTATTCTACTCACGCATAAAACATATTATCATCCACTTCGCGAGATCAAGTTATCAAATATCAACTGTGTTTCTCACATAAATACAATTGATCAACTAGCAGACTCACTCACCAAACCTCTTACCTATAAACTATTTTTGTTGCATCAATCCAATATCGACATCCTTATAGGAGCTCAGTTTTACGGGGATGATAGCATAAAAGATTTTCGCATGAGGAAATCTCGTTGATCAATTAAAAAAATTTCTCTCTTCTAACATATATATAAATAAGACATTATCTTCAACTAATTTAATAATGCTTTGTCATTATATGATGTAAAGTAATTCACTTGTAAGCAAATCATATATTTACTTATAGGCATTTCCTTCAGCCTTTCTTCTCTCGTTATCCCCGCAACAGTGAACCAAGGGTAATTTGATCTCGATGATTGTAGCACTAACTTCAAGCTCTTTCCTGTGTAAGCATATGCGTGTTGTTTTCTTCTCTCTCTCTCTTTCTCAAGGAAGATTACACATTGATGATCCCACACCAAGTGTGGGGAACAGTGCAATCTATGCCATCAAATTGGTATTGCAATCTTTCCAGTAACTGGTGCTACCAGAACGAGTCATTTCAACTTGTCACTGGATGCATGGATAAACCTCGGAATCTTAGATAGGTCCCTTTATCTCCTCCGTATAGAAAGACTGTATACCACTGAAAGTTGACAGGAGCAGTGCTGTTCACTGGTTCAGCAGTCTCCCACCGTTGAGCTCTCACACTCCAATAATGGCTTCACTCATGCAAGTTTCTATTTTGCCACAGTGCTTCGTTGATAGAGAGATGATGCCTTGGATGCAGACTAGAACCGTTAAAGCAGATGTGACTGAAACTAAGGATGTGAATGGCAATGGCAGGTACGTGGCCATGCCGATGTCTATCTTCACATGCACTGTCCTCCGACCAGGGCATGCATGTTTATGTTTGTCCAAAGAAATCCACTGTTTGTGGATTGTGCTCCCCCTTGATGTGATTGAGAACTTGGATCGAGAAGAATGAATGCAGCCACTCATTCTGCTTGACAAGAATTCCAAACATTTTATCTGATAGTCACAGGAACATAACTGGGGATGATATCTGAAGAGCAATTGCAGAAGCAAATGTAGTTATGGAAGTCATTGCTTATATTTACTTCAACTAGTGTAGTAATACAAACGGGATGATACAAATAACAAAAGATATGAATAATAATTGAAGAAGCTTTATTGTAGAAATGAAATAGCTTTAGCTTGAATATATTAACATGTTCCCTCTGCTATTTATATTTGGTATCAGAGCATGTTAATATATACAAGCTAAAGCTATTTCATTTCTACAATAAAGCTTCTTCAATTATTGTTTTTATCTTCTATTATTTGTATCATGGTATCGTAGCAGTGAGAAAAGTGAAGCTTCGCTCTTGCCTTTGGCCAGCGACCAAAGACCGCTAAGAAAAGCGAAGCTTTGCCCTTGCCTTCGGCCAGCGACCAACGTCGCTGTAGTCACATTCCCGAGAGGCTCCACGGCCAATCCTCATCGGCCAGCGACCAACGTCGCTGTAGTCACATTCCTGAGAGGCTCCACGGCCAATCCTCATCTTCCTTACCGCGGTAGTCTTCGTTGATCTGCTAACAGTCGACGGACTTAAGGAGAACGAAGGACGGATGTAAGGAGAATGAATGGAACGCCTGTGCCCTCACAGCAACAGCAATAGCAATCTGCTCTTGCCCTACTCACGAAGCCTAGTATCATCTTGCGGCAGTTGAGGAAATCTCTAAGCAGTTGAGAAAAATCCTCCATGCTGAATGTGTATAACCTCCCTGCTGAGTGTGTATAAATAGCTATCAAGAACTCACTATCAGAATGAAATAGCTTTAACTTAAATATATTAACATGTTTCCTCTTCTATTTATATTCCCTCAATAGAATAAATAAAACAGAATAGAAAGATTTCCTCGTATAATTGAGAAAATCTTATCTTCTATCAAATTGGGGAAATATTATCTTCTGGACTTAGTGTTCCTCAAGTCTCGTTGCTTAGGAATCCGAAGTTCAAAGATGTAACAAGTTTGAGGATGAAGTGCCCACCCACAGGAGAGAAGAACAGTAACAACTGAGTGCGTAACGAAGTCAGCGAGATGAATTGTTTCTTTGTCCCTTCCGACAGTCAATAATGAAGCAACCTTTTCTCAGCTCAAAAAAAGTATTTCCCTTTAAACCAATTATCAATGTCAGATTGTGATCCAATCAACTAAACTTATGTTATATATAATGGTATTATGTTATCCTTAGTTTATTCCTAATTCTTCTCATGCTAAATTTTCTTCTAATTGTTACCATAATTTAATATTATACATTGCACACAGTGTTCACATGGATCTATTTGAATTAATATGACCAAACACTTGCAGTTCCTGAGAAGGCACACAAATAATGATTCATGACCTACTAAAAAGAATGCATTCAACCTTAGCTCAGACAGACAGACTAAATTATACTGAAAGGTTGGCTTATCAATCAAGGAGGAGAGGAGTATAAAATGATTGGCTTATAGATCGGTCCATGTCTTTGCACAAGGGAGGGCCTGGCCAAACTGGCAAACTAGGAAGACTCCAAAAGAGACCATGAAATAAAGAAAGAAGAAATCTAGACAACCAAGTCTGATACAAAGACACCAGTCAACCACAAGAGTAAAGCAATCCAGCATGAGATGACACCCGTGTCTAATGAAATGTTTGCCTTAGCTTTTTTCCCAAAGCAGGTGGGTCATGGCTGCGTCCTCTCCTCTCCCTTGGCCATGTAATCTTTCCTGAGAACTGTTCCACATGAATGTTATGCTTTTTCTCTGTGTATGTATGTGCAGTGGAATTCTCCATGACAGGAGAAGACAAACAATTAAAGAAGCCTTCATGAGATTCTGCAAGTCATGCTGGGCTCATCTTGTCTGTGGTTCCCTAAGATCAATTCTGATGCAGTTTATTTTTGTAAGATTGAACCCAGTATCTTTGTTACACCGTACTATTTGATCCCTAAAAGTCATTCTCCTTTTAGTCCATGTTGTGTGCTATAAACTAAAGAAACTTCATGAGATGGATATATATGTGTGTATATATATATATATACAGCATAACTCGAGCTAAAGAAGATAGATCAGTAGGAGAATAAACAGTTGGGATATTCTTATCTACTTGCTATATGACTGACATGACTGGCCAAACCTAAAGAGGTTACCTTCCTCCTTTAACCCATACATGTAATCTACTATGCAGCCAAATGATCTCATAAAGGCATAGGATTTGTACCTTTGGTGAGGCTTTTGGTAGTCCTACGAAATCTATATCTCAAAACAAGGATGTGATCGTTGACTAATTTGACACTGTGGGCATGTTCCTTGTGATAAAGTGAGAAGTCACAAAGGGGCAAAAAAGTGTCCTGGAAATGACTGATGAAATCTGCTTGATACAAACTCGTATCTCTCAAAGTCTACTGAGTCAATCTTGGAGCATGATCAGCACATGAGAAAAGTACCCTTTAACCTAAAAGTTGCTAGAATCAGTATCTATGCGATGGATTTGCTATACAACAATTTGACCCATTAGAGACTGTAACGGTGACTATATATCGTAGCTTGAAGGAAGAGGAAGAGGAAGAGGAAGAAGAGGACCACCGTTGGGACTCCTGCAAGTGCAAGTGGAGTGCGTTTTTGACGTGAGACTTTGAACGTCCGAAACTTCTTGGGTCCAACAAAAAGAAAAGTCTCCATCCTCCTCTCTCGAGTAGAACCAAAAGCAAAAAGGTCATGCCTGCTCTTTCTATTTCAGTGATGATTGTATGTGACAAAGAGGATTCCTTCTGGTCTCTCGATGCAGGCTTTGTGTGTGGTGGGGGGGAAAGAACTGATCTACGGTGATCTCCACAAGTTAACCAAGTTCGATTGCCATTAAGATAGATTTTGGGTCAGGCATCGGTGGGACAAGATTGACTGTGGATCCACTGAAGCTGGGTAAAGTGATGGGCAATAATTGTGTATTTGTCATCATTTAGAACAAGAAAAGCTCATGAGATTTGCAGTGTTCTGGCTCGCTAGTGTCGTCCATGCATGCATGGCTTTATCCCAGAACAATGTGTCGAGGACCCCAGGAAGGAAGTGCTCTAAGATCCTAAATCTTGTACTGACAATGACTGAATCAATGAAAATTCTTGTAGGCATAGCTTAGCCACCATAACCTCTGCTCCTTTAATAATCATTCCTCCACAGCACAAACCAGCTTTTTTCCCAGAGTTGGCTAAAAGATTGAATGCACAGTGACATCACCCCCTTCTCCTTCCGGTTCTGGACAAGCTTGAGCACAGAAATGGTGGTAACTGCAGTGCGGTGCAAGCAGGGGTTGGATGACCCCGCTGCAAGCAAAAATGTGGCTGCCAGTTTGCCAGTGACACACCAAGGCTCATGTAAACCAACCAACCACACAATCTGTGGGCAAATCCTCTTGGTAAGGTGGTGGCCGACCATTCACTGGGGCTTGGCGCATTGCCGCAGTAGCACAGTACATTCCAAAAGATTTGGTCCTGGTGTTTCGATGCCACCCTCCCCCTCTCTCTCTCCCTCTCTCTAAGCTACCCAAGCCATCCGAATAAATGGTATCTGGTCAAGGATTACTGAAGCATCACACAGGCCTGGTCCTCCTTAAATATCGTCAGCATCAGATACTAGTGACGACACAATCATGGTTGAAGAAGCCAGCATTCTCAGACACGATGCAGGTGGATGGAAAAAGGAAGAGGATTCATTTATGAGGCCATGTATGAATCCAAGCAGCAAGATTTTCTCTGGTTAGAAGAATGTCCTTATCACTACTACTTGGTTATTTGTGCAAGCCACAGGACGAACGAGTGAGAGGAGTGGAAAGGTGACGAGGGTGGAGGAGTTGGGGATGAAGAGGCTCACATGCATCACTTTTGTGTTCCCACTAGATTCTGGGCCACGAACTGGAATTATTTTGCCCTTCCATAAATGCATTGCCCATTGGAGTGAGATCTGTGCTTTTGCCCTTTTCATTGACAGAGGAATTCTGTTCCTGTCTCCTCCTCTCTCTCTCTCTCTCTTCTTGCGGGCTTGTTCCATCCCCATCTCTTCGTTGTGCTGGTCTCTGGATATGTGGATTTGTTTGGTACTTGTGAGAACATATAAAAGGAGGCCTTGGACATGTGTGTGACTCCACCAACCTTCTTAAGGACACTCAGTGAGTGGTGCTTCTTCTTTTCTACCCTGTTCTTCTTTGGTTCATTTCAAGTGTTCCCAAACACCATCCTTCTCTGTTTTCTGCTATCGCAGTCATGGTATTCTTTCTACACACCAAAAAGCTTAGCATATTCTGATCCTTCTCGAATTTGCCTTAATTTTTTTTTTTGTTGGGAGTCACAATTATTTTCTTGTGAAAAATCACTACACATTTATTTGTATTTGGAAGTAAAGGCTAACACAGGGGTAATCACTGCTTTTTTCTCTGTGGAAATTTCTCTATCTAAAGTTGCATGATAACTTGTTGTTTGTTGAATTCGATATGTAAAGTGGCTTCGAGTTTTCTTGTCCTGTCTCCAACCCTTAAAACGCAACCAGCGACAGTGCAAGAATTGTTTCGAGCTCATTTCTCCTCCCCTCAATGGTGATCTCCCTTTTCTGCGCCAGAGTCAATGTCCTTCTTCTGCTTCTAGCTCTCTGTTCTCCATGCAAGTTCATCCAGAGTCCCATGGACTTTGGTCCCTTGAGCTTCCTCCAGAAAACAAGCACAGCTTCTGTGGACTTCGGAAGAATTCTCTTCAACTCCCCCTCGGCAGTCCTTCGACCCCAGTCCTCTGAAGACATCTCTCTCCTCCTCAGCTTCCTCTCTTCCTCATCCTTCAGCAGAGTCACAGTTGCGGCAAGAGGAGCTGGGCACTCCATCCATGGCCAAGCCCAAGCACTCGATGGCATAGTCATCGAGATGGATGCTCTCCCCTCCAATATAGAAATCCACAAGAAAGGAGAAGGGGTGGCCGGTGTCTCGTATGCTGATGTTAGTGGCGGAGCACTGTGGATTGAGCTGCTACATGAGAGCTTGAAGCATGGGCTGGCTCCAAGGTCCTGGACTGATTACCTCTATCTCAGCGTTGGTGGCACTCTCTCCATTGGTGGCATCAGTGGCCAAACATTCAAATACGGGCCTCAGATCAGCAATGTCCTTCAACTGGATGTGGTGACAGGTAACGTGAAGCAGAAAAACACAGAAGACCCAAATTTCTCCTCCTCGCTCTCTTGTGATGTTAGTATCAGAGCTGACCATCGGTTCCAACTTCACTTGTTGAAGGTAAAGGAAAGCTGGTGACATGCACTCCCACCAAGAGTCCAGAGCTTTTCTTTGCAGTTCTTGGTGGGCTAGGCCAATTTGGCATCATAACGAGAGCAAGGATCCTGCTCCAAGATGCTCCAGAGAAGGTGAAAGTCCAAAATGCTCTTTGTTTTTCTCTACTTTGATCTGAGATCAATTTTGATGCTGGTAAATTTGATGTTGTTTTGAGACAATGTTAGGTCAAGTGGGTCAGAGCCTTTTATGATGATTTCGACACCTTTACCAGTGACCAGGAGCTGCTCATCTCGATGCCGGAGTTGGTGGACTATGTCGAAGGCTTCGTAGTCCTAAATGAGCAATTCCTCCACGGCTCCTCCACTGCCTTCCCCACTCATCTAGACTTCACCCCTGAGTTCCACAGCAATGGCAGCTCCAACGTCTTCTACTGCATTGAGTTTGCTGTCCATGACGACGGATCGAAGAACGCCAGCACAGAAGAGGTCAGCAGCGATTCCTCTCGTAGCTCCAAATGATCATGAACAAGCTGGGCACCAAGTTATTCTCGTTGCAGGTCGTGGAGGAGATTGCGAGGCGGATGAGTCACCTGACATCCCACTTGTACGGTGCGGAGGTCTCCTACTACGACTTCCTCAACAGGGTTAGGATGGAGGAGATGAGCCTGAGGAGTGTTGGCCTGTGGGAAGTCCCCCACCCTTGGCTCAACATGTTCGTGCCCAAGTCTGGAATCAAAGCTTTCAGGGACTTGCTGTTGGAGAACATCTCACCAGATGAGTTCGCGGGCCCTATCCTCCTTTACCCACTTCTAAGAGACAAGTAAGGATCAGCTTTTGACCTCCTCCATCGTTCTGTCTCTTCCTTCCATCAAGCCTGCCTTCACGAAGTGCAGTCACTTTGGCAACCTCATCATACATCCAATCACTTCACAAGATATCAGTATCTGTGCAACAGTTACTGGATCGAAACCATGTACTAAGGACTCCTCTAGGGTATGAGTTCATGTCCTTCACGTTGCATATGCGTTATGTATCATGGATGGTTCAGGTGGGACACAAACACATCGGTGGTGCTGCCGGACGCTGCCGGGGGAGCGGCGGAGGACGAGCGGGTGCTGTACATCGTGGGCGTGCTCCGGTCAGCGAGCCCAGCCAGCTGTTCCGCCGAGTGCCTCCGCGACCTCCTCCGTCTCAACCGCGGCATCGCCGACGCCGCCTCTGCCCCCGGCATCGGCGCCAAGCAGTACATACCGCACCACCCCTCGCCGAGCCACTGGCGGGAGCACTTCGGCCGGCGCTGGGAGCGGCTGGCGGCGCGCAAGGCCCGCTTCGACCCGCTCGGCATCCTCGCCCCCGGCCACGGCATATTCCCCAGGATCTCCTCCGCCTCCTCCTCCTCCTCCTCCTCCCTGTAGCACCATCGCATATGTTCTTCCACCGTCACACAGCAAGTTCAGTGCACGTGACAAGATTACTGGAGAGGAAAAGAAGAAGCATGGAACCTGTTCCCCATTCCTCGATCTTCCTTTTTCCTTCTTTTTGTTCTTTGATCTGATATGCAAGGATTTTGGAAGAGGATACCTTCGCACCCATTAAAATTTTGGTTGGTTTACTTTACTGCAACTTGGTTTTTCGTGTACTTTTTATTGGGAATATATTGGATGCACTCTCTGCCCTTTCTATCGTTAATATACTGCAACTTGGTTTGTGGGTTAGCTTTGTTTTAGATTTTGGTGCGTTCTTTGGGCTTTCCATCTCTGTCGGTGTCAGTGGGTGTGGGTTTCCAAGTAGATTCGGGATCATGCAGTGGGGAGCGGACAGAGAAGAAGACAAGAAACGAACATAACTAAGTCGTTGATAGACCGGACTCTGACTAACTACTACTGCGAAAGGAGGTCTCAATCAAACTGATGTTAAATGTTCGTAAATATTCTTAATTTATTATTTAATTCTAATAATTTTTTTAACTCCTTCCATACAACTTTTTTTCCTTCTAAAGGAAAAAAATATATTGTATAAAATAATAATAATTGAGGGGATATAAAAAATAAAATAATTGAGAGATTATATTTAGTAAACTTATATTTTATTATTTTTAAAAGCAGTTATATTAAGCAAGAGGTTGCCAATAACCATTCTTAATATTTATTTTTGAGAATTTTTAAATGATACATTTATTTTTATTTTTTGTTTAAGTCACGTGCCGCTCAATCGACTCACGTGCCTACTCGTAATAGGCCCATGGGCCTTCTGAAGCCCGAGACCGAAGAGGAGAATAAGCGAGGGCTCCATTCGCGTTCGCTACCGACTCCATCGATCGAATTCTTATAGCCTGCGTCGTTCTCAGAAACCCTAGACATCGCGTGAAGGGTGGCCGAAAGACACCGGAAAATTGAGGCGCTTCGTTTCTATTTTTCTTTAGGGTTCGTTCTCTCCTCCTCCTGTTATGCTCAAAGATTATTCTCTTTGCTTATTTTTTGTGTTCTTTTACTGCTTTCCTTGCACGGAAGATGGGATCTTGTTTCCCCTTTTTGGGTTCCGTGATGGTTATCTTCTCTTTTTGGCTGTTCACCTGTAGGATATTTGCCAGTTTGAAGTATGAGGACAAGAAATGCCGGTGCCGCGAAAGCTGGGGCCACCAAGAAGACGCCTACCCCGAAGAAAGATGCTGCTGCCGCCGCCGACGCCGCCGAGAGGACCCCGGAAGTGGCAACGAAATCTACCCCGAAATCAGGAGCCAAGACCGCGAAGGTGGCCGGAAAACAGTCCGCGAGCAGAGCCGCTGCCGCTGCCTCTGCCCCGGTCACCGTGACCCCTGATCCTAAGCAGGGTTCTGAAGGTGACATCTTGGGTTGGTTCTTTGTGTTCTTTAAACGTTAACTTTCATTTATGGAAAACTCTAAGCCCTGTTGTTTGGTTGGGACAGTTGAGGAGGCGGCTACTCCTGCAGTTGAGAAGAAACCAGCTGCAGCCTATGCAAAGAAGTCTGCCGGTGGAAAGGGGAAAACACCTCTGGCTCAGAAGGCTGCTGCAGCAGATCCTCCCAAGGTGGAGGTTGTGGAAGAGCCGGCCATAAAAGTTGAAGCCAAGGAGAGTGAGGATGAGGTGGAGGAGGAGAATGAGCTGAAGCATGACGTGGAAGTCGCAGATGTGAAGGACACTGGGGGTGACAATTCTGAAAAAATTGAAGAAGATCCTGCTGATGCGGGCCAGCAGATGGAGGAAGAGGTAGAGCCGGTGGAGTTTGAGGAGCCTGTTGAAGAGGAATTTATGGGTACGGAAGAGAACATAGGAGGTGTGGAAGGGGAGGAAGCTAGTGTCGGGATGGAAGAGGAGGAAGATCCTCGGGTTGAGGAGGACGAGCAGATTCTAATATCAGACATGGCTAAGAGGAGGAAGATGAAGAAGGAGCAGGAGATATTTGTCGGGGGACTAGATCGAGATGCTATGGAGGAGGATTTGAAAATGACCTTTGAGAAGGTTGGGGAAGTTGTTGAGGTCCGTCTCCACAAGGATTTTGTAACCAATAAGAACAAGGGATTTGCATTTGTAAAGTTTGCCAACAAGGAGCAGGCTGCTCGAGCACTCATTGAATTGAAAAATCCTATGGTAAGATATTTGGCTTTGATATCTTAGTTTTCTGCAACTTTTTAAATTGGATTGTCTATCACTTATTTGAAAATTTAATCTCACAATTGAAGTAGATAAAATGACCAGACTTCTGATGTTCACGTGTTGCTATTGTTCAACTTTGACAGCGATCTGGTTTCATAATATGTTTGTTTATATGTGTGTGTGTGTCTATATATATATATATATATATATATATATATATATATATATATATATATATATATGATTCTTGAACCACCCTTGTCTTTTGCTTATGCATTTGAGCTTTGGAACAAGATAATTTAGAACATGGCTTTCGTTCACTCGAGACTTTCATATATAGTTCATATAAAAGATACTTTCATAAGAAGTATCTTTTACATCTTCACTAGTTATTCTTTTGATTAATTTTTGTTACAGATTCGTGGAAAACGTTGTGGCATTGCACCAAGCGAGGACAATGACACATTATTCTTGGGGAACATTTGCAACACATGGACAAAAGAAGCTGTGTGCCTTCTTCACTTACTATGATTATGATAATTTAAGCAGAGTGATTGATGGGGCTTGGAAGTAGTAACTTTTTTTTCTCTTTTTCTTTTGCTTAATTGATCTTTGTGTGACAGATTAAGCAGAAGCTAAAGGATTATGACGTAGAGGGAGTTGAACATATTACTCTTGTTCTGGACACCCAGAATGACGGTCTAAGTCGTGGGTTTGCTTTCCTGGAATTCTCTTGCCATCAGGATGCTATGCTAGCTTATAAACGGCTCCAAAAGCCTGATGTTATATTTGGCCACCCCGAGAGGACAGCCAAAGTGGCTTTTGCAGAGCCACTGCGTGAGCCAGATCCCGAAGTCATGGCTCAGGTACTCTTGCAGATGCATCCTTCTGTGCCTGTTGTGTGCTCTTGCTCAGAGCTCACTTGCTCCTTTCCAAATGGTGATCCCTTTGATACTGGCTGATACAGGTTAAATCAGTCTTTGTTGATGGGTTGCCACCATTTTGGGATGAGGATAGGGTCAAAGAACAATTTAAAGGCTATGGAGAGATTGAGCGTGTTGTGCTGGCACGAAACATGTCAACTGCCAAAAGGAAGGATTTTGGATTTGTTAACTTTACAACTCATGAAGCAGCTGTTACTTGTGTTGAAGGTATAAATGACACCGAACTGGGTGATGGGAAGTCCAAGGTACCTTTTGTTCCTTGTTTGTATCTGCAGGCACTTCTTTTGTTTCTTTTTGGATTTACCTTAGGAGCCAAAGTTCTGATGCATCACTTATGCTGCAATGTTATGTATGTCTTTGACATTTTGTTACTTCCATGGATTGGCTGATTTCTGAGCCTTCTGGTTGATTTCAGCTGGAATTTGGCAGCTGACAGATGAATCTGCAGTGGAGAAAGGAAGAAGTGAAAATAAAACAGGAACATAGGAAGAAGATTAGATTATAAGGAACACTGGAGGGGAAGGTGAAGGCGGAGTTTGACTTACCAGAACATAGTAGTATATCTGATTCTGACATCGAAAACACTTATTCATTGTCATGTAGGATGGCTCTTGAGATCCAACTCCTCGCGAGAGGCTCAAGTCATATGCCCTTATCTAGAAATGTGTACCAAGAGATTCTTCCAGAACTCACATGCCTGCATGGCTCTCTAAAAATGAAGAGGACCCACATTATATTTGTTTATGAAAGCACCAAATAGGATGAAAATTTGTTGGGAAGAAATTGTGAGGCATGAAATGTTATCATTTTAGAATGTTTTATATATTAATGTTAATGTTTTAAGGATATTTTATCACAAAGTAATTTAGGATGAGTTATAATTTGCCAAAAATGGTAAAAATATTTTTATGATGATTACTTTAAGATGATTAAAATCCGTTTTAAACTTTTCATATTACTTTAAATAAATTCATAGTTGAATGATAAAAGAAATTATCATTAATGTGAAAAATACTTTTAACTGTTAAGTTTGTTTATAACTTTTGGTGAAATGCAAAATATATTTCATTTTAAAATATTTGTTTTCAATTTTTTGTTTTAATATTTTTTAGTTTTTATTTTCTTTCTCTTTGTTTTAATTGTGTCAATACAAATTGATGATTTGATTGATTCCATTCAAGCAGCTTGTGGCTGATCTTTGTTCTGACTTAATTCTTGCAAACTATACTTACTACAAAGAATTATCTTTGCATTCTTTTAATTGCAACTAACCTACAACCACCGACCTATTTGTTTATCATGAACATTTATGTTCTTAATCTTTTATTTGGAGTTTATGTATTGTGAATGTGGTTGCATGTGAAACACGAACTGAATACTCCAAACTAAGGTTCACTGTGCTGTGGTATACCGCTCGGTATGAGTGGTATGTAACGGTCTGATAGGGGACCGGTATGGGCGGTACATTGGTATGCCCTCATGTATCATTTATCGGTACACTCAATATGGCTCAATATAGCTCGATACGTATCATACCGATAGCTGGTCGGTATACGGGTACGGACCGGTAAGGTGAACCATGCTCTAAACTCTGGTTGAAGGGACACATTTGTTAATGCACATTCATGCTCCTAAGATCACCATGTACCTTTGAGTTCAATTTTTTAACCCCATGGCAAGTGTCTTACTTTTGTGTCCAATGTGTTGTTTGTTTTACAATTTATGTATCAGGAGAGTTGTCTTTGTTTATATCCATGTCCAACTCTCAAGATTTTATGTTGTTTGGGTATGTTATTTTAAGACTAGTAATATGAAGATACAGAATCTAGTGCTTAAGCCTTATAGATATTTGATTATGCTGCCAAATACTTGTATCTGTGTTTGTGCCCTTGGTCTTCCTTGTATCGAGTTCATAACACTGCTATCTATCATATGATAATTACGAGACAAGCCTACTTAATGTTGCAAATGATGCTTTAAGGTTTATTCCTCTGCGTTATAGAAAGCTTCCAAGTAAGCCTGGAGTGATCCATCTAGCTCGTGACACCATAACTTCTGGTTCTGTCACTCTTTTCTGAAAATCTATTGATCAGTTTGGCAGGCGTAGTCATATATTAAAAAAAATAGCACCTTTGTATGTGCTCTTATAAAATATGGGGTATCTTCATGTGCCTAGTTCTTTGTTTGTTGATGGTATTATGAAGAATAAAGGATTAAGCATATATCATCCAAGTAGATCATGGTTCATATTCTTCTTTGTACCAGTATATCTGTATATATTTGCAACTTACCTCTTTTGTTTATTATAGATGAAAGTACGAGCAAGGCTTGCAAATCCACTGCCCAAAACTCAAGCTGTAAAAGGTGGGATGAGCGGTGGTTACCGTATTGGATACACTGGTGTTGGAGTTTACTCTAGGTTTGGTAAGTCATTGCTAAAAAAAAAAACTTTCATCTGGTGCTTTCTAAATATTGATGATTTTTTTTGCTTCAACAGGTAGAGGTTTTGGTAGGGGTAGATTTCCTTCATTCAGAGCAGGGTTTCAGGGTGGAAGGGGTTTCAATTTTCGTGGACGTGGTAGAGGTGGAAGGTTTTCTTTTGCTGCTGATAGTGGCATGGAAGGCTCTTCTACTGAGTTTCAGTTCAGGAGGCCCTTTGGAGGTCGAGGTAGACTGTACATCTGTCACATGATCTCTAAAAGCTGATATGCTGTAGATTAATTAAGCCAAATTAATAATATAAATTTCATAAGGTGACTGTCATGGTGCAGGCTGCGGTCTGCATGAAATAGTTCAAGATCGACCCTTCTGTTTGGAAACATGAACTGCAATATTTATAAGAAGAAATTATTCTTTATCAACTTATTGGAGATAACCTATATTAATGGTGATGGAGAATTACCTACATTTGCTAGTATCTGGGATCAGTTAGTGATGTTTCTTTTATTAAAATTCTTTATTCTAGTGAATAAGTTCTAGGTACTCATAGTCTAATACAAGCTGGTTTGTAGGCGTAGGTGAAACCTTTCTCAATTAGGAGAATAAAGGCAAAATTTGCTGTTTTATTTTTTCTTTAGAATGACCAATGTTTATTTGCTTTCTGCAGGAGGTAGGGGGTTTTTTTTTCCAGGAAGACAAGGTGCTTTCAGAGGGCGAGGGCAACCCTTCTCATCTAGAAGACCACCGTTTCAACCGGAGGAGGAGTTTGGTAGACCTTTCAGTGGTCGGTATGTAGGTGAAGAACCTTATTTCTATGGGGATGCAGGACGTGGTATCAAACGACCATTCTCTATGATGGTAAATTTTTGTATTTATTTTTTGTTATGTCTGTCAGTGCGATTGTCTGTACAATGGTGGTTCTACATGCTTCAATTTCAGGATCATGATTCTGGATACATGGAACCTGGGAGTAGGGTTCGCCCTCGATATGATCATCCTGATCCACTGCCTGGTGCATCTCGTTATAGAGGTTCTTTCAGTGGTATATTTTGTTTCTAACAATTTGAAATTATGCTCTCTTCTAATGAAATGATCATTTGCTTTCACTTTCTAGATTCATTTGGAATGAGTGGCTTGTATTCACGTGATTATTATGGCTCGGATGTAAGTACAAGTCTCATGAGTTTAATTTAGTACAATCTGTTCAGCAGATCACCTGCTTCTCTTTATGCAGTACGGTGGTGGCACTTATTCATCGTACGGAGGTCCACACTCTGGGGGCAGCTATTACTACTAGATGGTAATCTTGTGTATGACCTATGCAGTTCTCTAGGTTCTTAAATTTTGTACCATCTTTCTTACCATAATATCTTATAATATCACTTTTTTTTTCTGCAGTAATTTGAAGATGCTGGTTTGATCATGGAAAGGCACTGTTTCTAAGATGGCAATCTTAGTTTAGTTGCTGCTTATTAACTTCATAAACTGTCTATTTTGGTTGCTGGCTAGAAATTTTACTGTTGTCTTGGCTTTGTTTGTTACCTTGGGAAACTATTAAGTAGATTTTTGGTTCTTATGCTAAGATCATAATGGATAGCCTTCTGATGAATTCGATCAGAGAGTATCATGTTTGCAATTGAATGGTCTAATAAGTAGTTGTGTTGAAGTCAACATCGAGATGGGATCTATGATTTCACAGATATAAGTTTGTCCGATTGGTGATTCATATTTTGATCTGTTATGTTGAATCCTGAAGAGATTTTTTGGGATAAACATCATTTTCAGATATCTTTTTGATTTTTACAAGAAGGCGTGGTTTTGATATTTGCTTCAATTGAGTATGAAGCTGATGTGGATAAGCATGTTTGGTTTATAAAATAACTTGCTACGAACCTGAGTTTAAGCTTTCAGATCCAACACCGCTTTTCTTCAATGAATATGAAATGGAGGGATAAATTGTTGATCTTGTCTTTTTGATTGGCCAAATTAATGAACATGATAGATCTATCAGGGATCCTAAGGTCGTCACCAATGTTGTTTATTTTGCATGGAAGTGGCTGAATTTCTACTCAGTGTTGTAAGGATCCTGTTAGCTTTTGAGGCAGTGAAACGTTTTGCTGATGAGAATCTTACTTGTGCCTTCCATGAAGTGACTTGATGGATATTTTTGGTTAAATTGGAAGATATTCATACTAGTTTGTAATTGGCTTTTCTGATAATCTAACTACCTTGTGGCAGTGAGTCTCAGAAAAATAAGAATGTTGTATGATGGAAATTTTCTTAATCAGGGGCCACTAGGATGCAGACCTTGTGGCAGTGAGTCTCAGAAAAATAAGAATGTTGTATGATGGAAATTTTCTTAATCAGGGGCCACTAGGATGCAGACCTTGTGGTGATTTTGGTATTTTTACCTGGTATTCACCCATTGATTTGGTTTATTTGATGGACATAATTATTGAATGTTGCAGATCTTTTTGACTTTTGTTGGGCTTGATGGCTGTTCATGAAATCGTGATTGCTCTCATGGCATACATTTAAGGGCTTAATTTTGTATATAATAAGATTAGCACATTTTGGCCATCATGACGTATGTTAAGGGCTTAATTTATAAGGGGAGTTGGTCAAATTGATTTGCTTAATGTCTCTGCTGATCTTTTAGCTGATGCCAGCAAAAGGAAAAGGTGGGAGGTTTCAGGGTTCTTGGTGACAGTGGAGATTAATATTACTAATGACCATAGGTTACTGCATAAATATTCTGAATTGTTTTTTTTTGTGTTTCAGTTTCACTTTTGCAGAACTTCTCTTGATTTTCAATATGTCATGTTCATAACAACTATTTTATTTAGGCTGATATTTTAGTTTATTTTGATTGTCAACATTTTGCGGTTTCCTAGAAAGTGCGGTTTCCTAGAAAGTTGATTAGTATGTGATTTACTTTTTTTATTAGAATGGTTGCTTTTTTATTTGCATGTTTAGACTAAAAGTTATAGGAGACTTTTGAATTTAATACACTGATAATCATGATAAGTTTAGGTGTCTTTGGGCTATTTAATGCTTAAAATATAAGAGACAAACTAATTCTCAATTTTCACTACCGGTCTCAATAGAAAATCAGGAAGAATCCTGAATGAAAATACTATAAGCAACTCAAGTTATAAATTGGTGACAATGGTAGTGGTCAAGGGTCATTTTTTCGGGTACTGAGCCTGTTTCAGTGATCTGGTTAGATCAGTATACCAGTCAATATCGGTGTACTGTGTGTTGGTACACTGGTACGCATCGATGTTTCGGAGAGGAAGAAAAAAAAAAAAGAAGAGGAAGGGTTGATGGAGGAAGAGGAAGAAGTGGTGGTGGAGGAGAAGGAAGAAGAGAAGAGGTGGGAGTATACCTAGGAAGAAAAAGGAATGTGGCAGTGTCGGCATTGGTAGTGGCATCGTGAAGTAGTGGCGATGGCAGTGGCATTGCAAAGTTGTGGCAGCAGCAGTGTTGAACGCGACACAAGCCCTAGTTTCTATTTTTAGGGTTTTTTTTTTCTTTTTTTAATACTGAGTTGGATGGACCCCATTGTTATTTTAATTCTTTTTATTTTTTGAGTTGGACCGGGCTGCCCGAAACATTGGTCTGCATACCGGTTCATGCTCGGATCAGTATGTATTGCCCAATTTTGTACCATTTCGGGCAGTACAACAATCCTTGATGGTGGTGCTGGCTACTATTGTCAGGTTGGACATTGTTGTATTTATGGCAATAGTTTAAAGGTATTGTGCTGAGTGTGTAGCTTTTGTGGTTGCAGTGACATGTTGAGATCTTAATGAACATTCGTTCAGATAAGAATGAGATGTTTTTGGGAGGTTATGAACCACTAAAATTTATATATTGTGGGAACTTGCATATAAAAAGGGTCTAGATAATATCTGTCCTACTGCATCGATTGTTCTCTTTTCAAAAGACAAGCCAAAATTGGTGGTTCTGCGAATATAGCTGTCAGCATATGCTGTGATGCATGATTACTTTTTCAACTGCTTAGAATTTTGACAAAGAAACCACAAAGCCATTGTGCAACAAAAATGAAACTTGACATTATCAAATTGTTGGAATCTGCTTCTGGACATTTTTTTTAGATATATAGATCATCATGTGATCAAAATTTGTTCCAAGTGGTTGTTAGTCTTGGAATATGTATATACTTGATAGACTGTTCTTTGAGCTGATCTTATTTTGATATACATACGTATAATGTTGTTATTTATGTTCTTAGAGGCCCTTTTGGTCTTTATTTTAAATCTAAACAAACTAGTCATATATGGTCAATAATAGGAGGTTTTATGCCAAGCATAGCTGAACAATCTATAAAGCCTTGCCTACAGATAAAGTAGGATTTACCTGTAAGAAGTTGAGTCTTAGAGATCAAGTTCGTGAGGTATTCATCTTCAATGAGTTGATAATGTCATGGATATTGCATCTACTAAGCTATTTATGATTGTGAACTTCGTGATGTATGACATTTGTGGTCTATAGTAGATCTAACCAGAAATTCAAGGTAGTTGCAAATGTGAAAGATGTTAGCTTTAATTAATTGAGTTTTCACATTTCCTATATGGAGCTGTTGGTGAACAAACAATAATGTAGGTTGATACTAATCAATTTTGACAGTTGATAGATGTTTTGATTTGTTTGTTGAACTTTTTTTGCTTCCTCTTTTTTCTTCTCTCCTTTGGGGTTGTACCCTGATATCAATCATGTCCCAGTTGTTTTATGCTTGAATAGTGTTAGTAATTCTTTGACACTAGAAATTATCCAAGTGTTCTGTGGTCTGTTAATTGATGCCACTTAAACTTTATATTTGATTTACATTGGGACCCACATAATAGAACACGAATCCAACACTTCAGAAGTTAAGCATATTTTATCTTCAAGTAGTCTGTTTGATCAAGTTTCTTTATAGACTAGTTATATGATGTTATGATGAAACATGTAAACAAAGTTTATGCTATTCGATTCTCATACCAAGACGGGATTCTGCATTATGTATTTTATAGAATTTCAATTTTATCTTTGTTGACATCAGCGAGTTCTTCGATCTTGAAAATTATGGTATAGCTGTCTTTGTTGTGTTCTTTTCTTCATAGGATTAATGGTTCTTTTTTTGGCCGATGAAAACTCCTCCAAGTAAATCATGGAACTTCTTTTACTTTCACTTAATGGCTTATATTCTGAAACCTCAAGCAGGTAGTATTTGAATTTTTCTATCTTGGGCAGAATAGCTTTGATTCTCTTCTTAATCTATTCCCATTCTTGTGTTTGGAGTCTTTGGACATCTATTTTACTTCTTTCTTGCAAGTAGTTATTGTACCAGGAATTCAGTGCCTGTTATTGTTTTACAGAAATTTATTGTTTAGAGAATAGCTCGAGCCTGACCTTTTTTTTGTCAATTTATTATGGAAGCTTTTTATTTAGACCATCGAAGACATGGAGGAAAGAGACATTATATCCTCTGTATCCTTTTTTTCCTTGATGAATATGACTTTCTATGTTCACATATATACATATGTTATACGCTTTTATCAATATATGTTTATATATCTTTGTAGCAGGAACCTTGTATAAGTCTTGTGGCACTCATCAGAAATGTCAACAGTTAATAGTTAAAGGATCTGTGATCCTTAATTCTGGTAGTTATTTTTTTTTATTGTTTGGAATGGAGATCATATCCATCTTGAGTACTATTCTTTATATTGGAAACCTCTTGCAAATAGAATCAGTATGCCTAATTTTATGTTACTGAAGAACACCTATCCTTTTGCTTGGCTGTATTGTTGAAATAGATGGAAGATGTTTTGCAAGTGAGTTTCAGAGATGTTGGATCAAATTTTCAACACAGATGATTTATAGAGCTGAAAGTGATGGTTAAAGTGGAGAAGGGCGTTGGAGTGTTGTGTTTGCCATATGTGCCCTTAGGTTAGGAAAAAAAAGTTCATAGTACATATTCAAGACCAGTTGTGCTGTATAAATAGATACTAATATATAGCCTGTAGGAAACAATATATACAATAAGCTGATAAAACTCAAGGTTTTAAGATGTATATGTTGATTTAGTAGTATGATAAATAGTATATGGATTTTTGAACAATCAGGGTAGTCTCGTGTGAGAAAAAAATGAAGGAAATATTAGAAGGTGGTATGGACTTGTCAAAGGGAATCTATTAGATGCATTGATGTAACAAGGTGAGTTAAATTAGGATTCATGGTCCGAGGAAATAGAGAAAACCTAAGAAAATTTGTTGGAAACAATGAGAAAAGATGTCCTTAACAGAGCTTAATGTCCAGAAAAGATGAACTTAGAAGTAAATATAACAAGCCATAGGGACTGAACTATTTAAGATGGCTAAGTTCATCTTTTCTGGACATTAAGCTCTGTTAAGGACATCTTTTCTCATTGTTTCCAATAAATTTTTTTAGGTTTTCTCATTGTTTCCAATAAATTTTCTTGGACAGTGAATCCTAATTTAACTCACCTTGTCACATCAATGCATGACGAAGAAAATGGTAGTAATTGAAAATATTTTGTACATATATTTTGAAGAAGATGTATGCCTGAGCTTATATGGTTACATTATTGTGCTCATATGTAGTTCTGAAAAATTGCTGGCATCTTTTGATGTCATATAAAAGTTCAATGCTGGGTTTCATTATAACAAGTTTAGTTTTTTACAGCATTTGATTTACAACTTTTGATTTGTTTCACTGACATAAACATCTGGAAGGTTTAGTTTTTCTTGTCATTCTATAGGAGGTCAAGAGTTAGGTGAGTTAAAACTTGATGAGTGAAGTAGACAGGTTGTAACTTCTGTTGCTGCTGAAAGTTGGTCAATATGAACTCTTGAAACAGATTGTTTTGTTTGACTAAATGTGTGTGTGTGTGTGTATATATATATATATATATATATATATATATATATATATTGTGCATGCAGGTTTGTTCATTTTTAGATGCCTTGTATATGTGTATATATATTGTGCATGCTGGTTTGTATTTGTGGATGCCATGTTGCTGTTATAACATGGCTCCCACCTGTGTGCTTCTTGTTTTGCTTCGAGTTTTGAGTTTTAATTTAGTCATTTGCTTCGAGTTTTGAGAAATTCTTGGATGGTCCTTTTCTCATGTCACAAATTGTTGTTCATGGTTCTTACATCATTTAAGGCAATAATGTAACTAATACATTTGCTCTCTGTCCACTATTTTTTTTGTTTTTGTCATGGAGGGCCATTAATGCCAAACATTTATGATTTTGATTGGGTCCACTGAGATTTTCTGCAGCAAACTTAGGTCAACAGCTGGAGGCTTTCATAAATGATGTAACTTCTCAAACATGGCTGTTGTATTATTATTTCCATATCTAGCACAAGAATAGGGATTCTTTCATGCCATGCTGTAGTTATGAAGAGACAATGACATGTATTCCAAATACATTAGCTCCTTGTGAATCACAGGGAGGGTTTGGACAAAAGTGGTAGATTTTACCTTGTAAGAGTTCCTACTTTGGTTCTTTATTTTTCTCTTTGAATATTCAAAAATGGTTGAATTATGTAGGATTTAGTTTGCAGACATCAGCTCTTTAATTTCAAAAGATCATCTAGGTTTTTGTTAGGTTTATAAACCATAACTATGTGAATTTTGCTGTCATATATGATGTAAGAGAGCCCAGCTACTGATGATTAAATTTTCTTTTGGTTTCGAAAGAATTTAGTACAAACACGACTTTTTTACTGGCTCAGACTGTTCTGAAATGACTTTTGACAATGGGAAATAGAAAGTAGAAAAACGATCCAACACGAGAGACTTGGAGAAAGAGAAGCAAGCAACAGGAAGGTCATAATAATTGATATTTATGCACTGTATGTTCGCGGGCGGCCTCTTGTCCCGATGATGCTAATAGTTGAAAGAAAGACTAAAATTTCATTTTATTGAAAAAGTCGAGATTAACACACTGCGCATGTCCGTCTCTCATGAAGGAATTCGTCGAGGGTGAATTCGTGGCTGAAATCCCAAGCCTCTTTTGGCTTAGGATAAAACATCAAGAAAAACAATTATTAGAAAAGTTTATTCACCATTTCTTGTCAAATGAAATGATTTAATTACTTCTAGTCAAGAAGGCATTCGATCACTTATCAAAGCTATTATTCACCATTTCTTGTATGAAAAAGACTGGATTTAATTAATATATTACAAATTACATGATTTAATTACTCTCCTGCCATCTGTTTTTTGTCTTTGGCAAAACTATATATATTATACTGAAAACAAAATTTCTCATTTGGCTTAGGATAAAACATCAAGAAAAACAAATAACAACATTATCATTCTTTATGAATAAAAAACAATATCATTTTATCGTTCATTAGAAAAGTTGCTGTCAACAGACATAGACATCAACAACAACACTATCATCATTCTTTCATGGATGCAGGGAACTGAATTGACAATAACAAAATTGTCAAACAATTTTACAAGCTGAAAGGCGCAGGCACTTGCAATACATGACCAGAGACGTGCATTAAAGGATGGACGTGCTAAATCTGCAAATGAAATATTGGGTGCTCAGAACAGCTAATGAACATCCTACGAATGCCAAATCACGTAACACCAGAAAAAAGGTATGAATGATAATATAATCACAGAAAAGGTACATCTAATAGTGTCAGTCAACAATGGGAGTGTCCTTGGGCTCCCAGCTAGCATCTATTGTGAAGTTCTGTACCGCCACTAATGCCACTACGAAGCTTGCTTTTGTGGCGCCTCAAAATTGAATGGTTTAGACGAATAGAGCACGCTTTTTAGTGGTGCAGAAGTAGTAGAGTACTTGGTTAAGGACTCCCAAGATAGATGCAGAGACTTGTATTCTTTGTGAGAAGACTACAACAGGTAGCATTTTCCATGCAAAGCACCATCAAATAGGAAACTTGAATGCATAAGATATTAGAGATAATGAAGAGGAAGATCATTAAGGAAATGTCAATGCTAGTGAGAAAAGAATATCTGATAGGAAAAGAAAGAAACTCGTAATTGCTAAAAAGGCTAAAACGAGACCGATGGATTTGTATATGTATCAAGAATCACAAAAGCAACATATTGAGACAAACAAATATAAACGATGCTTGAATTTGATGTAAAATTTTATTATTTAAATATTTTTGATATTAGAAGGATAATGTGATTTGATACTTTATATGATTTCAATTTGATATGATGATTTTATTTTTATAATCATATTTATCAATTATAATATTTTTTATATTTTAATATTCTAAAACATCTTGTTTCACTCGAGCAGGTGCTTAACACCTCAAGCGTTTTGAGACCTTAGCACCTAATACTTTAAAAAACATTGGTTAGGACACCCTCTACCCAGTGCTTGTAGGGGGGTGAAGTCCTAATTAAATTAGGACTTTCTTCATAGTACTTTTAATGATCAAGTCTTAACTAGGTTAGGACTCTCTTCCTAATGCTTTTAGGGATGAAGTCCTAATGAGGTAAGTTAGGATTGTCCCTTGCTGATATCAACACCCTCTTCCTCAATTTGGCCACCTACTTTTTTTTCCCAATCCGAGTCTGCTATAGGTTGGAGCTCATTCGATCAAACTTTTGGGCTTAGAATTGAGCTCAAGCAGGGTTCAATAGGATTGAGATTAAATCGGAGTTTCAAATCAAAGTTCAATTAAGTCAAATTGGAGTTCAACACAAACTCCGATAGAATCGAATTGGAGCACGACCCAAAATTCATAAGATCATCACAATCATTCAATGCTCAACCTACTGGCATGGGGAGAAGATCAAAGGTTATACAACACTAAAAATCTCAACTCAATGCGTTTGAAAGAAATTAATTATGCTTGACGTGGGAGCATAATTGATTTATGTCTTAGAATCATAAGCTTCGATTTTATTATGGCCAAGAAACCCAATATTCAAATCTTGGTATTAGTCTTACCATATGTAATTCAGTTTGACTTTTGAAGGATGGGGTACCACATATGCTCCACTCAAGTTAAAAATTGATTTTGACCATAAATTTCTACTTCATTGGCCTTCAAAACCCTTCCCTACAGCAGTGCAATTCGCATCAAGAACATAATAAGCCATGAAAAGAAGAAGCTTGAGTGAGGCACAAAGGGTAATGCTAACCTTCAAAGGTCCCATCAGAATTTGAAGAATTATACATTTCTTAATCGTCATCATCCTCATCTTGATTGTTTGTGTGGTTGATCTTCTGAGCACGATACATTTCAGCAACCTAAAGAATCATGATCAGACATCTTCAAACATACAGCAGCAACAAATGGATACATCAAAAGGCTTCAAGGCCTACAAACTGGAAGCCCCATGTTACCTGCTCGGATGTTGTAGCTTCTTCAGGGCTTTTGTCATCACGGACATGTAGTAAGCGAGGAAATCGAAGTGAAATTCCCTTTTGAAATATGGCACAAAATTTAATGCAACAGAATCCATGAGCCATTAAGACTACATATTTGCAGAAAGAATGACAAGAGATGAAAACACACACATTCTTAATCAGATTTTGTTATTACACTAACCTTGTTTGGATCGACTATACCATTAGCAGCACGGTGAACAGGACTGATGCTCAAATCTGCTGCTTTAACCTCCCAAACCTGTCATAGAATCAAAACCAGAAATGAGTAATTATTAAACGAATTTCATGTGAAATGCGAATAACTACTACCAGTGAACTTGCAGTTGTGTCCAAAGTAAACATTAGCATGCACAAGGATCCTTCAAAACTTATCATGTCGATAATAATAGTGCAGTCCAATTACAGTTGGCAAGCCCACCTTGAAAGACAGGAAAATAATAGGATACTCACTCTTCATTGATTAGTATAATTTATCAATTATTAACAGAATACAAAATTGACTTCCTAGACTAAGTGATTTTTAAGTGGTACAGTGGCCAACCATATATCTGATACATGTAAATCTTGTATGATTTAAAAAAATGTCCTATTATCATATATTTGACATATCTCCCTAAAATAATTTTGTCCATTTACTGAACATCACAAATAAATGATCACTGAAGCTACCTTCCTAACCTTTCTGTCTTTCAGAGCTCTAGCACTGGCCCACCAAAAACTGTCTAATTTATTTGTTTACTTCAATCCGATTATTGTAACCAAGGTTATTTGTTTAAGTAAACATGGTTCTGCTCAATATTTTCTAACAACAAGCCTCTAAGAACAAGAATTTCCTCATTATTGTAACCAAGAGCTAAGCTAGTGCATCAGATTTTAAAATAAAGTATGCAATCTAGCATTAGATAATCTCAGATAAAGAAGCACACAATATCATAGTATTGTAGTTACCTCTGATGGCTCAAACCATACATCTGGATCCATTGAATCTGAAAACCGATAATATGGCTGGAATTGAAAGGTTGAAAAGGTCATACAACAGATGAGGTGTGGGAATACACACCATTACAATTCACATATCAGTTTTATAAAATTCTTTAGAATCACCTTAGGCTTTGGAATTATTTTATTACGAAGACTTGTTGATCGTTCTTCAAGCTGTGATTCAGAGAAACCAGTACCTACAGAACGCCAGTAACAAATTCATACAGCATAATTAAATATTGCAGTTTTATAAGATTTTGCACCAAAATGTTGCTGGCTTACCTATGTTACAGATGCTTTGATATTCTTCATTATGTTCATCGTAGCAAGCAAGAAGAAATGAGCCATAAACACCTAACAAGAAATAAGTATCTTAAGTAACCCCAAATATGGCAAACTCGAGCACAAAATCATCTGTGTTGACAATAAATAAAAAAGGAAATAAACATGATATAGAACATAGCAATACTACAGCATAAGCATTGTTCAGTGTTGAGAGCTTATCACTAAGCAGCCAGTTACCTGTCCGCTTTCCCCGACCATGGAATGCAGCAATAGGAACCAAATCAAGTGAATCACCAATGCTGCATCAATTGCTAGTGTCAAAATCATAAGGGAAGCAAAAATCTCAAATCATGTTAGATGACATCTGCATGAATCGAATTTGACACCCAAGTGTTGCCTACAAACAAGATGGCAAAATGGATTGTCAGTCAGCACGAAAGCTAGTCGGTTAGCTAATGGAGACCTTAGAAATATGCCACTAGCGATCTGTGAAATTTCCTCTTCTTTCGATAGTTTTGTCATTACAAGTACGAGAAAATAAGAGATGGTCAAAACCAAAAATGCTCGAGTTTTATGTAGCATATCAAAGGTTTTCATTAATTACAGATCTCAATGACGGCAAAAGATTCATGTGGCCGATCCCAAATAGTTGGGACTTCCGATTTTGTTGTTGCTGTATCTATTTCCATGCATTACTCAGAGAAATTAACACGATAGACAGCCAAATACTAACAACAATTACATAGAAAAGGGAAAAAAAATGCAATCACCTTTCCATATAATCTTTCTTCAACTTCAACCAATTGTTTGACCGCTTTGAAGGCTCATATGTAGCATCCTTATCCAATGTCTTGATAATCAATCCTTCGCAACTTCATAAGCAAAAGCATTTTAGCTTTAGGAAAGCATGAAGATGGGTTCTTTGCTAAAACAAGAATAATAACACTGAGAACATTAGAAGACAACCAAATTAATACCATAAAGACTCAACAAAAGAATTTTAGATGATGCAAAGTGCAAACTCACATGCCTATTTATAAATAAATGCTGACCACAAACTTAAACAACAGACCATCACCACAGCATTTTGATATCCCCAACCTACAGAGTTATCTTATTTCACATCACCAAAAAGAATGTGAAATGCGCTGTAGCATAAAAATGCAACTGCAACTCCTTTTACTCACCTATGAAAGACATGCACAGACAGGTCAAATGCTGATGACAAACTTAAGAATCATACATTATCACGGAATTTTGCTACTTTCCATCATACTAAAACAAGATCTTTTTTCTACATCATGAAGAAGATGTGAAATGCAATGTAGCATAAAAAAAATGCATTTGTAACCCTTTTCGCTGGCATCTGAAAGGCATGCACATCTACCCATCTCCCTACGCACAGCTATAATACTTCAGAATGCCATCGAGTACATTCTAAAATCATAAAATCTGTCAACATCTTGGAACATGAGATATTAAATTTCACTCTTTGTTGCAATTTATTTGATAATGAAATTTCAGTCAGCACGGCAAGAAATTATTGGTGTTTACTGGTCCTATCTGCTGCTGATACGCGAAACAGGATCGAACCAGTTCAGGCCCAGTATAACATGTGGCGGCAGTACACCTTTGTATCACCAGATGCTGGCTGGTACAGGTTGGTAACAGATCAAAGATCAGTACCAACCCCTAACAACAAATTGACTTCAATTTGATTTGACTGTTGGGACTTCTTTGTTGCTTGTCTAAGCCCCTTTAGCTGTCTCCCTACCTCCTCTCTCACTCTCTGTCTCTTTCTCACTCAATACAGGGCATGGACAGAGGAGCAGTATTTTACATATGCTAAGACTAAAACCACAGGACTCGGGGCTCCACACAGCTCATCTATGGTTGCAAGGATAAAGGAAAGAAAAGGCTGTCGATGAATTTGAGCATATGCGACAGCCTCTATGATGTCAGGACCGATAGGAGTTAATCGTATTTGTAGTCTTCATGTTACAAAGGATTACGATCTCAGAGCCAAAAGATGAATAATAACAACTGGTCTTTTTCTAGACGTTAATTCAGGGTCAATAACTGCAGCTCTACTGTACTCTAACCTCTGTAGCCCTACAAGCTACGGTCATATTTCGATCCAAGGAAGCAAACCTATTCGATATAGGAACATGTGATAGAGTCCTTCGATGGATCCACAAAGATAAGAATTTTTAGTTTTAATGCTTAGCCACTATGCAATTTGGTTTCATATTAGCTTTGATTTACTTTATTGTTATTTAACTTGATCATATAAACCAAGAAAATATGAAAAATCATCTTGAAATATGGTTCTTTTCTAATTTTCTAATTTTAGGCCAAATATAAAAAAACACAACCGAATATCATTGCTGCTTGCAATAGCATCTAATGTGCTTTTCCCACCTAAGGCAGGTATAGACTTAATGCTCCTATTGACATCATGCTGGTGAACTTTCATCTGTTCATAGCTATGAGTCTACTTTCTTCATATCCCTACATTTACTGTCTCATTTCTATAAAACAAATGCTTTTGAAAACATCAGATTTAAACATATTCAGTAGTAAGTCTGTCGAGATTATAAAGTCAACAACGGCAACCTATTATCATTGGCACAACTATATGGAAAATAAGTGTTGGTGTTATCAACAATAAGACCATAAAGAGGCCAAAATTGAATTGAAGTCATAAGTAGCAAGAAAAAAATGTCCAGATGAAAATAAATTTATACTTGAGCAGCAATACCAAACCAAAAAAGACGTCTAAAGCTGAAAAAATGACTTAAAAATTTACAGTATATATTTCTTCCATACAGTCACAATACCTGGTGTTGACAGCAGTGTCAAGGAATTTCTGTATTTCCTCGAGATCATCTGATGTTATTGCAGTTGCAAACTGAAAGACTCCAGGTACTTCTTCAAAGGAACCATAAAGGTGCTGCAAAATGGCACACACATCACAAAGTACATTTAGATGTCAAGCCAAATTTGATTCTTAGTAACGACAATAATATTTTATTAGTAACAACAAATAACTACCTGTTTGCTGTGATGCAGTACAGAACAAAAAAATACAAAAGAACATGCTGCAACAACACGTTGAACAGGAGTACTTGATGCAAAAAGTTATCAAAGTGCAGATTAAGGATATCACTTAACTATCGCGCATATTATATCAACCTGAAAGTTAACATATGTGCATATTGCCAAATTGCATAGATAGGCTATGGAGCTCCAGCCTAAACTAACGCGCCTGCATTCTCCACAGACTCAACCAACCAATCCAACCTCCTCAACAGACTCAACCACTAGATTAACAGGACTGCTCAGTCCTTTTAGTCGAACAAAGATGTTCAACCCTTAAAACTGACTGGACCTTGGCCTAGGCCAAAATAAGCTCTAAAGCCCTTTCCTGTGCAGGACAGGCATTGGAAATAGATCCAGACCACATCTCTAGCTCCTGAAGGCATCCAGGACCATGGATACGTAAAGAGGCAAAAGCAAGAAGGGGGCAGAAGAGATCGTTCACTTTTAGTCTTGTCTGTTTTATTTAGACTATTTAGGACATAGTCATTGGAATACTACAAATACGAGGTCTATGTCCCAAATGACGTAAAACAGTTTTTTTTATTTTTCAGAATTTTATGAGCATTATTAGTTTCTTTAATTATCAATCTAGAACCCTTGAGACCTACTTTCTCAACATAAAAAAAATTCTAGTTAGGAAGGGCTGTTCTTTACCACATAACAGGAATTTTCATTGCTTATATTATAAGTGGTGCCTTTTGTCAGAAACTGTAATCCATGATTCATCTGCATTTATTATCATATAAAACAGCTGTCATACAAGATACTGAATCATAATTTTAAATAAAAAGCAGAAGTGCATCAACTGTAGTATAACACAATTTTTACTTTGTGAATGCAAATATTTCCACTTGAGAGGACTAAATTAACAATTATTTTTGAAGAACATACAGATGGAATATCAGTTAGTAGAAGCAAGAATCACACATGTAAATAAGCTAATTATAAATATCTACCTCTCGACGAACTTTCAGTTGCTCCTGAAGTAGAGGTTGGCCATTTACATACAGAATGTCAAAGGCAAAGGTGCAAACAGCTACTTTTATGTCACTTAAGATCACTCCCTTCCGAGCACGAGTGCTCAATATCTGCAAGGAGTCATGATGTGAATAGCTCATTAGACCTGCAGCTGAAGGTACTATGTTCTTTGAGTATGTTTGGTTGCAAATGGTATATATATGAAAAACAAATTTGTATTATGCATTAGCAAATACAATTTTTTATTGCATAATATGTACATTATAGCAATTATTTCAAAAAGAAGTGAGCACAGCCATTAACCAAAATTATCATATAGCCTGTATATTCTTCATACATGCAATAATACTTTAGATCACTTTAAGAGATTGGGACCGCTTGTTTTTTTAGGACAAACTACATCCAATCTTTGCTAAACGTTGGATCTGTCAAGTAAAGAAAACATTTGAAGCTATCGAATGCAAGGAAAATCAAACGGTGCCTTTTGCTTATTTCATTTTAGAAGGGATGGCAGACACTTGATGAACCTAAAAAAGGAGACGGTTGGAGGCAATGTGGTGGCTTGGGAACAATTTAAGAATGCATTCTATGAGCACTTCTTCCTTGATTCAATTCGCTTTGAGAAGCAACAAGAATTCCCTAACATCCACCAAGTAGGACTTTGATGGAATATGATCATTATTTCACTTAGCTGGTCCAGTTCTCTCCATATATTTAATAAACATAAAAAAGCTCATCACTTTGAGAGAAGACTTTGTCCGTCAATTAAAAAGTCCGTTGCTGTATTGATTTTACCATCATATGCTGAAGTGCTCAATCAAGCTCTGGTGGTGGAAAAATTGGATAATAAGTTACAACAGATAAAAGATCGAAAGCGACATCTTAGTGCTGCACCATCTGCGTATGGGGGATAACATTTAGGACCCTCAAAGAAAGGCAAGAGCAGATAGTTCAAACATCAATAGGCAGGAGCTCCCAATAATCAAGTTGTCAGAAGATGTTATTTCTATGAGAAGACTGATCATGTTTCCATCTCATGCCACGTGGGACTGAATGTATGCCTCTTTGTCAACAACCCGAGCACATGTTAAAGGACTGCCCACGGAAGCAATATCAACGTTGAGCTCCACACCAAACATTTGGACAACTAGAACTTAGAGGGGGAGGTCAGGCGAGGGTATATGTACTCACCCATTAAGATGCTAAAGCATCAGGATTTATCGTTCAAGGTATAATCACACTCTGTGATATGCCTGCTTCTGTGCTTATAGCAACTGCTTCTATAAGGGTGGTTGATTATGTTGAATGCCAATCCATACCCAAAATAGCATCAAAATCTCAAAACTCTAGTAGAATAAGATCTACTAGCAAATCGTGACTTTCAATAGTAATAACCCAATTTCTTAATATCTGATCAGCTATCAAAGAGTTTCCAACTGATGTTGCTATTGTTAACACATTCCTCATTGTCTTAGGATTCTTATGCAGTCACATAGCAAAATAAGATGATATAAAAGAATGCATAGAACAAGTTGCTATAAGCACAAAAATAGACATACCACAGAGTGTGATTATACATTGAATGATAGATCTTGATGCTTCAGAATCTTGATGGGTGACTGTACAGACCCTCGCCTAACCTCCCCCTCTTGGTCCTGGCCGTTATTGTCCAAATGTTTGGTGTGGAGCTCGATGTTGATGTTGCTTCTGTGGATTGTCCTTCGACATGTGCCCCGTATGTTGACAAAAAATACATACACAAAAATAACATCTTATAACGACTTGATTACCGAGAGCTCCTACTTGCTAGTGTCCGGATTATCTGCTCTTACCTTTCTCTGAGGGTCAAGAATATGATCCCCCATACGCAGATGGTGCAACACTAAAAGGCCGTTTTCGATCCTTCACTTGATGCAATTCATTATCCAAAATTTCTACCACCAGAGCTCAATTGAACACTTAAACATATGTCGGTAAAATCAATACAACAACAAACTTTCTAATTGACCGTCAAAGTCTCCCCTTAAAGTGACGAGTCCTTTGACGTTCATTAAAAGCAATATGTGGAGAGAACTAGGTCAGCTCAGTGAAATAATTATCATATTCCATCACAGTCCTTCCTTAGTGGATGCTAAGGAACTCTTGTTGCTTCTCAAAGCAAACTGAATCAAGAAAGAACTGCTCATAAAATGAATTCTTAAATTGCTCCCAAGTCACCACATTACCTCTTGCCTATAACATCCTCCTTTTTTAGGTCCACCAAGTATGTCTTTCCTTCCAAAATGAAAGAAGCGAAAAGCACCTTCTGATTTTCCCTGCATTCGATAGCTTCAATTGTTTTCTCCACTTGATGAATCCAACATTCAATAAAGATTAGATTTGGTTTGCCCTAAAAAACAAGTGGTCTCAATCTCTTAAAGTGATTCAAATTATTATTTCCACCTTGCAGAGCTCCATCTCGCTCCCCCTACTGCTCAAATAAGCCTCTAATAGCATTGAAGACTCTGTGTACATAATCTGGAACATTGATAGGTGATGGAGCATGAGGTGCATTCTACGATGTCGGGTAAGCTGGCACATAATCAATGATAGGTGTATGTGAGGACTGAGTTTGCTCTATGATGTGTAGAACTTCAAAATTATGGTTTGCTTGAACACCTCTCCGAGTGCGTAGGCCATTAACATTGCAACCATGAGCACCCCGAGCGGCAAGACCACTGTTCTCTTGAATTGGCTCCATTACTCTTATAATAGGTCAAAGACAATCATCGGTCAAAATCAATTAAAGGACACGAATACCTATAGGCCCTAGACCATGATATGATATGAATAATCTATGGGCTATGGGCTAGCCCAACTTGGTGTGGTGCATGCATAGTTATGAGCAATGCAAATGACCAATACATGAGCTGGCCCAACCAAACCCAATATTATACAACTTAGCCCATTGCTCTTATTTTATTTTATTTGGGCCCAAACATTGATTGAACCAAACTAGATTTGATCAGTTTAGATCGATCCAAGATGATTCCAAATTGGTTTGTTTAACCAAAATTAAACCCAATCTGATCCAAATTATACTAGTCTAGGATGGTTCCAGACCGATTAAATGAGGATTAAAGATCGACTTAGATAGGTTCTAGTTAAATCAAATTCAATTGGACTTGAGTGCCCATGTCAATTGAGTGCAATTTGATATTATTTGACATTAATGATGTTTAAATGAAATATTTTAATATATTATTTTATCCCAATATAGACATAACCAATATGAGATGATGTTGTTTCCCTACGAAGGGCGGATAGGATGATTCCCTTTGAGGATTAACGTGCCCCTAGACGTGATAATTGGATGGTTCCTCCCTTTGTTGTTAGGAGGAACGTGTTTTCACTTTAGCGAGTGAGGGACATCACTCCATCTTTTGTTGAAAATACGATATGAGTTTGTCTTCATTCGTTGTTGGGAGAACACAAACTAATCCCGTAAAATAAAATCTCTCCATCCGCTGTTAGGAGACTGCTCCTTCGGGTGTTTAATATATGTAAATTAATATATGCAAATGGGATGATTGACTTTTGATCATGTATTCATTTTACAGTTGACTAATAAAGGTTCTTACTTAGCGTTGATGAAATTTCTTTGTTTTTGATATTTAAAGCAGCCTCCCAGCAGCACTAGACCGAATTTCAATGGAGAGAAAACCTTCCTCTACCATTAGGAAGAGCTAGTTGGATTTATTTTCGAGCTAACATTACTATATTTCTCAATAAAGCCTATGACTACTTGTGGAAAGATTTACGAGTTATACATATTAAAAAAGTGACGTTCATTTATTTGGCTCTAGATGTACTTGTGGAAAGATGTTATGATCCTGTAAAAAGAAAATCCATGATGTGATAGCTTTTTATGGTATCGGAGCTTTGAGAGGCAATAAGAGTTCCTTAGCATCCATCAAGGAAGTAGGATTGTAATGGATTTTCCAGATGTTTTTCTTGAAGATATGCTTGGATTGTCACTTGTCAAGCAGATTGAATTTACAATCAATCTTCTAACCGGCACTGCACCTATTTCTAAACCCCTTTATTAGCACCGATTGAATTGTAGGAGTTAAAAAAAAAAAAATCCAAGAGCTTTTGAACAAGGGCTTTATTCGACCGAATGTATCACCTTGGGGTGCCCCTGTCTTGTTTGTGAAGAAGAAAGATGAATCCATGCGGTTATGCATCGATTATAGATAGCTCAATCAAGTGACCATAAAGAATAAGTATCCCCTTCCCCGAATAGATGATATATTTGATCAACTTCAAGGTACTCGAAGATTGATTTGAGGTTCGGGTATCAACAACTGAAGATAAGAGAATGAGATATATAGAAAACTGCTTTTAAAACAAGATATGGTCAATACAAGTTATATTTAGATTAAAAAATATTATATGAAATTCCAAAATATTATTTTATTCCTTTAAATGTCAAAATTGTATTGTTCGATTAAAACACGTTATATGAAGTTTCTAAAATCTTCACTTATCCCCTTAAAGGTTTAGAATTTTATTTTTAGATTAAAACATATTGAAATTATTCATATCATATGCATTTTTAAAATTTTTATCTTGAATGCATGATATTTGATATTTCCTTGTTATGCAATTTATCTTTTTAATCTATTGTTATTTATTATGTTTAGTGACTTATTGCCAATGAATATATGCTTGATTATAATTCAATGATGTTGCAATTCGAAATTGAGAGAATTGGTTAGGATTTGAATTGAAATCAAACAACGAACTAGACCCGACCCATAGGCTAGGCTAACCCACAAGCTAGGCCCAGTTAATAGGCCAAGCCCAACCCGTAGGTCAAGCCCCACCCCGCAGACTAGCTCAGCACAGCCCAACATGAGTAATCATGTTCGGTGCACATGGCCTATCATGACCCGAGCCTAATAAACTAACTGGCCCATCAACTTCAGTACACTCATTAGACCTTTATAAACTAATCTTAGTCTCATTCACTTCCAATGTGAGGCTAATCGAAGGTGTTACAATCTCCCCCACTCAAGGACTTGATATCCTCGTCAAGGTCTAGCATAGCCCAGATCAAACCTTAACATGATGCATGTAAGACATAGACTAGTGGTGGCTCCATACTGTGACAAGTCCTCTGACTCCATCAACGAGTAGCCCTATCCTACTCGAGCCCCCTCACCATACCCAAATACTAGGTCAGCGCTGATACTAAATATCATGATCGAGCCTGATAAGCTAAATGGCTTATCAACTTCGTTTGATTTAAATCACTGGTCAAAATGCTTAGGTTGAAATTGATAGTAGTACACTCATCAGACTCTTATAAGCTAATCTTAATTTTATTCACTTTCGATATGGAACTAATTGGGAGAGTTACATAAATGATCTCCTAACAATGCATAACATTTTTTTGCTTGTTATAGACCTTTTTCTAGTATAAAAGAATGAAGAAACTTCAGTTGTATTAAAAGAGGAATTAGCAAGTTCCATCCCCCATCTTGAGAAAATATTTATTCTTCATTTTATTCTTCACTTCAGTTCGTTTCAAAATACTTCAATTGGTTTGCACAAACTAGTTCTAACCGAACTTATAGTTAGCACTAAAAACTTTGCAATTCACTTCAACTTTTATAAACAATGGTCGAAAGTTGCCCAAAAATAGATTAAAAATTTGAAGAACATATACCTTTGGCCCACTTACAATGAAAGACTAGGCAAACCAAAAATTGACAAAAATTCCTTTGGGCTAGGCCGAAACATGGTCAAAGAAAAATTACAGCTAAAATCTTATGCTTGAGGGACATTAGTGTTAACCATCTAGAACAATTCATATCTTGCTAGACAAAAGACAGTTAACAAAGCAAAATAATAGGCCAATTTACTCACATTCATATGCAACTAGAAAAACACAATCAAATTAACTTCGGACCACTTACAATGAAAGACTTAGTGAACTAACAAATTAAAAAAATTCCTTTGGGTGAGGTAGGCACATGGTCAAAGTAAAATTGCAGCTAAAATATTATGCTTGGGTAACCATAGTGTCAACCACCAAAATTTTAAAGAAAAAAAAGACAAGTTACTAAACCAAAATAATTGGCCTATTTACTTGCAAACAACTAGAAAATCAAAATCAACACAAGACATAATGCTGCAAAAAAAAATCCTAGATACTGGAAGAGCATAGGAGATAAATTAGATGACAACACCGAAATTCAAGTTATAGTTCAATAAGCTAAACAACTAACCTGGAAAGGCAAGATCCTTTGCTTCTCACGGTCATAAGCAACAATTTCACAATCAAGCACAAATGACTTTACAGCAGGTTTTTTGAATCTGCATTTGGAAGCAGTGTTTCTTATCAATCAAAAACATATATTCATGTCAAATTACAACTCCAGAATAATGCCTAGTAAGTTTTCAATGTGCATATCAGAATAATTTCAACCTTCCTATCCACTCTGTCAACCAGCAAAAGGAACAAGGACAGAATTACAATTAATAAAAGACGTGCAGCCTAACTAATAAAGAAAATCACCTTACTGTAACTGTTCAGAACCATTAAAAGCCAACAGAATATGCATGTTTCAGGACACATAGGAGATGCAGAATTAACACTGATTCTTAAGCAAAAACAACGATCCTCATCAACTTTAAAATGTGTTCTTCTCTGGATACTTTCAGACATCTGCTTGAATGTTAAGTTACATATCAAGTCCCATTGCTGAGTGTTAGTTAAAGCTGTATTGACTGACGGTCTATTTTCCCAAAAGAAGAAAGCAACTGGACAGCACATTAATAAAACGAATGGGAAGTGAAATTCAAGTTCACTTCAGTAAGATGATAGCTTGATGAGGATCACTGATCACTATTAGTCATGTAAAAAGAGTGGATTTAGACCTGAATTGTTTGTATCTGGTATGATTAAGCCAGATAAGGATCATACAGTTCGTGAAGAAACCTGATTTCTCCAACCCAGTAGTCTGGTCATTGATCAGATCATCAAGAGATCAACTCCAATCTACAACAAGATCAGGACCATAATTAACTTTGGTGCACCAGCCAAAAAAAGGCTGGTGCACTTCTATCCTGTATTCACCGCTAGATTGAGATCTAACAGTGGCTAACAAAAACATAAAATGATAAATCTTGTCCTCTATGAACCGGCCAAACCCTATCTCACAATGAAAATTCCTTCTCAACTTTTCTAACCACCTCCAAATTCCACCATGTTCTTCACCCAGAAGATAAAATTACCACCACAAAAACACATCATTATTCCAAGCAATGATCTATAACCACCAATTGTTGACAAACTTGTTGGTGCCAACACTATCACCACTGTAGTTCCATTGGCATAACACAACGATGCAGCAAAAGATGAATGATTATACCCTAATAATGCTCACTGCCAGAATGAAACCAACCATGGTTGAGTTCAAGTGTTCACTCTTTCTATACTATCTGTGTCATCACATCCTCTATCCGTAAGCCCTGCTAGGCCTGTAAAACCTTTGCCTTCCCGATGAAGATGGGGAAACTTGTTTGGTCAAATTAGATTCCTGGACAGAGATCCTCTTCCTAGCCAAAGAAGATGATCAGCCTTTGCAAAAGGTTCCCGGATTAATGAAAGGTTTGGTTTCCAGAATCAGATATATCTACCTATAACCTATCCAGACCAGATCAGTTTGCTGTCCTAGTCATTATGAGACAAATCCACTTTTAAAATCCCCCTGTTGACCTATTTTGGCCTTAATCCACCTAAATCAAGTGATTCTGAAGATCAAAGTTGGGTCAGAATAGCAATTAAGTTTGTTCAGGTGATTGCTACTAAAATCATGGCAAGGTGTTGATGTCATCTTCAACCCAGATACCCAGAAGTGGACTCAACAGGGTTAAGCTTGATCTTATCACCATCAACATTAGCACCTAGGTGCTCAGCATCAGTCTTGCCAAGGCCAGCCTTACTAGGGCCTCGTTGAGCCACTCGGGAAAGCCCAGATACCATATCAATGCTTATCTCAGAAATGAACAACTTTCTTTATGCATGGACCAGCTTAGGCAGTGATCTGACAGGGATTGGCGCGACTTTCCTATGTGAAATTGGGGATAAATCTACAGTACAATAGACTGATAGAGTTTCAGCAAGACCACTAACAGAAAGACAAGCTGATTCAGCTTCAGTCCAAATCCACTTAGACTTGTTTGGAAGTCCAAAGAACCCTGGAGAAAGGCCAAGGTGAAAGTCTGGCACCTATCAGAACTGGAGAAGGGGGGATCCACGTCCAGTTTGGCTACAAATCCCTTGGGGTAGTATAATACATCACAAAAAGAAGCCCACTAGGGATCAGCCACAAGCAGAGAAGAGGGAGAAAAGCACCATTCCTAAGCTATAGTCTCCTTTTGAAGTAATAATCAAATAGATTTAGAAATTGGCATGGTAGCCTATAAATAAAGCCCTAGAAACCAACATGACATTGTTTCAAAATTGTTATTTTATTTTTACAGGAATGCAATTTCATCCATTTTGATACGACCAATATTTATCAGTTCGACCGCTGATCGGCTCTCAGCCCAATTTTGGGCCATTCAAGTGTAATAGAGGGCTTACCGCTCGATAAGCTTTGTGAACCGGGCGGTAAGGCCCGTGAACCAGGCTTACCCCTCATTCAGGCCTGATAATGGGCTTAGACTGAGCAATAAGCCCAGCCAGCCAGTTTTGATTTATTTTTTAAATCTTAAAAAATTTTAAAACTTAACTTACCCTCTCGTGCTTTGTCCCCCGTACCATCACTCACATCCCTTGCCTGGTATCACTTGTTGTTTGCACACTAGTCAGCGTCAAGCAGCCAGTATTCTTCTCCTTCTCTATCTCGTTTACTCGTTCACTGCCACTTGCTTCCCTCCTCTCTTGCCCCATTGCCTCTCCTCCTTTCATATCCCCCACCACCTTCCCTCTCCTCTCCTTTTATGTTGTGTCCTGCTCCTCCCCCCTCTACTTATTCCATACTCCTCCGTCTCTGCCGTCGACTCTTCCCTCCTATCCATTTTGTACCACCACCTCTCCTCCTCCTCCTCGGCCTCCTTCCCTCCTGTCCTTCTATGTCGCTGCCTCTCCTCCTCCTTCCCTACTCCGCCACCTACTTCTCTTCTAATTTTTCAATTTTCGGCTGTTTTTTCAGCATTTTCCAGAAACTGGTACCAGTGTACCTAGAGCAGCACACTGCTACCCACATTACATACCAGTCTGGCCAAGGACTGTTATCCCTGTGTGGTATGAGATAACATTCCATGCTATCATCAATGAGAAAACTGCAAACAGCAGTTTCCTGAGATTAAAAATAAACAATCCCATATCATGGTAAAATGTTAATGTTCCCTGCCGGTCACAGTCACACAAAATAAGATCTGTTACCTAAAATAACAATACAAAGCCACAATACACTGGAATCCAATCAAGAACAAAGATTAATTATTGGTTCTTCAAATTTGTTGTTTGACCAAGTATCATTTAAGACTTACACTTCCGTATTGACCAGTGCTTCTCTGTGTTGCAATTGACAGTTCAATGAAAACCCTAGAAGATCTTTTTCAAGCTCTAAGGACTCAAATTTGATTGTATTCTGATACAGGAGCTTTAATATAGTGATAAGTTACAAACGACTGCTCTTTAAAAATCAATTCAGTCAACTAAGCTTTCAGAAGTTCAAAATATAACTCTTGAAGAGTTGTAGTTAGAGAATTTGCCATGAGGTGTTAAAAGTTGCAAATGTAGTTGCTACAATGAATATGCATATAGATCCATGGCTAGCCACAAAAGGTCAAATAGTTTCCACTGCATACAGTGTCACAGACAAATGCGCATGCATCTTTACATCTCCCAGAAATATATAAGAAAGCATGAATAACAATGAGACATGCATACCTTGATACAGAACCGACCACATCTGGGTACTTCCCAGTGTTCCTTTCAGCATTACGACTATATATCTCAACTGATCCATCCTCCATATAATGTATCTGCATTCAAGTGCGAAGTTCAGACAAAAATTAAATGAGACATAAATTTATGTCACAACAAAGATCAGTGTCATACCTGGGCTCGTTCACCATCATATTTGTATTCGCAAGTGAATTCCATTCCCTGAAACTTATCAAGAATTTCAGACACTGCCTTTGTTGGTTTAGCTAACATAGGCCCTACAGGCACACCTAGGGAGAAATTGCATGCCTCTGGAAGTTTCCATACTCCAACGCGGAGAAGTTCAGGAACAATTTTATCATAGATTGGGAGTACCGAATAAACTTGTTTGATAATTTTCGCAGCCTAACTTCATACAAGGAAGATGTATAGGAAAAAGAACAATGAATCTAGATCAGTATAACTGCATGCACAAGCCATTAGCTAGCTGTTGGTAAAGAAATATAACAATAAAGAGAAATACATCCATGGACTTATCAATGATTTAGATCATATTATAAAGGAATAAAGACAGCCGAGTGCATGAGGTCTGACTGCATTATTTTTCTACTTCCTATATGTTATTATTTCTATGCTTCTAATGTGACTCCATTTTATTATTATTTTATTTTATTATCAAACATAAGGTCTGACTGATTGACTGCCTGGTCTAACTAGTAAACCTTTGACCCAAGTCTTGTTCTGGTCACTACCACATCCAGTTTTGACAACTATGAATAAGGCCTACTGTTTTTCCTTTAACATCTCTTCTATGCTTGTGGTTGCTATAAATTATAAAAGAAACTAAAAAATAGAAAATTATTGTGAGTTTCTCATTCGTATTTGTTGCAATTTGCAGGATATTTATCAAGCAGTAAAAAATAAAATAATAATTTACCATGCAAGATTAACATAGTTTATCTCAGAGCATTGACAAAATTTTCCTCATTTAACTTGGACATAGATGTTAATAGAATAAGAAGAAAATGCAACATTAACATTGTTGACCAACAGACAGTGTTCTTTGAATAACTTGTCAGAAGGTTAAAACACATCCAAACACACACTAACCTCTTCAAGATCAGACTGAGTTTGTGACCGTGGATTTTGATTTGTTTCAGAATAAATAGCTGCTTGTCCGAGAGCTACCAGGACAGTTTTCTCTGCCAAACCAATTCGCATCTTCGACTGCGAGGTATTTAAGGGAACTTTAGAGGATCAGGATACCAGTGGCAACAACTATATGCTGAACATTTACCTGAAGAAGACGAACTAAATACTGAGGTTCACATTCAGTTGCTGCAACAAGAAGTCCTTTTATGTGATTTCTTTTCTTGTCTTGACTATCTTTTCCCGACTCCTATTGAGGCAAAAAAAAAAAAAAAAAAAAAAGAAGTCTTTAACGTAAACCTTAAATTTCGATAGCTCTGCCAAATATTTAGTAAGTGCTCATATATGTTATAACCCCTACATAATCAATTAAATGCTATTTCATCAAGTAGGCACCTATGATATAGTAGCACAAACTAACATATTTCATGAATTAATAACCAAACATTTTTTACAAGATAAGAAGAATATCAGATGCTTGCAAGCATTGAGGCACAAACGGTGTTAAAGCATCCACAGATTCGCATATTTAAACATACATAAGAATACATATTATCTATACATACATTCAAATAATATGGTAGGGTCAAAGGGAATCCTAATATTTTTAGGCATACATGCAGGGAGTTCAGAAAACTCAGGATGTCTGAGATCTGAACGGTTTGAATCAACAATTTTGATCTTGTTAAGTACCTTATTGATCTGACTACTCAACCTACCTGAGCTGATCTACACCAATTATCAATTTATCATGCCACGCTGTTCGAGTCAAGCTCATAAAGGTTTTAATAGCAAGAAATTTTCATAAACCTTAACAAGCCCACTTCAAAATCTCCACGATTCTGATCATTATAGTAAATGTGGTTTCCAATACTTAGAATCATGTTTCCTAATATTTGGAAATAACACTTTCCTCTATACTAGTCCACATTCTTCATATTGAGACATTTGGCATCACTCCATAGAGGTTTTCATCAGGGTCTGCAGTACCGAACTGTACCGCTCAGTACAGGTGGTATGTACCGGTCCGACAGGTTGCCGGTACACGGACCGCCTGTTACCGGCCCGAGTGCACTGTAGCACTGTAGCACTGCTACGGTACTCAACACACCTGAGTGTACCGCTCGATACACCTGGATGTACCGCTCGGTATACCGTACTGTACCGGTACCAAGCCCAGATCGAAATACCGGTACGGTACGATATTGCGAACCTTGATTTTCATAAACTTATTTCTCAAATAAACTAAACATAAAAATAAGATAATTTAATTCAATAAAAGGTTGTTCATCATTTTCCAATCATCTTCTCCGAAATAAATAATAATGTTTGTTGAAGAATACACAAAAATGTGTATATACACAAATATTCACATGTAAAAAGGTTTTGCACCCTCATCTTAAACTTAACTGCTTCTTCAGCAGCTCAAGGCTACTTAAGATATAGGTGCAACGATGCCACATGAGGCTGTGATAGCCTACGAAGCAACCTATATTTGAGAACCTACTCAACATAACATCATGGTCAATTGCGTTGTACTGGAATGGCTGACAGAGTAATCCATAATCTATAGCCTCTAAGTTACTCCCGTACCAAAGTCCATGAGACTTGGAAACCATTTGATCATCCATTGACCTTTACATGAAAGAAAATCTAAATCTACCATGTAATTTTTCACTGCTTGATAGATGACAAATGGGTTCATATCTCAGTCTTTGGCACAGGACAATTCAAAGAGCCTGCATCAAGTTAAAAAATATGGATAGCATATTTCCAACCCATACATAGTGTCAGCTGAAACAGTGATCCCGATGCTGAGCACCTAAATGAAAGCACTAAGCAATGCCATATAGCAAAAGGGTCACTGCTGCACAAATTTGTCAATGTTGCCAAATTAAATTCAAGATCTCTAGGGAAATTACACATGGAAGACTGTTACAATATACTAGCTACCTTGGACATATATCTGTCAATATACTCAGTGTAATTGGTTGTGTTCATTGAGGACCCCAGAGTTCAGACTATGGATCCTTATCAAGTACAGTATGCATATTCAAACATTCAGATCATGTTAGTGTGACATAAAACGATACAAAATCATGCGAATGCAACTGCAAAATGAAACATAGAACAACATTATCTTAGAAAAAGTTAATTGACATGAACAAAGGGATAACAGTTAGGTATATCAGCAAAAAACAATGGAATTACAAACCCAAGATACTAAATCAAATTCCATAAGAATTATAACTATGCACATCAAAGCATGGCAGGAGTTATTTGATTTCTGGAAATCCTCACGTTATGGTCTGATTGCAACTTAATCAATTAGGGTAACTTGTATTCGTATTACCACAAAATAGTAGTTACACAAGGATCACAACCCCAACATAACTCGGACTATTAAGAAAACACAGGAATGCTTGCTGAGTTTTATATTTTCATTAGAGTGCCATGACAGAATTATCCATGCATAACTGCTCCTACACAGAAGTTTACATATTAAGATTACAAAAAACAAGCATTTGTCTCAATCACATGAACCAACAAAGTTTCACAACTTAGAGACAATGAATTGGTATAAAATAATTAAACAACTTCAAATATCTCAGAAATTATATGTAAATCATGAAATCATATCACATGAACCATCTTTGCTTCCACGATAACTCTAACCATAAAACTAGGTCATGTCACATAATTCATTCTCATCTCAAACCTGCTTGAAGTGGTATCGACCAATATATGATGCACCATCTAATTTGTGGCATTTAGGAATACAGAATTACAGGTCCTTGTTCACTGTATCACTGACCCTCGTAGCATTTACATTTAACAAGCTCAGAATAGTTACCCTTCTATCATCAATTCCAATCTACCCTCAAACAATGGCTTTCTGCAAGGACTGAACTCTTTTTTTCTCTTTCAATAACTCAACATTAGGATCATATATACTTGATATAAGTTAACATACAAAGTTTTAACAGAAAATGTCCAAATCAGCAGGCATGAGAAAACACTTATCTATTTTAGAAATCTTTAGCAGATCTTGACATTAGCAGACCACAGATAAAACGGGCAAAACATTGCATCATACGCCTGCCAATGTTGGATATACTCAAGCAATAAGGAAATAACAAACCTTTGCAATTGCACGGAATGTATCAAAAACCTTGGCAATCGTCAAGGGTTGAGGCTTGAACATCACTTTCTGAGAGGAACGGCTTGCTTTTGCAACAAGACCCAAGTCACCCAGTTCCTAACACCACAACAATAAACTTTAGTTTCAAACACCAGAACTTCTCAAAGAAACAAGAGAATGCAAAAAGAAATCAAGAACCAGAAAATGATCCGCGTCAAGAAAACAAGATCAAGAAAGTGATCTGCGTCCAACAAAACACCTTTAGCTGCTTCTTGACTTGCTCCTCCTTCCTCCCATAAGCCTCGGCGAGCGCCTTCACAAGGGACGCGTCCCCAATCCCAAGCTCAATACCTTCATGGGGCGCCGCGATCCTATTCGCCGAAAGGTAAACGGTGGCGAGAAGATCCCCGGGCGTGGTAGCGATCACGGTCCTGAACACGTTGCAGATAATCTCCGTGATGGCGATCCTTCCGGACTCGTTCGAGATTAGCTCAAGGGCGCGCGCGAGGAACAAGAAGGGAACGGGTTCCCCGTCCTTCCACGAAGCGGCTTTCTTGGGGTTGAAGTCGGAGCACTTCTTCTTCAGGTCGAGGGTGGGGTTCTTCTCCTCGGGAGGATCTTTAGGGTTTTGGCCACCGCCATCTAGGGTTTTCGGTTTCTTGGAAGGGGAAGGGGAAGGCTGTTCGGGCTGGGCGGAGGATGGGGCGGACTTCTTGGATTTGGCTGCGGCCGCGGCCGCGGCGCGGGCGTTGCCCATGAGAACGTCGGCGACGGTGCGGCGGCCCGACATTGCGGCACGGCCGGTGCTGCAGCAGCGAAGGAAGAGGTTTCTTGACCAAGGGTTTGAGAAGGGGAGAGATGGGAAGCAGGGAGGCAGTGGAGGGAATTTGAGCGACAGGAGAAACGGCGCTCGCAGCAACAACATCAAATGGGGAAGACGGAATGGGGCTATGATTTCAAGATCACTGGGAGCGAAGGGAGGAGGAGGGCGACGCTTTTCTTGGTTTTGGCGGGCAGAGGAAGCGCGACTCCACAGTATGGGCTTAAACGGGCCATGGCTGCATTGAATAGTTGATGCCCATGGCCAATTGGTTCTTTTGTTCTACGTCGGTACTATTGGGAAGGGGTTAAAGAATACATGTCTATTATTTCTTATTATTGCCATGTTTTTTAATAAATAGGATAATTTTTGGATTATAAATCTAATGCAACAGACATAGGCCGGAAAATAATTTATATTCCTACCGTTTAATGTATCCTACGATTTAACTGAAACAAATAAGAAAGATATGCAATTATGTCTCCGTAAAATATCATGCCGTTCCATTAGTATAATTGACTGACTAATTTTTTTCTTGCTTGCTTAATTCTGCCTAAATAAAATGTATCGAAAACTATTTTATCTATTTTCAAAAAATTATTTATACGATTAAAGTCCTATCTTTATAAGGAATTACATGTCTCGTCTCCTGTGCGCTTCATTTCACACTATCAGAATTCCATGAGAAAAGCGTATGTAAAATACATGTCACTTTTTCTTCTTATTTGTTTACGTTGATGTCTGCATCAAACATATCTAAAGATAATTAATCGGAAACTAAAAACACATGAAGACGAAAGAGATAGGAGAATCCCAGCTAACTTCACTCACAGCACAACGAAGCAGGAAGCTACACCATAACTCCGCATTATATGATATTATACCGGAATCAAAATAGGGAACCATATGATCTGATGAAGAGCTAAACAAGAAAGACGAATCAAAATAGGGAACCATATGATCTGATGAAGAGCTAAACAAGAAAGACGAACACCGTACTCGCATCAACATAATCTTCAGCACAAGGTGGCTAAACCTCAACGTGGTCTGAACAGGCTCGCCATCTCCGTCTCCACTGAAGCAGTCGACGATCTATTCAACAACCATAAATGCCGGAGACAACGATAGATGCCATCAGTTAAAACTATCAGCAATAACTGGCATAATTTTACATCAACCAGGTACAGTAAGCAATACCATCATTTCGCAATGTCAAATAGCAAAAACGGGACAATATTCTTGTGATAAAGATCAACCAATAACAAGGTGCAACACATCACTGTATCTAAAATACAGTGTATCGATAACTGTATCTACGGTACTTGGCAAGGCAAAGCACGACGATAAGTACACAGATCAAAATGATGTGATGTCACAGAATAACATGCAACTACTTTGCAGAAACAAAACCCACTGGAGAAATTGCAAGATACCCGTCTCAGCGGCACCAAGATGAGAATTATGCAGCAACAAGGGAAAATCCATCTCAAATCTTGCATATTCCTGTGCGAAATAATGTAACCAAAACCCGCTACAATTTCCTCCAAAAGCTAACAATCCCGTCTGACAAAAGTCTCAAATTTCCCCACAAGTCTGTTGTTCTTGCCGATGAATCGCTCTGCTCAGTGCTTCTCGGGTGATCCCTATATAAAGAAAACAATGCTGCATTCAGCATCTATAATTATCTCGGCATGGCACAATATATATTGGCTACAAAGAACTATCAAAAGAATTTTAGTTTCCTGACCAAAATGTATAGCCATATTATGTATGAAAACAGAAATCAGAAAGAAAAAACATTGCAACAAATATCTCTAGACTCATTATAGCATAAAAATTTAGAACTTGGAGCAAATCTAACAAGTTGCTAGAAGCTTATGTCTGAATGAAAAAAGTTTATTTTCAGGAATAAAAAAAAAAGCATATGGAGGGAGCAGGACAGTGTGATTAGAGAAACAATTGTAGTCGGTACTGGAATTACAAATAAAGGACCTAAACCATTAGATGCTTTATAGTGTAATATCATGAAGTATGTTAAAATAAGCAGACTGCTAAAGTAAAAAAAAAGGTAAAACAAGCTTACCTAAGATGTTCCTCAGTCTCCAAAACTTCATCTTTTCCTCTATTATGTTCAACCACCTTTGAGAAAGAAGCATCATGCGCAATGTCATTAGCACTTTTCTCTGTTCTGGAGCCTATAGTTTCTACTGATGGAGACTGCATGGCATCTACTCCAATATCCAATTTCAGTGAGACTGGTGATTCATCCTGCTACAAGTGAAGTTATCAGCAAGGCACATGCAATTATGCAAAAGCAACTCCTATCAGCTTTAAATAACAGAAAAGAATCTCTATTTTGAAATCTCAAAAAGAACAAAATCTTGGTGCCTTGAAGAATGCCAGAATTTAATCATTATATCAGCATCTCTATTTCCAAATCTTGCAGAACAAGAACTTTTATGTTTATTTGACAATATAAGTCAACCAAGAAAGAGCCAACAAGAGATTCTGCAATTAACAAAAAGCACTTTAACAGCACTCCAAGCTCTAAAAAGCTATGATAACATCAGAAGCAATTCAACATGTCATGAAAAACTGAAATTAAACTCTTTTAGCCAAATAGCTAAAAGATACAAATCCTTGTGCAGGCTAATATTTCCATCAAACAAGCTATCCTACAACTTAAAAAGATTAGTAAAAGATTTTAGATTAAATTTTTAACTATAGATTTAAAAATAAAAGAAGTGGGAAGCGAAACCAGGACATCAAGCCGAAAAGAGGAAGAAAGTTTCAAACACATCCATTTATACGGAAAGAAAGATGTACAGATGGGTAGCTGTTGAACAAAAGGACAAAGAAACTGAAGATTCAATAAGAAAAGGACAAATGAAGTCAGAACAATGTGATCCACAATAAGTGAGAATGAATATAAACATATAAATATATTAGAAAAGAAAATAGAAAATTGAGTCAGAACAGTGCAATCTGCTGCAAGTGAGTATGAGACCAAAGTCACCAAACATTGCCACTTTAAAGGTAAAGTAAAAATGCCTAACCTTTAGACTGCATGTCAAGAACTCCTAAAAATAGCTAGGTAGCAAAGGATGGCAGTAGAAGCTATTAATATAAATAACCGAGAGAGAGAGAGAGAACAATCACTTGTCATCCTTTTATAAGAAAGGGGGTAACATTTTTTATCTTTAAAAAAGAGAATAATAAACAAAGAACTAGAGAGAACAGAAAAAGAAAACTTTAGAGTAGGACAAGTTACAAAATGGATGCTGAATACTTCTCTCATGTGAAATAGGAGATTGTTTAAAATGAGCACATACTTAGCTACCATCTGAACTCACTTGGGATGGATCATGGCACCCTTTTTATAGCACTTGATTTCAGCATGAGGTCACAGATCGTTCTAGCTTTTGACATAATCCATGGCTTCAGATGCCATCATCTTCCTAAGACATCATGTAGTCTCATCTACTCTAAAGAAAACATCTGACTGATGAAACACCTAAAGCACTACAGCGATGCAAAAAAACCAACCGAACTAGAACATTCAGATCATTAAAGAAATAAATTTCAGGAGATACAGATAGATAAGGTCACCTATGTCTACTGAATGGTGATGCTGAACAGACCAAACACATCTAGAATGTCAAATATACTTAGTTGCACAACCGTCACTACTCAAGATCTTTTAGTTCAAAATTGTTCATCAGATTAAAAACTGTTCATACATATTGATTTTTATTTTCAATTATTTTGTTCAAACTTACTTTGTCACCTACATCTGTTTTCAACATATTGTCTACAGCAGATGTAAAGGGCACTTTCTTGGCACTTGAACTTTGATCAACGTCTTCTGCTTTTGTCAAATGATGGGCTCCCCCGTTCAAAGATGACCTTTTATTGTACTTCATTTCTTGAACAAGTTGTTTTATTATGTAATAAGACCCACCAATCTCTTGCCGAACATGGGAAACAGGAGGAAATCTTCCTGCATTTGAGGCTCTGTACCTGTAACAGCTAAATATAAGCTTGAATATTTAACAAAAATGACCTTAGAACATGAAATAAGGAAAAAAAAAAGTGAAATTAAACAACATGATTTTACAGATATGACTTCCAAAATTCACAAATACAATTTTACCTGTTTTAGAGTATTCTGAAAGTACTAATCAAAATTTGTTTGCAACATGTGGTTAGTGACCAATCAGTCAAGAAGAGTCGAGGAGAGAGGAGGAATCAATTTGGGTTCAGTAGCTAAGCCTGGATCTAGTCAATTCAAGTCCTATTTCTTTACTTTTCTATCTAGCTATTTTGATAACCTCTTATCAGTTGGTTACTTCCAGGTCAGAGATTTTGAGCTATTTGATGGCTAGAAAAGTTATTATTCAAGAGAGAATCAACAAGGACAATTATGCTGCTAACCTTTTATCTAAAAGTGAAGATACTCAAATTTTAATAATATGGAGGAGATGATGGAGATCAGAGCAATGGCACTAGTTAACTGCTTCTCTATCTTAAAAGTGTCCTTATCAGACTAATATCTCTTCAAATTTTGACATTCAGCTGAATCAAATGCAGAAAAAGAATTGCATAATGTTTTCTATTTGCATAAAAAAGTGTGCTTGTTTGACAAGTATCAGAGGATCTGAGAGAAGAAGTCTAATAGTATAAAAAATCTGTATGATAAATTATAAAATACCCTTAAAGCCTATCCTAATGTGGTAGGATTAGGATGACCATACTAAAATCTGGAAAGCTGCCAAAGCTTCAGTTACAAAGATGTTTCACCAAACAAAAATTTGCAATCAAACTCATGTTTCACGACTTTTTGGCACAAACATTCAAAACATCATTGGAGTCAATATCTTACTTGTCAACAAAAGATTCCACCAAAGCACGTCTTTCTTGTTCAGATATCTTCTCGCCTTTTTGTGGTTTATATGGACCAGAGGGAACCAATGCAGAAAATGATTTTTCCCATCCTCTGAAACTCGATCGAAGTAGTGCACTAGATAAGCCAATGAACACTGCAATAACGTAAGAAAGTTAAACAATTTTCACAAAATAAACACGGCACAGGATTTTCACAATAATATAAAGATTCTTCTTGTTTCATAGAATGTTCTTATGCAGAATGTTTTAAAAAAGGATCTCGGCCTGGTGCAATATCTCTGTATTCAATAATGAAGAGTTTTTAGCTAGCTAGAGCTGTTTGCATCAGGCATCATCCTCGTTTAGCAGCAACGAATACAATAAATAGCATACAGTAACTTAAAAGAAAAATATTTTCTCTTTAGGAGTTTCTTTACCTGAAAACTTGGCATGATTTATTTTTCTCTAATGTCCACATAACAAAAAACTGCAAACTTTCTAAAAGTGGAGGAGATCTACAAAGGACTAATAGAAGGACGAAGACAGAGAGGCACAAGAAGAGACATCCTATGTAAAATACCGGACTAATTATCATAGCTGGACCATCGAATTCCAAAACCCCAAAGCATGTGATCACCAGTAAAAAGAAGCAAGAAGAGTGATGATCGGTTACCCCTTTTGGTGGAAGAGGAGACTGGGGAAGAAGAGAAGGCGAGTCCTCTCGCAGACGCCTGCATCCGGGATTATTGATGGGCATCACACGGCGACCATATGGAAAGAGGCGAGCGGGAGATGAGAGAGCGCCGGCATTCCCGTGATCCACAGCCCGTCAAACGATTCCCTTCCGAAAGACAAACATTACAAACAAGAAAGCAAAAAAGAGGTACAGAAGACAACGGGCACAGAAGACAACGGCTCGTTGCCGCTCTCACTCCACGACGGATGCCGCTTTCCGCTGCAGCTCGTCGGTGCGAGAGGCGATCGGACGAAGAAAATGCGAGATCAGAGCTTCCGGGAAATAGACTCGGTGATGAGCACACTAGGGTTTAGGTTTTTACGCGACCCACGAGCCTGCGGCGTGTATGTACTTACTGTAATCGATTTAATGACGAGAATCGATTCTACCAATATTAGATATTATTATTTTATTCAAACATGATGTTTAATATCTTTAGTAGTAATCGGGTCGGATACGAATCGACTTGGATCCGATCCATTCAATCTCTTCTATCTTGTTCTTGTGGCCACAGCATTTATCGGAGGCCGTGAGCGTGTCCCCCGACCAGAACAATGAGCACAGCCTTCACAGCCAGTCCCCTCTCTCCGGCCAAATCTAGACCAAATGAGGCCATCGCAAAGGAAACTCCACCACCATTCCCTTTCTCCCTACTCAGCAAGTGCACCTCCCTTCGGCAACTCCAGCAACTCCACGCCCTTGCCATCAAATCCCGCCTCCAACACCATCCTCCCCTGCTCACTAAGCTCATCACCTCGTGCCCTCCCTCCGCCATGGACTACGCCCGCCGCCTGTTCGACCAAATTCCCGACCCGGATGTCGTCCTCTTCAACACCCTGTCGCGTGGCTACTCCCGCTCCGACGATCCCATTCAATCCGTCGCAGTATTCGCCTGGATGCTCGACGCGGGTGTTGGCCCCGACGACTACTCTTTCCCGACCCTTCTCAAGGCGTGCGCGAGCGCGAAGGCCTTGGAGGAGGGGAGGCAAGCCCACGGCGCGGCCGTGAAGCTGGGGTTCGCTGACAACATCTATGTGCTCCCCACGCTTATAAGCATGTACGCCGAGTGCGGCGAGCTTAATGTCGCCCGCGCTCTCTTTGCCAGGACGGACGGTCGATGCGTGGTTTCCTACAACTCCATGATCACGGCCTGCGTCCGGAGTAGCCGCCCCAGCGAGGCACTTGCCTTGTTCCGCGAGTTGCAAGCCAAGGGACTCGAGCCGACCGACGTCACGATGCTCAGTGTTCTCTCCTCCTGTGCCTTGCTGGGTGCGCTGGAACTGGGGAAGTGGATCCACGAGTACGTAAGAAAGAATGGATTTGGCTCGTTTGTGAAGGTCAATACAGCATTGATCGACATGTATGCCAAGTGCGGGAGCCTGGAAGATGCCATCGGCGTGTTCGGTGACATGGGCTCGAAGGACACACAAGCTTGGTCGGCCATGATCGTAGCTTACGCGATTCATGGGCACGGGAGCAAAGCCATATCTCTGTTCGAGGAGATGCTGAAGGAGGGGATAAAGCCCGACGGCATTACATTTCTCGGCGTCCTGTATGCTTGTAGTCATTCAGGTAAGGTGGAGGAAGGGCTTGGCTACTTCCGTAGCATGAGGGGTCGCCACGGCGTGATCCCCGGCATCAAACACTACGGCTGTGTGGTGGATTTGTTGGCTCGAGCTGGGCGACTGGACGAGGCTTACGAGTTCATCGATGGTCTGCCGATGCAGCCCACGCCTATCCTGTGGCGAACGTTGCTGTCCGCCTGCGGAGGCCATGGGGACGTCGACCTCGGCAAGCGGGCGTTCGAGAGGATACTGGAGCTAGACGACACTCATGGCGGCGACTACGTCATTATATCGAACATGTGTGCCTCGGATGGGAGATGGGAGGACGTGAACCGGATAAGGCAGCTGATGAGCGAGAGGGGGGCGGTGAAGGTGCCTGGCTGTAGCTCCATCGAGGTGGCCAACACGGTTCACGAGTTCTTCTCCGGCGACGGGAAGCACCCGCAGTCGGAAGCGGCACACAGGATGGTGGACGAAGTGGTGGAGCGATTGAAGTCGGTCGGCTACGTGCCCGACACTTCGCGAGTGTTTCATGTGGACATGGGGGAGGAGGAGAAGGAAGCGAGCCTCCGGTACCACAGCGAGAAGCTGGCGATCGCCTTCGGGCTCATAAACACTCCTCCCGGGACGACGCTCCGTGTCGTCAAGAACCTCCGCGTCTGCGGCGACTGCCATTCCATGGCTAAGATGGTGTCCATGGCGTTCGACAGGGAGATCGTTCTCCGAGATCTGAATCGTTTCCACCATTTCAAAGATGGATCGTGTTCCTGTGGAGATTTCTGGTGAGCAAAAGGGGAAGCTGTGTTATCATCTGTTTGTGGCTCCAGTAGAGATGGATCTTTCACTCGCACTAAAAAGGCGCGTTTTGAGTATACAGAGGCCGACACTTATTTTATACGGACGCAAGATTGATTATCTATTGATTAGAGTGGGGAGATACTACCAAGTGGCCAAAAAAACACGCATAAGAACATGTAAGAAGACTAAACAACTGGAAAGTCATTACGGGCATAGCTAACAATGTCGTACATGACAAACAGGACCCTAATGGAGCTACGTATTAAGAAAGGAGTATATGGCAATTATGACACAAATAAATAACTTAATCAAGCATCATTGTTGTTCGAATTATTTACAGGCCACACGTCCCCATTTGTCACAACTGGAACTCAACTAAAATGCATGGGATACTAGTTTCTACACTATCCTTCTGAAGACTCGTGACTTCAAGCCTGTAAACAAGACAAAGACAGAGTCCAAGGGAAAAAGTTATTCGAGGAAATCAAGGAAAATTTTGTAAAGCAAATGATTGATTTTGTGTGGTCACACGTGCTAAAGGATCCAAGTATTTTTGCAACTTGACCTTAAAAAAACAAAGCAAAAGAAAAGATGGTAAATACTTGCATTCAGGGAATCACTTTCGGCATTGAACACTAGGATCACCAACATATTGTGTATGTTGAACCTGGTTCCGTAAGAGAGGAAGCCTTGCAGATAAATATTCATCATCGCTATCGTAGCAGTTCCCATGGTATGGACCAAGAGCCCTGAGAATCATGGCCACAAAGAGAGACATTGCCTGGCATCACATGGAAAAAGGCTTTGTAATTAGAACAAATGAAAATAAGAAAATATATGGCTACTCCAAATTCATGGTGGAAAAATATCGACATGCAGTGGAGGTATCATATAAAAAAAAGCTGGCAGTTCAAGTGGGAAGACATGAGGTACCGCAAGTGCCGCAGGAATATTATTGAACACGATTTTGGTAAATGGCAATGGAAAAGAAAAGAAAAAGAACTTCCACAATGAATATCTCAGAAAATAGAACGATATGATACACGTATATATGCATAGCTGAAAAAGACTGGTTATCAAATTTTTAAGTATACCCATAAGGCAATTATTTTGCAGTCTTTGAAATCTTGTATGAGAAGATTGATCGACGTGCTCCTGCTGTCTGTGATCATGTCAAGAGCCTTTTAAGTTTAATCTAAATTGTTGAATCCAACTTAAAAGAAAAAATATTGAATTATCAAGAAAATGGATTATATACATGGTTCCCAGCTACTAAATTGTAGATCTAACCATGGCTTCAAGTTTCAGCTGAAACCATGTATTTCAGCAGCACTGTTGGTCCCTTTTCTATCGGTTCCACCAAAACTAAAGTAGGTAGATTTTCAGTAGGTTATGGTACAGTTTTATTGGTTTCCATGATTTCCCACTTGTTTTTTCTAAAAGTAATGGATTTTAATTGACTTAATGTTCATACAGACCTTTTCTAATTCCAAATCTCAGCTCCTTTTACAAATTCTGCTCCAACTTGCTGTCCAACTGCATATTTGAATGTGTTCCTACACAATCAGGCTTTAAGTTCATTTACACAAAAGAATGAATCACTCAGGTTACAATAATTTTTGGCTCATTTTTTACAGGTTCCGTCCATACATGTCCAAAAATCTATATTTGAGTGAATAGATTAAACTTTAAAGATATAATATTCGTTAATTTTCTGCAGCATGGCCTAATAATAAAAGTGAGTCACCATAGACAATAATTAATTGATCTTCATATGGTGGCCGGTCCATGAGGCACTAGCCAATGCAGGGTCTCGGTAGCCTATGCCAAAATATGCAGAGACAAACTTAAATATAGTTGGGATGCTTAGAAAATATGATTAAATGAGATACCAGCAACAGTGCATTTCAATTTCCTATGAATTGTATGAAAAGCATACCTGTGCAACCACAATAACCAAACCTATCCATTTGCACAACTCAAAGTTTGATCTGATGAAATCCTTTAACCCATTAAATCTCCCAGTTGTATCCTCTGGAAAATCCTGTTCAATGATCATTATCATATAGAAACATTATGTTAACAGTGCTAACCAAAATGGCCATATAAAGGAAAGCTTGACGGTGGCACCTCTTCCCAATCTCTGTTCAGAATTACATCTGCAGTTATTGCAGCCTCCAGTATGACAAGCAAGAAAACTAAAACCATATACTGTAACCATTTAAGGATAACAAAGAACTCACACATTTAAATCATAATCAATTGAAAATTATTCTTGGGGAAATTGCACTATAAATTAATGCTTAATTCATTCCTGTGGAAAAGAATACCCTAACTACAAATAAGAATTATTATTAATAGTGACTGAAGGTATGCTTATGCATTTCGATTTGTTTTTATCTTTGAGGAGATGAGTATTCAAGTAGGGTCGTCAGTTTGGAAGCAACCGGAGACATATGGCCAATTATGGTTTAAAGCAAACCTTGTTACATAGGAGACAATTACATAACAAAGTGCATTTCCTGCTGATAACACTGAAACAAATGTACAAACAAACCCAAAGACATCAAGTTTTTGGTCCAGCAACCCTTTTCTAGATACCAATAGAACTATAAGAATTTCCAGGATCTACCTCCAAATAGATATAAATGTGCAATATCAAGTGAAAAAGAGAGCATTTAAACCAGAATGGACCATTCTAATTTCCGTTCTTTTGAAATATATCATATAAGAAGAATGCAAAACAAGTTCCAGACAGAAGCTACTTAATTAAAGTATCTGTGATTTCAATTCAACAATTTCATATCAAAGGCATACAACAAATGAATTTCTACAAATTATCACCAATTTATGTTCTTTTCAATCACCAAATTAGATTGGAGTTCAAATTGTATATAGATGTTTAAAGTTGCATTCAACACTGTTCAGAAACAAAAAAAACATAGTCTACTAAAGATATTTGCAACCTATAGGTGCTTTATATTGAGGAAGACTGCACCCAAATCTCATTAAGTGCCGAGTATCTAACAGCTACCATATAGTTTGAGGCATTAAAACAACCTTTATTCAGTAAAAGCACATATAACAATCCACTAGTTTCATATTATATATCTACATTTAGAGATACTATGCTATACGCTGCTAGGCAACCAAGAATTACTAGTGACTGTGGCTTCAAGCTTAAAATTGTACCGATATTATTTTTTATTTTAAAAGTAGGATACACAAGAAAGGCAATGACCATTAGCTGTTTCCGCGGCAATATGACCAGAAAATGCTATCAAGCAAAAAGAAACTCCTAGTCCAAGAGAAGTGTATATGAACCTGCACGTGCGTTAGAAACATATTAGATAATCAATATATAAACAATTAAAACAAATTACTGAATCTTAATGACACATGTGATTATCAAGTGAATATTTAAGTATTGGCTGATAAAAAGTCTTCCTCATTTAGAATTTCTAGATAGTGATGTTTGAAATCAGATACTCACTAGTTAGATCACATACGGTGAGGAGCTATTAGATCATTTTGTTTTCTCATCTTCCATAAATCTATCTAACTCAAAGACACACGTAATATATTATAAGTGAACAATCCCACTCATATTTCCAATAAGCATTACGCGTAATAACATCTTCCTATTTCATCTCTCTGATAAACTTTAAAGGGATCACATAGAGCATTGGAAAGAAAGAAAGAAAGAAAGAAAAAATGATCCAATGTTTTAAAGAATTAAAGGACAAAGGTTAATTCTCTTAAACCCAAAAAAATAGTTGTTTTTCATCAGACAAACAACCTTTCGCCGAACAAAAGGACCCCACAAGTGTTTCGTAGGTGATGAAATCGATAAAAGCATAAAGAGTCACAGCGTGGTCCTTATGAAACAAAGGAAGACCCAACTCAAATCCTCAATCGTTCAGTAGATCACAAACCCCAAAAAAAAATTTCTTAAACTAAAAATCAATTTCCAATTGATTATCAGGCATCTAACCAAGAAAGATTAGAGAAAGTTCGACAAAACCTAAGAACCCCCCCCCCCTCAAAGAGATCAAGCATCTTTCTTTTATTCAATCCAAGAGATCTGGATGACAAGAATCGAACCTTTTCCACAGGAAACTAAAAAGAAGTAGATGATGGGGAGGAACAAACCACGAGTCGGCGGTGGGGAAGGCATGGGCTTGCCGGTACCAGACCCTGATCATCCAAAGGGAGTAGAGGATCAACCCTACCCCAACAAATCCCGCCACCGAGTTCACCAGCTTCAGCGCCGACTGCAGGCAGCTCCGGATCATCCTCCCCATCTCCTCAACCGTCAATTCTGTCCGACCCTATCGGGAACGATGCGGAATTGACGAAGACAAAGAACAAAAGATGGAATCGCGTTGGGTGTCGGCTTTGGTTACCTTCGTACCCAAGCCATCAATGATTTGTGCATTGCCGTATTCTCTTAAACATATATCTATAATATAATATATATATACTTCCAAAGCCACTTAATTTTTATATACACATATATATATATATATATATATACTCACATATATATACACACACAACAAATTAATTAAAATCCTTTAAATATTCTAATACAGATAAATATACTTGAATTATAATCTGAATTTATTAACTAAGAAAGGGGCAGTGATCTATGTACAAAATTTTAATATTTAGTATGCATATATATTATTAAAAAATAGTGGTATACGCAATAGTTATCATAAATCTATGAGAAGTGACTTTGTTCCTACCAAACATATTTTGCTATGCCAACCTCTTTGTTAAATTTGTGAAGGAGGCGCATGGATTGGGAAAAATTTTGAAGTTCTTGGTTGCTCATAAAGTTATCCTTTAAGGAATAAATAATGTCGGCGTGATGCTTATTTATAAGAAAACAGAAAAAGATATTTTATAGATAGCTTGGAATACAAATTGATTTTCGATGAATTAAGGTCAGCATAACTCAACAATCTGACTTGTTTTGCAAATCAATTGATGATGAATGAGAATTTTCATTGTCAAATGTTCTTGTGTTCTTTTAGTGGGGAACTTTTGTTTAGTGTTTGAAATTAATGGATGGAGGAGTTAGATAGGAAGGCTACTGATAGTACCATCTAGAAAGTTTTAAATGAAATTATAGCTTGGAATTATGCAAACTAGTGATGCAATGTAGTTACTACATCATAATTATTCTATACAACACTAGGTAGGACCACATTTCCCATATTGTCACTACATTAAAAATGACAATGTACTTCTATCTTTGTTACTTTCCTTTTTTTTTGTTCCCTATAGATATCAACATCAATTGTGAACTGTCCAACTCCTAGAACTGTCATCATGCATTCTTAATCTTCCCTTACAACATTACACATTGAGAGAGTGGGCCATTCAACTTGTACTACAACTAAGTCCATGTAAGTTGGGGCTTTTCAGACATTGTTTAGACACACTATATATGTAGCTTGGTGCCATGCCTATTCCAAATGGTGGCCTTATAATTACTTGGCTTCATAAAAAAATGTGTACATGTAGTCCTCCCCAACTGCACTCTGTTGGAGCCTCATACATTGGGCTGTCTTGTAACCCATAAAATCTTCAATTGTTGCACTTAAGACATTAGGCTGCCCTCGGTTGAAACATCTGTTAAAAAGTTGCATTCATCACCAATCAATTTCTTATGTTAATGGAAATACATCATCCATCATTTGAACACACTTTCACACATTGTGCCACTAATGCTAGGAACATGTCCCCAGAGCTTCATATCCTCTAGGGAATATGGTGGTCAGAGATGCTTCAAAACAACAACATTCTCATGCTCTTCTTTTAACCCCAAAAGTCTGGACCAAATTATGCATGAGAAAGTTTACTGGTGGTGATTATGATAATGCCATAGCTGAAACACAACTATAAAAGGTTTATGAAGAAACAGAATCCAGCAATAGGGATCAAGAAAGATAATCTCACCTTCCATAAAGAGAGGAGACAGCAATACAAGCACTTGTTATGAATGAGACGGAGAATGCTTGCTTGCACTGTCCAGAATCTTCTTTGTCTCTTCATTTTCTTTAATTCCATCAGATTTCATTCTCTGCATAAGTTCACTCACCTCCTTCCCTTCTCTAATATAGGTCTTAATTAAAGTGTGATACATGTCTCTATCTATTGGCATTGCAAATTTTAGTAGTTGGATGAAAGTCTCTACATCCTTGCTTTGACTGTTGTCACCAAGATAATGCAAGATGCTTTTGACAATAGTTGGATTTGGTTCCCACCCTGCACTTGAAATATAAACACAAAGAGCATTTTTCATAAGTTCATATGCCTTATCCATCATGTCCTTTTCTGCATAACCTGTAGCCACAATCCCCCAGCTGCTTGCTGCAGGAGTTTTACCTTTCTTCAAGAAGTCATCGAGTGTGGCCTCAGCCTTTTCTAGCAACCCCATTTTTTTGTAACCAACTAGAAGAACATTTGGGACACGCCAATCTAATGCATTCCCACTTGATTCCCATTCTTTCATCAAAACTTCTGCTTCTTCCACCTCACCAAGCTTTACCAGTCCTCCAAGCATAGTGGTGTAATCTTTGTTGATAAACTTCTTACAGTTCACTTTCTGAAGTTCCCATAACCTCTGCATCTCAGATTTGTTTCCAAGTTGGCTGTAGAGGGAGATAAGATGATTGTAGCCGAGTGCATTCCTTTTATCAAGTTTCTCTTCTGCTTTTTTTAGTGCAGACGAAGCCTTGTCGGTGATACTTGCTTTTATGTAGATGTTTGCAACCACCGAATAGGTGTTCCAATCGACAACAATTTGTGGCTGGTGCTCCATCTCCTCTAGGATCATCTCCATGCCATTAATATCAGACATTGTACCATAAGAATTGATGCAAATCCTGTAGCTGAAATTATCAGGTAGGACACCATTAGTTTTCATATCTTCTAGCACTGAGGGAACCTTTTCATGCTGGCCAGTATTTGTGTACAGGCACATGATGTCATTATATGGCAAAGGAGAGGATACTAATCCAAGTTCCTTCATCTTCTGAATATGCGACAAAGATTTCTCTACCAGCCGTTCTCTCACATAACAGTTCAAGAGTGCCCCATAGGTTTTTTCATTTTTGTCATTTTCACGCATGTTATTAAAGTAGCTTTCAGCAGATGAGAGTCCATGGACTTGACCAATTAGATCCAAATGCACAGCATGGTCACTGGACATGAACTGTATTTTCTGCTTGCCTTTCATCCACTCAGAAACCTGCAAACATGCAGCATTGCTGCAACTTTTGAATACATGGAGAAAATGCCAACATATTTCTGGGCCTACGAAAGAATGATAATCTAGAAAACTAATAAACATGCTTATTTTTCTAATGGCACAATAAATATCATAACAAAAAAAATAACTAGTTTGTCTCTGTGAAATAAAGAATACTCCATAATCAAATGTATATATTATACTATTTTATAGTTGATAAGCAATTTGGTGGCAAATACAATCACTTAGCTAGGATTGCAGCAAACTCTTGATTGAAGGATCACTCACCTATTTGCACAGAACAGAATTCTTACTCCAAGTGCATGTTACCTTTACACTCTTAATCATCTTGCAAACTTGCCATATGTTCCACCATAGGTCTATCTGGTTAGTCTTCTATGCTCAATATTAGGATTCATTCAACAAGGTAACATCTAGCATTTGTATCATCCCAGTTAGTTCTACTGCTGAAAAACACAAAATTGCATGATCTTGTAGTCCTCCACAGTTGTCAAATAACCTAACTTTTTCTTGCATATGTTATCATTCAAATTTGAAAGAAACAATATAATCTCTCTTCGAAACCCTGAACCACCTTTGATGAACAATCAAAATTTGGTGGAGACCCTTGATCATCCAATCTTTCCAGGAGCTGATATTTTATACTTTTTCTTTTTGCTTGTCTGTCAATTAAGGGTTATGCCCTTTCAATTTAACATCTAATGTTCCAGTTTACAATGCACAAACACCTGTTTCTTACTCCTTTGCTCAACTGGCTTTCCATCATCAATTCATTTACCACATTTTCGCTACCTATATAATATCTTATTATCACTATGCAATCATATAATTTAGTTTACACATCAACGCTTGTGCTAATTATCCTTATAGCCGCTTTTGGATACTGTCTGTCAACTATTACAACAAATGTAATAAATCTAGGATAAAATAATACCATATCAAGAGACAACTTTCATGTATTATCAAACAAGTAATTTTTACACCTCCAAGACTAAAGCTTTGTTACCACTACAATACTTGGAAACTGAACAACTAGATGAGAATGCTAAGGCCATTTTCAGTGAATCTTGCGATTATAGCTGCGTCTGTTTGATAGTGAGCAGAATACATCCCATCTCGTTTCTTACAAAACCCTACATAATCGAGTGGCCTTTAAGCATAAATCTTTAAGAAAACGAACTAAAGTTCCATATCAAACTATTTTCAACAGAAAAGGAACCGTCACAATAACTAGACAGCACAACGCAAAAGAAACCATAGAAATCCTCAAAACCTTTTATTTAAAGCTAACATTTGCTTTCATCAGTTTCAAGTTCCAACTTCAGTCAAGTGCACGAACATAAAATATTTTCTGTTCATAAACAATAAGGAAACATCTCTAAGAGGAAAATCCACAAACGGTTACAGGGCAGGAGACGAGAGACACAAACCTCAAGAGCCTGCTTGTACCTACGACGCTTGCGAAGCTCTCGTATCACGTGCTGCAGCTCGACGAGGCGGACGCGGTGGCCCCTCGCGACCCAGCGGTCGAGCTCCGGCTCGAGGCTGACGCTGGGGAGGCCTAGCGGCCATATCATGGACTGCAGCGTCGTTCGAGGAGCTCTCGCGGTGCAGAAATGCCTGCTTGACCCAGCGGCGAGCGGCGATCCTGAGCACCGCAGACGGATTTGGAGGGCTCTTCTCAGGAGACGAGCAACGGAGAAGACAGTCGAACCCATGACAAGCCAAACAAGGGCCGGTCGGGAGTCAGTGTAACCGCTCAAGAAAAGAACCGTCCAAAATACCGGCCGTTATAATGATACATAAATGCTCTGTTACATGGCGTTGTACCCCCTTGTCATCTGTAATAACGATCATGCTGTAACGGGATCATACCCCGTCACTTCCCGCAGCTCTCGTACCAGCATGAGAAGGATGTTGACAGGTGAAGAGCAACATCACTGGACTCCCTACTGCTCTTGATCTCTAATGTTATTGGTCACGGAAAAATCTAGGGCGGATCATTGCTTCAGATGCGCAGTGATGCAGGAGGCAGAGGAGATGTTCTTCGAAGGACTACAGACAGAAGCTGAGAACTGCCTTCATAGGAGTAGTTGTGCATGGTTCTTGTGGCATTCTGGTGGAATGGACACTTGCTATCATCCTCTTGGAGATGATTGTGCTGCAGATGGTGGAGTTGTGACTACAATCTCAGCTTTTATTAACTGCTCTGTAGAGCTCATTGAAGTGATGTAAGTGTAGCGATCCCCTGTTTCTAGTGACGAAGGCGCACAAGAGGAGGAGGGAGGCGCACCGTCGCCACTGGAGTTCAGCATACAAGCTACAGGATACCACTTTGCTCGTGCGGCCGTCCTCGTTCTGATCGCGTCGTTCTTTGACGGATCCGCCCAAGCTTCCATGGTGGCTGAGGATGGGCCTCTAAAACGGGCTCGAGCACGGTGCAGCGTCGTTGCCGGCCCATGAATCTGTGCGCGCAATAGATGTTCACAGTTCACATTGATGAGAGGCTCTTCCAGCTCCATGCGATGCCTCCACCGGTGGACAGCGGCCGACATGAGAGGGACGGCGTGGGAAGAACGAGGGTACATGGCACGATGTTGCTTTTAAATATGCGCAAGAGGAAGGAAGCCGGCCATTTCCACCCGTATGACCAGGAACCATCTCGGATCACGCGCTTGATCTACTCTCGCGTCTCATCATCTCCTTCCTTTCTTGTTTCTTTAATAATCTCTCTCCCCCCGCTATAAATAGGCTGTCCTTCTTCCTTCTCCTTCTCCTTCATCGCAGGTCTCTGCTCAAAGAATAGGGATGGTTCGTGGAAAGCTTGAAGTGCTCCTCGTCGGAGCCAAGGGCCTCGAGAACACCGACTTCCTCTGTACGATCTTTATCTTCGACCAAAGATCCGATCTTTGATCCTCTTTTTCATGATCTTATTAGGAGTGCCAATGAAAATTTCTCCTTTTTTACTAATATCGTTGATTTCTTGGCCTTTCTTCCATTTCTTGATCTTGCATGTGCATCGGTGCTTGATTTCGGAATTCGATGTGAATATTTAAGGCCGTGTTGGTACTTTGAATCCGGATCTTTATGGCTTCTTTTAATGAATTGGAACAGGTAAAATGGATCCTTATGCGGTCCTCACATGCCGGACGCAGGAGCAGAAGAGTAGCGTTGCATCTGGTATGATCTATAGCACATTATAGTCAATAGTATCAAGAATTTTCGTGATGTATTATAGCACATTACCGTCAGATATCTGCATGATGTATAAATTATTGAAGTTGGTAGATCTGAATGGCCCTTTTATATAAATTTTAGCTTCTTTCTTAATGAATGATGCAATAAATAGGCCAACAGAATAGTAATATAATTCTTGTGATTTTATATACAATATTGTAATTGGATTGGAACTATCTAATTTCTATCATTACACAGATCATAGCTGACTTACCCGGTAGCAGATCTCATTCTTCATGTTTTCTGTATGAAATGTGATGGTCATGATAGCCAGCTACCTCTATAACTGGCCCTCCCATAAACCGAAAAATTGAATTAGCATCGCTTTCTTATGTATGTAGCTTTGTTACTATTTGGTGATGCCTAGGATGTATTGATACAGGAAAAGGCAGCGATCCTGAATGGCATGAGAGCTTTGTGTTCACTGTTTCTGACAGTGTTCCAGAACTCACTATTAAGCTCATGGATAGTGATACTGGCTCCAGTGATGATTTTGTGGGAGAAGCAACGTAAGTTTGTTGTTTCATTTATGATACAAATAGTTTGGAGAATACGACTAGTTACTGCTGAATTTACATGTTTCACATAATGAGAAGCTGTCATTCATAGTAATTACTCTGTAGTCTTCTGTTTCTGTTGATGATTCACATTTTCTTATAACATAACAAAGAGACCTATACTTTTCCCGCTAATTTGACCACATTGTTAGTTTATGTTGTTTCTATAGCAGAGCTTTCTTACCATCTGATCCCATCATCTGCTTTCCAGCATTCCTTTAGAAGCAGTATTTTTCGAAGGAAATATTCCTCCTACTGTTTATAATGTGGTCAAGGATCAAAAATATTGTGGAGAAATTAAAATTGGTCTCTCCTTCATTGCTGAGGTATGTATCTACTCAGCTGTTACTACGTTCCTAGTTGTATTTTTTGAGTCTCTAAAGTACCTTATTGCTAAAACTTGAGATGGAAGACTGTTGTTAAATTGTCCTTCATTAAAATTGTCACTTTTATCCTGCCTACATTAGTTTAGTACAGCAGGAAGCTGATCCATGGGAACAACAAAAATTTCAAATAAGGAAAATAACTAAAACAAATTCAGAAATATTTTAATGTGAGAATGATTATGTGAAGTTTGATCTGAAAAGCAACCATACTTTAACAGAGACGACTAAACAAATTGAATGCTATTATTAAACTTCAAGTTATGCGGAGATGTGTTAGAAATTTATTAAAAAAATATCAAGTGTACTATATGAAATTAAGCTACTTGTATTATAAGCTATAATTTGGTGTAAAGCTTAAAGCTATCACGTGGAAATATTTTTTTTGTTTGTGAATCATTGTTTGGTAGAGTAATTGTAAAGACTTGTATGAATTATAATTCTATGTACTACAAAAATTACTTGCATTTAATATATAATTTTATATACTATAGAAATCAAATAATGCAAGTTCCATTTCTTTTCAGATGAATCTTTGTTGCTTTCTAATAAATTTAATTGTTACAACTGTACTATCTAAGTATATTTAAACTTGTATGGTCGACTTGACACCACCTTTCGGATGAAAGTTTTGGTGGAGGAGAGAACTATTACTAGAAGATCAAAGCGTAAAACCGAAAAGAAACAACCTCTATTGCTTGTAAAGCTAAAGTGCTATCTACAAGACTTAAAGCAACGAAATTGAAAGTGCATAAAGAAACTAATAGACACATAGGGCGCACATTGTCTTTGGACAGCACCTGGGTGCTCTCGGCAATTTGCTGAATGCTATCGATTTCAGTCTCCTCCTCTCTTGTTGCTAGAACCTCCACCTAAGGTTTGAACAGCAAGCAGTAGGCTTCGGGGGCTTCTCACAGCAGCTGGACAGAGCTTGATGCAGGGCTTGGGCTGCTGGAACCTGAGGGAAAAGGCTGTGGTTGGAAGGATTGGCTGCACCTTGCAGAATTCCTCCTTTCTCTCTTCTCCTTTCTCTCTTCTCTCTTTTGAGGGTTGGAATAGCTAGAATCGATTGGAGACTTATTGGAGACTTCTTTGATTTCCTTAGATGGGGACACACTCCTTGTTTTATATGGTGAGAGACGTCCCAAGTCCTTAAGGTTTAAGGACTTTTCTTGTAGGGCGTGCACAAGTAGTATTTTATCTCCTTGCTTGATGGCTGCCCCTATTTGGGTGAAGACTATTCTAATCCAAGTCCTATTAGAACTTGGATTGAGATAAGTGGGCTACTGTGATATGGGTTTTGCTTGGCCAAATAGGACTTTGAGGCTTCAAGAGGCCCTTGGGTAAGGATCGTTCAAACTAGTTGAATGAGGTGAAGATCATTCCTAATCAATATAATGATATTTATTTGTTCACATTGTTGAGCCTACAAAATTTAAGTGTAAATACTATAGAACACATGTTGATCAAATATATATATATACACACACACACATGTCCTCGTCGTGTTTGTGTATGTGCTTCACAAATATTTGGGGAAAGATAAGTTAGATTAAAAGTTTGCCGATACTTTGTGAGCATGGAGGATCCAATTAAAGAGATTTACCATAGTTGAAACACAAGAGAAACATCAACAGGAAAATAATACTGCTGTTGATGTGTGAGAAAGCTCCTCTCAAGATTCATTACTGTTGAGGAATCAACAACAAAATTGTCATTCATGCAGTTTGCAATTCTAGTTCCATCGAACAACTAGATAGCAATCAAGTTGATCTTTTGGACATGATTCTCTCCATATGACGGGATAAGACTACTTGTCATCTGCTAGACTCCACAGTGTACAAGTATCTGTCTACTCATTGCTTTTGCAATTTCTGAGACAAATCTGCAACTGATCTTGGTCTTATGATGGGAGAAGGGTGTTTGCTAAAGGAAATTAGAGCCACTCAAGTCATTAAAAGGACTTTTATTGTTTCTGACTTTCTGTAGCATCATTTTCTGGAGTTTGATCATATAAGCGTGAATCATCATACATCTCATGTTCCATATAGAGGCTAGTTTTTCTTATTTTCTCAAATTTTCATCCATTTTCTAACCTTTTTTTTTCAGTGTTGCAAAAAGAAAGAACAATTCCTGAGTAGAAAAGACTCCTTCAGTACTTCAATATTTTGTTTGATGAAAGAATATGAACATCTATTTCTCTCAAAAAAAAAAAACATGTTGATATCATGGAATAAGAGTAGGTCGGACTAATCATGTAAGGGGCGTCCTATCTTTCTTTTGCATTGCCGAAGTTGATAATTGGTTTCCAAGTTGACAGCTTGTTAAATGCTTCATCAAATAATGTTCTCATTGTAGAGCAGCCAAGGTAGGAGCTCAAATAGAGTGTTCTAAGTTACGCTTGTCTTTGCAGGAAACTCGCGGGAGTGATTTCCTTGCCCAGAGATATGGTGGATGGAATGAGTCGTCCTGAAAGATATTTTCATGCTCTAGTAAAATCTTAATATAGCCAGAATGTACACCAGGATATTTGGTTCCAAAAGGCATTGTTCTAAGAGACGTTGTCCAGTCAATAAAGCTACTAGAAAACTTAAAACAGGAATGGGTACTTTCTATGTCCCACTTCATCGATCGATTATTCACACTTTCAACTACTTGGGTCTAGTCTTTGTTTCGTTTAATGTGAAATGGTTATTTCTGTATCTTTTCTTTCTTATCACAAGAACTATATCTACTTGGGTCTAGTCTTTGTTTCGTTTAATGTGAAATGGTTGTTTCTGTATCTTTTCTTTCTTATCACAAGAACTATATCTACTTGGGTCTAGTCTTTGTTTCGTTTAATGTGAAATGGATGTTTCTGTATCTTTTCTTTCTTATCACAAGAACTATATCGATTCACTTCATGTTCTAGCAAGTTTCAATTATACCATTGTAACTGTTACAGATGTACCAAGTCTGACATGGTTGATACAACCAAACCCACACCTGTAACCCAGGTTAATTGAGTGGCGAACTGTTTGCATCATTTCTTGACCTCGTAGTGCTGCCATGTGATGTTGCTAGATCAAGGATCTGTGTTTTGTGACACTACTGGTTTGTCTATTGTTTTAGCTATCATTTCCCATTGCGTGGGAGTAGAAAGAGTCAGTCCTCCACATTCACATAGCAGTTTAGCCAAGAAAGTATGACTCTGATATCTGTGAGCACGACACACAGTTTCAGGGTTGCATCTCGCAGAACTACCACTGTAAATAATCACAACCTGTTCTATTTGAACTTTCAAACATCAAGAAGAAAAGCTTGGCACTCAATTACCAGTAATTATTGTTGCATCTCTGTCACAATGTAGCTGAAAGGTGAAGCACACCGATCTATATATCTGCCTGTTGAAAGACAAAAAAGAACGAAAACGATTAAACAAGGAAATTGCACCAAGCTGATTTCACAGGTCATGGAAAAAGATGGTCATAAAACGCACAACTTGAGCAGCTATGCTGTCATAAGCCATAAGCCAGACCGGAACGGCAAGCTTAAGGTTAAGAGTCGATTCCACCAGTCTGCTAAAATGATACAAAAAATTGCTAGTTTTACAACATGGCCTCAAAATGCACCAGGCTGCAGTATCAAAGTTGGAAGAGTTTTAGTGCTACAGTAATATACCAGTTTAAACAAAACCACTTAGGTTGCCTTCTTGCTGGACTGCTGGCCTTTCTGCAAGGAACATGCACTTCCATCACTCCTGAAGCACACTTGTGTCCCCCATGGCTCCATCTGTACAATATTCTCACTCTGGCTTGAGCTTGTGAACGTAGTCAATGAAGCTGGTCCACCAAGAATTGAGTTCTTTGTCGAGAGCAGTGCCTGATGGAAATATTCCTGAATGTCCCCAGTTTCCTCAAAAACGGGAATGTCACTTGTAAGCATCTTGAAAGCAAATTCAAGGCATGGGTCTGGCCAAGACTCACCGAATGGCGATCTGTACGGTGCCAATGGTTTTTCACTGCTAGATCTTCCCGATTGAACCTGTGTTTTGGCATTTGATTCTTCACTTGCATGCTTGTGGCTCTCAAGATCATCCGATTGTTCAAGGTCTATTATGGGTGTCTCATTTTTCTGGTGGACTCTTTTGTTAACTAGATCAGATTGAGTGCTCTGAGCCAAAACTGAAGCTGATTTGTCCCCATTAGACCTTTGAATGGCTCCAGAGTTTGACATTTGGTTGCCCCTAAGTGCAGCCAATCGTTTAGATGCTCGGAGTGGCATCTTCATTGGCTTTATGGCCTTGGCTCTCATGAAGCCACGCTTGTGTCCTCCTCTGCTCTTCTTAGGTTCAGATTGCTCCTCATTCTCGAGCGTTAAGTTTGTTTCATCCAACGAGTTAGTCTCTGGAGCTAGTAGATTTCCATTCAGCTGTCGGAGAGGCACCAACGGTACATGCTTTACTTGTCTCATATTTGCTTGCTGCGTCTCATCAAACCCGTTGGAGAGGCATTCATCATTAAGAAAAATTTGCTTCAACTGGGAACATTCTTGTGATGCTTTAGGTGCTTCATTCATTGCATCAGACAGCATATCATTAACAGAGTCTGATGGCTTTCCTATTGCTGGTTCTGACAGTTTCTCCTTTCCCAGATCTAATGTTTGGCCTGTAAATGCAACTCCATCAAAGTGCCTGACATGTGATGAATCAGCTACTTTTGTGCCTGGAATAGGAAGACAAAAAAGAGAGGAAAAAATAAGTCAAAACTAGCAATCCAAAGAGTGTCCATTTTTATACCCTGCAGATAAAAATCTTTAACCCTTCAATTTTAGAATTAAGAGTTGGATCCTAATATCCATACATAAAAAAGTTCGAGACCTGTATTCTCTGTAAAGGTCTAGATCTCAGAAAAGGATGGTCATGTTTGTTCAGGGATTTCCCCAGCTTATCACACAAATCAAGTTTGAGCTAATACTATGATCAATCGCCAGAGCTTACAGGTTTCACTATGCACAACAATTGATCGATCAATTGCTCATGAGTATAAACCAATTGCTTCTTAATTCCCCTTGATTTCTAAAACTATGAAATGTACACTTTGAAGAAGCAGCTATATCACATTTTTTGGCCTTTTCTAGTCTCAATAAGTTCATCAAAACTTTAGCCTTTGTTTTTCTAAAAAAAAAATAGAGGGACGAACACCACATAGAGAATTGCCCTGTCATCAGTAGTGCACCACTTTTAGAAAGGTTCAAGCAGGAACCTTTTTCAGATGAAGAGGGTAAGCAACCACTAGTCCCAAGGCCTCACTAAATTTTTCGCAACTTAATTGCACAAAGAAAATTAGAAATTTGAACAAAATTCTTTAAATAACTTCTTTTGATAACAACATTGATTTATTTTATTGTTGCTGATGCATGACCTGAGGGAGACAAATTTGACCACTGAGGTGATTTGTTGATCTCCGTTGCCATCTTCACATCTGAATCAGTACCTTTTTCTGGAAAGAGGCATCTCCTTGCAGCATCTCTTCGCCAGTGTAATCTTTTGGCTGCAGCAGCAGGCTACAGAGAAGAATGCATAAGAACATTGGCAAAAATATCTACAAGAAAACCTACAAGGAAATAGGTAATTTAAATATTGATAAATTATCATATGTATGAAATGGTTATGAATTAAAATGTAACCTAACATGAACACCATGCATATCGAGCAAATTCGTTTTTAATGAATATTGCTAGATAATCCTAGCTAACTAAAACAACAAGTGGAGAATACATGAAGTTGTAACATTTACTGAATGAATCTACAATAAAGGATCGACCCAAGTGGGCATTATGCATACAAGATAGAGCTGTAGCTATAATTGGATGTCTCCATCTTCAGTTAAAAGCAGCTATATTGATCAGAAAAAAGGTATCTCAATTTCTTTTGCAAGTTAGTGTTAGATCATTTACTGCTGTGTCATTTACTGTAGCTGAGTGAATCTACATTTACTGTAGCTATATTGATCAGAGAATGCATGAAGTTGCAACATTTACTGAATGAATCTACAATAAAGGATAGACCCAAGTGGGCATTATGCAAACAAGATAGAGCTGTAGCTATAATTGGATGTCTCCATCTTCAGTAAAAAGCAGCTATATTGATAAGAAAAAAGGTATCTCAATTTCTTTTGCAAGTTAGTGTTAGATCATTTACTGCTGTCGTTTGATAACTTTAACTCATAATTTCTAATCACTTCATGAAAAGAGTACGTTTCTAATTGAGTTGCAATTTAATAAAATTAACAATATAGCAACAACAACAAAAAAACAGTGTAAATGAACATGCCTGAGACATTGCAATTTGTGAACACCATGGATGCCATAAACCCAAAGTGGAATACATGTGAAAAACTATAATTTATACTATTTAACAAGTCAAGTGCTTCAATATAGCAGATATTTAACACTAATTTTTATTTAGTATATAGATGGGTAGAATTAAATGATACACAATCTAACAATAAACTTTATCTCTTTGACTCACTAATATTAATGCGACCATCCACCTAACCTAAGATGAGACTGGAAAAGGAAAGAGCTTTATATTTGTTTGGTTTTGCTTGTTTGAGATGAGGTGCCTCTTCTTCCAAGTTTCACCTCAAGATGATGTGTCTACTTCTAACAAAGCTCGAGGATCAACAGCGAATTAAAGGATCTGAGGCTAAGACAAAAGATGAAAACATGGCTGGTACAAAGACACATCAGCGTTTTGCTTGCTTTTGATGCTTTGCTTCTCTATTCTGACCTGATTTAGGGAATACTAAAGGGATTGAATGGCTAAAGGGGGATAGTAACAATAAATTGGGACCCATTGAAGTTGACTAAACAAACATTTTTCAGTCATTATGTCCTCCCTAGGCAATGGGCATGCTACATAAGAGCTTAAAGGTTGGCTTTTGCAATTATGTTGATTCACCATATAGCATCAATTTACGCATTGTGTGGAACCTGTGATAATTAGTTACTCTCTGGTACAATTTTAGAGAAACGGCAGGTCTCACTTTTTATTTACTGTTCCCATGCAGTAACATGTTTGTCCTACTAGAATTAACATTTCAAATAATTATTTGGATATATTGTTCTACCAATTATTGCCCAAATACTACTTAAGAGCAGCATTTAAAAATCAATCACACGTCCGAACAGATCTGTTTTTACCAATCCGACACCTGAGTGGCCGGTACGCAAACTGGACAATTTTGCCCAATGCACTAGACTTACTGGGTGGTAAGCGGACTGGTACCAAGCTATACTACCAGATGGTAAACCTGCCATCCAGTACAGTACCCTTAGTACTCTTTAGTTTATCTTTTTCTTCACTTCCGCTGCTACAGCTCCTCCCTCCTGTGTTATTGCCTCCTCCTCATCAGCATTCCTCCAATGCTGCTTATCGTGTAGTGGTTTCACCTCCGCCCCATGGAACTATACTGCTCCTCGCCCTCACTCTCTTTGCTTGTAATGGTCCGGCTAGTACCAATCAGTACCAACCCATCCTGATGCTTGGAACCATGAACAAGTACTAAGTGCCGTACCAGTGGCACACTGATGCCACCCGGACCGAATCAAGGTTTTAATTGTTGCTTAAGAGAGTTTCAACAAGAGACCTCCATATTCAACAAGTGATTGGTGATGCAAAAACAAGCTGGTAAAGGTAGCCCTTGGCATCAATAAGGAGGTAGATCATGAAACCTCAGAGATACTAGTAGACTTAATCATGAATCTAGATATTGCAGTTGTAGACAGAGTGGAACAAATATTCCCCACGTTGCAGCAGATTGAGGTCAACATTGTAGTTGAGTCTATGAAGTTCCCTGCAGCTTCCTAGAACTTACAGATAGATCCACTAGGTTTTCCTGGGTTTACATGGTTAGGAAAAAAATATATATATGAAAAAAAAAAAAAAAAAAAAGACGAGAAAGATCAACTGAATCATTCGAATACCTAAGATACCTAGAATTAGTGGTGCCACATTGGCACATTCACAGTCTCAGCATCATACACAACAGAGAGATACATCTCTGAATCTTCATTGTTTGCGACTCGTTTGATCACATATTGAAAAACTCCAAACCAAATGCTCACCTTGCATTTACTAAAAGATGAGCAACTTCTGAGATTGTATCTGTAAGTTGCAATAGGCTGAGAAGAACATGCAATTCTTTTTCTCACTGTTTCCTTGTTTCATCTTGTGAATGTCATGTGAAAAGTAACCTCTCAAGTTTCAACAAATGAGTCACTGAATTTATAATTTGCAGCAGCTTCATTAAAATAGTAGTCATTTGCTCTTCAATCATGCATATAATTCTGAAGTATAAAATGCCAAGACTAACCATCTGATCCAGTCACTCACCTATTTAAACAATCTAAAAGCAGTAAGCTACAGGCTCTCTGACTAATGATGAGACTCCCGGCTTGCTTTCAGTTGATGATCCAGCATTTATAAAAATTTTCCTTTACTATCCCATTCCTAAATGCACAAATCATTGAGTTGCAAAATTAGCTTTAGAAAAAGCCCTCTCAGATTTACCTTCTCTGATGCAGCCATCTTCCTCCTTTGTTGAACTTTTGAGCCACATACATCCTTGTGCTCTTGAGATAAATAATTGCCACAATTTTAATAAGGGTTATAATCAAGAATTCATGTGAACTAGTCACTTAAGTCCTACTAAAATATGGAGTGTTTCTTTTATTATAAATGTAGAAATCGACGGTCAAGGCAACATAAGTCATGTCATCTTTCATCAGCCACTAATTATTTAAAATGGCTGCTGCGGTCAATTCTCCTCCAAATCTGCCCAAACCAGCAACATAATGAAGAGAAAACCCCAGAACGCCCTAAACATTAAAACCACTTTAAAATCATTTGGTCAAACTTGGAACCTACATGCAAGATAAGAAGAGACCTAATAGTGGATCGTCTAGAAATAATCAAATTTAATCTGGTTTCCTTTCTTCCCAACAATGATATGATGAAGACATCTAACTTCCTGCATCAATATATTTCTATTTTCTTAAGCAGATACATATAGCCTAAATACAACTATCAATACAGATGTCAGTAGTGCAAAAAAAAAAGATGTCAGTAATCAATAAGCACCATCATATGAGTTAGCTGCCTTCAATTATGAGCTGCATGCCATAACACTATGAATGACTCTGAGACATTAATTTCATAAAAGATATAGTAAAAAATAAAACTCAACTTATTTGCCGCTATATTTTATCCAACAATGCCATGCAGAAAGCAATATAGATAAAAACAGTTCAATATCAATTAGAACAAGTAATGATTGTATGAGTCTCGAAGAAATATGATATAAACTTACATGTAGTTCCCTTTCTACAGTATGCAACTCACGCATACTCCTTTTCTGTGGTTTGCTCGCACATTTATTGACATCTCCAGTTTCAATATACCGAAATGCATCCTTTAAGGAGCGAAATGCATATTCACCATCTGGATCAATGTATAACTGTTGCAGCAATACCAGCAGACAATAAAAGATATATCTGATAATCTGATATAACTTCTGCAAAGTAGACATCCTCCAGACAACAGACCACAGAAACAGATTGCTTATACTATATGGAAAAGTGAGTTAAGTAATGATCTAAAAACAAAATAAGCCAAGAATGGATAAACAATGGCAATCATACACATGAATACATTTAAGCCATGAATAGTTGAAATCGAAAATTTTTTATCATCATGATCACTTCCGAAGGTGAAATACCTGTGCATTATATTCATTTGGCATTGTGCAGATTCCGACACTACAAAGTTAAATGTAATTTAACTTTTTAAATGAAGTACTTTTTGCATGTTAACTCATGCAAAGTGAATGATAATTGTAGTAAAGAGATGCACTTCTTCTTTCAACCAAGGCTTATCAATCCTATAGTGATCTCCACTTGGAATGGTGCAGTATCAACATGGTGCCATATAGCGAGTTGACATGCTTAGTGCACTGTAGGTCTAAAAGATATATTTACCAATTCATTTTGGATTTTGATGGTTCTGAGTGATCTTCAACGGTTCTGTATTGTCTATGATACATATCATGAACAAGAATATCTTCTAGGACCACAAAAATTTATACTGAGCATAATATCTCGATGAAGGATAACATATATGATAACTTTGTGAGTCAAGAAACCATATTGCATCGCAAGAAATGCCATTTCACCTGGACTGGTATGAAACGAGCGATACATATTGGTCCGGGCATAAGCCGGTACACAGATTGCCCCCATTTCGGCGATCTGGACCCACCAACAAAAAAAAGAAAGAAAAATGACTTTAACATGTTTCAGGTTTAGGGCTCACATTCACAAGCTCTCTTCACTGACACGCAGCTGAACCATTGCCACTTGTCACCGCCCTAATTTTGAGTACATTTCCTCCTCCTCTACCTGCTCTTCTTCCTTCAACCCCTCCTCTCCTTCCTTCTTCTTCCTACTTTCTCCTCTTATTCCTTCCTCTTCCTCCTTTTCCTCCACCACCATTTGTGTGATCAGTATGTATCAGTGTACCAAGTGTCGTTATACTGATACTGATCAATATGTACCAATCTGACCAAGGACCGATATGCCTGGTCGTGCTGAAGTTCACCACCATTTGTGTGATCAGTATGTATCAGTGTACCAAGTGTCGTTATACTGATACTGATCGATATGTACCAATCTGACCAAGGACCGATATGCCTGGTCGTGCCGAAGTTCCTTGTTGCACTGTATCATAATTCAACAATAAACAATCCATGTTTTTAGCCCAATGATTCAATATATTTTAAAAGAAAAATGATGTCATCAAATAAATCTGAAGCCACATCAAATGGCAAGGACTAGAGCATTTACTAGCACCAGAATCTAGTAATAATTCTGTCTAATATATTCCAGATACTAGCCCTATGGCATATGCTGCAAATCCTGTACTGCTGATTATATTGGATTAGGTACTACAGATTGATGTCTATCAAATGGTTCATCTTGCATGTGGATGAAACCAAGAGTTCCACTCGAGCAATGAGTTGGGCCTTGAACTGGCTTAGCCAAAACTAGGCATGGACTTGTAATGGATGAAAAGGACAACACTGATCTCTCTGGGATTTTTACTAACCTGTATGCAGTGGTACCCATAATGATACTTCATAATATCGAGACAGGGACAGCATTTCATTGTTTCAATCTGCAGATGGTTGTCGTTTACATATGCATAAAAACTAATGCAAAATGCTAATGTGGTCAAACTAACTGGATAGAAAGCCTTGTAATTTGCATATAAATGTGTGGTTATGTACATGGTCCTTATTGGCAGAACATTCAAAGCGAGCAGCTGCGTCCATTGCTGTAGCCAGTTACTTGGATACACAAAGCATGGTTTTTTTTTTTCCCCTCAAAAACTATGGGTCAATAGTTATTCTAATCCAAATAGCTTCAAATGAGTATAAACTACCAAATACCATCACATACTTGATAAGTTCTAAATACAGTTATCATTTACTGATATTTTTGTGAACTCCAGTATATGCTGCTCTGTAAGTTATAGTTTTGTAATTTGTACCATGTTTTATATGTTTTGAATGGAATTTTAACATCAAATCATGTGCTGCAAAATGATGCATATTGCATACACACTATATGGTGTCTCAGCCAGCTGCATACTGAAGAGGAATGCAGTATATTCCACAGTATCCATAGAGCATTTTCTTAAAAAAGCATTATATTTATCGAATTTTTATTATGTTGATGTTTCATTACTTTAGGGGCCTATGGGATCATAACAAACACAAGGTGGAAGCAACATTCAAGCTATTCAATAAATTTATAAATAAAAGGATCGATTTTATGTTTCCCTTTTGTAGTTAGCTTATCATAATTAAGACTTTGAGCTTGGGTTGTAATATTGTTATGTTTTCCATGTCATGGTACGATTTTTAAATTGTTGGCACATTTTGAATGTTTCTGTATTGGAAATCCACTTTGGATGTGATAATCTAATTGTCTTGAAAGCCCTTTAGGCCCTCTGCTTCACTGGGAGGCCCTTTAAGGCTTTCATGACCCTTTGTGGCCTCACCTCTGTTCACACAATCCCTTGATCAACCTACAAAATTTCCTGAATCCTTGGAGGTTGTGAACTTGTGATCATGTTTTGCATAATCTGCATGCCCAAGTTAACCTCTGGGACCCTTAGTTTGTCCAAGTAGGGGTTTTAGCTAGTAATAACTGGGTCTAGTAGATGTGTCTCATACCTCAAGGGCCCTTCAAAGCTCTTTAATCACCCAAGGGGACCTACCTTTCCTACTCAAAAAGGATCAAAAGCTAGTGATGTCCCTGACTGGAATTTAGAGAGTTCAATGAGACTTTTGAAGCCAAGTGCACTAGGATGGATCGATATATATGATGATCTAGAGTTTAGCAGCTCTTTCTTAGTCTACAAAAGTTCTATTAGTCTTTTGATTTGGCGGAGAAGTCAACCCTACAAATGTAAAAGAGAAAGAGGCTGGAGAACGAATAAGAAACATGAAATCTAGAAGTAAAAGATTTTGGTATTATATGTCCAAAGAATATGTAGATCAATAAAAATACTCCTCAGCATTTCAATTTAATGTCAATATTTCATCCAAGTAAGGATACAAATAATTGAAATACATTACAGTTGAATTAATTATACACTACGAAATAGTACCGTTTCATTTACAGGTTTTCCTCGTTTGTACTTTCTGAACCTTATCTCCTTAATCCACCCATGAGGTAACTCGTTTGAACCATATCCAGTTGGAGCCTGAACCATCAAAAATATTAAAGTGTCATTGTACTAAAGGAGAACCCATAAATACTAAAGGAGAAGCTTGCATAAGAGCAAACATTGTTGGAGGAGCTCTCTTTGATGCTCTTCTCTTGACTGGTTGAAGTGCAAGGTTTCTTCATGTTACTTGAGGTGATACTCCTTGTCTCTCTGGTTGTAGGACTAAAATCCTTTCTAGCATTAAGATGCCGAAATACCTGTTTCTTTGAGTAGAATCTGGATCCAGTAGATGGATTGTAATAGCACTGGAGGAAAAGAGTAGATGAATGAATCATCAAAGCCATATACTATTAGAGAATATTGTATTTCCTAACACAAAATAGCTGGCACCGTTTTAGTTGTAAATATGTTCTGGATTATCTTGATATTGACACAACTATAACAATTAAACAAGTTAAACAAGAATTAAAGAAAAGCATGAGATACAATCTACAAGTTGCAAGACTAATGCAAGCATATGTAAAGAATATATAGACTGCCAGGGTTGCAGCCTATGTTTGGTGTTTACTGTTATATTCACCCTCACACTTTCACAGATTGGGCACTCATTAATTCTTAAAACATTAGTAGAAAGTGAAATGATGCCATTGAAAATGCACATTTAAGTTTCTGAGTCTTAGCTTCAATGTTACAGATTTTTATGATACTGATAATTAATATATATAACTAATTTAAAAAAAAATATCCTCTATGTAACCTTGTATTTTCTTTTCTCCTTAGCAAGCAGACAATTAATATATGAATCTAGACCTGATTCTCATGTCAATGTATTGCTCGTTAAGAAAACAAAAAATTAAGAAATAAAAAGGACAACCATCTACATGAGGATTCCACCAATACTAGGTCAAAGTAGGGTCAACATAAGAAACTTATTCAGGTCATCCAACTATAACTATTTTTGAAAGATCCAGAATGTACACTCGAACTTGAATAGTTTCTCAGTCAGAAATATGCCATGAACTATATAGAAAGTTAATGAATCATATATTAGTATTCTTTATAAAGAACAGGAGTAATAACAAATTAACTTCATTCACAACTATTGGAAACAAAGCAAAATAATTATATTGAGGTTAACAATGAATGAACAATTTTAGTACCTTTATCTCTCGTCCTGCATATGCCCCATTCTTTTGAGTTCTAGTCTCCAAAACCCAACCAGAAGGCAACCAATCAGGTGAATCTTTTACTTCTCTGACAAGCTACAATATGCAAATAACCAGAGCATGTAAGAGTCCATATTCCAAATAAAAGAACAATTCTGAGCTAAATAAAATATTACATGGAGTGTGTTTGCTCCCACAAAAGATGCCGGCTAGGATGCATTTTACGACAAAGATAGTATGCAAACTCTTCCATATGTATTGTGCAATAGGAGTTGGGATTGTTATAAGGGTGTTAAGGCTCAATAAAATTGGAAATGAGCTGAACAAAATAGGGCTAAAATTAAAGGATGTTCTAATCTTTAAATTTTAAGAAAAATATTAACCAACAAAAAGAGGTAGAGTAGAGTTCAAGGTAGACATACCATAACTTCTAGGAAAAGAGAGTTTCCTAGCTAACCTTCCCAAAGTATTGAAGTTGCTCCACTTGTCTCTAATGAAGCAGAAGATTTTGCTACAAAACACCAGATATCCAACAATTGAAGACTCAAGATTGTTTAAGGTAATTGAAAAGTTCTAGACACAGGGTTGACAAAAGGTAGGGTACTGTTAAATTGGAAGACCAGGAAGCTCAACAGGTAAAGGTCAGGATACCAGGATTAATGATGTTTTGGGGAGATTCAATTCTTAAAATAAAATTAACAAATTATAGGACAGAGGAAGAGAAGGAAAATGATAGATATTTTGGATTCATTATATATCTTATGAGCTCTTTTTTAAAGGGGAGAGACACCACTCACACATAATATTACAGGGAATACTTCATATCATTCAACCATGTAAATGCTTTTAAAATCTCCTCTTCATATAGCCTCGCCAAGTGTATAAAGGAAAGACAAACTAGAATAAATTAATAAGAAAGTATACAAGGAAATTTTAATCAATCAATGTCCTGAATTAATGGCTATAACCAGAACCAATCAACCCCATCTTTTATCTCTTGGAGAAGATTCAGTTTCATATTCGTCTGATCCCTAATCATGAATAACCTTTCTTACTTTACAACATCATTGTTGGAATTGGTTTCATTATTGGACATCTTCAATCAACTCAATCTTCCGCATCATCTGGTGTACCAGCTTAGCTTCTTCTTCCTCTGATTATTATTATTTATTTATTTTTTCTTGAAAATCTTAGCAGGAAGTGACAATGAAGTCCCCACCCATCCACCCCAAGAAAATAGGACGTTACAATGTGGGAAACTAGTAGAACTGTGAAATGACTCAAACTAGCAAAAACTAAAGCAGGTCCACAATTTATCAATATAATAAGTTCAATACATGAAAACTAAGTTAAATACCTAAGTTTATGATCAATCCATAAAGACTTGAGCAGGACTTTCATCTTTCAACTCCTGGGTAGACTTGATAGGTGCACTGGTATTATAGCCTGAATAAAATGAGCTTATAGGCTTGGCCTCCATTTGCCTCAACAAAAGATGGCTTTGGTTTCTACACTTCAAATGTGATCACATATCGTGCTTAACTTCTAAAATTATTGAATTTTGAACTCCTTTTTCATCATAGCATTATCCATAAAGATTCCAGATTAGGATAGTACCTGACCTTCTCATATATACCACGAACATATAGGACAAGATAAACAACAGTCTCTAATGATGCCAACTCATTTGTACAACAAATATTTAGCATATATAAACAAAGGGCCTGCAAAAAGGATAATCAACAATCAGAGAGTTCCTGAAAATTGGATGGTTAAAATTAACATATACAGAGGAGGGGGAAGTGCACAGCTAAGGGAAAGGATTCACTAGATGGAAGTGGCTGGGCATAAAGTTTGGATATTAAGCTACCATAGGGGTATAGGAGCAAGAGGAAGGTTGAGAGGGTGGGGACTGGGGAGAGAGGTGGGTGTAATTCGATGATAATTCTGGCATTTTAAGGCCTAGTTACCAGTCATCTTTAGTTTCTTTTCTTAACCGCAACTCTTTGATCTTAATTAAACGATTCTTATTTGGTACCAAGCCACTCTTAAGAAAGAAAAGAAAAAGTACTCTGGCAAAAAGCATATATCTACATCTCAGTATATAATGGGACCAAGGGCATTCGATCTACACCAACACCAACCAATAGCAAAAAGATCATTTATTTATTTTCTTCTCTTTGACTCAGTGCAACTCCCCTATATCCTATTCTTGCCAATGTGTATATAGGTTGTGCAGAAGGCTATTGTGTGGGAGATCTATTGTGGCTCATATTATCTCATAAGCAAACAAAAACCACCAAGAGTCAGATTGATTGCTATTGGAGACAAGGGCTGCAACTAAGACAGGTTAGTTCTGGCTGGGTATTTCTCCACGTCCAATACATCAAACCCAGCCCTTTGTCCAAAATCCAATCCAGCCCTTTGAACCAAAACAGCCTGCAACTCCTACCCCTTTTGCCCAAGCCCAACCCAACATCAAATTTCTGAACTCATATTGGAAATTGGGTTGACCGGGCCAGGCTTATGTTTGTTTTGGGTTTGGACCAAGACAATAACAAGATATAGAATACACTCCACACAAGTTTAGGTGATGTTGCAACATGTCAAATACTAATAACTCCAAGAAACATATAATAATGCAGTACTGGATTAAAAAGTAGCAATATATGTCATATAAAGCAATATATCTGGTGGATGAAAAGGTAAGTTAGGTCAGTTACTTTGCTACCAGATCCCTTAACCTGATTGCAACCTGGATTTCCTCGGATTGACATTTTCTTGACCCAAGCCTGTCGACGGTATTCCTGTACAGACCCCGCACAAGGTCCATTTGGGGTCAGCTTGATCCTGGATTAACCAGATCAGGTTGTAGCGTACTATACTACAGACATGAGCAACATTTTCTCCCAACTCAAAATATTTTCACGGCACCTTTCACTCATACACTGCCAATCTTACGGAAAAACGGTCAATTCAGTTACTTCATAACACATCACTGAACTTTTCTGCCAATATACAATAGAAAGATAAAGGAGAAACCAAAAAACTAGAAGAATCACAAGCTACCGACACCTTCAACTGTTAAAACTCGAGTAGAACCCTAAAGTTCCCTTGTCTCTGTCCTCCTTTCCCTAAAACGTTCGAGTTCCTTTCCCCTCTCTTCCGTAAATCATTAGCAATCTGACCTTTCTGCCATTTTCCTCGACAAAAATCTAAATCTATACTCTCTACCATTTCCGTCAGACAAACCGTCTCAAATCTCGCAGAAGAGCAAGCACAATCCGCATTCCCAACAGAGAGATAAAAGGCAGAACACCCCAAATGCGTTGCAATCTTTCGCAGCCATCAAGAAACTGATCAAGAAACAATCTTTCCACGGAAATTTAGGTGAAGCACAAGAAAGAAGAACCGAGTAAAGAAAAGAGAACAGAGAAGTAGCGGACACGGGTACGATCTACCAGATGCTTCGCTCCGTCGGCGGTCGTCCCGACCTCCGGCGACGCGCAATCTGGCCGCTCCTCCGACGCCATTCCCAAAGTGAAACCCTCCTCCGGCGATCTCTGGCCGGAATCGACGAGTTACATGGGTCACTCCTTCTCGATCTCCTCGCCCCCTTTCTTTGGTGTCGACTAGAGACAGTGGGCATCCCCGCTAGTCTACGGGAGGTCGCCGAGACCCACGTGTTGGTGCTGCTCAGTGATGGTGATTCGCGTCAAGTAGACGTGGACGCTCGAGATCGGCACAAGAACAGATCGGACGGCTCAAAGAACGTACTTTTTCTTCTTGACAAAGGGAAGTCATCACGGGGAAAAGAATCTGAATTTTTTATTTATTTTTGCTCATTTGGGCACATTTACGGATCTCCAACGAAGATAAATCTGGAAAAGTTCCGTATAAGTGGACAAGAGGATCAAATGACCAGTAAATATATTATTATTATTATTATTATTATTATTATTATATCAGGACGGAAATTTTGTTTTTAGTTTCTTAATCACGTTGTGATGGGTCGAAGATGGAAGGCAATTTTTAATTGATTAAGACGAGAATAATTTGAATAAATCCTTTCCGTCCGTTGTCGTGCTACCTGTGTGATCGGGAAAACTGACGGTCATGATCACTAGGAAATTAGTGGGACCCACAATAGACGAGCGATCACAATTTGTTACATCTTTTCTCGACCCCTTCAGCGCGTCGGTCGCTCGGCTTGCTCGCTCTCTATAAAGACTCCTCACAGGATAATGTGAGCTCATAATTGACCCACTCAGTCGCCAAGAATGTTGCCGATTTGTAGGCATCAAAACCCTAGTTTCGGTTTATCGCTTTCCTTGACCTACGCAATCAGTTTCTGGGATCGTCTCGACCGAGAGCTCGGCCCATCGGGATTTTTCTTCTCTCTGTTAACATGATCGTTTAGCGGAGGTCTTCCTTGTCGTATTCGATGCTCTCAGTGGTGCGCTCTTGATATGTAAAAAGAAAGATAGCGTCTTTGTTCTTAATGCCCTCGTTCAGGCTTAAAGATTGGAGTGAATGAATCCCGGGGAAGAACGAATTCTCCCTTTGCTGTGAGTTCACACTCCAGTGGTGGTATTATTTTCTTGCCGTTCTTTCTTTCTTTCTTTCTTTCTCTGTTTTGTGCCTCCTAGTTTCTTTCGTACTTCGTTTCCCAAGCTTTATACTATGCTCATTTTGCACTGAACGTTAAACTCAATCGATTTACCACGAGAGCACTATTGCCGTCAAACTATTACTTTTAAATATATCAAGATCTTTTTTTTCCTTTTTTTGCCACTTTTTACATTGCAATCCATTATAATTAGTCATTGCAGTCCACAGGGAACTGTTATCTTTACATGATCCTTATAGCTTCTCTTTCCATTGAATACTTGAGTTGTAAATCTTTTTGCACTTCAGTACCACCACTTTAATTTAGTATGCACTTCTCTGTTCCAGAATCTCATTCCGTATATATCTATGTTGTTTATCTATGCTAAAATCAAGGCTTCATCTTGATGTGACTTATCTAACTTCATAATATATTATGTTATACTTATCCTCTTTTGTAAACAAAGCTTCTCTGGGGCTTTGACAATGCTTTAGTTATCTCTTTTATGCAAGCAAATGCTTCTTAAATTATGTATTGGAAATTATAGGGTGGTATGGAAAATTTATAATTCTCTCATGTCCTTTTTTTTTTTCTAATATGAAGGAAGAGGCATCATAGAGCTAATATGAAGAAATTATAATTTTTAAGAGAGATATTTAAATTATAATTTTGTTCAAGTTTAGAAAAAGCACCATAAAGCATATTTCTGAGAATGAGATCATTCATTATGTAGGTAATTTCATATTATAATGATCAAGTTTGTTCAGGTAATTTCATACATACTAGGGCTTGAAAATGAAATCATTATGTAGGTAAATGCCTGAACGTTTGTTGCTGTCAAGGGGCTATCTACACAGAATATTTCTGAGAATCTGTCACTGAGAGATGAAACTGCAAAATCTTCTAGGATGCTGTAATGGTCTTGAGGGGTTGAGTTGTTCAGCTTGGAACTTAGTTTATTAGTCTTCCTTCTTTGTGGATCATGTAGGTTGACCCTCTTTAACACCAAGTAAACCATTGTGATTTGATGCCAAATTTCTGGTCTGTTGATCATTTTTAGTGTAACCTGTACTACATACATGTATTCTCTGCTATTGGAGTGTGAAAATGAAAATGCATGCTATAGCAGTTTGTCACTAACACTACTGACTATGTTGGAGAATAATTTTGATAAATAGTTTCCACTTGATTAATCTGAAAGGAATGGGGTTCCTTTTCAACTAGTGGTGTCATTAGATTGTTGTTCTTTTTTGGCATATTTCAGCATTAGATTTATATCACCTCTTGTGCAATATTTCAATATGTACTGGGTTCCACATAATTTAGGGCTTCTGATATTTGTTCTCCTTATAACTCACAAACTGTACTTATAATGTTGAAAGGAAAATTTTCATGATTTTGTTTGATACGTAAGTCACAGAAGTAGGTGTTCCCACATCAGAATGAAACTACATGTTGGATCAAGGCAAGTATATATGTAATAGTGTCTTTCTTGTGTTTTATTTATCAAAGTTCTAATAGGTTTCTGATGCATGAAACACTTATCACTGTCTTGATATTTTTATTTGCTGCTTCCTTTGTATCAGATATAATCAAACATTCCCTATCTCACAATTGCCACATCTAGGATTGTCGAAGAAGAGAAGTAAATTTACTGGAGATGATGACACTCTTTTGAGTGAAAGAGATTAAAAGACACACCCATGCACATTACAAGGCTTGAAAAGATCCCTATATATAAGTAACAAAAACATGAGTTTGCATATGTAGATATTTAATGCACAAAAATCACAGATGTGGAATTTAAAAGACATTATCTAGACTTACTTTTGCATATGTATTAATATTTAATGCAAGAAAACACATAGGACATTGAATTCTTAATGACACAACCCTCTTCTAAGGATATAATATATATCATCAATAAATAATCTGAAAACACAGTAGAACCAAAAGACATTTTAGTGTTTTCTAAATTGTTTTTAAAAAAATGTGATTTATTTGATCAATATTTGAAGTAGTGTTCTCCTAGTGGCTGGATATCATAACATCAGCATAATATTTCCAATTAGTGATAACTATATCTGTGATTCAGACCCATCATGTCCATTTGCCATAAACCACTCAAGGTTATGATAAGTTCATCTCAAACAAAAAGAGAAAAGATGTTCCATGATCTAGGTACTGATGAAAGAGAAATTTAATAAAATCCAAGTTCGTTATAATTTACAAACTTGCCATATGGTTTCATAAAGAAAATCCATGATGTAATATAAATTTGATAAAGAAATATTACACTTCTCCTTTGGTTTCATGGGTTACAACCATAACCTTGATCTGATCTGAACAACTTAATTTTCATTCTTGCAAAGTTTACTTTTGCAGTAACATAAAGTTTGTCACATATGTTGTCTATGAAGCAAAAATATGCATACCTCCATTTTTGTTTGTAAAGTAGTATACCCCATACTGACCAAAAGCCAACCACAAATCCTGGTCCCAAGCTAAGATAGAAATAGAACATTTCTTCCGCCTCCACATCTGTGTCAATGTTACTTGGATCTTGAGATGGTTTGGTATCTTGGTTCTCCTTATTCAGGGGGTACCCATAAAGATCAGGATTACCCATATAACTAGATGAGCCAAAGGTTTCTAGATGGTTGCCTGATGGAATCTTTCCTGAAAGCTTGTTAAATGATAAATTCAAGAAGCCAAGGAAATCTAAAGTCGTTAAAGTTGAAGGTACTGGTCCAGTTAACTCATTGTGTGATAAATCAAGAGACTCCAGATTTTGTAATCCTCCAATCTTCATTGTTATCTGTCCTGCTAGGTGATTATTAGAAAGATCTAAGCTTTGCAGCCCAGAAAGATTTGTTATTTCTTCAGGGATACTTCCTGACAAGTAATTGTAAGAGAGGTCTATGGCTGTCAAAAGTAAGAGAATCTTTACATACTGTGATTCTCTTCCTTTTGTAACTACTGAGATGCTATCTGTATAATAGTTATCAGACCCAGGTGTGAAGCTCATCGTATTCTGGGCAAACTTCATTGCATTAAGGTCCTCAAAGCTTGTTGGTATTGTGCCCGACAGATTATTATGTGAGAGGTCCATAATTTGTAGAACTTGAAAATATGCAATTGATGGTGGAATATGTCCATGGAACATGTTATTCCTTAAGATTAGAATCTTCAAGCATGGCATTCTTTCTCCTAACCATCTTGGCAGGCAACCTCCCAACCTGTTTAGTCCAAGATCAAGGATGACCAAACTATTCAATGTCACTATGCAAGTAGGGATCTCTCCAGAAAGGTTGTTGTTGCTCAAGTGCAGAGACTCAAGGGAGGTCAGAGAACAGATAGATTTTGGAATTTTTCCCGACAAGTTGTTGTTTGACAGATTTATAACCTGCAAAACCGAAGAGTTCTTCCAACAGCTAGGCAGCTCATGAGACAAATGGTTTTCTGAGAGATCGAGCACAATCAACTGCTCTAACTTACATATGGAGGATGGAATGCTGCCAGCAATATAATTTGCTCTTAGGAAGAAAGTCTGTAGACTCGGAAAAGCTTCACCAATAATGGATGGAAGAGGTCCTGGAAAAAGGAGAAAGAAAAAAGAGAGGTGAGCAGTTATAATGTTCAACATTTATATTTCTACAAGAATAAGAAAAACTTTTAGATGAGAGGAACCTTCAAGGAGATTGTTAGATAGGTCGAGGACTTTGAGGTAGGACATGTTCCCAATTGACAGCGAAGAATGGAGATAGTTTTTGCCAAGAAATAGATACTCCAGCCCAGTTAGCTTGAATAACCAACTTGGTAAGGTGGAACTAATTTGATTATTGGAAAGATCGAGGATAGACAGATATGTGAAATTCAATTGTGGCAAGGTGTAAGGAATGCTTGCAATCTGACATTGAGATAAGTGAATCTCCATTATGTAAGGCAACATGTTCAGTGCTTCTGCCCAATTTGATGCATTGCTAATGTTAGTTCCTGTCATGTCAAGGTGCTGCAACAATGTTAAACGGGAAAGCCACGATGCATCGTCAACATCAAGATTGTTGTATGAGAGATCCAAATAGAGTAAGCTGGAGAGGTTCCCTAGTTGCTGTGGCACTGTTGTCAAGAAACCTGCACCTGAGAGATTCAGGTACCCCAAGTTCTTATATGATCCTAAGAAGTCTGGTATACTAGATCGAAAGTCATTCATGCTCAAATCAAGGTAGTTCAAGTATTCGAGAGTCATCAGTGTTGAACTTATCTCCTCCACTAGGATCAAGGACCAGGAAGCATCAGAAGGTGAATCTGTGTGTGGCTGGGGATTCCGGAGGTCTAGTTTGATGACTCTCCCTAGCTGGTTGTCGCAGCCCACACCGTGCCATGTGCAGCAGTCATCTCCGGACCAAGAGGAGAGCCGGTTGCTTGGATCATACAGTGCTTCTTTGAGTTGTAGAAGTGCTCGCATCTCCACCTCTGGACAGTGGATAGTGGAACCGTCATCTCCGTTGCAGAAGTTTGAATGTTGAATGTGGTATATGGATATGAATGCAAGCAAAACAGCGACAATTGCAGGGAATTGAAGAACCACCATGACTGAGTGATTTGTTCTAAAACCTAAACAGAATCTAATAAGCTAGTCCTTTTTGAATGAACGAAAAGGTATAGCCATTTGGAAGCATTTCCAGCAGTCATTTAGGACATTCAAAGAAGACTCAAGTGCCAGTCTTGTTTCCAAGTCTTTGTGATTCTTGGACCCACACATGTGCTACAAGAGTTATGCTTCATCGTTTCTTAATCATAGAAATTTCGTCGACCAGGTCAATGAGGGACCTTGGTGGAAAAAGTCTGAGGTGGTGATACTTCCACCAGTTGTTTGAACGTTGGAGGTTTGAACATTCAAAGAAGACTCAAGTGCCAGACTTGTTTCCAAGTCTTTGTGATTCTTGAACCCATACAAGTCTTTGTGAATCTAATAAGCTAGTCCTTTTTGAATGAACAAAAAGGACAAGCCATTTGGAAGCTTTTCCAGCAGTCATTTAGGACATTCAAAGAAGACTCAAGTGCCAGTCTTGTTTCCAAGTCTTTGTGATTCTTGGACCCACACATGTGCTACAAGAGTTATGCTTCATCGTTTCTTAATCATAGAAATTTCGTCGACCAGGTCAATGAGGGACCTTGGTGGAAAAAGTCTGAGGTGGTGATACTTCCACCAGTTGTTTGAACGTTGGAGGTTTGAACATTCAAAGAAGACTCAAGTGCCAGACTTGTTTCCAAGTCTTTGTGATTCTTGAACCCATACAAGTCTTTGTGAATCTAATAAGCTAGTCCTTTTTGAATGAACAAAAAGGACAAGCCATTTGGAAGCTTTTCCAGCAGTCGTTTAGAACATTCAAAGAAGACTCGAGTGCCAGGCTTGTTTCCAAGTCATTGTGATTCTTGGACCCACACATGTGCTAGAAGAGTCATGCTTCATCATTTCTTAGTCAAAGCAATTTGTCGATCAAGTCAATGAGGGACCTAGGTAGAAAAGGACAGATGTTGGTTTCTGGCCACTGTGGAATTACCCAAATGAAGGATGCTTGGAACTTGGAAGCTCCAACGAATAGGCCGGGAAGCTCATCCAGAAGTTGTTTAGAATAATCAAGGTTCAGAACAATTTCTTTTTTTATCAAGGTTCAGAACATTTGAAAGCTAGTATTCTTTCCAATATTATCTTATTCAAAGTTCAGAAATTCTGTCTGGAAATTTTCTACCTTGTTTAACTTCAGCAATTACATAATGTGACTCTCTTTGTCTTTTCCTCACAAGGTGATGACTACTAAAACGTACACTAGGGTTTTGACTCGAGGACTTGTTGAATTTTCCATTCCAAAGGTGCCTTTCTTCATATTCTTTTGGCCTACATTAGATTTTAATACTGAGGCAACAAGTTTATGTCAGGATATATGTTAAGTACACACTGGCTTCTGTTCTGACATGATAAATCGACTGTGTCCAACAATTTCTCTCTTCAAGAACTATTTCATTGTGAAAGAAGAAAAACTATATTGGACTGAAGCAATAGAAGATTTTCAAGCCATATCTCTTCCAAGAACTTGGCATTGAGATAGGTGCACTCCATTTGCTACATATCTACATCCATTTCAGGTGAAAAGAAATCTATATTCAACTGTAGTACTTGATCACCATGTGTAATCCTCTGCTATCTTCTCCATATTACGTGATGGTTGCTTCTATTCTGCTTGTTTTTCTCTTTGTCAATTCCCCCATCTGTCCTGCTGGCTTCACTTGTCAAGACAATGAGAGGCAAGCCCTCTTACAATTCAAGATAGGACTCAAGGATCCTGGTAATCGACTGTCTTCTTGGGATGTGACCACCGACTGCTGCTTGTGGAAGGGAGTTTCCTGTGACAATAGGACAGGGCATGTAATTGGATTAGACCTTCACAATGATCACAATGAACACCAGCACCGATACCAGGAGCAGAGTGTTTCAGATGACAGATGGGCCTTGGGAGGTGAACTAAGTCCGTGTTTGCTCGCCATCGAGCATTTGACTACTCTGGACCTCAGTGGCAATTACTTCGGAAATATGCTCATACCTCGTTTCTTGGGCTCCTTCAAGCAGTTGGCCACTCTGAGACTGTCAAGAGCAGACTTTGGTGGAAGAATACCTCACCAGCTTGGCAATCTCTTGAGCCTGCACGAACTTGATCTTTCGAACAACGGGCATTCCCTCCTGCTTGACGATTGCTGGTGGCTCTCTAATCTCACCTCTTTGCAACACCTAGACTTGAGCTTTGTTAACTTTGGAATTGCAACCAACTGGCTGGAGGCACTGAACGCACTCCACTCCATACTCGAGATACGCCTGTCTCAGTGTGGCCTTCTGAATGGCATTCCCAGCTCTTTTCAGCACTTAAATTTAACATCACTAGTCACCCTTGATCTCTCAGATAACTACTCCAATTCTACCCTGCCTACCTGGCTGTTTGATCTAAAAAGTCTTCAAAATCTCTTCCTCAGAGGGAACTACTTTTATGGCTCTATTCCTGCGAGTATCGGTAACATGTCTTCTCTCACTGTACTAGAACTCTCTGATAGGTTTTCTCTTAGAGGTTCAATCCCCGGGGCTCTTGGGAACCTCTGTAAGCTGCAGCAGCTCGATCTGACACGGTCACCTCTCAGACAAAATTTAAGTGACATGAAGGAAATATTTTCTGGATGCGTCAAGAATAGCTTAACAAAATTGAGCTTGCGAGGTGCTTCTCTCAGTGGTTATCTTCCAGAATGGATAGGGGATTTCCAGAATCTCAAAATTTTGGATTTATCTATGAACTCGCTATCCGGTAAGCTGCCTTCCTCACTTGGAAGATTACTATCTCTACGACAGTTGAGTCTGTATGGAAATGAACTGAATGGTGATGTTCCGGAAACCATTGGATGGCTCTCAGAGCTAGTTATCTTGAAGCTTGGCCTGAATTCTTTCAAAGGTGGTCTGTCTGAGAACTTTTTTGCTAATCTGACAAAGTTAAAGAACCTTGGTCTTTCCTCCACGTCCTTGGCTTTGAATGTAAGACCAGACTGGAAACCTCTATTCCGGCTCGAGTACATTAACATGAGTTCATGCATATTAGGACCTCAATTTCCTTCATGGATTAAAACACAAGAGAGCCTGTCCTCGCTGCACATGTATGACGTTAACATTTCAGATTCCATACCTGATTGGATTTGGAACTTCTCATCCAGCTTGGAGTTCATTGATCTCTCTCACAATGGTATCAGAGGTATGCTGCCAGACTTATCAGAGCTAGCTGACAGTAGGCTCACCTTTGTGGATCTGAGTTGCAACTTGTTGGAGGGGACAGTGCCACAATTTCCTAAAAGTATATCCTATCTGTTTCTGTCGAATAACTCATTTTCAGGGCTTATTCCTCCTGGCATCCACAATACAATGCCCAAATTGCAATACTTGTTCTTGTCAAAGAACAATCTTAGTGGCAGCATACCTTTATTTCCGTGTAATTTGGAGGAGCTGATAGCTCTCGATTTATCAGACAATCATCTATCTGGAGAACTCCCTGATTGCTGGAAGGGTTCTTCAAACTTGCAGGATTTGGATTTCTCTCAAAATGAGATATCCGGACAGATTCCCATCTCAATTTCTCATCTGACATCCCTGGAGCATTTGATCTTGAGAGGAAATAGACTGTCTGGTGGTCTTCCGTCTTCCCTTGATAGTTGTCGGGCAATGGTGTTACTTGATCTCAGTTATAACCAGTTATCTGGAGAAATAACATGGATGGACAGAAGCTTCTCAAATTTAAAATTTCTTAACCTTAGGGCCAATATGTTCAGTGGCAACCTACCTCCGTTATCTCAGCTAAATTCTCTAGGAATCTTGGACCTCTCGAGAAACAATTTTTCTGGAAAAATTCCCAAGAGCTATGGTAATTTTCGTGCCATGTCTTATTCCCTCAACCACGTGCCAAGTGAAACTGCTTCCTACTCCCGTGCTGCCATGAACCTAGAAATCAAGGGTCATTATCTCCAGTTCAGCAATGTGCTTAATCTGGTAGTGGCCATAGATCTGTCAAAAAATCACTTATTGGGACCTATCCCTGAAGAACTGACAGATCTTTATGGATTGGAATTTTTGAATTTATCTGGAAATAATCTAACAGGGCACATCCCAGACAAAATAAACTTATTAACGGTTTTGGAAGCTCTTGATTTATCAAGCAACGATCTGTCAGGTGCAATTCCTCCCAGCTTTGGTCAACTAAATTTCTTGAGTAACATGAATTTATCTTACAACAACCTATCAGGAAGAATTCCAATTTCAGGTCAACTTTCAACTTTCGATTCAACAAGTTATGTTGGTAATCAAGGCCTTTGTGGTATTCCTTTGCATGAGTGCCAAGATAATAAAAAAGACGAAGCTCATTTAACCAGTCCTGAGATTTGGTTGCACCTCAGTGCAGAGCTGGTCATGATTATGCTTCTGCTATAGCTGGTTATTGGATCAAAGTTCCTGGAAGTTGGCTGCCCCTTGGAGTCGGCATCCATTTCATCTGTAAAAGCTGTGGAAAAGGTGAAAGGCACTTCTTATTCCCAACTTATATGACTGCCACCCTGTTCTTTGCTTGATCTTGTTGGGATGATGTGCCAGAACATTGACCCTACAAATAAGCCCTCTCTTGTTGGGATGAATTCCCTGATTTCACTGCCTGAGCATGTTTGCAAATCATTACAAATGCTTAATCCTTGTATTTAAGATGTTCATGCATATCATAAACCTTTATCATTAGTCTTGTTCATTCTTTGTATGAGTGGTTTTTTACGAGAGAATTGATGGTAGGAATTGGGAGAATAATCGGGAGGGAACCTCAGGTAGATCAAGTCTCATAAAAAAAAAAAATTGAGGCTGAGCTTACTATTATGCCTAAGAAAATAAGAAAACCTCAAGTTCTCTTATTTTGTGATGCAAAATATGTTAAAAAAACCACAATCAGATGACAGATTGCATATCCCATTTTTTATGTGCTGGTGAGTTCTGCTGGGCTTCTAGTACCACCTGGTGGTAGTTGCCACCTCAATAGTCTTTTTTTCACACAAATAGTTCTTCTTCAATAGCTTGGATTAAGTTCTACTTAAACAAAGACTTTTTGGTCAAATTACAGACCTAACTAAGATGTTTACAACACTATTGTAGATAATATCTACTTTGTACAACATATTCTTGTTCCCAGTAGCTCTCTGAATAGTGTATAATAAAAGAAGGCTAAATCGAGCCAAAAAGCCTCAAATCTACAAAATATTCACTAACAATAAGAAAACTCAAATGTACATTAACAATAACAATAGTATCTAAGTAATGATTCAATGAATCTTTTACCCGTAGAAAGTCATACTTTTAATTCATGTATCTAAGTAAAGAGATTGGTTTGGTGACTCGAATCATGATCATACCAGTGAGGCAACACAGACCAGGTGATTGTAGCTTCCCATCTCCTTGAACAGCTGCGTGAAATGGTGCTTGCAGTAGATGATGCCTTCGAGGGCAGCGTAGGAGGACGGCGTGAGTGTGCAACCCCCATGAGAGCACTTGAAGCAGGTCTTGTGGTACGACTTACCTTCCACGGTCAGCTGCCAGAACAAAGATCGAAAAAGGGTGTGACAAATTCGTCGATCCTTCAAGCTTGCTTCGCTTAGGGTGGTTTTTACGTGCAGACCTTCTCCAAAGGGTATGCTGTTTTCTTGCAGCTGACACACTTGTCTTGGGTTCCGGTGAACATGTAGGAGATCTTGCTTGGGCTTTTAGACTGCAAAGACATGGCATGTGTCGGTAATGAGAAAGAAGATGGCCATGGAAATGCAAGGGGGAGGAGATGCTTGGCACACGTATCAGTTCATTCCTCTCACCAGACTTTGCTCCTTGGATCAAAACCAACCAGGAAGTAGTTAAGGTTAATGTCTGAAACAGTATGATCTAAGTAGGTGCCAACATCTGGTAACTCACTGGAGAAATGGTATGCGATGACGAGGACCTCAGAGAAGCAGGTAGGAAAGGCATCAAATCACCTGTTGGGAACTTTTTGGTGAAGCTGCCTGACTCCTTGAACAGCTGCTCAAAGTGAGGCTTGCAGTAGAGGATGCCATCCATGGAAGAGTAGTTGCACATCTGTGAGAGATGTAGAAACAGCAAATCAGTAGCAATCATCTATTGCAGTGTTCATAGAAGATCACCATTGTATGCCAACAAGCATCTATTGGTGATTGTGCATGGAGAGATGACGTTGTTTCATATGAATTCCAAGGTTGGTGAATTGCCTATCACAACTCACGATCATGTCTAATTGGCTAAAATTGGAGCAGGTTGTATGGAACTGCATGGTTTCTTGCTGGTTGAGCAGAGTTCCTTTGCAGTGGCTGCACTTGAAGCAAGTCTTATGATAAGGGACTCCATCTGCAGTCAAGAGATCAATGAAATGGACAGTCTTGTCACATGCTTTGCACTTGTCCTGGGTGCCAGTGAAAGACATGGTCATGATCCAAACAATCCCAAGTGTTTGGCTCTCTCCAGGAACAGCACAAGAGCAACTTCTAACTCTGCTGCTAAACTCCTCTGCTAAGAAAAACAAGGAATGGAGCTGATGCAGGAGCTCTTGTGGTGCATGTCTTCCCTCCCCCCTGTCTGCAATAAATAAGAGCAAATGCAATGTGAAGAAGGGGAGGGAGGAGAAGAAATCTTTGAGTTCAAGGCATTTAAAAATATGAAATTGGGTACTGATTTGGTGAAGAAAGATGGGAACAGGGGAGAAAAGGTAGGAGATAAAACAGGAGGCATGCATGCCATAAACAAACAAGCCCAGTCAAACAGGTGGGAGAGGGAACAATGTTTGTAATTCAAACTGTCTTATGCTAATATGAGGAAACATGGAGTTCTTAATGGATAATCTAATTTGAGCTTTTCATGATTCATGAACTTTGAATTAGAATGGCACATGAGATGATATCCTCTATGTGATAGTGTGACTCAAATCTTTGCTTTTTGGAAATACTTTTTTTTTTGCATATTTGGATCCATATTTTGCACATTGTTGTACTTTACTAATCAAATCCAAGTAATTCAATTAAAAAAATCTTTTTTACCAGATTTTAACCAATAAAGTTGATTTCATTTTATCATCTGCTTTTATAAATTATGACTAAAATCATCTCAGCAATTGCTTTTTGCAAGATGGGAATTAAAAGCCAAACTGCAGATGAAAGCAGCATGCAGCTGCCTGTTGCTCATACCATCAATGCAATATGGCATTGACATTTAACAGTTGACATGCTGATCAAGAATCCAGAAATTGCAGAACACAAGAATATTGTGTTAAGTTGTGTTTCACTGCAGATGAAAATGACACAGATACACCAAATGATCAAATGTTGGATCAAATACACACAAGAATCTTTACATTGAAAAGTAAGAACAAACAACCTTCTGTTCATGTAAATTACATTATGGACAGATACATCACAGTTAACAAATCATACACACTGGGCTTCCCAGCCAAACCTCTCTCCTGCTGAACAGCCAACACATCACCCCAGAAAAAGCTGCATCTAAAAGATCAACACAACACACTCAGAAAACACAAGAAACACAAAACAGATTAGAGCTGAATAGTATGTTCAATCTGTCACTCGATAGTCAACTTTCAGGCCTAAAAGAACCCAAAAATCTTCTTTGGTGCAAGCCCGGTGGCACGATATTTTGCTGCCTTCTCTTCGGCCTTCAGGGCCTCTTCACCGTGCTTTGCCTCTGCAATTGCCCTCTTCTCTTCTGCTTGCTTGTGGATCAAGGCAAGTTTGTTTTTCACTTGTTCTGCATACTCTGCTTTCTTTTTCTCCAGTTCTTCCTGCATATCGATAAGTTTATATTGGTCATGAGTTTATCAGTTGTTCTGACTCAGAAGGGGCTGTTGAACCTCATACAAATGAAAGCTTTTCTTTTAAATTTTGTGGTTTATTCTTCACTTCTCATCTCTTCAAGAGATGTCATCATTCGATGAACATGTTTGTCACAAATTCAGAAATATTTTGGTTTGATAATGACCAAATCAACCATGTTATGCACGAAAAATGAAAGAGTGGAGAAGAATAGTACAGTATGAAACTTATGTTGGTAAGTGCTGCAATTTGACCAGGAATTGTTATTGCTTGTCCATGATGTTTTGCTGAATTCTTATACAATAAATGTAGGATGTACAATATTTTGAACTTTCTATTTCTTCACCTTCCAACTTCCTAAAATTAATTTTGTCAAAATAAAATTCTTAAAATTGAGGACTTCCACTGTGCATAAATGGTCAATCCATGAACAATGTGTTCAATCCTTCAATTGGAATTAGGCGATAAAGAGATTTATTAGATCTTCCATTACTGCACTTTCGATTTGAGAAAGTAGATAATTGCCCCGTAGTATAAATAAGCACCAAGTTTAAATAAAGCTACAAGCAATGGCATTAGAGTCAGCTACCTTTCTGTTAAAGTATGCCTAGTATTGCTATTTGCTGATATATAAACTGATCTTATAGCTGATAAGATCATATACAACTTGGGTGAAATGTTTTGAGAAGTTGCTTACCTCTTTCTTTTTCAGCTCGGCTTCCACATCTGCCTTCTTTGACTTCTCCCATGCACTAATAGATGATATCTTCTTGATAGCCCTGTTTGGTAAAGCAGGTACATTGGGTTATTAATGTATCATTCGATATAACTTAGATAGATTCTGCCTATTTGACTTAACATGTTCATCCTTCTATTATTTCTGAAAAGAAGCATGTTTGATCTTGTTAGTATCATCTTTATATGTCGGTCCTAAAATCTCAAAAACTTCTACTAGAGCAATCAGCATCCAAAGCTTAAAAGTCACTTATCTTAGAAGAAATAATAGTACCAGAACATAGAACACACTGTTCAAAATGAGCTATATCCAAAATATAAAAGAACTCGTGGTTAGTTGAGCAACCCTTAAAGGAAAAGCTTAATGATTGATCGTCTGAATGATTAGCAGAAATGCAAAATTCAATGAAAATTTTCTGTTCCAAAATTCAATGAAAATTAGAAGTTGTGAATTCTTATCATGTATCAAAATTTCAGGCTGTTAGTAAAAGAACATACAAAAACCCTACATGAAAAGGCATATAAAAGCTAGAATCTAAATTTTCGCTAATTCACTAGACTCTGCCGTGTTCCAGTACACGATCTACAAGAACACAGGCCTAAAACATGAAATTGTTGATGACACAGCCAATGAACTGGCTCCTAAAACTGATGATTTCACGGCCTATAGCCAATTTACTTGCTAAACAATGGCAACTGGTGGAGCTCTTGTAACTTTACTAGCAAAAACAGCAAAGTAGACTCTGCTTGAATAGTCATAAGATGGAACTGTAGAATATCTTCGAAGCCATAAGATAAACTTACTTATTTTCTGCCTTAACCTTTTCGTTTTCCTCCCATGCCTTGATCAGTGACAATCTCTTCTCTGTTGCAACCCTTGCAAGAGCAGCATCTGGAACAACAATACAAAAATGTTCTTCCTCTCACCTTTTGAGTCTTACAGAAGAAAGGAATAAAGGTTCGGATACAACTTTTTGATGAAACCTACCTCTGTCATTCGACCCAGAGCCTTTCTCTGTGGAAGAATCCTCAACCTCTGATAAGAAGATACCAAAATGATCAAGAAAAATTCATCACACGCTATAGATTTTTTTGTAAGATTAAGAAAGGGTATAAGACTGAGATCTGAATCAAGTGGGTTGGAACTTCCATGATTCCTTCCATCTATGAGTCCAGAGTGGTAGTCTATGTGTCTGACAGAGATCCACAAAGGCTTAAGCCTTTGGATCCGTATCTGTCACTCTCATAATAATTATCCATCAAGACAAGAAATTAGAAGCCACAAATTTGCACTTGAGCTACCATAGATGGAGAAAAGATCGATACCAAGAACAGGAAGAAACTTTGCTTACAACTAAGAGGATAATAGCAATAGATTTCATCATCTCCAAGATGAAAATAATAACAATAATATGAAGAAACTCTGCTCAAATCCAAAAAAAAAAATCTTGAAATTTGTTTCTATAGTCCTACAAGCAAATTTAAAAGAATTTATGATTAATATTCAAAACCTTATTTCTAAAATTAGCTCTAAGCAAAAGATATATATATATCTCACTTTCTACGGCGACGAGAGCCTTGGAGTCGTCGGGCTTCTCCTCCGGGGCCGGCACGATCGCCGTCTTCTCCTCCTCCACGTCCTTCACCGCCTCCGGCTGTGGCGGAGCAGCCCCCGAGGGTCCCTCTTCCTCCACCTTGGCCGGCTTCTCTTCCGCCATCTCTTAGACCACACAGCAAACGCTACCGCTCAAACGATACCTCAAAGAATCCCTCACCAACACACACAGGAAACAAGGGAACACCCAATACCGGGTGCGGATTTATAGACGCCGGAGCGTGAATTCAAGCAGTTTTGCTCCGGATTCCACTGGGTCCCTTCCGAGTGGCGAGGGGATCTCATGCGGCCGCCATCATACAAATGCGAGTGATCTGGACCACATGATACGTGGGCCCCCGTTGCTGTCGTCTCCCCCAATCAATAGCGATAGCTTTTACGCGCCGCAATAATGCGTGGACCTTGACAGCGAAGCAGATCTACTGCGTCGAAAGGAATACAATCCAGCTTTGGGGAATCCAACCGTTCTGTTGCGTCAAACTTACAAAGATCTGCTCCGCCCATTTGCTGGATCTCATTGGCAGGGTTTGATGGAGTGCCATGTCAGCGAAACATTGGATCCCAGATGAGTAAAGATCGGTATTCCATGACGCTTTTTTTTCTGTGTGCTTGCTTGAATGACTAACCTTTTGAGTTGCCGACGAGACTAGATTTCTAAGATAAGAAGTTACATTGACAAGTATTCCTAGATATTTCAAACCAAAGCACTCCAAAGATGGATTGCGTCGAGCCGAGCTGTACTCGAAACAGTCATGGTGACACAAGAAAATTTTGGCCTTGGCAATCATTTCCACCCACATGAAACGTACTTCATGGCCTTTTCTCTGTCAAAGCCGCATGATTAGGCTCGTTTGTCGAGACTAACAGTAGATTTACTTCATGCTTTGCTGAATCTGTTTGACGTATGACTCCACCTGAGCTATTGGGATTCGAGATTGTTTCCGCATGCTATTTGTTTGCCTTAATCATCTCTTTGCTTTCACTACAAAGAAAATTCATGGTAAGACAATTTGAGGCCCTTCCGCTACCCTGCAATTTAGCTGGAGGACTTGCTTTCCGATGTTCAATATGTTAGGTTGGTGCCATGATTGATGTGCATGTTTAATTTACTCTCTCAAGAAAAGGATGTATATGTTTTATGTAATGCGGATAGAGGTTTATTCCGATAGTGGTGATGCAATATGGATGAAAACTTCCTTTGGTTAGGTGAACTGCTGAGACATGTGTTCCTGATTTCTGAATCTTAAAGGAATGCAGGTGTAAATATCTGTTCTTGACCTGAAGAACATGTACTGCTCTCCGTTGAATTTTGATCCCGCTAGTTCATTAAAAACCCTGAAACAACAAGGAAAAGACAGATGAAGGTATCTGAAAGTGATCATGATGAATGAACCTTTCTTCTCCACCTTTTCCCATGAAGAGACATTATTTCTTTTTTTGGAGTTCATTCCTTGGCACTTGCCAACCCATCATTTGATTTGTCCCCTCTTTATCTATCGATGGATAGATGATGGCTTTGTATTAGATTTGAAGCATCATGGTTGCAAGCAACTCCTGTCGTGGGTAGCTCAACCTATCCCACTTGTGCTGATTCTCCAGCAAATGATGCACCCCGTGATATTTGTACTCCTTGCTGTCTGCGTCCCTCATGGATGAGTAGTAATATTGGAGTTAAGAGTGATGCGTGAGTTGTCTTCCAGCTGTGACCAGCTTCTCTCTCATGTCACTCCTATACTCCACTGTGTCTACCTGTTGGTTGTTGATCGCCATTACTTTCGTGTTCCCCAGGCTTTGAGTTTGGCCAAAGAAAGCCGATACTGTTGGATTTGTAGCAGATCAGTTGGAGATCTCAGCTGGGGAGTAGGTGGAGAAGAGACCAATTGCTTGCAAAGTCGTCAACTCCCTAATCTAATGTGGCTAACAAACAGATAAGAATAAGATCAATCTGCTCAACGTTGACACGTAAAGGTTGATACTACCGATACGGTAATCAAACAACAACGTCACAGCGACTGTTCATCAGCTCTCTCTATATATACGTGAAGCTACGTCATTGGCACGTAAAGAGGTGGTCTTTGGATCGTTTACGTCGTCGTCCGATGCCACAACTCGTCGCCTTCACTGTCACCTTACCTGCCTCCCTCCATCACCCCGTCCTCTCGTGTCCTCGTTCGACACCTCTCCCTCTTGCTTCGTCGTCGTCGTCCATGGGGCCTTTGGAGTTGAGTGTCGCGAGAAAAACGACAATCCTTTCTCCTCCCCTCCCCTCCCCTCCTTTTCTCGATTGGTGATCGTTTGGAACGTTTGGAGAACTACGAAGGATACAAAACATCCACAAAAAAAAATAATAATAACCTTAGAGGTCAATTTTCTTAAATATTTTAAATTTAAGAAAATAAATATTAAAAATAATTTAATTTCAATATGGTTACAGTGGTTTTTAGCACATTTTCAAAAATATTATAACTCTATTACAAAAGTTATCCATTTACATAAATTATAATTCTATTTTCTTATATGGAGAACATTTGTACAATTGACCTCTAAATTCAAGGTGTTTTTTTTAAATTTAAAGAACTTAAATATTTAGAAAAATTGTAGATGCATCATGAGGGGACAAAATATGTAGGATCTTGTATATTATATTTTGATGTTCACAATGAAAATGATACTTTTATTTATAGGTTCTTGGAGTGATTAGAAATTATTAATAGTAATACCAAATATTTATTTTCTTACTTGCAAAATTGATATTGACCTCCTTTTCTCTTTTAGAGAAATTAATTAGAATTTTGATAAGTGTTGGGTATCCTAAACAAAGAAGAGCTGGAAAATTTATCAAACACATGATATACAAGAGCTCATGAATCATTTGCTTAAGTTTTCCAGATGGTCAATGTCATATGGATCCTTTCCTATTGGATTATTTGGGCCTCTCTCTCTCTCTCTCTCTCTATTAAGAAGTATAAGACAAGTTGAAGATTTCCATGCAGGCCAGTGGATTCTTACAGATATTTCATATTAGAGATGATGAATCTACTTGTACCATTTATTACATCTAACTCAAATACTAAAAAGTATAAGACAAATTGAAGATTTCCATGCAGGTCAGTGGATTCTTATAGATATTCCATATTAGAGATGATGAATCTACTTGTACCCTTTATTACATCTAACTAAAATGACAATTTAAGATAAAAACTAAAAATATGATGCTAATTTAATAATCAAATAAGAAGCTATATGATTGAATTGCTAGTGGAGAGTTTCACTATTGAATCATGGACTAGATTGACATATGATATGCATAGCATGAAGGCACTACTTAGATGTGTGATATGTAGTATATGATTTATAGCACATGATGCGTACCTAACAAATGTTATACTAATATTTTTGTACAAGGGAGTTGTTAGTGATAGAGGTCACACAATAAAATTTTAGAAATTAATTAGTCACTTATTTGTGACATATGAGGGTAAGTATTTTTATGGTTAGGATCCTACCTATGTCAATGGGCCCTTTGATAATATCATATTATCTTTTAAATAATAAACGATGAAGACGAGATTCAAATCCAGAATCTTATGATAAATTGTTAAGGTCTTTATTAGTTGAGTTAGTTAATACTTTCATATCATATTAATTTGAACCTACTCTTTTTTTTAATAAATACTAATATTTTAGCACATTGGTCCAAATTAATTTTGTAGGTTTGTATGCATTTATCATCTGCATATGAGACATAAGCATGATGAAATATCTAAAATTTTCAAGAATATATATATATATGTGTGTGTGTGTGTGTGTGTGTGTGTGTGTGTGTGTGTGTGTGTATTATATAAGTGATAAGTTTCATATTTGGATCATTTGGATCATATGAGCACCATATAAGTTATTTGATATAATATATTTTTTTTCTAAAAACAGCATATGATATAAATTGGTATATAATATGTTATAAAAACTAAAAAAATCAAGATAAAAATTCTTGCTATATAAAATCCTTATTTTATATTTACTAATGCAATATATAAAATACGGTGAGAAAGAGTAAGGGAAATAAAATAATAATAATACCTTTTATCAGTTTATAAACAAAAAGATTGGGGAAAAAAAAAGTAACCATAGCAATCAAGTCAAGCATCCATTGAAGAGTCACTTTAAAATATTAGAAGTGAGGTGTTCAAATTTTTTTCTCTTTTGATTCAAATGCCCTTAAAAAATTTAGGGTTATTGACCACTTAATTAATCAAGCTACAAGGATTTGTTGGAATTATTCCCTAATAAAAACAAGTGCATGTATGCTTGGCATTCATTTCTAACTTTATCTCTTTGGTTGCTGCTTTACTCTTCTTTCCAATTCTGCATTGTATAATCAAATCAGTATCTGAACTGTAAAGGCCTCCACAAGTTCATAATTCAATACAATACAAGTCTATAGAACAAAGAGGTTTCTGATGGCAGCAACAGCATGTTCTTATCAAATTTCACAAACAAGGAAGTTTTCCAACAAAAAAATATACAAATTAATTTTTTGGTATAAATTTTGTCTGTTATATATATATATATATATAAATTTTTTGTTGCACACCTTTTTCCTTGTGTTACAAATCATGCATATTTTGTGGCAAATATATAACATAGAATATGGATGTAATAAAAACCAGCAATTTTTCCTAAGATCTCATGAAGTAGAAGGTTGGAGGAATTAATGCATCCTAACCATTCTTTATTATGAATTAGAGAATGGAAGTGCCAAAAAACTAATGTACTGATAAATTATTCCAATGCTAAAAGAGTCTATCACAATGACCAATATGTATAAAACAAGATTAGGAGTACTAGTTAGTAATTGAAATTATTCAAAAAATTATGACAACTAGTTAGTTGTCGGTGGACAAGAACAATTAAATGATTGACCTCATTAGTCTTCTTATTCAATTAATAACAATCTTCTTCCCAATAAAATAAAATAAATATTGTTGATTGATGATTTCTTGTGTTGTCTCTTTGTGATTGAGGCTCTTCTAATGTCAAAACACTTGACACCTACTTAGAGTGAAATAATGTATGTTGATATTTGGATTTTGCATGGCTTACTTGAGTTTATTTTGAACAACTGATCATGGATTTTTCAAATTTCATGTTGGATTAAATAAACACTTAAAATGCATTCTCATGGCTAGCTAATAGATTAGTACAATATGGTATACTTTGTCATTAATAGAAAATGGCTACAACACAACAAAACCCACTGAGTTAGAACATTATGCAGCTTAATTCAGGTGAACCTTATTCTGATTTCTTTGATTTTTTTTGCTGTAAAATATACCCACAGCCTGCACCACAAAAGATTTCCACTCTAGCTTAGTCACCAGCCTGACACATTTCCTATTCTTCCTTGGCATAAACAAATGTGCTCATGATTCAAGTGTCTTCTTTAACTTATTGGCCAAGTTGGTCATTGCATGTGCAGTCATGAACCATGTTATGACCACAAGGTCAGGTTGCCTTACCAAAGTCCTTAATAATTCCATCAAGATCAGTGCATACTTTCTACTATTTGGATAATAACATGTGGTGTAGTGTAGTGTAGTGTAGTGCATGGGAGGCACAAACAATTATGACCATGTTGTTGTAGTGGCAAACAAATGCAACCATGTTATAATTCAAAGATTGTGTTTGGCATCATGTCTCTCTTGTTCAGAGAAGCAAGCTAGAATAAGGATAGAAATCAGAGATCTTATGCCAAGGAATGACCTAAGAGGAGAATACTGCTTGTCATCACCTACCCAACTTAGAAAACTACTTGGCCTTTATCAACAAAGAAATCTACTTGGTCTACCTTGTGGAGTTATGATGAGTCCTACATATCCATATCAACCAACCTCAACCTCAGTTGAAGTCCTAACATTTGCTTGATTGATTAGCATTCTATTTCTCCTTTACTTATCCTAATAATTTTGTTCTAGAATTCTTAAAGGGAAATGGAGGAAGCACACATCACAATCTTTTTGTACTAGGTTTGGTAGATTGATTTAACTTAACACTACCTTATGTTCTATGGGAGATCCCTCTCTTACCTACCTAATCATGATTTGGAATTAGGCACCCACTTCCAAAAGTTGTCAACTAATCCCAAATCATGTCACATCTTCCTTGCATATGCTTTCATTTTTTTCATAGAAAACCTTTTTTTGATGGGAGAAAACCAGGATAATGTCAACTATGGTTATGATACACATTAATGATCATGGGATGGAAATAGAGACTGTTAAATTTTTATATTATAAAAAATAAATAAGATTTTATAATCTTTCAAGAGTTTTAAGCTCGATATATCGATGATCGAAAATTCATGTAATCAATCTTAAAATAATATATTATTATTAGATTAAGTTATATTAATCATTAAATTCACTTATGATCTTTGGAGCTATGCTCTCTTCTTCAATCCAAAGGTCAATGATCCAAGCAATCAAAAACTGTGGGTGAAATAAAGACCTTGTGGGCAGGTCCTACACACATCACTCAAGGCATAACTGTTCATGCCTTGGTAGTACCATTAATTAGATGTCTGATGTCTGATCACCATAAAAAGTTCACAAGCCTTTGGTTTCCTGTGTCAGATCCAAAGCCACCCACCAGGTGGACTCATAAATGCTGCACAACCAATGTGATGAAAGTAAACTCTCACCACGATTCAAGTGCAGTTCTCACAGTCATCAAGAAGAAGAAGAAGAAGAGGTACTCAAAGATAAGTTTGAAGTCGTTGTTGGGTTGAAGCCATGATGGCATTTGTTCCCTCTTTTCAGTGTTTGTCAAGATAACCACTGAGTACCTTGAGCTCTTGCAGCATGGATGCTGAGGTCATTGAGGATGAACAAGAAAAAAAAGAGATAAAATATCTCAATGATTGAACAACTTTGTGGAGAATATAGGAGATTAAAAAGGGAACTTTTAGGTGCAAAGTCCTTTTCTCACAATAGGCAAAATGATAGTTGGAGAATATATACATGTATGGCGAAGACATGGGACAGCACACTCGAAACACAGAACACAGACCATTAGGCTGCTGAGTTGTAGCCTTAATGAATTCCTCCAACCCCCAAGAAATATTTCATGCTATTTATGGACTTCAATGTAGGTGATCACTCAACCTCCATCCTTGTCCTTCCGCAACCCATTAATGTCAGCCCAAGCTTCTTCAATCCTTCCATCAGGGTAGGGCAAAGTGCAGAGAGCATGAGAACAAGAAGAAGGAGCATTGCGATACAAACAAAGAGAAAGAAATGAAGGGAATCCGAATCAGATCTAGCTACCCCAGCACTCTGATTCCTTGGCCTCAAACTCATGGAACCCAGGTGTGACATCTTCAGGGACCATGGAGTGCAGTAGATTAGGGTGGGTAAAAGAGATGCTTGCCTTCCAGTGACCCTGCATTGTTTTCTGTGAGGTGAAGATGCTGCCATGGGGGTCTGGATTTATTGGTCCAAACATGTGTTATGTCGGGAGAGGACCTTGTTCCAGAGATGCAACATGCAGAGGCCTTTTAGTGGGGAACATGAACAGTCCTACCAAGTCCACTTTGTGCTTCCACAGGCAATATTGGGTGACAGTGGCAGTGGCCTTTTATCTGCTGCAGGGAGGAAGAGACACGTGACTGTGGGAGCATGCAGTGCAATGGAGATGATGCCACTTTGGTGCTGCACGCTTCTCGAGAAGAAGCATGAGATTTGCATCAATCTAATCCAAACATTATATGTTCCTAAAATACTACTACTCTTCATAGATTCTGACTCAGAAACTAACATCAATCTTCTTTTGGGAAATAAGTAGGACACAGAAACCATGAAGTTTTACAGACAACATAAGCTCATGAGCTCAAGAAATGAATCTTTCACACTTAATCTTTGGAATATTTAATGGGTGGCTAATGCATTCTCATCCTTTCTGGTCTGATCGATCTCACATGGAATCCATTTAATCTTCCTCCTACTGCCCTAAAGACTTCCTCCCCAACACATGCCCAAAAGGCCAACATCACGTTGCCCATAAATGTGCACCAATTGTCAAACCAACCTCTCTCTCTCTCTCTCACTAAATCTATCTCCTCCTCTTGCTTGTAGGAGTCCCAACTCTCAAGCAATCCCCCCACATATGTTTTTACTTTTTTCACATCAACAGATCAACTCCACCTTTTTCAAAACCTTCATGTTTTTTTATTGCGCAGAAGCTTCTCATTTGCCTTCAACTTTGTATTATTTTATTCCCGCAAAGACCAACTGTTACAGAGAAGAGAGAGGGAGAGAGAGGGAGAGAGTGCGTGCGTGTGTGGAAACAAATAGCTCAGTTGGTAGATCTGCTCTCTTGTTGTCTTCCTGCTCTCTTCTTCACCTCAACCATCGTATTCCCTAGGGGTGAGCCTCGGCATCTCAAATCCACCAACCCACCCATTTGCAGTACTCTCTTTGCTGCTGTGAGTGCATAGAGAGTGTGTTGACAATAAGTGCTGGTTCCTGTGCGGTTGGTGCAGGTGACCACCCTGCATTCCGCGGCCTAAGGATGAAGAATTGAAGCAGAGGTCGAAGATGTTCAAGGCGGCGCGATGGAGGAGCGAGAAGAACAGGAGCAAGGCCGTCTTCAAGCTGCAGTTCCATGCGACGCAGGTCGGTTTGGTGTCACATCTGTCAGCTCATCTTACTCTCTCACTCCGACCGACAAATGTTACAGAGATCTGTAGATAGATTATGCCTTTGGGGTGGTTGAATTCTGGTAGGTGCCGCTGTTAGCGTCGGAGGCGATGATGGTCAGCCTGGTCCCGGCGGACGTCGCCAAGCCGACGGCGAGATCGGAGAAGGTCGCGGCGGTGGACGGCACCTGCAACTGGGCGAATCCAGTGTACGAGACAGTGAAGCTCGTCCGCAATCCGAAGACCGGCAAGATGGATGACAAAGTCTACAGATTTCTCCTCTCAGCTGCTGTATGAGAGATTCTCGAATCGCTTTCGGATGTGCTTTATAGTGTGCTGTGTGCGAGCAATTATGACTGATTCGTCGAAAGGATCGCAGGGATCGAGCAAAGCTGAGGTTTTGGGGGAGGTCGCTGTTAACCTGGCGGATTATGCTGAGGTCTTCAAGGCATCCTCTGTTTCTCTCCCTCTCAAGGCATCAAATACAGGAGCCATCTTGCATGTGAGCATCACCACCTTCTGAATTGATAACCATTGATCTCATGCATCATCTGACACTGCAGGTTAATAGAAATCACAAGTTTCTCAGTCAAGCTCTGTTCAAGAAATAAAGAATAGACCACACTGACATGCTTGCCAAAATATAATTCTTGCCATTGTTCTTTCTTTGAACCTCTCAGGGTTGCCCAAACAAAGAAAAAACAAGTGGGGTGAATGGATCAGGCACTTCATGTGATCCAAGGGTCACACAAGTACTTGGATTTTGACTGAATATTTCCTTATTATTCTTGTTTTTGTTTGAAATGACAGATTACCATTCAAAAAGTGAAGGGTGATGGTGATGGTGATGGAAGGTAGACTACAAACAGAGACTAGTATGCTTAGGGAAATACATTTTATGGTTTGACTGTGGATTTGCTGATCATTCAGTTCTATCTGTGAATATTTCCTCAGAGAAGGTGATCAAGATGGAGAAACGATAGTTAAGCGGCAAAGAAGAACATTACAAAGTCAGTTAAGCAAGTTCGACAATGAGGAAAGCATCAAAGCTCCCAATGGTGTGAATGGCATCAACATTGTAAGTGTAGGGCAAAATTTACAAAAATAATATAGCCATACATCACCAGGTTAGTAAAAGCTTGCCGATTAAAAGAATCCCTTGATGAAACAACTTTGCCGTATCTCATCATTCAAATATGCAAAACATGATTGTGGAAGGAGTACCCGAAAGCTAAGCTGTCTATTGTCACATGTTTGGACTTTAGTGGAATGCTTAATACCTGTTTCATTTCTTTATCACTATCTATCTGACAGACCGGTGGAACTTCATGCTTTATAAGGAGCCAAAAGAATTAGTTTAATGTGCATGGTATTGAGATGAATTTCTTGTAATCGATATGCTTGTTTTGGAATATATTTCAAGAAATTAGCAGGAAATTTGTTCAAGAGTTCAAGTCAAAGAGAATGCTTTATAAGTGCACATGTTCCATAGTACTTCTGGATTACCTATGATTAACAATGATATTAACTAATACATTTCGACAGGTTGATGGTTCACATATTAACAGTCAGGCGCAAGTCAAATTCTCGTCAAGCAGGGAAATTCTTGTCCATAATGCTGATTCCAATGGAAACCTCCAAAAATGTCACAGCTTTGATGCTATATCAGCATCAGGTTCGGACACCAGTTCAGGAATATATACACCAAGAGAGAACAGCATCAAGCATAACAATACCCGTAATCATCCTACTAGCTTCCTGTCATCGCTTACCAATGGTGATACTCCTAAAAAGCCGATGTCCAGTTCGGGTGACTGGTCTGGCAATTCAGCCCCTGATGGAAGTGCAGATGCTTCAACAGCCAGTCTGGGTGATGCTGGGTTAAATGAAACATCTCATGATTCAGAGGACAGCATTGAGAAATTAAGAAATGATATTGTTATTTTGACCAGAAAGTTGGAATTATCTGATCTGGAGCTGCAGACTCTCCGAAAGCAAATCATCAAAGAGAATAAGCGAGGACAAGAAATTTCAAGGGAATTAAATAGCCTAAAGGACGAGAGAGATGCACTTAAAGAGGAATGTGATGAGCTCAAGTTCTCAGAAAAGAAAACAAAAGTTGATAGAACTCTATCTACTCTCTCACAGCATGATGCAGAAGATCATCTTTCTTTACTTGAAGAAATTAAGCAAGAGCTAGATCATGAGAAAAATCTGAATGTACATCTTCGCTTGCAACTAAAAATGACACAAGAAGCTAATGCTGAGCTGTTACTTGCCGTGAAAGATCTTGATGGACTGTTGGAACAAAGAAATAGGGAGACACTTTGTATGAAATGTAACAAAATGGACATCGAAACAGAAACTGACAAGGAACTAGAGGAACTGAAATTGGGAGATGGAATTCCACATCTACAGAAACCTGAAAGTAAACAGCAGTTACTCGAAACAATTTCTCAAAATGACACCGAAGAGCAATATGCATTGGATGCACTTCTCAATGAACGTGATGATATGAAGATGACTTACCCGCTCGAGAACAAGATAATTGATCTTAACAATGAAGTAGAATTTTACAGGAAAGACCGAGAAGATCTTGAAATGCAAATGGAGCAGCTTGCCTTGGATTATGAAATTTTGAAACAGGAAAACCATGATATCACCACAAAGCTGGAACAAATGCAACTACGAGAACAACTCAGGATGCAGTATGAGTGTTCGGCACATTTATCCATAATCAGTGACCTTGAATCTCATGCTGAATGCTTGGAGAAAGAACTTCAGAAACAGACCGAAGCATTTGAAGAAGATATAGCAACCATCACAAATGCTAAAGTTGAGCAAGAGAAAAGGGCCATAATAGCAGAAGAGGAATTGAGAAAAACAAAATGGAACAATTCTATCACTGTTGAGAGGCTTCAAGAGGAATTTAGAAGTCTTTCTGCACATATGTCATCTACATTTCAAATGAATGAGAATATCGTCAAGAAAACACTAAAAGAAGCTGCTGATTTGCATTCACAAAAAAGCAACCTGGAAGAACTTTTGAAGAAAGCCCATGAAGATTTGGCACTAGTTCAGGATCAATACCGCATGAAATTCAAGCAACTAGTTGGCCTAATAGATTTTAAATCAAAAGAGGCAGATAAGCTACTGTTGGAACTCCAAGACAAGAAGAGAGAGCTTCAGAAATACAAGATGTCCGAGGAAGCAAGGCAAAGAAACTCCTTAGAGGAAATGCAATCACTCAAAACTGAGATGGAGAAGCTCAAATCAGAGAAATCTCTTCTCTTTGAACAAAATGAAGAGAAAGAAAAAGAGATGGAACTATTAAGGACATCTATTAAAGGAAGCGAGATGTCTTTTCAAGATAAAAATTTGGAAATTGATTTGCTTAAGAATGAGATAGCAGTACTGAGGGAAGAAGTAAATAAATCATTGGAGGAAATGAATAAACTGAGACAGATAAAAGATGAAAAAGATACTATGATAGCAATGCTGGAATCTGAGGCAACAACTCTTACAATGCAGCACGGTGACTTGAAGCATGCCTTGGATGAAATTGAGTTGGGAAAACAGAATCTGAGAAAATCAGTTTCCCACTTGAGGGGTGTTCTTTTGGAGGAACAGACGACGACCAGCAGGGAGGAAAAAGTAGATGACTACTACACAAGCACGACTACAAATGTAAGGAAAACAACATGAATGATAGATTTAGTTTTGCACATCATGATACCACTGGAGATGGGAGTAATGTACCATAGAACATAGAAACAAACCCCACCCTCAGTAGCACATGGCACACAGATGCAGGCACACACCCACAATGCAGAGAGAGTCAGTAGTCTTTTGTTTCAGCAAGCACATGTATCCATGCACTTACTCATGCACAGCCATTTAAAAGAACAAAAACACACTAGCTTATAAACAATATTGCATGCACATCCCTGTTTTGTTCAAATCTTTTTTGTTAGCATATGTCATTTGTCTTGAACTTACCATGATGCGTATCATCATCAGTGACAAGTAATGTTAATTGACTCATCCATAGAGTTGGAGAAGGATCTCAGCAATCCAATTAAAGAAATGCAAAGAACTATATCGGAATTTGATAAGAAAATTGAGTTACTGTGAAGGCTTGCAAACTGAGGTCGGGAAATTTTTTATTCTTAATTTGTACTAAATTAATTGATCCATTATTTATAACAGTGTTATTAAATTGACCTGGTTTTGTGTTTCAAAATGTGCAAACTAGCCTAAGAACTTATTTCATATTTTCTTAATTTCTTGACTTCCAATACTATCCTCAGGAAGATAAATTTAGATATTTGGTGATTGCAATAAATTATTTTAGTAAAATTTTCTTTGATTTTGTTTCCTTATACAGAAAACTGTAGCTATGAGCTAAGCATGACGGATTTGGTCTATGTTTATACGAAAAATGTCCAAAACCTTGGGCTCTGTTTTTAATCTTTGCAGAATATTGGACTTTGTTCGTTAACCTACTTTATATTAAAGTTTTATCAAATTTCATTTGATGAAAAAGTAAATGAGATTCTGCTTAATGTCAAAATGCAAGGCTGATTGTAATTTATCATGCCATGCCAATATTCTTAGACACGTATGTATGCATGTGTATTGAACACTTGGATTTTGGCCATCTGTGTACTGTTTGAACAAATGAAGATTAACATCAAGGAGAAACTGTTGCAGGATGAAAAGCATTTCCGTCAGAGTTGGAAATATGCTAGCAAAGATGAAGCTAATTGCAGTATAGATTTTCTGCAGCAGTCAAAGGAAGATAAAGAACACTTATACGATGCAGATGGTACTGATAAAGCATTCCTCATAAGGTGACTATTGATGCAAGACCTGCTGTCATTTTTTTGTCCTCTTCCCTGCTCTAGTTTGAACTTCTATTGTTGGTTAATTATTTCAAGCAACTCTTTATGTGAGAATTAATAAAGATTTCATTCTTCTTACCTGTGGTGTTTGTCTCAGCAGGCGTGCTGGAACTGGTTTAGATGAAGCAAATCAATATGATCAAAAGAGGACTGCAGATGTATTAAGTGAAATGGCAGTGCTAAAAAGACAAAATGAATCGATGGAATCTGAACTGAAAGAAATGCAGGGAAGATACTCTGAGATGAGCCTGAAGTTTGCAGAAGTAGAAGGCGAAAGGCAACAACTCATGATCACAATCCGGACCCTCAAAAATTCTTTCAAGAATTAGTCCTTTTGTTTTTGCCTATTTTTGGTGCCATTGAGATGAGTTCTCTGTATAGGCAAGCACTGTGATGCATCACTTGGCATATCTGGGGCTTGCAAGGCAACTATAACTTGTAGCAAATATAGTGTGTACATCAATAGCATATAATTTGTTCATCGAGTGCAATATGTTTCCTTTGTAGAAATATGGTGCTTCCAGTTATGTTGAATTCACAGAGCAGTCTCTTTCTAAGTCTCACATCAGTAAAAGATTGTTGCCTGTTGTTACTTCTTGTTGATGAGTCCATGGCCATTTTTATTAGATGATATCAAAACTTCCAATTGTGTATTCATCTTCTTAGGGTTTCTGCTTTTCCAGGCAATCTTGTTTTGCTGTTCATTTCCCTTTCTGTGGAGATAGATCCTGTGGTAACTCTTCATCAAATCTGAACAATCTAATAGGAAACATTCATTCACTCTAAGGACAGAATTCCATAGGTTCTTTTGAAGCTGGATTTGTAAAAGGCTTTTGATTCTGTATTTTTGGATTCTATGCATTGCTGCCTGTGTTGCCTCCCTTGCTTGATCAATGATGAACAATCTAATTGGTTCAAGAGTAGATGCAGGATATTTTTTAATCCCTCACTTTCCTAAAAGTCAGACAAGTCTAATATTTATTTCCCTTCCTATTACAATCTTGACACCAAACACTTTTTATCTGTAATAGGCATCAAAGAGGGCAGTTAACTTGTGAAATATGTTGGAACCTACCTCTCTCTCTCTCTCTCTCTCTCTCTAAATGTCTGCTACTAGATAGATATCAAAGTACTTTGATCGACAAAGCACTTGGTAAGGTACAAGGGTGGCATAAGTAAGCACTTGGTAAGATACAAGGGTGGCTTAAGTATTCAGGACCTTCTTGTGGTCAAGAAAATTATCCTTCATAATATTGAACACTTAGATCCCTCCCTCATAATATTAACAAAACTTCTACTATCCTTAACAACACTTGTACTACCTACAAATCAATACATAAGCTTATCAATAATATTAAAGATAATTTTCATATCATTGTGAATAGTTGTTACAACACTAATATTTGGGATGATAACCCACAAAAGACCCACTTTTGTAGGGATGAATGAAATGAACAATTTTTGTCATCTAAGCATCCTTAGTGGAATATTGCTCCCAAAATTAGAATTTTTTTGTGAAAACTTTCTAACATTATTCACTATTAATAGGATCCTTGTTATATCTAACATCTCATCTAGATTTATCTCCCCACATCTAATTGGGTAGCCTTGTAACACTATCTTCATATTAGTTTTTATTTATTTTTTTCTTAGTCACAATATATTTAAATTCAGATGATTTCTTCTTGATATCTTCTCTCATGATTTACTCTTTAACTTCATCTTTATTTTATTTCAATTTTTGTATAACAACTAAAATGATATCGTAATCGTTTTATCAATTTTTGTGTAACACTATCTTCATGTTCGTTGTAATAATTTTTTTGAGTTCGTCCAAGACTCCAAGGACTTTGTAGAGATCAAAAGAGACGAGTCAAAAGATTTATAGGTGAGTTTTAATCATTACTTAACATTTGATTTAAAATCTATAGCAATCAACTAAGATTTAATTAAAAGCGGTTGACTTTTTTTTCGTATAAGAAAAAAAAAAAAAAAAATATATATATATATATATATATATATATATATATATATACGGGAGAGGACGAATTTGAAATAGATTTCCGTAAAGCGTTTGCAGAAAGGGTGGGAATAGGCGGCCATGGCGACGGAATCGGACGGGGAAGAGGAGACAGCGACGGCCGCGGGGAAGCTGACGGGGAGTCCTCAGCTGTCGGTTGACGACGATCTCCGTGAGATGGCGAAGAAGGCCGCGTGGAGCGTCAGCTCTTGCAAGCCCGGGAACGGCGTCCTCTCCCTCCGCGACGAAAACCTCGATACCTACTGGCAGTTAAGATGAATTCTTTCTTTCTCTCCCCATTGTGTCTTTCGATATCTTCCAAAGTTACGATTTTCCTCGTTTTACCCTCTTTGAATTTGTACGAATCGACCAAACCCTAAATGGAAGAACCGCGTTTTCTAGTAAATTGCTACACTGCTGGGGAGCTAAATAATCACTCTTCCCCTGTTCATCTTTCTCAATGCATCATTTTCCCACCTTTCCGTGGAAGAAAGAACTGAAAACATTATTTTCTCGATTAGTTTTGTAAAAGATCGATGAGGAATATGAAAAAGTTAAATATTTTTCGCTTTAAATGTTGATATATGTTCGATGATAAATGGATACCCTCGAGAAAAACTGCTGGTGAAATATTTCTTTTGCTGGTTATAGTGGATAGATTAGTGATCAGTTTGTTTATTGATTCAGATCGGATGGAGCCCAACCCCATCTGGTCAATATCCAGTTTCAGAAGAAGGTTAAGCTGCAGGTTGTGTTCCTATGTCCGTCCCTTTACCTTTTTTTTATTTGGAACCGCTTGAGTTTGAGTCACTGTTTTCTTGTTAATCTTGATTTGTTGTTAAATGTGATATGAATCATCTGGCTCAGCTGGTTGTCCTCTATGTGGATTTCAAGTTGGATGAGAGTTACACACCAAGCAAGATCTCAATCCGTGCTGGTGATGGTTTCCACAACCTAAAGGTGTCTCTTCCTTCCCAATTTAGTTCTTTTCCTTTCTTTCTGTAAGTTATAAGTTCTACATTACCATTACAATGGAAAGTTTGTTATTACAGACCTTGGTAATAATCGAGTGAGTGAAAATGATTGTAGAACCACTAAGCAGTTTTGCTGATCTTGGAATTACTGGGACTAGCTGAATTTTCATATAGGTCAATAATCTGATTATTGAACTTTACTGTTGGACTGAATAATTTGGTTTCTGCACTCCTGTGTAACAGGAGATAAAAACTGTGGAGCTTGTGAAGCCAGTTGGTTGGGTCCATATCTCTTTGTCTGGTAATGATCCCCGGTAAGTCTCACTAATGATATTTCAATCTCCTTGCTTGCTTTTGCATTTATTTGATACTAAAATATTTCTTTTTGCTCTGTTATAATACCATTGTTATTTGTGTCAATTCAGTGCACTTTACATTTTCAAGTTGATCATTCTCATTTTGCTGATAAGTTGAATATTCTTTACATAGTAGGTGAATCAGTTAGAATAACTTCTGCATAGCCCTAGGATACAGAAAAAGATTAAATAAGGAAAAAGAGGTGCAGAAGAATAATGGTGGAAGATAATAGAAAAAAATTATCTCAACTTTTTTAAATAAATTGAAGACAGGTTACGTGTCCCTTTTGATAGGCAACGACCAATACAAAGCCTCTTATTAACTCCTAGCAAAATGTCTTAAGCCTCAATTTTTCTTTAAGTGTACTCGGGTTTTGGGAAAAAAAAAATTTCAAACATCAAGAAATTGTTATATGGAGCAATCTGATAATCAGCACATGTAACCTTGTATGATGTGAAGTTTGTTATTATATATTTTACTTGGTCAATATGGATGAAAAAGGCAGCATATAAGTGTTATTATTTATTATTGTATATATATTTCTTGAAATGTTCCGTATAATTTGATTGTTAAATGAATATATCAGAAAGAAAAAGGAACAGATTCATGTTGTAGAAATTACAAAATTTGAAAATTTCTGATTGAAATAGCGACCTCCAGCACTCAAAGTCTCAAACGATGCATACTGATATCAACAAAAAAAAAAAATCAACATATCATGTTTTTGCCAGATATTTAAGCAGACCCAAAACTTTACCTGCCTACTGGGACAGCTGTGTCAGATTGAAGATACTGCACTTATAATGAGGCTCTTCACTGGAAGCAAGACAGTTCATCTTGCGAGTATCCAAACGTGTGAATTAGAACTGCACTAAATTGTCCTTTCATCTTGCAGGGAAACCTTTATTCATACTTTTATGCTCCAAATTGCTGTTTTATCCAATCATCTAAATGGAAGGGACACACACATACGTCAAGTCAAAATATACGGGCCTCGACCGTGAGTCCACAATTACTGTACACTGTTGCTTTTCGTATTCCATTTTCATGCACTAAGGTTTGCCATGGTATGCTGTATTACAGGAACCCTGTTCCCCTTCAACCATTTCATTTTACTTCGAAAGAATTCATCACTTACTCGATCCTTCGGTAACAATCGTCCTTATAGATATGCAGGAAGTGTGGAAGATCAGCAGTCCTTCCTGGTGTGAGCACACTGAAAAACAAGAATTTGTTTTAACATTTTATCTTGAAATTTCCAGACATAATTTTGTGCAAATTTCCGAGCTTTATCTTGGTGCAAAAGCTCAACAAGATTCTGAACCAATTTACAGAGACCTGTTGGGTATTTAACTCTTTCATTGGATTCAACCACACGATTTTTCAGTACAAGTTCCTGAAAACCTGAATTGTGTAATTCAAATTATACTTATGTAGACATTGCTTGTGGTTTGTCCTATCATAATTAATATTCAAGCAACATGATCTGCAGGCACAAAGGATTTTGATTCAGTCAATGTTCAAGATTCTATGACCATAATGTTCTAACAGTGATCTCCTCTGATTTCAGACATTTTACCTAATAGAGATAATGGCAATTATATTCTGGTCAATCGCTGGGACAGCCGAATGTGAATGACCGCCTTGCACGAGGGAATCAAATGTTTACCTGTCACTAGTTGCATTGATTGAAGGATGTTTTTTTATACACAGTAATGTATTTGTTCTGTGACCTAAGTACAGTATCTTCATCCTGATTTGTTTTTGTCCTCCATATCACTTGTGTAACTAGAGTTGACCCAGTAACAAATGAGAAGATCAAAACAGAAATCAACAAGACGGTGTTATTGGGAGACAAATTTCTTGCTTATAGAAAGTCTGAAACAGATTATGTTGGGATAAGCAAAAGATGTTCTAACATCATTACTCGGTTTATTACTGCGATTATTTTCACTATGTCAATGGGCATCGGCAACAGCATACATGACTTTTTGGCTGCGTCCCCGTATCAACCATGGCCGGGAACTTGAGCAGCACCTTCTTCTTTACAAGCATTAGAGAATGCAATCAAAGAAGCTTCCATGTAGAACAACACTTATTCTATCAAGGAATGCCAGAACATGAGATCTGATGCTTGAATGATACATACTAGTTTCTTCATCTTCATACGCACTGTAGAGTAGAGCATGGCTGTGGCTTTATATAGAGAAGCTATTGAGTTCATGGCGTCTGGTTTTGGGGTTAACACTGCAACTGATCACACCTTTTTGAAGATTCTCTTTCCTCTTGTCCAAGAACAAAAAAAGATCAGAATTTGTGGACATTTCTTTCAATTGTTTCCAGTTTGCCTCCCTGGGTGTTACCAATAATAACACAAGTTTTACGATTATTCTCATTTTTAGAAACCTCAGTTGCTGATGTTCATATTAAATATGCGTAAAGATCATATTAAATATGTGAAAAAGATCCGAATTAGTATATAACATTCCGACTTAGTTCCACATGAAATACATGTAAGCAACTGAGTTAGTATATAGGGCTAATTGGGTATTCTATTATTTTTAGCACAAACAAATGGAGTTAATTGTTTATGCAATGCATTAGCATCAATCAAATGATAAAAGATGCAAAATTTTTACTATACTGATAGAAAGCTTGAGAATGGAGTAGACAAGGAAGATGGTGTAAACTAAAAATACTGAGATAGTTGTGGGAAAGGCAGTTTTGACACACCGGCATGACAAAATCATAATGATTAACAATACCGAATAAGAACTTTGGTTAATTTTGATTGATTTTATCTTTGATTCCTTTATTGGCATCTGTTCGATTTTATGACAATATATCTTTTTGTCCAGTCAAAATTATCAGTGGTCTTTGTATTACTTGTACAATTGTATCTACGTTTGCTTGTGTGTTTGCTCATTGACATTGTTCTTTTACTACTTAGATGAATCAAGTTTCAATAAAAAACAGTTCTCTTTGCTTGCAATAATAACAGAAATGATGATGTTAATCTTGTTCATAATAAATTCAACCGGTATCATTTCGGATCCCCATATCGATAGGAATCTCATGACATGTTCGTCAATTTAGTTCTAGTTTCACTTATTATATTTATAATAAATATTATTGCTAGAAGATAGATAAATTTTAGAACACCAACCATCAAAAAGACATCAATGGAGATAATGGCTGCTTTGTTAGAAGATTGCATCAACATCACCATTTTTGCTGTTCTCGAGAAATCTCCTTTGGCATGGACAGAGCTCCACATATCATCATAGTTGGAAGATACTCAGACTATACAGTTGAATTTTGATACACCATTGTTCCTTTTTTCAATTGATTCATGACTGTGATTGAAAAGATGAGAAAAGAAAAGAACCTTCTTGCATCTCAGAAGTTTCATGCATTTATTGCCTGAAGTTGTACATCTTGTGAGCATTTGGTCATCTAATTCTCATATCATTTGCCTCTTGTTTTTTATATGAATCAAGTCTAATATATATTCCACACAGACAGGCATTTCATCATGTAAAAAGAGTTGATCCAGTAAAATGTCAGAAGAACAAAACAGGAATCAACAAGTTGGATTTATTCCAAGACAATTGCCTTGCTTATTGACAGTCTGAGACTGATCATATTGGGATCAGTAAAACATGTTCTGAAATCAGTACTCAGTTTATTATATCCACATCTGTATCATCGTCGTCGTCATCATCTGTTTCTTCTTTGTCATCTATTTCTTCTTCTTCATCTGTTTCTTCTTTGTCATCTGTTTCTTCTTCTTCATCATATGTTCCTTCTTCTTCGTATGTTCCTTTTTTTTCTTCTTCTTTGACTGGTCCAACTGATCCCAAGTCGTTCATGGAAAAGTTCTTCAGTTTCTTCCCGATTGCAGTAATGTCCATCTTCTGTTCCTTATCATCAGCAACTAAAGGTACAGCTCCTGAACCCAAAAACACATCTCATTGCATCATGTACAAAAGCCTAACTGTTGGAACTGTTACATTCACCTAGCAATATTAAGGTCAAAGCCATAACCCATATATCTTTCTTTCACATAATTTGACAGTAAGGTTCTAGCTAATCTTCATCTGAATCACATTCTACAATTTTCTTTGAATGCAAAATTTTCATTCTCCAACATGGTAGACTCATCACATATTTGTTTCTCATCAATTCCGATTCTTAACAGGCAAACTTTAAAAATTGCAACCTAATGCAATGAATTGATATTTATGAGGCAAAAATAATCACCATTTAAAACCACAAATCGATAAAGTTAAATGATACCTCGGACATCAGCAGCAGCATCCATGGTGGGGATCTTGAGCACCACTACCTGTTTTGCAAGCATTAGAGAATAAAATCAAAGAAGCTGACATATACAACAACACTCTTATTCTACCAAGTAATACTAAAACATGAGATCTTATGCTTGAACGATACGTACTAGTTTGATGTAGCTGGTTTGCAGAATGCTTTCTTCACACGGTTTAGAGCAGAGTGGGGGAATGTGGATGTTTGCTGCAGCAGTGATGTGGATTATATAGAGCAGCAGTTGAGTTCATGGTGTCATGTTTTGGGGTTTCACTGCAACAGGTTACACATTTTTGGAGATTCTATTTCTTCTTGTCCAAGAAAAAAATAATTAGATGAGAATAGCACATGCGGACATTTCTTTCAGTTGTTTCTAGTTTGCCTCTCTGTTCTGTCAATAATAACACAGGTTTTACAATTATCTTCATTTTTAGAAACCTCAGGAGATGCTTATATTTGCACTGCATATCGTAAATACTCCAGTTTAGTTTCGGATCAAATACGCGTGAAGATCTGAATTAGTATATGAGATTCCAGTTTAGTTCGATGTGAAATATGCGTGAAAAACTGAGTTAGTGTATGGGGCTAATTGGGTATACTATTTATTTTTTTGCATAAATATTTTGAGTTCAATGTTCAGGCAATGCCATAGTATCAAAGTGATCAATATACAAATTCTGCTATACTAATAAAAGGCTTGGGAATGGCATAGACAAGAAAGATAGCCTAAAATAAAATACTATGGTAGTTGCGGAGAAGCCAGTTTTGACACACCGATATGATAATATGATATTCTGAAAATATTTTTGGTAAATTGTGATTGTTTTTATCTTTGATTCCTTTATTGGTATCTGTTCAATTTTACGATAATATCTTTTTGTCCAACCAAAATTATCAGTGGTCTTTGTAGTACTTGTCCAATAGTATTTATGTCTATTTTTGTGTTTGTTCATCGACTTGTTTAATCTCGCAAAACTTTAAAAAATAGAGTAGGTGTGTGTAAATTGATAAGTCCATACAAATGGTACAAAATCAACAAGAAAAAAAAAATAATGACACAGTCAAATGATAATTAATTTATTGAAAAATTTATGATACTCAACATTTTCCATCTCTCCAGAGTTTTTGTACAAAAGATGGAGGGGAAGAATGTTAGTATACGAGCCGATTACATGGAAATTGATAGGAAGAGTACAAGGGAGGTGTGTGCAACTATACCAACATCTGCACTTCCTGTTCTACCACATCTATCACTACCAATCTGAAGAACTAATCATCAAGATGCAATCTTATGCTAAATCCACGTTCGATGAGCTCAACCTACCAAGCATATAGATAAGTGTTTTAGGCAGGCATCAAATATGGAGGCTCAAGGAATGTTCTTTTGCTACTTAGATGAATTAAATAGAAACAGTTCAATTTCCTTGCAATAATAATAGAGAAGATGATATTAACCGTGCTCATAATAAATTTGATCTGTATCATTTTGGATCCCTGAATTGATAAGAATCGCATGAATGAGCTAGTTCTAATTTCACTTATTATGTTTGAAATAAATATTACTGCTAGAAAATAAATCTTAGTAATAACTATGCTCTGATTTCATTAGTTGTGAACACCAATCATCAAAGAGACCATCAGATGGTGTCAACAACACCATTATTCCTGCTCTCGCGGATTCTCCTTTGGCATGGACAGAGCTTCTCATATCATTATAGTTGGAAGAGACACATACTGTACAGTTGAAGTTGATACAACATTTTTCCTTGTAAATTTCTTGTTCCTTTTTCAATTAATTCATGACAGTAATCGAATGGAGATTGAACATCTCAGAAGTTTCCTGCATTTATTGCCTGAAGTTGTACATCTTGTGAGCATTTGGTCATCGAGTTCTCATATCATTTGCCTCTGTTTTTTATCTGAATCAAGTAAAATGAGGCAGCTTAAAGGGACTTAACAACATCAACATGTATCAGATTTTTTTTTCCTCTTAATAATATGTGGAGCCCATTAATTTGAAAGTTGTTGCATTACTGAATTGGAGATCAAGAGGACTTTGGTAAATTTTTTATAGACTTGATGTTCTGATTTTTTTTTTTTTTCTTCCCTAGAGTTGAATACTGAATTTTCTCAAGAACAATTGGTTTGCCGGTTTATTGTTCTGCCTGCTACCCTCACGAATGAATTAAAAGCGAGCATAACAACATTATAATTCTTGCTGAATTAGTTCCATATGATAATCATTGATTATTCTAATTACAATTGGATTGGTTAGTCCTATATGATTGTCTTGAATTTTTTTTTGAAAAAATATTTTTAAGTATTCCATGTCAATTTTAATACTGGAGTGAAATATGTACAATTTTAGGTGACATATAATTCTAATGCCTGCAGATCCTCTTCTAGAGTTTCCATGAAACACACAACATATCAGCAAAAGTCTTTGGTGCTGCTGAATACTCTGAAACATATCAGCAAATGTTTCTCTAACATGGTAGATTAACATCATATGTGTTTTTCGGGCAAACTTACATAAATTCAACCTAACGCAACGAATCATTGTCTGTGAAGCAAAAGAATCACCATTTGAAGTCACAGAACGATGAAGCTAATTGATGGTGTCATACAACTCCAAAACTTGTGGCCTTATAACTAAGAAATAGTTAGATAGGCAGATCATAAGTTAGAAAGGGAGTACCATGGACATCATCAACCAGCCATGGCCGGTATCTCGAGCACCAACACCTTCTTTACAAGCATCAGAGAAGACAATCAAAGAAGCTTACATACACATGAAAACTTAGTCTACCGAGGAATACCAAAACATGAAATCTGAAGCTTGAATGACACAACATGCTCGTTCCATGTAGGTGGCCTGCAGAATGCTTTCTTCACACACACACACACACACACACACACACACACACACACTGTAGAGTGGATGCTGTGGCTCATATGGAGGAGCTGTTGAGCTCATGTTTTGGGGTTACACTGCAACAGATTGCAAATTTCTGGAGATTATGTTTCTTCTTGTCCAAGAAAAAGAAATCAAGTGAGAATACTACATGTGAACATTTCTTTCAGTTTAGTTCTACATCATATATATAGGTATGAAGATCCGAATTAGCATATAACATTCCTATTTAGTTCCACATGAAAAATGCATGAACATCTGAGTTAGTATATAGAGTTATTTGGGTATACTATTTTTTTTCTTAGTATATGTCTACTGTAGGTTGCAGGCCAAAAATGGGAAATTTGGCATATATCTACATTTTTTTTTTTTGCCCTCTAGTAGGTGCATAAACTGATTAATCTGTGACACTGAAACTCAATTTACATTTTATTTATTTGTGCTTGTTGTAATGACTTCAAAATGTTTTTGATTCTTTGAATGGTGGGGTTTTGTTTTTTTTATTCTAATAGAAACTGCATGATGATGATGATGATGATGATGATGATGATGATGATGATGATGATGATGATTTCCAAAAATGAGATAGAAACTAGAGGTAATTTAAAGAAAAAAGAGAATCAAATAGTATGAATTAAGATTATAAAATTTACAGATAAGAGCTCTGTATCAACCCTAAACCCTAAATTATAACATGAGTTTCATATTGACATATACTTTTAATGAGTAATAATTTAATAATTTAAAAAAATGAAAAAAGATAATGTCCAGAACTCTTTATTTACAAATTTTATAATCTTAATTCATGATATTTGATTCTCTTTTTTATTTAAATTACCTCTATTTTCTATTTCATTTTTGGAAATCATCATCATCATCATCATCATCATCATCATGTAATTTCTCTTAGAAAAATATATTTTTTAATATATAAAAAAATTATAACCTTGGCTGAGGCTAAGGCTGAGTTTGATGGTGATGAACAAAACCTAACACTTAAGAGAAGAACTTGAGGTGATGAGAATTTTTACCTCTTCTTCTCTCTCTAAACTTTCTCCCTTGGATAGGGTTACTTCTCTTCTGTGCCTCTCTAATATACCATATCCATGGACTCATCTTATAGTTTGAGTTACGGAAGGAATCACTTGTTTCCAAGTAAGAGACTGCTTGACGATAGGAATTTGGATCGAGGCAAAAAAAACCTCTTATCGGATATTAGAATCAATTTCGTACGGAGACTATCTATCTCATGCGTTGACATATTTATTATATGGTTTACTTACAGGTTTTTGGGATCTCCATTTCCTTTCCAAATAAGAGGAACAGTACGGAATTTGGATTGAGGTAAAGACCTTTATTTATTATCAGATATTAGAATTAATTTCGTACAGAGACGATCTTATGAGACGCATTATATCGATCGCTTATGTTCTCAGTTGCATCCAATGGCTTAGGAGAGTAGACGTATGTTTGGTGGATCGCTAAGCTGTATAAACCCCGATGGCGTCGAGGAATTGGCCTGAGCGGGCGAAGAACCCCACGATCCTTTGACTTCCTGCATCCAAATCGAAAGTAAAACCATCTTCCACCCCGTACGGCCCATACGTCTTCTTGTTGTTGCCAAAAGTCAGCGACCTTATCACCATTTCGCCGCGGAAAAAGCCATATCGACCACTTATCCATGTCAAGTATTCATCGCCATCGACATCCAGATTGATCTGCATGCATGCGCAAAAAACATACACGGATGAACGTAACAGCTCTATGCTGCAGCTGCTGTCAGGAAGAGGCTGCCAAGAAACTGGAGGTTGTGGAGAATGATTAGAGTTTTGACTTGACCTCGGAAAGTTGCCCTCCGCTTCCCCCCCACCAGCCGGTCCACCCGTTGCAGCCGTCGTGATGGTACATAATTCTAATGGCGTTCACTGCGAGCCCATGGCGAAGCATCACCTTCAGGATGCGAGTGTCGGGACCTACACCCATGTCCCTCTCGCTCCCGCCGGCGCCACCACAAGGTCCGGAGACGTAGACCTGCACCCAACAGAGCAACCTAATCAGCGTCTTCCGCATCTGTGAGCACAGATGAGACGTCCGTCATCCCATGTTTCTTGGATTGATCTGGAATCGTGTGGTCACAGAATGAACCAAACATCACACGACAACAAAGTGTAGATTTACGACCGAGGGCCTCATGGCGTCCGAAGTTTCATCGCTGTCAGGGTGGTGACTGCCATCTGACTCCGAGTTCTTGCTCGCCCAAGACGTGGTCCACTGGTAGAGGAGCCTCCAACAGCTGCAGACTTTGGAAAATGCCATGACGTTGAAGGAGATCGGAGAGGTTGAGGCGCACTAAAACAAAATTTGAGAGTCTGGGAAAGGAGATACCTTGTACATTCGCTCACGAAATTATCTTCCCTTCGTTCCCCGCTTCTCCCTCTCTTTCCTGTAGAGAAAGCAAGCGAATAAATACTTGGAGGAGTTGATGGAGGATGGAAGGAAGCACAAGTGGAAATAATACAAAGTGCGAATTTTAAAGCTCTGGTCTTCCTTGATAGAGACGACGAATACCGATGGATGGTTTCAGCCCATGACATGGCTATCTTTATAAGCATGTATATATATCCCTCTAAACACCAACTAGAAAATATTCTCAATTAATATTATTGGAAAATATTTACGTATAATATATATATATATATATATATATATATATATGTTAAATGACTAATAATGTGTAATAAATATATGTTAAATAACTAATAATGAGTGATCACATGTTTGTGATTACCGATTCTAACGTCAGATGAGAAGTTTTGCCTAAGGATAGTTAATCACGCAGCAACTAATAAGATCACGTCCGATTTAATAAAAGGAGAAACCCTTTACGTCTCATTTAATAAATTATAATAATACGAGTATAGTATGCCAAAATTCATGATACAGGAAAATTCATCTCGAATTGTAGCTCTGCAAGGAACAAGACATATGACAATAATATTCTTAGAAGGAAATATTCGGCTCATACCATACAATACTTTGTTAGGCATAACTCACTATAATGACCCATCTATTTAATATAACATAGATCAAATTCATCAATGAATCCACTTTTTATTTCGGTTCTAACTCGAGTATAGGAGGAATCGGATCGGACACCCTCACCCGTCCAATCTTCTTGTAGGTCAATCATCGGGCAAGGATATGAATATTCGAACTATCCTACGGGCACCTTCAAACTCTTATACACATACCTTAGGACCGAGTCAGATTAACAGAGATATTATCGATTATCATCATTATTATTTTCGCACTAGAAAGAAAATCTCATATCGCAAGAGCACTACACTACGGACCCACTCAACGAGCACTCAAGTGAGGGTGCACCACTGTCGACACATATCATGTTCAACAAGGAAAGTCAATAATCAATCTTTCCAACCATTGATGCCACTACCTCCGTCTAGACACTCATGAGACTAGTGTCAATCGAATTTTTCATGAATCTTGTTCAATATGTTGATACAGTTGGTCGTGCCTCTACTCTCACAATTAACTTAGTTGGTGCCTGCTATCCCTCAATAGTCAATGGTGTCGCAAACCTCGATAGAATTGCCTCGAGCTATCTCAATGCTAGTAGTAGCCAAGTTGCCTTAATATGTAGATGCCCTGACCAATGGGGTCCCAAGATCTTCGACGATCGAGTTTAGTAGGTCGTGTTGTCCTCATTTAATGGCCCTTGAGTTAGAGGCTTAGTCAACAAATTTAGAATACACCTTGCAGGTACAACTATGATAGATTTTCCAATGCTTAGAAGATATACGCTATAAGTTCTACATGACGAAGATGAGGAGCTTGGTTGGCCTTGCCTTCATCGAATCCCCCCTTGCCTGACATATACAAGAGGAGCTCATCCGCCCAAGCTTTCGACTTCATAACTTGGAAGCATTCAATAATGGAGGAACTAATCTGACGAAACACATGGCAACCTTCCATACTCAAATGGTGCTCTACAGTATATATGATGCTTACTAGTCATAGGTGTTTTGCAAGCCAATCACGTGAGTGATGACACATGTGATATGGCACACACTCTTTTTGCTTATTATTATTATGATATTTACTCATTTTCTATTATTATTATTATTATTATTATTATTAATATATATATATATATATATATATATATATATATATATATATATATATATATATATAATATATATATATATAGTGATGTCCATGGATTTGTGCAATGAGAATCAAATAATGATGAGATCACAATAATGAGACCGATTCGTCTTTAAACACAGACCCTAAATAATCTCGATCATAGGGTACTCGAGAGGGACATCGAGATAACCGGACAGAGTGGTGTACTGTATATCCGTTCATATGATGGATGTGACTGGTCTTATAGCTACTCGTGTGGAGACACTAGGAATACAGTACAGGTGAGAATGAGTTCACTTATTGATTCACTCATAGAATGCTAAATGATTAATGATACATCATTGTCAAACAACAATTTCATCATCCCAGTGGTGTATTTGATCTTTAAACTTGAGATATCAAGGATGTCATATATGAATACTCCACTCTTTGATACCGGACTTATAGGCCTAGAAATTTTAAATCTAGTATAACCGGTCATCGGGAGTAACATCCAACCTTACGAGGGCTATTGAGTGTTGATAGAGGATCATTTGCTCTCGGTGTCATGAGAGGAATATCTCATGTGTTTTTGCTCAAACAAATCCATGGCTAAGGTTATTCAAATTGAGAGAGAAAGAGTTCTCCGGAGAATCCGATTAGAGCGGGACTTGAATAAAAATCATATGAACTTAATAGCATCATGCTCGATATATGGTATATATGGTATTAGATGGATAAGAGACTATATATATATATATATATATATTGAAATCCCCTATATCGTTTGGGGACTACGAGGTAATGAACTAGTACGTTCGTAATAAATGAGTCGAGTGAATTATTATGAAGATAATATTTTTTATTTTTAAATTTCACTTGAGAAAAGAAGTTATGATCAAGGTTAATAAATATCTTTTTATTTTCTGTCATATGATTACTGCAATCATTGTCCAAATACCATACATTTGATGTTTCTTATTAAACATTCATACAAGAGAAGAGTTGTTTGGTTTCATTCTCAATTGAAGTTTGCCTCTTGTTTATCATTCTTCTCTTTGAGAATGATTGGGACACCTTTTACATATGGATCTACAATCTTTTGACTCATGATTGGTATTCTTGCAAATTCTGCAACCTGAATTTGAATCTTTTTGTTGATACTCTTTCTTTTGGTAACTTTGGTCGCTTTGTCCTCTTTCCTTTTTGTTAAATGATCCTCCATTAGGGTTTATATTTTAGATTCTTCTATGAAAAATTCAGTTTCGACTGAAATGCTTATTCGACAGGTTGATTGGAAGATGATGTGTTCATTCTTTCCTCCTGCACTCACTCGAAGGGAACTCATCGATTCAAGAAAAGTAAAGTGGCAAGATTCTTTGATTCTTCTATCGCTACTACAACGTGGCAGGAAGACTTGTAAGAACTTTGCGAACAACCTTTTTTATCTTCAATAATATCTCCAAGACTTATAATCTGATTAACAATTTCAATTACTTTGCCATGTTGTCAAACTCTTCCATGATTTTTCATGCTTATTTTAACTTTTTTTGCATCAAAAATTCATGGATAGATAGATCTATTCACCCCTTATTGAATATATCATACAGCAGTTGCATCCCCCTTTTAATGTTATCCTTGTTTTCCTTTTATTTTGTTACTGTCCTCTTAATTTTGAGGTGGTTCTTCATATGAATCTTAATAATCATAGTGTTCTTCCTCAAAGTTGATAAGGTCAATCCGGAATGGGATTGGCTCTTCTGCCTCGGCCGAGACTGGTAACATTGATGTATTGATGTATTATATAATATGATAGCAGAGTACAAACACAACTTGGATGAGAAGTCTGAGGTAGGAGAAGGCAGCCATGGATCGTCAAGCTGTATAAACCCCGATGGCGTCGAGGAATTGGCCTGCGCGGGCGAAGAACCCCACGATCCTTTGACCTCCTGCGTCCAACTTGAAAGGAGCACCATCTTCCACCCCGAACGGCCCATACGTCCTCTTGTTGGTGGCAAAAGTCAGCGACTTTATCACCAGGTAGCCGCCGCAAATGCCGTATCGACCACTTATGCATGCCAAGTATTCATCGCGTTCATCGTCCAGAACGACCTGCATGCATGACCAAAACATACGCAGATGAACTGAAAGGTTGCTGATAAGTTGGGGGAACAGAACAGGAGGAGGTGGAGAATGATTAGGGTTTTGGGCACTTGACCTCGGAAAGTTGCCCTCCTCTTCCCCCCCACCAGTCGGTCCACTCGTCGCGGCCGTCGCGCCGGTACAGAATTCTAATGGCGTCCACGGCAAGCCCATGGCGAACCATCACCTTTAGGATGTGAGTGCCGGGATCTGCACCCATGTTCCTCTCGCTCCCGCCGGCGCCACCGCAAGGTCCGCAGGTGTAGACCTGCACCCAACACAGCAACCTAATAAGCAACACACAAGATTCTTCCGCATCTGTGAGCACAGATGATACGTCTGTCATCCCATGTTTCTTGGATTAATCTGGAATTGCGTGGTCACACAATGAAAAATGTAGATTTACCACCGAGGGCTTCCTGGCGTGCGAGGTCTCATCAGGGGCCGGGGGCTGACTGCCATCTGACTCCGAGTTCTTCTTCACCCAAGACGAAGTCCACTGGTAGAGCAGCTTCCAACAGCTGCAGACCTTGGAAAATGTCATGATGTCGAAGGAGATTGGAGAGGTCGAAGAGCATCGAAACAATTTAAGAGTCTGAGAAAGGAGATACCTTGTACCTTCACTTACGAAAATACCTTCCCCGCTTCTCCGTCTCTTGGGTTTTCGGTAGAGAATACATTCTTTGGAGTCGATGGAGGATGGAAGCACAAGTGGAAATGGTACCCAGTCTGGTTCTTCCTTGATAGAGACGATGACTACTGCCCATGACAGTTTGGCTCCCAAGCCACAACCTAAATTTACATTTATTCTTCCAAATGAGAAACACACACAAAAAAACACAAACTTGCATTTATCTGCTCACAGAATCTACAGGAATTCATGCTACTTGCACAGGCATGATCCAACTTGAGTGAACAATACGAAATAGGCTGGTTCACTTCAATCCAACATGATCACTAGGGTGGCCACATAACATTGCACCATCACGAGGGCACTACAGAAGAACATATCAAAGAGACGATTAAGCAAGGAAACACTACTAGTCTTGTGACTCCAACAAGGTCCACTATGTATGCTCCTTTTGAAAGATCACCATTTAGCAGCCACATGCAAAATCAAAGAGCTAATCTGGGTCAAGTCATTATGGACCAGGCAATCCTCCCTTCATTTTGGAGTAACGTCTTGATTTGGAGGCACGCTGAATGGTTTGCCTTGTTTATCCCTAATCTGATGTTCAGAAACATCATCCCTTCCATCTTCTGTAATTATTCTGTCCTTTGCACTTGATCCAGCATAAATGAAACTTCCTACAATCACCTAGAAAGCAGAAAGGCATTATTTGATGTTTTAAGGATCAGACGTTCCAAAATGAAATGGGAAGAAAAGAACCATAACACTAAGATTCAAGTAAGTGCATAAATTTAGCCAAGTCAACTGAGAACTATTTTAAGTTCTTCGCCACATAGCTGGTTCTGAATTAGGTTCAGATAAGATGCATATGACAGTGTACTAAATGCCTCGATGCATACAACCAAGTAGCGGAATGAAATAATGAGTTCCAATTATGATAAACAAAGTATAACTGAAATCCTTGGCACGACGAAATGTTTAATCACTATCAGTGCATCTAAAACTAAAAGTGTAAGCCAATAAATGGGTTAGAACTTATTAATTATATCTTAACATTATCTCAGATTTGGGATGACCGATTACTCACTAAACATGTGAAACTTGAATTGAACAAGGAAAATTACACAACAATGGAGCCCAAAAATTAGGACCTCCAGATCTAATACCATGGTTATCTTAGCCACAGTCAATCCATTCTAAAAGCATATGCTGATGGAGAAGACCAAAAAGTTAAACATTCTAATGCTAGGGTCAAAGTAATTTACCTGTACAGGTTTGGCAGCTATGAGTGATCCACCGACAAGTCCACCAATCACTCGACCATAAGGACTAGAAAGAGAGATGCATAGCCCTCTACTTTGGCTACGTAATCCATCATTATTTGTTGGCAAGTACAGTCCAGACAAGCAAAGTATCTCAAAAAGGCCCTATATAATTTGTCAAACCCCATTACATAGTTATAAAAATTGGACCTTGGACCATGACTGAAATGAAAGAGTTTAAGACAGAAAAGTTCTCAAACAGCATTAGACAGCTGAAGCTATCCTATTATTGAGTCGATCCAGGACAACTCAGACAATTACAAATTACTGCAGCATGTAATCACCAAAGTTATCGTAAGAGACAAATAACATGTGATACACAGTGCAAACTCAAATACACTAAAATCCATATTCACTTCCAAACACAGATCAATTTTAGTGGCACTTACCTGCAGTGCAAACTAGCAATGACAACTTCCTGATATGCAAAACTAAAAATTCATATATTTGGCAGATATGGGCAGGCATTAGATATCTCCTGTTAGTAATGAAATGTAATGCAATTTAATCACTAACAAAATGGAAGTTTGCTCTTTGAATTCTAAAAGCATATCGCTGACATTGACAGCTTTTTTTACAATTTAATCACCAATCAATTTCATCCAGATGCTGACGCCTAAGGTGAGTCTACTTTCATCACTTGCATACATTTCAAAGGTTTCTATTCAGTGTATAAAGATTTGTAAATATATCTTCCATTTAATACCAAATATATCAGGCTTTGAAATGCTAAAAAGGAATTACAAAAAATGGAAAAGAAAAAAAATACCTGATGAAGGAATATCTAAAAAAATGAAATTTTGACCTCATAAGTGACCATGATGCCAGAAGTTCCAGGCTTGTGAAGCGTAACTGTGGACACAGCACCATATGCTGAGAGGATAAAAACAGCCCTGGGTCCCTGCTTTGAAAATGACATAATCTTCTCTGAAATGTTCTGCACGAGAATGAAGATGATCATATTAATCACCAATTTTTAATAGCAATTCTTACGACTTCTGCATCTGAAACCCTCAACATAACTATATTTGTATTCCTCTAAACACCAACTAGAAAATATTATTAATTTGTATTATTGGAAAATATTTAATCTGTATCACTAGTAACCCAGGATTCAACCAACCACAAAATTTCCTTTCTTCATGCTATATTTAGCTTAGGTTATTCTCTTGCAGAACTTCCTTATTTTCCCAACCATGCATTTCAGCCATCTACTTCCAAATTCTCTCTCTCAGATGTCAGTTGTCACGCATACACACAAATGAAAATAAAGATTCACTTGACCTCCAAAACTTTGCTATTAGTGTTGTGCATTTCTTTCTCCACATAAAAAGCAAATGGAGTAACTAATTTTCTTTCTGTTTCATCTCTGCTACCATACCACATACCCAGTTTGTATGCATTAGACTTGTTCAAATTCTTTACCTCATCTGATTATTATAGATTTTGTTGCTCTAAACATATTTTTTTAGAAAAATTATTACTTCAGAAATAAATACAACAAAAAATGTTCCATATTCTCTAACCAAGCACGACTTGATTGATATGTAATTTGTTGCAATAAAGTCAAGGACCTTTAAGGGATCACATCCATTTGACAACGTTTGGAAAATCTACAGTGGAAACTAGATCATTTATAAGTATGATGATTGTCATAGCCATATAAAATATTTCTATATCAACAGCATGGGAATTTAGGACTAAACATATACCTGTATGCTTTGTGCAGCAAAAGCATGCATGACAAACAGACAAACAATTTATATATATACATATAAAATAACCAATACCATGTAACAAATAGATCTCACACAAAAACTCTATGAATTCCCAGCCATAAACTTGTTTGACACAAAGTAATGCACCATGTACAGGCTTCTCAGCGGCAGTTTTGGATATGCTGAATAGGAACCACACCGCACATTTATAACAAAAAAAAAAAGATATCCGAGAGGAAAGAGGCAACACATGATAAAAATGAAGCCATAGAATTCATACCTCACCTACTGCAATCATCATGACATGGGGAGTAAAACCAACTCCAGCTGAAGTAACAATCCATTCACCTGTTGCAGGGTGGTAGGCAAAAGTTTTAAGATTCAGTATTATAGATTGCATCCTAGATGTAGAGTACCAAGAGATTTTATGAGTATCTCATTGCCTGCCTAATAAAAAATAAAAGTCAATGCAGAACACATGCCCTTTAATCAATAAAGGTGAGTGCAACAACACAGCATTTAAAGCACATATTGACAGAATTACTTACTAACAGATAATTGAAAAGATGGAGATTGTCAAAGGTTGCATGTGGTATGCAGATCAGTAACAGGTCAGCTTTTACCCAAAACCCTGACTTTCTAAAACATGCAATCTCTACCAGAAACACGATCATTATGAAAAAGGAGAACCTTTTACAACCCATTCAATAAATTATAACTATGTGAGTTTATACTATGCGAAAATTCATGATCCTCCAATTCACCAAAGCATGTTAAGAACAAAGAACTACAGGACATTGAGACTTAACTAAATCACATAGTCTGACAGAGGGTAAATCAAAGAAAGAACTATTATAATAACACCAGAATGTCACTGTGTCTGATGGTATTGACAACTATTTCACGAGAATGCACAAAAAATCGAAAGCCTACTCGTTTTTATGGTGTTACTGGTGTTCCCCTTAGTCTTCTTTAGTTCAGCTTTGCTACGGTGGCAATGGATTCACCAAAATTTCAAAAATGAGGATTTTTGCCACCAGGAATACGAATAACCAATAATCGAGCATTTACTCGAACACCTGATGGTTAAAATTCCAAATGGCCTCACAGTGTTACAAGAGTCGGGAAGAATCACTCCTAAACACTAATGCTTGCAGTGCAACCACTAATCACCATTTCGTTCGATATAGTCACGGAACAATGCAAGATTCCATCGAAGGAGAGATTTCTCTACTCACCAAGCCGCCGACTGCCCGGCGGTCTGCCTCTTCGCCGCTCATGTATGGAAGCTTCGGATCCATCGCACCCATACCCTCGCGGCTTCGCCTCCTCCGGCTCCTCCTGGCCCGCTATCGCGCCGAAACCGCCACCAGGGAGGGACGATTCCACCGAGCATGTCACAGAGCTGGCGCCGTCGGAAGGCGCTGCCGAGCTCGCTGCGGATTTCGGCAACGGCGGGAAGCCCGGGGGAGCGGTGCCCACCAGGTCGAGGCGCGGAGTTCCACCCATGGCTAGAATGCGAAATGAGGAGTTGACAAGGACCTGCAGACCTACAGATGAACAAAAGAAAACCACCTCTTACCCTTCCTTTTCTCTTCCTCCTCCTCCTCCTCCTCGTACGCCCGCGCTCCGTGAAAATAATCCAAGGATGGCAACAGAAAACAGCGGCACGGAATGGGGCCTTTGTCGGCAGCTGCGGTCTCCAGTTCCGCGAACTGCTCCGCCGCGGAACCCTCGAGGAAATGCTGGTGTGGAAGAGGGCGGGAGAGCGCGCGCAGCAAGAGTGCAAATGGCACGCGGCGGTGTCGAGGCCCGACTCTTCTGACCCCTCTCGCTCTCCTCTCTCTGCAAAAAAGGAAAGAAACGGCACACCACGCAGCAACAAAACGCCATCCTCTGCCTTGGCGGAGACATGAACCAGGGTGTTCCTCCCACAAAAACTATGACGTGTACGCCTAGAAACTTGTGTATATGGGTCCCACGCGTAAATCCCTCCTCGCAAACATCGCCCACAAATGCTACATCACACACACACACTCACACACTATATATATATATATATATATATATATATATATATATATATAATCACAATATCGCAATGATTAAGAAAAGGACATGAACGACATGGAATTAAAACAGGACGACTCGAACAACCTTCGACGCACCATAAAAGGAGACGTTGCCATCAGCAACACAATTCTACCCTAAGGTTGTTTCCGACGCCTGAACTCCACCAACAATCACTCGGGTAGGAGGCAGCGACCTTATTCCACACGGTATGCTCAACATGACTCAGAAACTAAGCAACCTCGGATGCCAATCTCACCAGACACAGCTGCATCATCTAGTAATGTGCGCAACGAAGGCATCCAACTCGGCTCGTGAAGCTCCTCCCTCCGCTATCGCCTCCCTCACAGCTTCCCCTATAACCCTGGCTCGTTCTCTTATCCCTCTCCCTTCGTCGTAGACCATCACTCGCTTGATCGCCTCCTCGATCACCGCCCGCGTCGTCACCTTGTCGGCCCGAGGCGTCCACTCTCCGACCGTGACACCCGCCTTCAGGTGCCCCGTCACCAGCGCCGCGATCGTCGGTTGGTCCGAGTGCATGGGCCACGCTATCACGGGCACGCCCATGCACAAGCTCTCCATGCACGAGTTCCACCCGCAGTGGCTCACGAACGCGCCCGTCGCCGGGTGCGACAGGATATCCAGCTGCGGCGCCCACCCCCGCACCACCAGTCCGGTCCCTGCCACCTTCTGTTCGAATTCCGGTGGCAGCTCCATCCGTCGGACGTGTCCGTTGTCCTCGGCGGCGAAGATGTCTCCCCTGTCGGCGTCTCTGACGACCCAGACGAAGCGCTGCCTGCTAAGCAACAGCCCGTTCGCCAGTTCCTCCACCTGCTCGTCCGCCATCGCAGTAGTCGTCCCGAAAGAGACGTAGACGACCGACGCTGGCGGTTGCTTGTCCAACCAATATAGGCATTCGTGTGGCTGTCGACGGCGGCCTCCGTCGATGACTGCCATCGGACTCAGTGGCCCGAGGGTGAAAATCTTCCTGTCTCGATGCTTAGGTTCCCGAGCTAGAAGGTCAATGAACTCGCCCTCGATAGGGCGGCAGGTGTTGAGCAGCCTTCCGGCGCTGGAAGTGTTCTCGTCCATGCGGCGCCTTGCAAAGGCCCCGAACTCTTCGGTGATGATGCCGTCCAAGGGAGGGAGGGCCAAGCCGCGATCTCTCAGCTCGTCGGCGGCCGATGGGCGATCGTAGAAGACTTGGAACAGGGCCGGGAGGCAACTGAAGTTGTATGACTCCGCGTTGTGGAGGGCGGCGGCCTCGACTGCGGCGAAGGAGGCGAGGGAATCGTGGACGACGACGACGCGGCGGGAGGAGGCGGAGAGGGAGCGGAGGAGGACGGAGATCGGTTCGTCCAGGTGCTCGAACGCGTCGAACATGGGCTGGAGGTGGGCAGGGAACCTGGTCGTGGTGGAGTTTCGGTCAGGAGGCGGGCTAGGGAAAGCAGGGATGGGGAGCTCGTGGAAGTGAAGCCGGGAGTCTCCGCCCCAGGCAGGGTTGACCCTGGATTTGGCCTGGCGGATGTGGATGGCGGAGGTGGCGAAGTGAACGGAGAGGCCGGGGCGGCCACAGAGGAGGAGGGCGAAATGGTGGAGCTGGGCCAGGTGGCTCTGCGCCGGTAGGGGGACGACCACCACCACCACATCTTGAGCTTCCTCTTGTCTTGCTGCTTCCATCGCCTCCTCCGGTCGCAAGTCAATGGTGGAATAGTCTCTCTCTCTCTCTCTCTCTCCTCCCTTACAGATAACAGTTTCACTACGGCTTCTCTGATATTAATAGAAATGACAGGTCCATCAAGCATCCATCACCCGGTACGTCAGTACCAACTGCAATGACTATTCCATCAGCAATGAGATTATGAATAAGATCATAATGGTGTGGGTGACAGTGCTTTGGTTTGTAAGCTTTTACCTGAAGAATGAATGCAATTCTCATGAGAAAAGACAAACCTGAAACGTGAAGAACAGGGCATTGATTGTTGGGAGGCTTGTAACCACAAATTTTTAGAACAAAAAAATGATTTTGAAAGTGTTTTTACTTTGAAAACAAAGTAAAGATCATTGATGATATTGATTGCCACTTGTTAGATGATTTGAACCCCATAAAAAGAAAAAAGGGGGTTATACAGGGTCACTTTACCTGAGAAAGCATTATAAAGATCAGAAAATGGTGGCAATGACCAAATCTATTCAGGTCCATGACAATATCAATGTCCACGTATAAATGGTTATTATGATCTATAAGGTAATGCATCCAAGACCTGTACTTTGTTACACCACAGAAATCTCTATAAATCTCCTTTTATCTGCCTAAAAGAATTAGAACATATGTAACATTGTTCCAGAACTCATGATTTCCATCATTCCTTCACACTCTGATAACAAATAGAAAGAAAGCCGGCTTTTGGCACCAGGTTGAGACAGCCCTTTGAATTTAGCTCATAAGAACTTGGTAGCTGCCCCCGATGACCAAGAATGATTGCCAGTGTATCCCTTAAGCTAGAATATTTATTCGATATCCTCGATCGCCGATCAGATTCTGGCATCGCAGTTCTGCGAAGCAATGCGGTGCAGCTGGTGCAGGATCAAAGTTTTAACCATCGCTGTTTGACCGATACAAAGTGCTCTAACTTCAAACTCTTCCCATTGGAGAAAAGGGTGCATCCAGCAAAAAAGATGTTGGTTTCACTTTTCTTTCTTCACTTGCAGCGGCTTCAATCAGTCGCCAGACTTCTTCCTCGAGGAGTAATTTCAATGAATTAGAATGTGACTTTTGCCTGTTCTTCTCCTGAATAACAGCTGAAGCAACATCGAAACCATGCAATACGGCAATGCAGATCGAGAATGCCTGTAAAGTTGATAATCGTGCATGGAAATCAACAAGATATTGTCCTTTCCCATCAGCCATTATTGATAGTGCAGGCACCTTTTCTTTGCTTCCCTGTTTGCATGCACGAATCAAGGGTCACAGTATTAACAACACAATTCTGCCCCAAATTAACAATATTCACAGAATGAAATCAACCAATAATGTAATAGCAGTCAATAAGCTAAAAGATAATGTTAGAAGAACACTACAATCAATGGTCTTTCAGAAAAATTGCTGAGTTCACACAATATATATTGTAATTCAGGAGTTATAAGCAACTAGAATATTTAGACCATTGATTCCTAAGCAAAAAGTTGCCCAAAAGTTCTGTATGACAAGACTTGCTTGTTTCAATTGGCAATATACTAACCTGAGCAGATTAAAAGGAACAATGGCAGGCATTCCGTAGATGGCCTTCACAGTACCAAATTTGCTTCATTTAATGAATATCTTTCCACCTGATGCTGGAAAGTTCACTGCACTCCAGAATAAAGATGGCAAATTTCCACTAACCAACCAAAAGTTCCTAGATAAGATATCTTGTGATGCCAGCAGTCTGTAGGCTTATAGGCAGCATCAGCGGGACAATTCAATTTTAAGTCATTTTCTGTCCTAGAGAATTGACTCTCAGATGCTTTGAAATATCCCTTGACATTTCATTTGAATTTATCATTATGACATTATCTTTATGGCTAAAACTCCCAGCATATCATGTCTTTATGCCTACAACCCCATAATAGCGGGCAAAACTTGCCACCATGTTGAGGTTGCTCCTTTGAGACCTAAGCGTCCAGAGGGTCATAGAAAAGTCTTCTATGGGTTTTCAACTAAAGGATTTTGCTCATGATGGTTTACAGTCGAACTTCAATGACAATAAATATACACTGCAAGAACATTCACATCCAAGGCAGATGAAAATTGTATCCATTATTTGTAGTTGATCTAGTATCAAATTTCAGTAGAGAAGCATCATGTTTGGATTAAGGGAAGAGATAGAGAGATAGGGGCTCTCATGAGCTATTTATGTTCTTAGCAGACAGAAATAATAATATAAAAGAAAGTAAGACGGAATATAAAATATCTAGAGGGTACACATAAAGATAACGGGGACAAGCAGGGCCAACGAACCAAGAATTTAGCATATAGCAATGTACCAATTAAAAATGATCCCATCAACATGTTTCATACTCATCCAACGCCAGATAGAAGTGGAGATAACTGGACATTTCCACCAGTGAAGTAGGATCCTTAAAATATCGAAAAGAAAACGAAGCCAGCAAGCCTAATTTTACCAAAAATAAAGCAGCCTGACTCTACTTGAACTACAGATTTCAAGTCTCATTTGTAATCATATAATCTAGCAACACCTTTCACACATTCCTGTAACAGACTATAATGCCATAGCAATGTGAATAAAAGCCCATTCTTAACTAGAACTAATTCTCACACCAATTGAACCCCTCAGCCCGAGACAAAGATTTGCAATAAATGAATATTCCATCAAGAAACAACAGATATTAATCATGTCATACCAAACAGATGGCAATGCAGTTCGAAATCTTGAGATTACCGTACCTGAAGAAAAAGAAACATTGACTTCCGACTCTCAAATGTTTGGGAATCCACCCAATCATCAGCATGAGAATTATTGAACACGACAATTGGGCAGCCCATGTCCCAGCCACCACAATCACATCCTCCACCAGACCTCCATCTATCTTGTAAGGTGGACGGACCACCTTCATCGGTATTTGGCAACCCATGTGTGCCACTAGGGGTTATCACCTTGACAGTTGCAGGATTTAGGCAGCTGCAGATCTCCATTTCCTGATCAACAGCAGGATAACTTGATAAATTTTGATTTTCTTTTGAGGTGACTTCTTTTAAACCTTTTGAGCCCTTCCTTCTATCGAAAGGAATTTGAACAATAGTAGTTGCAATCTCAAGTTGCGGATGCAAATCTGCTGGTGACCATGGGCAAGAAGTTGATGCATCTGACCGAAAACTACTGCATGTATTCCGAGTAGGATTTTGGTGCTCCTTTGAATTATCTATGCCTATATGTTTCTCTTTGACTGAGGTTGTGCTGACACTACTGGTCAGAGGATGAGTAGAATCTAAAGAGCACTGAGATCTTTCATCAATCATGATGCTCCTTCTTGCTTGGGCAATGTCATATAGAACAAACTCCATAGCAATCGAGTTATGCAATGATCCTTTTTCTCTTACTTCTGAGCACAAAAAACAAGAAACTTGCATCTGCCCAACCATTGGAGGTGCTTGCCCATCCTGATCTTTTGTCCTGCTGTTGTTGTTTATCTTCTTGTTAGAGCTATGGAAGGTATAAATCCAGTTAAATGCATTATCAGTTTTCCATGTCTTAGCAATAAGAACATCTTCAGGAGCTTTTACAGAGAACTCAAAAATTGGGTTTCCATTCACAGTTTCCAGTTTAAGGATTCCATTAAGGTGAGCAGGTGAAGAAGCTGTGATAAAAGCCTGTTGTCTCTGTAAATTTTCATCCATCTCCATCTGCTGTGCCATAATAGAGAGGTCATTTAGTAAAGATTCGCAAAGCACTTCACTCCTGATTTTTGCAGCTTCACTAGCACTACTTCCAAAATTTTCTTTTTCTAAATGCGATGAATTTTGGAGAGATTTGGTTTTCCTAATGGGACCAGAAGTGTTACTGGGTGGGGTAAGTTGAATTTTTGGGCTGGCATTAAGTAAAGCAATTTCTAACTTAGCTATATTTGACATCCCTACCTTTGATGAAAAGGACTTCGGTAGAATATTTACTGAATCTAGTTGAGAAATGATTTCCTCAGAAATTCTAGGATCAGTTCTTTGATCATGATGAAACTTTTGATCCTTGTGAGATCTTGCTCTTAGAAATTCATTTGCTGCATATGTAGAATGAGATTCTGTTTCAATGCTTTGCAGGGAGATCTCAAAAAGGTCATCTATAGAACTATTCTTTCTGGAGGCAGAAGATGAGCATGATTTATTCAGACTTTGATTCTTGTCAGGAAGATCATGAGATGAAAGATCTAAAAAACCCATAGATCTTGTTGTGTTTGAGTCGGTTGGGTCAACGGATAAAGGATCCAATGTGACATCCATAGAACCAAGAGGTGAATGTTCTTCATGTGAAAACAAAACAGGTTCTTTCAAGCCATGATGATGGAATGAATCAATGATATCAAATGAAAAAAAAGCATCATCACTGCAACATGATTCAACTTTCCTCATATCTCTTAGTTTTCTCATTCTTGATACCTCTTTAGAGCTCCGATACATAGAACCTCTTTTTGGCACTTTATCACTCATTTTTAGAGGCATGATTTTGTAACCGGGGCTGGAAGAATAACTGCGGCCCAGTACTCTCAGATCACTATCCAATCTGTTCAAGTCGTAATATCTAGGAAGTCCTTTTCTATCACATTCTTGTACCTTTTTACTGCTAGAAATGCAAGAACTAACAACTTTGGGCCTCAATCTTACTTGAAAATTGTCTTCAGATTTTAAGCCTCTTTCTTGCCCCATCAATATGATAAGTTGCTGAAACATAAGGGAGTCAAGTTAGGTACCATAAATGATCATGAGATCCAAAACTATTATCATGTACTAATGTATTATAACCATTATGGATGGGCATAATTCTGATCTTGGACTCATATCATAAAATGCATAAAATGGTGGGAGAGCAATATTTGAATGCATGCAACTTGTCCTCCATCTATGTTTCTTTCTAGCACGACATGGAGGTCTAAGTATGTTTAAAACCATTCTGAAACCATGTTAGAAATATCTTCCTTCTGCAGAACAGGCATAATGTAGCTGAACTGTGATGATGGTTAACCTAAGTTGCCAAATAAAAGAAACAATCTTGAGGCTGAAATTTGCAAATTTAGATACTAAGAAAACATAATAAATACCCATTTGCACCGAGAAAAGAGCCATGTAGCAACAGCAGCATTTCAGAAAGCAGAAAAAAATGAAGACAACCCGCTGTCGCTTACAATGCCGAGCCACAGTGCGGGGGCAAAAGGTGGACACAGCTGAAGAAACGTGATTTGGAATCGAATCAAAGCACTAAACCCCACAAAACAAGTAGATTTTCCCCCAAAAAAAACCTTCCTTAATCATAGAAAAAAAAAACAAAAAAAGGAAAAATGTGAGCAAATCTTCATCATCAATAGGAATCTCATCCCAATGCAAAAATAGCATAAGATCTCAAAACTTTACCATACAAGGTAGAAATCACAAAAAGGAGCTATTTTTCTCCCTAAAAATCTCATCTTGTGTCAGAAAACGAGATCAAAGGAACCGGAACCCTCGAATTCTTAGTGCCATTAGTAAAGGCGCCCATCAACAAACATCCTTCACTTCAGAAAAGAATCCCTAAAAGATCCTTAAACACGGAAATAAAGAAAAAGAAATAGGAAAGGAAACAGAGAAATGCGGGCTACCTGTCCTCAGGCGGAGATCTTTTCCCTCGCTTGTTTCGTCTGGTAGAAAGCAAGGATGCGGAATTCTATTGCGGCCTATAGATTGGCTATCAAACAATGGCTGGGATCAAAGAGAATAATATGCATGTCAAGCAAGCCCTTTTTCCCCTTGCTGCGACACACTTCTCGAGGTTTGGTCAAGGCCTTTTACTGTCCGGTTCCGGTTCAGCTTCCCCCTCTGGGGATGCTAATTAAAGCTGAGCTGCTACTAAAATACTCGTTTCCGACGCCCGAATCGTCCTGCTTCACACTGCACTTTTCTGCTGCATGCAATTACTGATTTCTCCTTTCCTAACTTTCTTCCGGTCTTTCATCTTGACCAGAAAATTTGCTTCCAAACGTTCCAAGTAGCAACGGCAACAACAACCGTAGCCTCGATTGGTCATCCATGGCCTGATTTGTCTTCCTTCTCAGTTCATCATTAGGGTATTATAGATCGACACAGAGCCTATTACATTGAAAGGTTCAAATGACTCTTTAGTAAAACCCTAATCGAGGCCAATTCGGTTTAATTTGTTATATATCCATTAATTTATTGGGCCTAACTCGTGGCCCAAAATATTTGGATTGATTTTGTTATATATATATATATATCAAAAGATACTGTTTCCAAGTAATTATGGAACTTTATATGGTTACTATATATTATTATATTATGCTTTCTAAAATAATTAATTATTTCTAATAAGATCTATTATTCTATATCGAATATACTTATATATTTTGATTATTTGTGCTTGAATTAGTTCTTATTTTTCCTATATTTTCTTCTATATTATTTTTGATTAATTGATATTGAATGTTTCCTTCTCATATTCAAGAAAGCTATGTTGGTTTTCTTGACATTGGTTGCAAACCCCTTTCCTCTCTCGCTCAATTCAACGAACACGTCCCCGGCAACTCGGTTCTCGAAGAGTGGAGGAACTGAAACCTCCTTGTGTGGCCCAAGCCGCCGTGATTCCAAACATGGAGGCTTTGGTGGAGGCGCCCGATGCCAGGAACAAGAAGAGGAAGCTGGAAACCGATGGGTTCTAGGACTCCGATTTCTGCAAGCTGCGCCACGCCTCATGGCCTAGAATGTTGTGACCAAGGGCTTGGTTATGGATGCGCGCAATGCCAGGAACAAGAAGAGGATGCTGGAGACCGATGGGTTCCAGGACTCCGATTTCTTCAAGCTGCGCCTCATGGCCAAGAATCTTTGTGATCAAGGGCTTGGATACGGAGGCGATGTTAAATTTCTTCTTCCGGAACTTTCTCCTGGCTCTTTGTCATGTTTCTCTATCAGGTTACTTCTTTTTTTGCTTCCGAGCTGTGGGATTCGGTAGTCCTTTATTTTAATTTCTAAAGCGAAAAAAAAAAAGAGATGTTACTCGACCTTTGGCAATTCTAAACCCCAGAAAACCTTACTAGCATAATAATAACAGGACAAGATTATCTGAACACATCAGGACAAGGTGTTAGTTTCCTTATTGGAGTTGGTATATGAATTTTCATTTCGACAAAAAACAACAATTAGGTTCTTCACATGGAGTCATGCTTTTCTTGTGAATTTATTGAATCTTAGATGTTTGGTTCTTCTTTTTCTTTTTACATCATTGACTTCTAGTCTACAACAGACACTGACAAACTTTTGCACCTCTTGAAATGTATATGAAATTTGATGTAATTGTATAGAGTGAAGAGATCTTTAGAGTCTAAATAAATACATCAAATACAAAAGAGATGACAGTGGAGAATTAATGATAAACCTATCTCCACTTGTTCTTGTTTGGGGTTCACTCTTTTTTGCAATTGTTTCTTGTTAAATCATCTTAACTGGTCTGCTGACTTTGTCCTTGGGAATATTAGAAACTCCTCAGGAGCTTATTTTTCATTGTGATTCTTAATTTTAGAATCGACTCAAGCAATAATTGATGCATGTACCTCAATAAATGGCGAAAGCAACACCTGCTGAAAACAAGACCACGCCCTATCATGCTAATTCATAATCATCAGCCTTGGATCATGACTACCAAGCTAATTAAGCAATTACATTGCTTTAAGCATCTGAAGTTGGTTCTCTCTTTTATCCTTTTGTAGGTGTGTTGTTTCATTCCTTGCTATAAAATGATAGGCTGTCAGCAACAAGAAGCCGTAATGTCCCATCTATTTCGAGCAAGAAATATAACATGATAGGAGGTCTGTCTAGAAATATGACATCGTTTGCTTAACTGATATCTTACATATTCTTGTCAAAACAAGGTGGTTGAACTTGTTTCTTATGCACAACTAGCAAGCTTATAATGATATTGCTTGTATTTAACTGTTGCCCTGTTGACTTCCAAATCAATATGTATAAGATTACAGTTCATTGTCATTTATGTATTCTGTTTTGTTGTTGGTGCTGGTATTGTCATTTTTCTTAGAGGTTGAAGATGATGCAGAATTTTACCCAGGAACTGAGAGGTGATGTGGCCTCTTCTGAGGTGCAAAAATCCATCTGAAATAGAATCTTGTTATGGATTCAATAGTGATGAATTATTGGACAAGCTTCAAGATGATGAAAAACTGAAGGCACAACTTCAATCTGGTGATGCTTCAACTGTTCCAGAAAAATTATGACAAGCTACAAAGATCACAAACATCTCAGACAATTTTTGGAGATAGCACATTTAAAAATAATGCTCAAGTGATGGAAAATGCGAGGTAACTTGTTGAAGCATTTCTTGGAATTATCTTTTAAGTTCAACTTCACTGACCACAAGCTAAGTCTTGTACATTTGAGGTCAAGATATGCATTATTAGAAATAATCTGGAATAATTGCTAACTTGACTCCACTGAAATCCTAGATGTACTTTTCTTTCATTAGTGAAATCTCCTTTCTTAGAAATCAACCGATATATTTGCTAGCTCAACCCAATTGAGCTCCTAGATAGTGAACCTCTTTTGAAGACAAAAATATCAAAGTTTGAGGACAAATACCTCAACTTCAGAAAATTCCCAATTGAGGTCCTAGATAGTGAACCTCTTTTGAAGACAAAAATATCAAAGTTTGAGGACAAATACCTCAACTTCAGAAAATTCAGCTGGAACAATCACCGACTAAACCCCCTTGCAAATTTAGTTTGTGGTCCTTCCAACAAAAGAATATCATGGGCTTGGGCACAAATTCCGCATTCTAAAGTTTGGGGTCAAATTTTCCATCTTTAAAGAAACTTCCAAGTTCATGGTTAAATTGCCATTCTTCAAAACCTTTTAACTTTGTGATCAAATTTTCTACTTTTAAAATTCTTCCAAGTGTGGAACCAAATTCCTCACTCTGAGAAATCTTAAATGTAACCCGTGAAGAATGTACCAAGGCGTCACATATGACTAAATCTTTCGCATTCTGGTACATGATTGATGCCAATTTTGAACAAAAATCCTATTTTTATGCTACAAATTCTTCATATGATTGATGTACCTTAGAGGTATAGATTTGATTTAGTCTTGCGAGATAAGAAGCAAGTGATAAAGGTTTGGTTTCATGTGTGTCATGCATATTTTATCTTTTAGCACTTCAATATGAGTTCTCTCAATCAGAAAATTCTTGGCATCTCATGGGGAATTAATGATAAATGTAGGCGATCATTTAACGTAAGGTTTATCATTTCGGGTACCGAACTTGTCTTCATGATCTGTCAGACCAGTATATAACAGTCAAGATGAAAATGAGGGAGAAGAGGAAGGAGCGGTGGAGGAATAGAGGAGGAAGGAGGAAAGAACGAAGAAGGAAGAAGAGGAAGCGGTGGAGAAGGAAGAAGAAGAAAGAAGAGGAGGAGAAGCAGCAGCGGCATCATACATGAGAAGAGGGCTTGCATTCACGAGCCCTAATTTGTTTTTTTTTTTCTTTTTTTAACACTGAGTTAGACAGGGCCCCACCACTTTTTTGTTTTTTATTATTTTAACCAGATCGTCCAAAGCAGGGTGGTCTGTGTATCAGCCCATGCTCGGACTGATACATACCATCTGTACCATACCATTTTGGGCAGTACAGCAGTCCTTGATTGAACGTCTCCAGCCATTATTAAATAAAAACCTTCACTGGTGAAGTCACTGAGGTTGTTTACAGACATATATATGTAAACCTTAAGTCTCTTTTAAGGATAGATTTATAATCCCACAATTAACTAGTTCAAGAAAAAAAAGAATGCATCCTGTCTCAAGTGAAAATAGTCGATGAAGTTTCCATTTTGGTACCAGCATGGGTAGACCTCGTGTATTTAAGGGTTCAATGTCCTCCAGGTCTCTCTCCTTAAGCTAGCAACTAGGCACATAGATGAAGCTTATTTCTATCTCAAGAGTTATATTTGGGCATGTTTCTTGTGATATTACAGCAGCAGCAAACTACCAATGATCAAGGATTAATATGACATTTTCTCTCTTTGGTGATGTTCTTTGCTTTTTCTCTGCTTAGATCCTGTTAAACATTTAATTGACATATGGTTGATTGCTTGCTAGTATTACATGTTATTATTGGTCAAGTTGATTTCCTGTTGATAAATATTTCTGGTTTCTATAATGTTGGAAGCAATATATATATATATATATATATATATATATATAGTACACTTGCAATATACAGTCTGATGATGCAATAAAATAACGGTTGTATCCCATATTAAATATGCAAGTTTCTTTGGCTTAAATGTTATTTAGCAATTAATTGATATATTGTTGATCATTTACTAATATTGCATGTGTGATTAATTATTGAATTGTTTTCTGGTTGCAATGTGAAAAGATCTCTTTAAATGCTTCCAGTGCCCATAATATGGGAATATAAGTATGAGCTACTAGTACACTTGCAGAATGCATGCTGGCAATGTGATAGCATTACAACTGAATCCCATATAAATATGCAAGTTGAATTCAAAAACATACAAGTGTTATACGTCTTGATGATATAATAGCATGACAGCTGAATCCCATATGAAGTTGAATTATGCAAGTTTGGTCTAGCTTTTTTTTTAATTTCAGCCCTCAGGTTTGATCTGAAACTTTTGTAACTATGTTTGAATTTCTTAATATGTTAGTCAATTACATTAGATCATACTAGGTTGCAATGTAATCTAGGTTCTGTTTTGAATTTTATGTATGTTGCATGTCTGAAATTTGAATTCTCAGAGCGTATTTTATCACAAGCATCCATCTCATCGAATTCAATTTATCTCAGCTATTATTTGAAATATAATTAATAAACCTTTTCTGTATCTATCAATGTAAGATTTTAGATGGGTTGACAACAGCACAAACTTTAGCAATTTTAGGTGAAAGCTTGCAATTGTTGTTTCTTTCCTACGTTATCTTTCCTTTTTTTTCATTTATTCAATCTTCTTTCCTCCTAGTGAATGATTGAGTCATTCTAATCCATGTGACTTTGGAAGTTTGGACTGAAGACTGTTCAAAAGGTTCAGCACAACACAATAGCACAGTGCCCCTCTTGTTGTATTGGGTTTGCTGCATTTGATTCTCTTCGAGAACATACTGGTGGATCACGTAACAGGATTTACCTAACAAAGTCCCCTTCAGAAGACGAAACGTTTGCCCGTAATTGTTGCCTCATGTTGGCCATTAACTAGGATTAATTATTGCAAAACCCTTGTTGACTTTTTTCATCTACTTTCTCCAAACTTAGACTGAATTAATGGATGGGCAGATGCAGGTTAACTTGGAGCATCATGCTCCCCTACTATATGTTTCTATAAGACCCAGATAAGCATATGCATGAACTGGCAGAAAGTTATTAAATATGAAAAATAAAACTTAACTTTGGCAACCAGAGTGAGATATAAATTGTTCACATACATGGTTGTCAAACCAAGGTTTCCCTCCTGTTTGTTCTGTATCTCTCTTTCTTTCCCTGCTTTGGCTCCCTTCTTTACAGGATGGTGTCTATGTCTGAGCAAACTTCTCTGCAGCTCCCTGTGCTGGACATCTCTCAACCAGTGCTGACCACCTCCCTCTCTTCGCTGTACCAAGCATGCAAGGGCTGGGGCTTCTTCTACATCACCAATCATGGCATCAACAAAGACCTCTACGACCATCTTCGTGCTCTCGCTCATCAAGCCTTCAACCTCCCATTGGATGCCAAGCTCAAGATAGGGCCGTTGACTGCGGTGGGCACTTACACTCCTCACTTCATAGCATCGCCATTCTTTGAGAGCCTCCGAGTCTCAGGTCCAAACTACCTTGCATCAGCAAAGGGATCGAGCGATGCCATCTTTGAGCAACCTAACGTCGAGTTCTGGTGAGTATAGTGTTAGTTTCTCTGTTCCATAGTTGTCATGTTCTTGTGTTGAATGCAGTCTTGCTTCTTATTTGGCAGCCACATATTGCAACAGTATGGGGAGGCCATGGTAGACCTATCTAGGAGGATCTTGGCAATCCTTTTGATCTGTTTGGGTGATGGAATTGAGACCAAGTACTATGATTCTGAGTTCAGTGCGTGCCATGGATATCTAAGGATAAACAACTACTCGAGACCTGAGGAAAGTAGCATGGACGAGGTGGAAGGGCTCGGAATGCACACTGACATGAGCTGCATAACGATACTGTATCCCGACGAGATGGGTGGGCTTCAAGTGCGATCAAAGGAAGGTAAATGGGTGGACATAATGCCGGTCAAGGGGGCACTGGTTGTTAACATTGGAGACTTGCTGCAGGCTTGGAGTAATGGACGTTTACGTTCGTCTGAGCACCGGGTGGTTCTGAAGCAAACGGCCAACCGGTTTTCACTTGCCTTCTTCTGGTGTTTCGAGGATGAGAAGGTTGTGGCAGCACCGGAGGAAGTGGTGGGGGATGGGGGGAAGAGGCTCTACAGGCCATTTGTCTGCCGAGACTACATCAAATTCCGAGAGAACAGCGAGCGAGGAAGGTTCGACAAGGTCGGCTACACGGTCGGCGACTTTGCTGCAACACAGGATGCATGATCCAGAGAGACTACATCAAAGCCGTTTGTGTGTCTGTGTATGTGTGCGCACCAAGTTGTTACTGCTTGTTCAGTACATTCTTTAATCGATGGATTAGTAGTTAGATTTTCTTAGGATATGAGCATTCTCTCATCTTTCCATTCCTTAGGAGTTTGTGGTCAAGATTGATGCCACCTCCCACAGATAGATCTGTCAAGTGTTGACTTTTGTGTGGGTGTCTAAGTCCACCTGAGTACTTCCTCTCCTTCCCGGAAACAGCAGGAGATGAGATTGTTAAGGTGGCTGAGACATTATTTACTTGCAAATTGTGGTGCTCAACGTGCATTCAGTGCTTCTCTTACAATGCTGACAGAGTCCATCGACAACAACTCATTAAACTACACAATGCACGACATGTAACTTGTGCAAGTAAACATGCAAAAGATAAACTGAGTGTGTTCATTTCTTGGCTTCTTTCATGGGCCAAAAAGCATCTCTCATATTGAAATGTCAACGTGATTGCTTGAAGCACTACAAAAGTGATTTGTCCAATGCACAAGGAACAAAGTTGGAAGCTCTCCCATCCCATCCCATGTGAGGTTGTGAAAAAGTAGCTTTCTTCAAGATTGTTTGTGATGTATACGAGTGTCTTTGATTGAAATGGTCGGTCCACTAACTTTAGGATCGAAATAGATGATGATCGCAGTAATGATAATGATAATGATGTTTATTTGTGCTAATAATAAGTATTGATGGGTGACAATAACTTGAATATTTTTGAATTTACATGAAATATTCTTTATTTTGATAAAAAAAAAAACTATTTTTATTTTTATTTGATAGTGACGTGACAATTAAATTGTTGGAATTATATAAATCTTAATTTCATATATCAATTTTCTTTTAATTAGATGTCCATGTATTTTCTCAAAATACTTAATATATATACTAATATTTTTTTATTTAAAAACCATTAAAAATTGATAAATTAGATTCGAACTATATATAATCTAACTTTTAAAAACATAAGAATATTTCAATGTTTACTCTAATATTTTCTAACAAGGAACACTGTAACTTAAGATTCTTACGTCACAGTCAAATACTTTTGGTCATTCATCTCACCGAGCAGTCACCTCTCCATGAAAGGTAAGGAGAAGAAGTAGTGCTTTACCGGGTCAAGTAGAGGAAGAGAACCAACGGTTCACATCGAGGATGTTTGACCACCACACAGCCACACCGTCCACTCTCTTTACCTCGTATAAAGCTGCATGCCTTCCCCCTGTTCTCTCCTCCTCCTCTTTCTCATGGCTCTTCGCCACTCCTCCATCCTCTTCCTCTTCGCTTCCTTCCTCCTCTCCGCCGAGTTCATAGCCGTCGACGCTCAACTCTTCATCCGAGGTCCGTTTCGTCTCATCGACGGCCCCTTTAGCCACTTCGCCGAACCCTCGGACGGACCCGACGACCGAGGGCTGCAGAGGTACATCATTCACGTCCGACGCCCGGAGGGCCCCCTCTTCACCATCGCCACGGAATGGAGGAACTTTTACGTGTCCCTCTTGACCAAAGCCAACGCCCAGTTCTCGTTGCAGGGTGATGACTCCCCCGTCTCCCGCATCCTCCATGCCTACCGCAATGTGATGACCGGCTTCGCCGCCATGTTCACCGCGCTTGAGGTGGAAGCCATGTCCAAGCTGGACTGGTTCGTGCACGCGTACCCCGACCGCACCTACGACCTCCTCACCACCCACACGCCCGAGTTCATGGGCCTGCGAGACCCCACCTCCGGCGGCGGCGGCCGCGGCGGCGTGTGGAAAGAGTCCAACATGGGCGAGGGGGTCATCATCGGCGTGCTCGATAGTGGCGTCACGCCCGGCCACCCTTCCTTCGATGACAAGGGCATGCCCCCCCCGCCCTCCAGGTGGAAGGGCCAGTGCGACTTCAAAACGTCCGCCTGCAACAACAAGCTCATCGGTGCGCAGTCCTTCATCCGCTCCTACGGCCTCCCGGCGGTCTCGGCCGTTCCCCCTGTGGACAACGAGGGCCACGGCACCCACACGGCGAGCACTGCGGCCGGGGCGCCCGTCGACCATGCCGACGCGCTTGGACACGCTGCGGGCGTGGCAGCCGGGATGGCTCCGCGCGCCCACGTCGCCGTGTATCAGGTGTGCGACCGCGGGCGCTGCGCTGGCGCGGACATACTCTCCGCCATGGATGCTGCAATAGAAGATGGGGTCGACGTGATCTCCCTCTCCGTCGGAAGCGCGCCCGCGCCCTTCCACGCGGACCCGGTGGCCATCGGCGCCTTCGGCGCCATCAAGAAGGGGATCTTCGTCAGCTGCTCCGCCGGGAACTCAGGGCCGGGGGAGTCCACCCTATCCAACGAGGCGCCGTGGGTCCTGACGGTGGCAGCAACTTCCACGAACCGCACCATCAGGGCCACCGTCAAGCTCGGCGATGGCCAGGAATTCGACGGGGAGTCGCTGTACCAGCAGCCGCCCGATTTCGGCTCCAAGAACCTACCTCTCGTGTGGGCCGGCGACGGCAGCAAGATGAACGCCTCGAAGTGCCGAAACGGCTCCTTGGACGGGTTGGACGTGCGGGGGAAGGTAGTGCTCTGCGAGCGCGGCGGTAACTCCAGGATCGACAAAGGCAAGGTAGTCCAAGGGGCCGGCGGCGCGGGCATGATCCTTATGAACGAGCAGGTGGACGGATACAGCACCCTCGCCGACGCGCACGTCCTCCCGGCGTCGCACGTTGCCTACGCCTACGGCTCCAAGATCAAGGACTACATCAAGTCCTCCTCGAACCCGACCGCCGCCATCGTCTTCAAGGGCACGACCATGAATACTTCCCGCGCGCCGGCGGTCCCCTCCTTCTCCTCCAGAGGCCCCAGCAAGGAGTCCCCGGGGATCCTGAAGCCGGACATCGCCGCCCCCGGGGTGAGCATCCTCGCGGCATGGCCCTCCACGCTCGGGCAGGGGTCGCAGCCGCATCCAACGTCGACTACGAAGCTCACCGGGGCCGTCTTCAACATGATGTCAGGTACGTCCATGTCCTGCCCCCACGTTAGCGGAGTGGCCGCGCTGCTGAAGAAGGCGCACCCGGGCTGGTCGCCTGCCGCCATGAAGTCGGCAATGATGACCACTGCTTACGCATCCGACAACACCGGGCAGCCGATCGTCGACGAGAGGCTCCTCCCGGCAGGACTCTTCTCTTTTGGCGCCGGTCAAGTGGACCCTGCTAAGGCCCTCGATCCGGGGCTAGTTTACGACATCGACCCCGACGACTACGTCCCTTACCTCTGTGGCCTGGGTTACACCGACGCCCATGTGCGATCGGTGATTCACAGTTCGGTGAGTTGCTCGTTGGCGAAGCGCATCACCGAGGGAGAGCTGAACTACCCGTCCATCTTGGTGCCTCTCGGTGGGAATCACCCTACTGCAGTCGTATTCTCCCGGACGGTAACCAACGTCGGCGAGGCGCACGAGACGTACTCGTCAGAGATCGATGCGCCGGAAGGGGTGTCAGTGCGAGTGGAGCCGACAAGCCTCTCGTTCACTTCTGTAAACGAGAAGAAGACCTTCAAGATCACATTCGAAAGCAAAGGCGGTGGTGGCTCAGGCAATGCCGAGGGACAGCTGAAGTGGGTTTCAGGGAAGCATGTCGTCAGGAGCCCCATCGCCATTAGCTTCAAGTAGTATTCATGCAGAGTGCAATTTGCACGTATGTAGAGCATTCTTTTGAGTCGGAGATCACAGAAGAATGGCATACAGAGTTAGATAGATGAACAATATGAATCATTCAGCATATGAATGATATATCAGATGTTATCAGATTCTTCAGTGACATGAATCTTACAGGAACATGCCAAATATAAATAAGATATAGAACTCAGATGTGATGAACACCTCAGTGATTAACACCATTTCCAGGGTATTATTAACAGTACATCTTAAGACCCAAATGCATACATCTCAAGCTTCTTTAGGTCTCCTCCACAGCATTACACATGAGGAAAGACAATAGAATTAGTAGAAACTATTGCAGTAATTAGGTGTAATGCTGTGACTGATAACAGTAAAAAAACCACACCAGGAACATTAATAACAAGGCAGAGGACAAGGTCCATTCCCCCCTTTTCATATTGCATAGAAATGGATTTGGTTGACTGAAATGTTGCTCAACATATATATCAAACTATGAACAAGGAATGTCACCAGTCAGCTGAGAGTTCAAGCCACAGGTCAAATATAGTTTCTTCCACCAAGTCATCTAGGGCAGTATCCCATATCTCGACAACGATGTTCTCGGTCTCGAACTGAAGGTCCATCCAACTTCCACACTCCCAGTCCTTTGTTACTATTTGATCTGATGTGTTCGGTAAGCACATGGGAATATGCATTTCGATTCTCTTGCTAACTTCTTTGATTAACCTTTGTCCTACTGGAGCCTGCTTGAGGTTGGATGTGATCAAGGATACCCAAGGAGTACATTTGAAGAACTTCGCCTGTATCTCTTCAAGGGCTTCATTGATGCAGTCAAATAGAAGCTCTGGATCATCTATGTGTGGAGAACATGACATTCCTACTTCATCGAGTAAGGATGACTCGAGTAGTTTTTCTGCCAAATGCCATCTCTCTGAGACGATAGAGCCTAACCCTGAGGCTTGCAACACGGTTTCGACATATTTAAACCTAGCTTGTCTGCCTTCAGAGTAAGTCCTTAAATTGACTCTTGCATCTTGTGTTGGAATCATAGCTGCAAATTAAGCATAACATCAATCAGTTCCCGTAAAAATGAGAAACTAGGGATGAGTAAATGACGACATAAAAGATATTCATATTGTGTCAGATCATACAGTGCTCTACAGCTCTGAACTTAGGACTGGTGAATTCTGCTGGGATGAATTTTTCAAGAACAGATACTGGACTTGATCGCCCTGGCTTCCCGATAGTGCCTTCGGGAGACTCTAATTTTTCTCTGAGAGAAGATCTCGGTGAGAATCCAGATTGCGTCACAGTATGTGATTCTACCTCTGACATACCCTAGTAGAACAAATGGCATAAATACATTTGAGGAAGCACAAATTGTTCAGACAAAAAGAAACAAATAATACAACTTACTAAAGCTCCGTTGCATCGTTCACATGCAACATTAGATTCATAGCTATTTGGCTGCAAGGACACGTCTAACATGTCAGTCAATAACTTGCTTGTTACATCGACTGTGTCCATATTTTTTTGTGCACTTCCTGAAAAGTTTTGACAGAGTTCATTCTAAAAGAAAGCACAGGAAATTATCTAAAAGGAAGCTCAGTTACATATTTAAGTATTACCTTCATGGTTCAAGTCTGATCCAATACACAATCCATCCTGCATGTGGTTATCAGTGAGCTTGGCTTTCAAGTCAAGCAATGTTATTTCATCAATTTGATTGCTGGAAGAGCAAGATGAGATCTCCAAGATTTGTTTCAGTGGGCTTAAAGAATTGGTTGCATCTTCTTGATTGAACTGCTGTAATGGGAGAGATCCTGTCAATTCAGATGGAAAGACAAGCTCCTTGTCACTTCCGGGAATCACTCTCGGAGATAATACACTGTACCCTGGGATAGAAAGCAGCCTCCCCAAAGATCTTGAGACATGGGCTGTTCGCAAACTAGCTGTTTGATCTCCAATATCTAGCAGGTCAACAAGGTGTTTCTTGCCTTCTTTATAGATAGGAGAACCAGGTTTTATGGCAGAATTACCACTCCTGATGTTAAGTTCATGTACTTCTGGATTAACCTTACTGTCCTTTCCCTTGGAAACGGGCAAAACTTCAGAAGACTTTTCCATGCTTGATATTACACCCTCATTGTTAAGCAGCTTATCTCTGCCACCTGAAACTTTGTATCCAATTGGAATTCTGTGTAAAACACCATCCCTGGAGATCATTCTTCCTTCTTTCCTGCTCCCACCAATTATATGTTTGAGCCTTCTTTTAATTTCTCTTAGAGAAAAATGGGATACAGCTCTATCACCCTCTTCCTCATGCCTTATTTTATGACGTGATTCAGGTGAAAAGCTCAGAGTATTCATGATATCTTCTCGTGTCCTCATTGGATTGGTCTTTGAGACAACCACTCTATTCGTAGTTTCCAAATTCTGACTGTTCTTTAATGATTTGGCCTCCTTTGGCTTGTCCTTTTTCCAGAAAAAGCTGTATCTACTTTGCTTGTGAAAGAGTTCATTATTGTCAAAGTCATGAAATTTCCTTCGTCTGACATCTTGCTGAACTTCTGAATAATTTTCAGATACCATCTTGGCCACTTTTACAACTTGAGTTTTCTGACGATCTTCAATTTGTTTATAAAAATGTGAATTAGGATCTTCTAGGAGCTTCAGCACTACTTCCTTATTTGAATCAAGGATTTCCAATGCATCCATAAACTCTCTCGACCGAACAGCCTTATTTACAATATGTTTCTCATCAAGAGATTCCTGATTTGCAATAGCCTCAAAAAAATCAGCTAGTGCTTTGTAAAGAAAATACTCTTTTTTATCAAGCTGGGAATCAAACTCATCAGGATGGTCACTCATCTTCTGAACAACAGCTTTCATAGCAAGACATAAGTCAATCTTATTATCATAATCAACCTGCATTTCTTCACATCCTTTGAAGTGAGTGTATAACTTAACCAAAAATGCAACCAGATCAAAGCTACGGGAAGATCTCTCAGTTAGAGTAAAATTATCAGACAGCTGATCGTTCAAGCTTGCAGAGCCAGTTTTTGTCTTACTTCTTTCTCGAGGAATGTTCTTGGAGTGGGTCCCATCTCCTGAGATCAGAATATTCTTTTCTTGATGATCTCGTAGCATCTCTTCCTCCATAAGTACTTTGACACTAGCAAGACAAAGATCCACTCCCTTTGCTTTGGTCTCCATAACATTCTGCGAAGTAGGTTTAATAAATCATTTTCTAACTTGGTTTTCAATGCTAAGGCTTTTCAGAAACCCAAAGAGATTCACAACATGCATGAACTACAATGAACCTAACTTTGATAATATGAGAATGGCCTTCATATGGAACTATTATTGGAATGGATACTATACACAAAGTCATAACGAGTTCGTTTGATCCGCAAAGTCATAATGAGTTCATTTGATCCGCAAAGTCATAATGAGTTCATCGAATACCATATCCAAAAAGTTAAAAATCTTAGATGTATTTCCAACTGTCTGATGTTTTGCATTATATTGATATTAATTTCAGCTTGATAGTATGATAATCCTTCAGCATTTCAAATAACCTGACAGTTTCTTTACCATCGAATATCCATGTACATTAATATTGAAAAAGAATAAAAAGAAATCCCCTCTAAGAAATTATGCATCAAGTTACTCCCATTGCCCCATGAGTAATATTAACCCTTCGTACTATAACGGATGAAATAAAGTTTTGCTCATTAGCACATGGTAACACCAAAATAGGTCAAGTGTATCTACAGTAATATCACATAAAAACTTTAAGAGGTTTTATATGCTTATGTGAAACTTACCTTGCAATAGCATTCTATATGGTGTTAAAATCAACAAAAAATTTAAGAATAATAAAAACAATTATGATTGAGTTCAACATAGAGCATTACTTGAGATGAACATCAAAGAACTGCTAAAAGAGAAATTACTTTTGAATAGGTGAATCATTCATTTAGAAAAGAATTTTATTCTTCATGTACAGGTTAATTTTGCTTTCAGTTAATAGAATAAGAATAAAAGAAGTAACATGTGCATACATACCAAACCTGAGAGTAGTGGGGTGTGTCTCAGTCTAAAAAACCACATAATCCATTTTCAAGGTTCAACCAAGCATAATTTTGAAGACAAACAAAGAGAAAATAAAAATCTAAGAGAGTACTAGCAGAGTGTGTCCCCTGACAAATAACAATAAGAATAATCTGTATAAGAGATTAGACAATCAACGAAAAGCATATCAAGAAAAAAGTATGCCGACAAGCAGTGAACAACGAAAAGGGGTAATACAGTAGAAATAAAAGCCTTGCAGCTAAAAAAGTAAAAGGTACCCCAATCCACATTCTGATTCAACCTGGCATATTCAATGATTTGCAATACAATACAATCTACATTGACTAGAACATAAAAGACTTAATCTCCTAGACCATTTTGATAATCACCTATGAGATATGCATGATATCATAGACACTAATGACTATTGTGTCAAGCAACCAAATACAGAATTTTACTAGTCAACAGAAGCAATTAATGTGTTCAACATGTATTAGAATTCTGGAATAGACTGTACTTACATTAGCATCTTTATATTTGCCTTCATAACTGCTGTGCATGCCAACTTTAATTTTTGAATAACCATTACCTGCGTTAAATAATACAGAAACTTCAAACACCAAAGCTAAATAAAAGAAACATGTTTATCACTAACAAACTAAAAAAATTGTCCAAGGAATTGACATATTTAGTGCTCATCATGGAGCAACTTGAAGATTATGTTCTCCGACAATAGGGTACTTGGAGCAACTTCAAAGTAACCATACGATAAAAGTGCAGTGGTTCTTCAGGGAAATGCATTTTGTGATATTACATCTCATCCAGGAAACTGCAGTGGTTTGATGATGATATTTCAGTCAAAACAATTCCTTTCATATTCATGATCTTTTAATGATATATATAGTTATATTTAGCGAATATTAGATAGACAAGAAAAAAAAAAGAGATAGACTAATTTCCTTCAAGCATATGTGAATATTTGAACCTTGAGATATATACCATGAGGAGAACTTTTGTAAGATATGCCTAATAATTCATTAAATTACAAGTATTATTTGTAAACCTTACAATAATTGGTGGTTATTACCACAAAAATGAGTCATATGAATCCTGTGCATCACAGCCAGTCGTATCTCTCAACAATATACTGTTTTATGTGCCTTGACAAGAAGAAGTTAATGTTGTGAAAACCTGTAGAAATCATAAACGTACATGCTTGTTCACTATCAAAAGTGCAACTAAAAGTGTGCACAAGAATTCCATTTATACGGGTTTTTAGGTTTCACAAAATGTAAGAGACAGGCATAAAGAACATTTGACAATGTGAAATAAAAGAATTCTTTTACAGAATATAACAAGAAAAAAGCGAAGCATCAATCACAGAGTACTCAAATAGCAAACAAAGTGAATGAAAAACAAATGAATACGGAATATCATTTCCTCCAAACATCATTTTGAAAAACCATTATCAATCTCATGTAACTAAAATAGGAAAGTTAAGCACTTAGCGAACAAAACAATGAATATGCTATACCACCTTGTTTAGGACTTCCATGCTTCCTATCTGAAAGTAACTTTGGAGTGGGTGGCCCTTGGCGAAAATCAAACAAGCTAATCAAGGCCCACATACAGCCTGCATTATGCTTTTCAGATTGTGCAGACCTTTTGTAGAATCTTTTCGCCATTAAGGGTGTTTAAACTTCAAATTATGCTCACAGGTGGTGACGAAAACTGAAGAACTTTATGAATAAAATTCTGTAAGAATTATTAAGAATGAAGATAAATCAGATTTTTTTGACATGAAAAAAGGATTAGAAGTACAATAGGAAACAGATGAGGGGATGGGATAAGATATTAGCAGGCCCAATGCTCATATTATCATAGGAAGCAATATATTGCAGTAATGTCAAAATTTGCAACAGACCAAGTAAATTTATTATTAAAATCATCAGCATATTAGACTTTAATTGCCATATTCTGAAAGGAATAGTCAACGCACATATTGTGCTTACAACTGTAATTCTGAAAGATTGTATTTGAAAAGTAATTATGTGCAAGCTCTAATGGTTTCTCATACAAGCTTCTGAAATATATATCTGGATATTATAGTCTGTGATAATTGGTTGGCATATTGTGCTTCTCAGTAAAACATATTCATGGATCTCGGTAGAAAATTATAAGTGCTAGCATAAACTGCATATAAACAAATTTAAATTATTTGCAATTGCTGGATGTTATCCTCAGGGAATTATAGCTTACAATTGTAATAGATTAACAGTCTGGTTATAAACAAATGGTGTAGCTCAGAATGCAAAAGACACGTAAGATGAACTAATTTGATGTCATGAGCAGAAGAGAGTTGGAAATCATAAGATTGCTTATTTGAAGTTACTAAATTAACAAACATCTGAGTAAATTTAACGAGTTAATATTCAATCAAAGCACATGTCTGTACATCTAGCTCTTGAAATGAAACAGCACCCAGTGATCCGGTACTGAACAAAACCTGGAGCTTTCACATAAACAGAAGTGACCAATAATTATCAAAGCATGCATTAGTTATTTTGGTTATTTATATGTTGAAATTAACAGACTTAAATGCCACACATGCTGTTTCTTCTCCCCCACAAATTTGCAGCCTGTTCCTAGTTATGAGTTGTTCTATGATCAGTTCCAAAGATCATCAAAACACCAACGAAAAAACAGAAGTAAAACAAATTTCAAGAGTAGAGAAGAACAAAGTACCTGAAATCATAATCTGATTCAAAAGGTAAGAAAGTATAGAATCACTGGCAAATCTAGAAGAAGAAAGCTCATAAATTCCAGTTTCATGGTAATCTCTCTCCACAACCGATAAAGTCGCAGAACTTGGGGTGTTAATGTTTCTTCCCGAGGAAAGCCATCAGATTTAGTTCTGTCAACCTAATTCCAGACCTTCCCTCAACTATAATCAGATCAAGGTCATAAAAAACCCACCAAATCCTCAAAGAAGACGCAGTGGCAACGAACAAATCTTCTGCATCAAAGTCACCAACTATCGAATCTGAAACCAAATTAAAACCAGATCCAATCTGGAGCTACTAATCAAAATCCAAATCCCACACTCTACTATATACAGTATCCGAGAACTCAGAATTGTCAAGTCTTTATGAAGGATCTTATGCAGTCATATCAGAAACCATAAAGGAGAGTCTTTTCTTCTCCTAATCAACTTCAAGCTGTAGATGCATCAAAGCAGAACAAAACAACAGAAAACAAAATAAAATATCACTCGGCACCAAATTGTCCATAGACCTCAATTAAGGAAAAAAACCATATTTTTCCCTTCATCGCTATAACTTTCCAAAACCAACCAGTCTCCGGATTCCTCCTCACCAAGAGAAAGAGACACACGAACAGAAAAAATCCAATCTTTTGATCCGTCCGTCAACCTCGCTTGCAAAAGACTCCTCAAGACGAAATCTTCATACCTTCCATCCACTCTTCGCTAATCAAGACGCTGGGAAAAAAATAAGCAAAACTCCTGAAAGGCGCATGACCGACCCGCAAAATACAACGCCTTTCTCACTAGCGGCACGCAGCCGCCACTAAAGGAGGGTGACAGACGACGACGACGAAGATGACGAAGAACAAGAAGAAGAAGAAGATTCGGAGGGATCGTGCTTCACGCCGCTGTGACGAAGCTCTCCCGGAAAGATCTCCGGATCGACACGGAGCACCTCCACCATCCTCTCTGCTCTCTCCTTTCCTCCCTCCGTTGGAGAGAAAAATGGCTGCTTTTGGACTCTGCTTTGTCGGTTTTGTCTCTGCTTTTGTTTCGCTGTTTCGTGTTCATCCCCCTTTACATCTTCTTACGTGTCGCAGATCTGACAGGAGAGAGAATAATTTTGGAGCTTCCTCCGCTGGATAATCTCGTTTTCATTCCCGTAATGGCCTCCTCACATACTGCTGATTCCCGCACTACTCCAGAAACGTTTCTGCCATTTGTTACACTGAAGCATGTCACCAGAAGCTTTCAATTCCCAAAACATATCTAATTTAATCTTAAAAATTGTTTTTTGATCTATGAAACAGGTTGTTTATTAAATCCGTGATGCCATCATATTGTCAAAAAACGATTTTTATCTCTCTATATATTATATATTTCCGTGTGCCTATCATTCTATGTTCTAATTGTCAAAAATCATTGTCTTCTTCAAGGGGAAAACAAAAATATTTAAGCTAAATATATAATTTAACATTCATTTCCTGTTATTATAAGTATTTATACCATTCTATGTTTCATTGTCGAATTCTTTGAGAGCAACTTGTGTTTCTCCTGTCTTCTTCATGAACGTTGGAGCAATGAAATGCTAGCTTGCAGGTTGCAGTGGGACTTCTTCTTCCTCCTTTGAAGCCCACCAGTAGATCGAGGGAGAGTCTATAGGTATTATTGGAGCCATGGCCGACAGATTCCATGAACACCGCTGGCTTTTGTTAGGGGTTGTGATGGTGGTATTGCAGGAAGAAAACAAAAGACCAAATCCAGAAGAATACATACGCGTAAGATTGGTATCTATCTGTACACTGTCTGCATCAGAAAACTACTCTACGTTTGGTGGTATCGAAGTTGTATGGAACAAAAGAACAGATTCTTCAAGCCAAACTGTGCAGGTTTCATTATCAGAATCACAGCTACCATCATTATCTTCCATTCATGATTCAGAATCACAAATTGCTATCAGTATCAGGGTTTTTCTTGCTATGAAATGTTGGTTGTCACAAAAATGAAACACCACCAACCAGTTCTGTGTCAGATAGTTGCAAGGATTGCAAGAAACAAAAGAAGGGTTGTCCAGCCAAATTGTGTAGGTTTCAGAATCACTATAGCTATCAGTCTCAGGATTCTATTTGTTATGAAATGTTGGTGGTCACCAAGTGAAACATCACTAACCAGCACTGTGCCAGATGGCTGCAAAGATTGCATGGAGTTTTTAAGAGAACAGTTCTTTCTAGCCAAAGTGTGCAGTTTTGGTGCATAGATCAGAATCACAACTGCTATCAGTCTCTTCTAGTTTTACACTGTCATATGTCAAAAGATGTTAGTTTGTAAGGAGACATGACCACCCATTAGAATTAGATAGGAACTCAAGTGATGCTTCATCTTCTAACCTATAGATACAGATGAAGAGAAAAATGTTGTATCTTCTCTCTCTCTATATATATCATGAACCATTAAGGGGTGCAAGTAATTAATTCCCAGAGGTCTAAGAATCCATCACCTGCAAACAAGTAGCAGTGAATTTAATGGCATTGTGAACAGAAATCACTTATAGCTGATCATTGAACAAACTGCTAGTTTTAGTCTCTTTCATTCCATTGGAATTAAGGTTAGCATTTTAGGAATTGGAATAGCCATCAATCAACTAAACAATGAAAACAATCTTCTCATGTGATCATGTATGGAAACTGATACTGCAGTGACTGGAATTCTCTACAATTTGAATACAGGAAAACAATTATCCTCTGTGAGCATCTAATTCTTTACAAAAGGTTGTATGGTCTCCATCTCCTTGATTTTGTATTTAAGAATAAAATTAAAGAGATGTGAGAGAGAGAGAGACAGACAGAGAGAGAGAGAGAGAGAGAGAGATTCTTTTGAAGTGCTGTTGTCTTGCTTGCAAGGAAAACAAAGCCAAGCATAAAGCATTGAGTGCATCATTTCCATTGTTGGGGCTGGTCAACATTACTTTTGTTAGGTGGATTTGGATCAAAAAAATTATGCCTTAAGTATTGCACACTGCATCAATTAATCCAACCAAAGACCATCATATTAGAATACTTTATGGAACATCCTTTTTTCAAATGATGATATGTGGTCTAAGTGGACAGCATGTTGTGGTATACATGCAATGAAACAGAACCAATGTATATATTATGTGATTTGTTGTCTCTTTCATAAGCCTCAAATTAGGTGAAAATTTATCTCCAATTTTCAAATAAAATCATGCAATTTTGAAGATATAGTGGCCTACCTTTTTTTTGGTAGAGAAGACACTATTGAAGAACAATAAAAATAACCCAACAACACTCTATCATATTAATTTATTTACTTTTTTTAGAAAAAATAGTTTAATGATGGATGAGAGAAAAGAGAAGAGAAATCATGTCAAACACTCAAACAGATTTAGACCAACAAGAAGAGAAAAATGGAGGTAAATTGTGTCAGTCACTGAAAGGTGGATGTGATGTCTTTTCAACACTTACTTTTGTGGGGTCAAAGTTTGCTGCTTAACCAAATGAACAGCCATCCACTGAAAGCTTAATAAAGCTGTATGGATTTGATCAAATTAACTTAAAATAAGAAGGCAAAGAAACCCAATTTTTTGTGCCTGTCATATGATCTGGATGTGCCTGTGAATGCCTGCCACCTTTGGAATCCAAGATGGCCACCATGACCTCACACCAGTGCAATTAGTTGTTTTAAAGCTGCCTCTGCCTCCACATATTGGACCTCCATAAAGTCAAAAAAAGATGGTGTTCTAACTTGGGAAGGTGACCAATACTTTTAGAAAAGTTAATAGTGTTGGAATCTTGCATCATTTCCCCACTTTTATCCACCACAAAACCTCACAAAACATTTCACATTTTTGGGATATTTTAAGCATGCATTCATCAGATCACTGTGATGTATTTTTCTTTCTGATTAAGAAAACACTATGTAACTTTTCTCTCTTACTGGATTATCTCCTTTTTTTTCCTTTAAACATCTATATTTGCCATGGTTGTAAAAAATGAATTATTCAGCAATTATGGCTCATATAATGCTGGTTTTCTTTCATGTCAAATGTACAATATATATGTATGTTTATGTGTGTATATATATAAATATATATGCATATATATGTATATGTATATGTATATGTATATGTATATGTGTGTGTGTATATATATATATATATATATATTTTATATTTATATTTTATATATTTATATATGTATACATATACATATATATACATACATATACATATATATACACACACACAGAAATTTTTATGAAAAAATAAAATAAAACAAAATTTTAGAATGTGACAAACAGAAACAACACAAAAAAAACTTTTTAGCCTCTCTAAATATATGAAGAAACCCATTCATCAGCTCAACATAATCACTCAAATACCAAAGTCAGTTGACCCTTTAATTAAGCAAAATAATAAGAAATTTTGATTTGATTCCATCAAATCCAAAGAGTATTTCTTGTTCAGCAGCCCAAGCAAACCCATCATGAATAGTGATTCTCTCCGCATCAAATATGTCAAAAAAAAAATTCAAAGGTTTTGACAAAGAAGTAAGCAAATTTGTTTTCAACATTAATTAATTAATGGCATGCACCATCTTGATCAATTCAGTCATGCAAGGAGTAACTTGTAATGGAAGACATCAAACCTACCATGCTATGTTTGCAGAGGAAATCATTGATTTCCACAGCAAACCTGTGTGGCCAACTATCATGGAGGAGATGGGGATACCCTCAGAAGCCATCATTTTTGGATCCCAAGCTTTGCCCAAAAGGAAGCACACCATTGATAATAGGACATGAGGAGAGAACATTTCCCAATGCCAAAAAGCTTTTGAGAATTTTATTAGGCTCTCACTTCTCAGGCCCTATCAAAAGAGGTTAATGATCTCATTTATTATTATGAGATCTATATACTTGAGATCATACACAACTCAACTTGATAGTTTAGATAACTTTATGTCCCAATGATATTTGATAGTTTAGATACCTCTAATTATTATTCTTAAGCCAATGCAGGAGACTTAAGCCAATAGAAGATCAAAATATCAACGTACGAGTGATGGAAAGAAATGTACCCAGGAAATCTGACGAAGACCACCTAACAGTAGCTGCACTTTGGAAACAGTGTCAGGTGTGGGCGTTCCTTTTCTGATGCAGCTTTTGAGAGCAGTAAAAGCTTTGATCTATCAACTGTAATACCAGTGGAGTCTCTGCAGGCTCACTTGCTCTCGAACCTTCAAGTGGGAAAGTAGCTTTGATCCAGTATTCCTGCAAATGAGTGAACAAAGAGAGGCCCACCAGCAGACTGATGAAATGCGTGTGAGAATTGACAGGACGATGTCATCTCACCAATTCGAGTCACTGCAATGCAACAATACCAAAGCTGTGCCATCGTGTGGAGATTATGATCCCTAGGAACACCGACGTGTGACATGATCTCCTGCTGCCCCACGCATGAAACTCTCGTACGATTGGATGCTGCACTGCGAGTGGTTGATGGAATGCTGCGGAGAGAAGGCAGGGTTGGCCAATTGTAATCGTATAAGAGCAAAAAGTGAATCAGAGGATTAGATAGGCGGAGTCACCAGTGGAAGTGGCAGGGGTCGACCAACTAAAGTGACCAGGGCGAATCGAATCAGCTCATGAGTCCTCAGATTTGGTTCGTTAATCTTAGCAGACGAGTTGGGAAGACGATTTCGCATTTCCGAACGGGCAACGCAGGGCCGCACGGGTTTGATGGGCCGGTGGCCCGATGAGGACGGCTCAGTTGTGGGGCCCACTTTGAGGTCCTGTGGACCCACTTCGTAGGCCCCGTAGGTACGGTTTTGGGGAAGGATCTTTCCTGATGACGTCTTCGACTAGGAAAAGTCACTTAAACGGTGCCCAACGCTTCCCCCCGGAGGCCTCGGCTAACTCGTGGGGCCCATTCTGAGGTCCTGCGAACCTGTTTCGTGGGCCCCTCAGGTACGGTCTGCGAACCGATCTTTCGTGCTGACATCTTCCACTGGCAAAAGCCATTATTCGGTACCGTCTCGCTTCCCCTCGCGCTCACTTATGGAGGCCCACCTTGAGGTCCCATGAACCCACTTTGTGGACCCCTTAGGGACAGTTTGGGAACAAATCTTTTGTGCTCAACGTCGTCCACTAACAAAAGCCATTGATGGTGTACCCGCTCCCTTGCCCTCGAGCTTACTTGTGGGGCCCACCTTAAGGTCCCTAAACCCACTTCGCGGGCCCCACAGGTGCGAGTTTGGGGAACGATCGATCGAGTGCTTGTATCTTCCGCTAGCAAAAGCATCGATTCGGCACGCCTCCCCTCGATAGTCACTGTTCATTCGCGCGGCCCACTTTGTCCTATGGACCCGCACTATGTGGGCCCCGTATGTAGGTCTTGGGGTGCGACCTTTCGTGCTGACATCTTCCACGAGAGACAGCCATCGACTCGGTGCCCGCTCGGCGTACCTTCGAAAGTCTCAGTATCAAACTGCGGGTCCCATGTATTCCTCGTCTACTCGCCTATGATCACGCGAGTAATCTCACCGGGTAAGACGTACCGTGGAGCTAAGACAATTTCTATCCGACGAGACCAAACCTACGGCACTCAAAAGGACATGACTTATATCGGATCTGTACAAAGACACGAAGTAAATCTGCTATTTAGACATTCGTGACTCACATAAACTAAATCGGACACAAATTGTTACATACGTTTATATCGGAATCACATTGCAACATAAAGGATTAATAGCAAGATAAGTACTTGTTTCACAATGTCAATTGAAGTACTGAAACCTTAAATTCACCGTTTCTATAAGCTAAATTAGCACTCAATGTTGAAATACATTTTTAAATCGAAAAGAATAAATACGAAATTAATTATTTTTAATATATGCAATATTTTCTAAAAGGTATATATATATATAACTCAAATATATAATTAAAAATATTAAATTATAAAAGGGTGTATATGTATATATACCTAGTGTTTAACATAGAATAAAAAATAAATCGGATTAGTATTCACATCCGTGTCAATATGGTGGAATTGTTTACCCGGATCCGACTTGCCAGATACAAATTCGGATCTTTGGATACAATCCGACCCGTTATCAGCTGTAAAGATGCGGCCGTATCGTACCCAACATTCTCGCACCCGGGCCCACTTGTCTCGCTTACTGGTCGGTGGAAACTGAACCTTCTTCTTTTGTGTTCTCTCTCTCTCTCTCTCGATCGATTAATATAAATTCGTTCTCGAATCCGTCACCGTTGCCCTCCTCGTTTCTCCTAGGGTTCGGCGCCTCCTCCCCTTCGCCCCATCCTCTATGTCGCCGCCTCCGGGATCCCTCCGATCCCCGACGCCGTCTCGCGATTGCTGATGCCGCCTTCCCGGATCGTCTCTGCTTCTTGCTTTCGGTCCGCTCCGATCCGTAAGTGCCCGAACCCCCCCACCTCCAGGTTGTTTTTTATCGTCTCTTGAGCACCACCTGTTCGATCTCACGATCACCATTTTCAGTAATGCCGCATCTGATATGGACGTGAGCACCATTAACTTTTTGAATCCTGCTATCTTCAATAAGCGTTGGCACCTCTCTAGCGATAGTTGTTGAGTTAATCTGGCGTTTCTCAACATTACTAAGCGACGATCATTACGTAGATTCTCCAATATTTCTAGTTTAGGATTAGGATATATGTACTCTTTAGGTTTCATCATAGTCAGTACCCGTCGATGTCCATGATTCTCTCGATCTATCTTTATTGTAGCATATTACCATCTTGTACTACCAAAATCTCTCCATGGATGGTGAAGATATGGGCATGTAATTGAACCCGCTGTCAACAATTTATAATAGCATTTGCGAAAATATGGATAGGGAAATGAAGAAGCATTTTCTAACGTAGACTGCTCTGCCCTACATATCTTTTACTTGTGCCAGTGTTCATCTTGAATACTTTGAATGGCCTTTCGATATTCTTGTGTTGTTGCTTATGTTCTCTTCATTTTTGTCTCTTAAAACAGAAAATATACCTGTTAGTCAAGGAGTAGCAAAATCCAAATATTGCAACAAGCACCTCAATACGTGGAGCCAAAGCAGAATGTCATGAAGCCATATGGATCCCTCAACAATGTAATGCACTAAGCCGGGAAGGGGTATATTTTTTACAGTTTTAATGCCCAATGAAAGTCCTGTCCAATTCAGTGTATGCAGCTGTCACATGCTTTAGATTTTCTGGAAAACTTACATCTTTCTAAAGTTCCTGAAGTTGAAAATGGCAAAAAAGAAATTGAAGGCTTATTCACTGTAGAAGTGTGACTTCAGTTCTATTTTTCATGAATATGATTACAGAACCTGTTCAGTATTTGGAGAATAATAAAGCCCCACAAACCTTGATAATGAGTACATCTCAGCAAATACAAGCTCTTAAAATTCCTGAAGCTGTTGTTGCCCTTGCTCAGGCAGCTGGAAAAGTTAGTGGTGAGACCGAAAAATGTATGTATATTGTATTTGATTTGTTTTGTTTCTTGCTGAAGGGTTGAATATATGATTCATTGAATATTTGTTCTCCTTTAGCAGATCTTCCAGGATGGTCTTTATTCCCATGTACGGTTCAGATGCTAAAATGTGAGAAATGTTCACGTGAGTTTTGCTCCACAATTAACTATAGACGGCATATTCGAGTGCATCGCAGATCTTTGAACATTGATAAGGTTCTTTCTGTGCTCTTCTGTTTTAATATATTTGTTTCCATTGGTGTCTTATTTTCTTTCAGAGCTTTACTGTTATAACCTTAGGCGGGAAATTGGATTTTTCTACTTTGTTGCCCATTTTTTTCACAGAATCAAAATATTCTGTTCTGGGGAGTGCTTATTATTGCTTGATAGTTAATGTATCAAGTGCTAGTGATTACTGGTCTCATATTCCTGAGCATGTTAAGTAAAAGCCAGCAATCTTCTTTGTATTTTTTCATAGTTTCATGATTTAGTGAAAAAGTATGTATTCTAGTTTAATATTTAATCTTACTAAGAGTTCTTGAACAGCTACTATTATCTTCGAATTTGTGTATGGTTTACTGATCCTTTCTTGAAAACTTAGGACTCTACGAAGAATAGGATGCTTTTGGGAGTATTTTGGGATAAGGTAAGTTTCTTTAAGTACATATAACACTTCTTAGGTGTACTTCCCCTCTAACAGAAATCAATAATGTATTCTGTGTGTTTATCTTGATTGGTATTTGTCAAGCCTGAAATTGTAACTGAATAATTGATGGTCCATTTGAAGTTTGCATTTTTTTCCTGTAGAAAACTATGTTCTCTTTAATGATGAAAACCTCTGTGCGTTTGTAGCTACCTCTGGAGGAGGCAAAAGAAATTTCATCATTCAAAAATGTGGATATAGAGGTAATGGTTTAAGTAGCATAGTTATTTTACTCATTATTCCATTATCCAGTTTCTTAGTGACCACAATTCAAAGTTCTTATTTTTGGTCTAACTGATAGAGCCATTCAAAGTATGGAAGTTTGTATGTATTTATGTGAAATATTGGTGTGCAAACTTTTCTTTGTTCTCTGATATGCCTCTTCAGTAATCAAGAACCTATTATGGTTTACTTATGTATTTCTGTAATCAGAAATAATAAGGAACAAGAACAACAATCTTATGAGTATACTGTATCATTGATCTTAAAAAGATCATTGTTTTTTTTTTTTCACCCCTGGTGGTGAAATATCATGATGATTACTTGGAGAATGCTGTTTCTTGATAATGAGAAAGGGCTATTTAAGGTGGTCATCGATTTTTTAACCATCGGTCTTCACTAGGCTTATTTAACAAACTCTGACAGTGGAGTTGATACTCCATTGTTATGACAAAGTCACAAATTGCTAATTGCCTTTTATCTAATTTTAGTTTACCAATAAACCAAGTTATTTAAAAAAAGGAATGTGAGGGAAAATAATATTGCATTGTTATTTAGAGAAAGTTCTAATAATTATCCCATTACAGGATGTTACTGGTTCTTCAATTATAAGGGCGTTGAAAACTTCTGTTCAAAATCTTGGGCTGCCTTTACTGCCACATATATATGTGAAGGCTGGCACAACTCTTTTGGTAAGAGAAATTGGATAGTACATCAGTTTGAAATGTATCAGTCACTGTTGCATGTACCACATTCTTGAGGTTCACATTTGCATTTTGTAGAATGTTATAGAAGGAAGTCCTTCTAGGTTTCCTATATCATCTCAAGAATTGTTTGGAGTGCTTGATGATGCAAGCGAGGAGACATTTTTATGTGCTGGCAGTACCTTGTCAATGCAAAAGTACATCTTCAGTGGAGATGCTGGGAAGATTGCTCTCGAGACAAAAAACTCAGTTGCTTTTGCTAGTTTTATGCTTGAACAGAAATTGGTATATACCTAGTTTTTCTCTCATTGTTAAGTGTTGACATTTTCTTTAGAAGCTTGCTTCTTACCTTAAGAAGAATTGGTTGCTAGGTGAAATCGTGGTATGCTGATAAAGATATTGAAGCTTTAAAATGCCAACGTGTGCTTATGGAGGAAGAAGAAGTTGCTAAGAAAAGGTATCTTCAGATTATGTGCTTATGTTAGTAAAGGAACCGTATCTCCCCATGTATCCAACTTATCTCTACAATTGGATTTTATTCTCTTTAGCTATCATGATTTCTACATGTTCAACGTGGTATTATCTTATAAGAGGATATAAACCATTTACTTTTAAAAGCTCAACTTAAGGATTGTTTCATTTCTTAGTTAAGGATCTGAATTATTCAATCCCCAGAATAGACAAATTTTTATCTGAAATTATGATTAAGTTTGAACTTTATGACAACAGAATAATAAATATGGAGTACAAGTATGATAAATGCTACTGCATATTTTGAACTTAACAAAGAGCCAATGAACCTTCATTAGACATGGTTGTAAATGGTCACATAGGAACCACACATCTTTGTCTGGATCCAATCATCTTACTGATATAGTTGTAAAATTATGTTTCAGTAAGGAGTGGATCCTCAGTGAAAAAATGTAACTCATAGATTGTGAAATGGGACTGATTTCTCAGTAATTTAGTATACAAGTTCATGTTTAACAACTTTTACTTGGTCAGCTTGGTTGGATTATGCAAGTCCATTATTTTTGGGTAACCTCTGACATATAGAGTATTGTTGGTTTTGTATACCATGCTGATAAAAATATCCTTTTGTTATCTTTTACAAATGTGAAAACACCAGTTTTATTTGCTAGCATATTCATTATAATTAATGCTCAACTAACTCTGATGGAGTAATGTTTAGGCAAGCTGAGCTCCAGGAAAGAAAAAGGTTGAAGAAATTGAGGAAAAAAGAAAAAAGGGTGAATATATCGACTGGTGTTGCCAATGCCAAAAACGAGAAATGTTTGTTTGATACTGTTGAGGCAACATGTAGTTCCATAGAAACACTAAATGAAATGCCTGCATGTGAGTTTTGCCAGAACACTTCTAAAGAACCAGTTTGTCAGGAGACACAATGTGGAGAGGCAACCAGACTGGTTGAACCACATTTGGATTGGAACCGGAGACAGCATTCTCACCCTGACAATGCTGATCAGACTGTAGACCAGAAAATAAAAGCCAAGGCTAGTGAATGTCAAATAACTACCACTAGTGGGCAAGTCCCCATGTCAGCACAAAATTCTCCAAATGGTCATGATCTGGGAGAAGTTCCATCTGCAAAATCTTCAGTAACATCAACTAATGACCTTATGATTTTGACAAGTAAAACAGTGCCAGATAGAGAAGATGCAAATGAAAGAAACACTGATCCAAAAGCTCGATATTCATACAACGAACATGAAGTGATGATAGGCTCTATCAGTGTCACACTTAGAAAGGGTTATGATGATAGCAGGGAAGCTTCAGCTTTGGTACAGAAACATTTCAAAAAGCTAGCGAAGAATGATTTACATCCCAGTAGTGCCATTCGGACGACAATTGAACTGCACAGACCAGTGTGCCATGACATTGCAGATTCTACCACGGAAAAGATTGCAACCGAAGGCAATCAATTTCATTCTGATGCTTTCAATCAAATTTCTGTTGAAGATATTTATTTGTCCTCTGTTGCAATGGATGACAGTGGCACTGACAAATGCTGGAATTCTTTCACTGACCTGGGTGATGCAGGATTGTCCTTGCCGAGAATGTTTTCAAGCCAGATCGCAAGGGCCTTCCTAGCAGAGAGTAAGTCCTTCGCTTCTGTATATCAATTTAATTAATATTTGATCCCTCACATCCCAGTTTGCAGTTTTTCCACCATGTTAAGGACTCATCAACCTGAAAGCCTTTGGGTTATCTTAAAAAAAGCTTTGCCTAACTTGCATTATACCAAATATTCATAGAAAACACAAAGTTTGCATTTTATAAGCCTGATTTTAACCTGTTCCTAGGAAGTTTCAAATTGGTAAAAATCATTGGACATATACAGGAATGAGGTTTTGACTTTGGTCAGTTGAACTGGCCCATTCTTGTAAGTTCTTTAAGAATTGATACATACACATATACACATACATATATGTAATCCCTAAGACCTGATAACAAGTAAATCATGCAGGATGGAAGGAGTCTATGATAGCTGATCACGTGACACTAACTTTACCCAGTGATTTGGAGGCCACTAGGCAGTCATCAGAGTTTGAGGTACAAGATCGGCGACTTTGATTTCCGAGGTCAGGTCATCCTCGATGCTTCAGCACATAAAAACAAAATTAGCTGCAGACATAACAAGAAGTCTAGGCCTGGTTTATCTCAGTGCTTCAGTGGGGAAGCAAGGGGTTAGATAAATAGACTTTTGCGATGATTTATACTTTTAGCATCCCCAAATTTTAGAAGGCTTCCCAATTTTAAGAGAGATCTGTGTTTAAACAGTTACTTTTTTTTCTTCTCCTAAATATTATTGTCAATGTGTCTCTATAGGTGTTGTACTGGTTCATTTTTAGTACCATCGTTTTGGTTTTACTTGGACCTTTTGTCTGTACAAAAGCATAGAATCAAACGTCTATCTCTGATTTAGTCCTTTGTCCTGGCTTTTCCTTCAAGACTTAATTGTCTAGGAACTCTCATGAATTGAGGTAAATCTTCGTTAAATTACTGATCAGAAACATCATTAAATTACTACTTAACTATGTGAATGTTACTGATTCTTCTTTTTATAGCCAGTGAATGAAGAGAACAACCACCGTGACTCTTCCACAGCAACAGGCGACTTGGACAGTGTTGTCTCTCTCTCTCTCTCTCTCTCTCTGACCACAGGATATGAAGAACACGTCTCAGAGAACACAAGTGTCTACGATATGAACTAGGAAGAACCAGGGAGAAACAAAAGAGGAATGAAGGTACAATTGTGCTTGGCCACCTTCGTATTGCCATTTGCAGACCTCTTCAATCCAAAAGCAATAGTATTACAGTTACCCAAAGACCATACACCCTTAATCATGTAAACAAGCCAAAAAGACCACAAACGCCTCAACCACTTACATACAGATGCAAGTAGCAGGGCAGCTCTTCCTCCTTCGAGGAAGAAACCATCGAGACACCAAGGCAAACTGGAACAAGTAATCGATACCCCTCAGCACTCCGGAGTGAGGGAATGATCCCTGCTGTAGTCATGGCAGTAGTCGTAGACCATGTGGTTCCTCTGCGCCCACTGCATCGCCGCGTACTGCCGGGCGCTGAGCCCGTAGCCTGACGGCGACGCCGGCACCGGGCGGCAGGACGACGGCGCATTGGCCGAGCATCCTGTTATCTTGAAGTCGGTGAACCTCGCAACGAAGGGTTGGAACCTGTAATCCGCCTTGTACTTGCCGTTCTCTGTCGCCCAGGATGATGCGTCCCAAATGGAGCCGTACACCCACATCGGCCGATCCGGGAACGTCGCCTCGATCTTCCTCGCGTACCTCCTTATCGGCACATCGTCCACGAAGAATCTGCGCATGGATGGATGAACCGAGTTCAGCGTCTGAGCTGGAAGAGCAGAGCACGTGCACGTCCTCTCAGAGTAGACCCACTCACATGATCTCGTCGGGGTTCCAGAGGATGGCGTAGTGGTGGAAGGCGGCGGTGGGGTCGAACCAGAGGTGGAACCTCATCTCCCTGCCGATGACCCGGCCGTCGCCGCTTCCCCTGACGTACACGTTGGTCTGCAGCGTGTACGGCTTCCCGGGCGTCGTGCCCAGGAACTCGATGTCCACCTCGTCGTGGAACCCCGGGTGAGCTTCGTTGTTGGAGAGCTGCAAGCACGACGACCGACGCATGCATGAGTACCCATCAACATCGACTCGAACAAAACCAGTGAGGGATCACCGACGCACATAGAAGGCTGTATTCACGCCGGCGGTGTAGCCACTCTGGAGCTTGATGGAAGTACCGAAGTAGCCATTCCGGTACGGCCGAATCGACTTGAATCCACTCCCTACACCATTACTAGCTTCATAATTCGGCGACATAGAAACAGAGAAAGGTCAACTGCGGGGAGTAGCAAGAATGGCAGACCTGAGCTCCTGTCAAGCCAGACTGTGACAGAGGCTTGATCCCGGGAGACTGATTGGTGCTGAGGACCCCAGAGGTTCCTGTATTCCTGGTAGAACCTGGATGACCTGATCTTGGAACTGAGGGGATAGCCCGGGGAGGGCTGCGCATTGGCATAGTGGAGGATGAGGAAAACAAGGAGTGGGATGACAAGAGCCATGCAAGCTGATGGATGAAGGTGAAGGTGCGGAGGTTCATGGTGGTAATGCATGGTTTAAATAGGAGCGGTGAGGGTGTCCCACCTCCATGAAGATGCATGTAATTAATGAAGAAACCAAGAAAAGTGGTGAAGAGTAAACGGAAAGAGCTTTTCTTGGTGTGAGATTGATAGAAGTCTCAGTCCCAAGAATCACCAGTCTTTGATCTACACTTGTTTGTTCATGTCTGATCTCAGGTCTGAATCCAACATTCAAACCTACCAAGAAGCACATCTCTCTCTCTCTCTCTCTCTCTCTCTCTCTCTCTCTACTGTTTACCTGATTGAATGCATGGGTATATTTCCTTGCATGCTTTTCCCATTGCCATAAGGAAAAGGATGGAGAAAAGAATGCAAATTGTTTGACCAAAAGCAAGCATATGTTTGATGTTTGGTGGTGATGAATCACTTGTTACAGCAGAATCTCCTGTTCAACTACTCTTATCAGTACATGGTTTAACTTGGATTAACACAGCTCATTTCTGTCAACTGGGAGCTTTACATTCGTTCACACTTGTTTTGATGGGACATTGTGGACTATATTCTTAGCATTAGTCTGATCAAAACAGCCATCACAAGCTGATAATTAGCAGATGTTCTTTCAATAGCAGACGTTGTTATTCTTTAATTCCATCAAGAGGTTAATGGCTATTTATGCTGTAGCAAGTGAACAGACATGCAGATAGAGACAAAAGAAAAAGCTTCTTCACTGTGGGGAACGAACTGATAAAGAAGGTCGGATCACTGAGCCGAAATCCTTAGATCATCAATCCTAATCACTCACCATGACAACCAGTAGTAGCCATGTTGAGTAAATGCTGAACGGATTCGTCCTCTCATGCCAACTCCAGCAAAATCTGGCAGCAGATGTAGAAGATGAGCTGACTCAGTTTGGTCACAAGAAGAAGACCATGCAATGCTACATCAGACAAAGTGCCAAAAGAATTGTTGATGAAAATGATACCTACTACAACAATAAGAAACAAAATAATAATTAAAATCAGGTAGGTTGAAGCTTTAAATGATTATACCAATAGTTTATTCGACCAGACACTGTTTCCTTCACGTCAATCAACAATCCTTGAGACGTGTGCAAAACGACGGTGGGTCAGACGAGTGTGTGGCTCGGAGGACATCTGCGTTCCAGAAATCAGGACCGGTAGTGCTTCAGTGAGGAGCAGATGATGAAGAAAGTAGCCACCGGAATACTGCCAAACGTGTTTGACAGAATGCTTCTGCAATTGCTTGGAATGCTCTACAGCTGAAGACATGGTATGAGATGCAATCAGGAACAAGCTGAAGCGCCGTGAATGGTGGGTGGCTCGATCATGCACACGCCGAAGAGTCAAGAGCAGAAAGAAAGAGGAAGAAGAATTCAAAGTTTGGTCACAGAATCCACCCAGACTGATCGTGTTCCACTTGTCCATGGACTCTCTGAAGATTTCAGATGGAGGAGTCAAAGAAGCATTGTTAATAGCCGCAACTCATGGCTTCTTTGAGCAAATCAAATACATCTGTTGGAGATGCACACATTGCTCCTAACTTTGTTTCATCACATCTTAATCTATTTGATCTGACAAGATCCAAGATTTTGTTCTCTAAACCATGTCACTAAGTTCACCAACACCAACAAATAAATTATATATATATATATATAGTATTTATATTTAATTTTTATAAACTCGATAATGTCGACAAATATATATATATATATATATATATATATATATATATATCAACAATTAAAATCATCTAAATATAATTTTTTTAAATAAAAATTGGATACATCAAATAATATTTAAAAATCACCAAACTCATACTTTATATCTTTGCGACGATCTCTAAATTTCTTTTGTTACAACGTTGATGATTGATCTTCACATGATTACGAAGTAAATGACCACTCACGCGAGAGCCATGCGGCAAAGTACACCGGAGCGATGCCGTATCTCAAAATAAAAATAAATAAATAAAAAATATAACTGGACATAATTAGACCATACAATTAGCTGGCACAAAAGAACATCATCTCTCAACAGGGGAATGGGGAGGGAAACTCTTGTCTTCCCCTTAACTTAAATTGGCTTGCCACACTGAGCAAGTCAAGGAAAAGCTTCAACTGCTCACTTTCCTCAAAGAATTGAATTGTGGCTGCTGCTGCTGCTGCCTGCCAAATACCCGATGATGACACAGAAATGGAGGATTGGGCCACATTGCCGACAAGCTTCTGTGACTTCAATGGTGGAGTGGCTGAACCACACCAAACTGTTCTTGTTTGAATGCATGTGGTTGCAGAAGAAGGGCCACAGATGCATTTGCGTGAAGGGTGGAAACATGTGTCATCTGAGAGATTGGGAAGCCTGTGTTGTTCGTGCTCGAGCTTTTAATCCTCTGTTTAGACTGATGAAGATGAGAATGAGTGTGTCTTAGAACAAGAACATGTTTTCTCATGCAATTTGGCCCAATTTAAGATGTTAGATGGATGAGAGGCATTATAATTATTAATTAATTATATGAGACAACTTAATTTCAAATGGGGAAGATTACAACTTTTGCATGTAATTTCGGCTGAATTCACGCAATCTTCTCATAGTTCCAAGTTCAGTGTTTGACCATCTTAGGTTCTCAAAATAATCATACAAATGTGGCCACTTTAGCCTCATTAGTCAAATTTGTCATATGCCATGGATGGATATGGCTTATAAAAAAAGTCCAAGTAGAAGGACAAGTCAACAAAGTCTTTTTTTTTTATTAAAGAAAAAATGATATATATATTTCAAATTCTAAAATATCATATCGGTTAAGTAGATCTCTACCATCCGATATCAATCGATGATACCAAATAATTAGTATGATCCGATATCGACGATCGACGAGGAATGTTTGAGTCATTTGTTTGATCAATCTCGTATGGTAATTAATAGAATCAGATGGCATAATGTTTTCTCCTTTTAAATATGCTGTCTTTCAGGCTTTTCTCAGTTCATTTGCCATCACTTTGTGATTGATCACATTTGACTCCTGTGCTCCTTTTCTCCTTGCTGTTGAATCAGAAAACCCACCTAATCCTTCTCCACAACAATCTCTCCATAGCTACTGAGACTAAGTACATCTAATTAAGATTTTGAATGACAATTGTAGAGAAAGAAACTAATGAAAATTTAGCAAGAATTACTCACCATCAAGACATGAATATGACATTTAGATTTGTCTTGGATACACTGATCATAGTTTGGTTGGGCATATGTTCTCACAGTAGGAAAAGGGCTCACCCTATACCTTAAACCTTTGATGCTCTGTGTTTATGTGCTAATGATTCACAATACTTTGATGTGCAAAGGCAAAATTCATGTCTTTAGACAAAGTAATTTTTTTCCAAATCGATCTTGCTAAGTAAATTAATCAAGCAGTGTATAAGTAAGGCAAGGAAATCGATCAAAATAAATATAAGAAAGCGATTGTATGATCAATCATGCAACAAACCGAAAAAATAAATGATCATGCAGTCGACGAGGAGATTACGTAATTCTTGGAAGATGATCATGCAATCGATAATCGTGTAATCGGAAGATCAACGTAATGAGGATGATCATATAAGAAAGACTATGATCATAAAATAGAAGAAAGATGAACATGTAGATCATGAATACAAGAAATAAGATCCATGTGAGCATGTAATTGAATGTAAGTTTTTTATATTAACTAAAAATAGAATGTAAGTTTTTTTTTTAAATACATCATATCTCAACAAATTTTCTCACCCTCATCTATTTATCTTAATATAAATTTTTATCTTTTATTTCATCTAATCATAATTATTTGAATTAATATAATCATACCCTTTTAATTCAAAATAGTTATAACTAGAAGTTGTCCTAAAAAAATATTTTTTTTCTTTCAAAAAAGCTTTTGTAAAAATATCGGCATGTTGATCTTTGTTGCAGTAGTCATTTAATTTTTTTCTTTATTAACTAGTTACAAATGAAATGATATCAAACATGTCTTTGGTATGCTTGTGGAAGATACGATTATTTATTATTGTAATAGTAAATTTATTGTCCTAGTAGATTTAAGTTGGCCCATTTTCCCTTTCTTTAAAATCTGATATAATTATTTGAAACCATATTGTTTGACGTGCTATGCTTATAGCTACAACATACTCTGCGTAAGAGTAACAAATTCTTACTTTTTTTATTATCCATAAAATCACACTTCAGCTTGAGCATAAATCTTGAAGTATTTTTATTAACATCTACACAACCAACCCAATCATATTAGTAGAAAAATATAACTTAAAATCTTTTACTTATTCATAATGGTTGTGTCTAAGAGTTCTTATAGCTGCTCGAAAGGTTATGCTTGTATATGAATCTCAATAACAAACTAACTACAAATATAATATCCGATCTTAAATTTGTGAGATAAATTAATCATCCAATTAAACTTCTGTAATATTTCTCATTTATTTTTTTTAACTCCATCATCTAATATAAGTTTATCATTTATATTCATTAGAGGAATCACTTTTTACTGCCATTGTTAATACTGTTTTAATTATATTAATTTTGATAATTGGAGAAAAAGTTTCTAATAGATAGATGCTTGGAATTTGAGCATACTCTTTGGCAACTAGATAGACTTTATATTTTTATAGTGAGTCATTAGCCTTAAATTTTGACTTGTATACTCAATTGAATCTAATTGTTTTTTTTCCTATGGGTAAATCAACTAAATTCCAAGACCTTTTTTTTTTTCAATAGCTTTCAGTTTGTTATTCATTGCATTGCATGCACCCATTCTTCTTTCTAAGTTATAATTTTAAAGCAAGTAAGTTCCAAAGCAAAACATACAAAATCTAGACTAATATATACGTAAAAACCTATAAAATTTTTTAAAAGGTGTTTCGGTATCATTAAAATTACTTGAATTAGAATCATTAAGTTCATTAACAAAACCTATTTTATTTTGTTGGGAGGTATAGCTTGTAATCAGTTCCTTATAAATACTTATATTATTATAATAAAAAATAAAAAAAATCTTTCGAAATGAATTCACCCCCTCTATCCAGAGTTATAATAAAACAGTCATTTTATTTTTTTTACACATGCTTCAAAAATTTTGAAAACAAAGGATGCCTCAACATTTTCTTTTAGAAAGTATACTCAATCATCCTTATATAATCACTAATAAATAATAAAAAATATTTACTTCCACCATATAATATAGTTTGCATAAGCTCATAAATATTTACATACATAAGTTTCAATCATTATTTGGCTATCTGAAAATGACCTATTTGAAAGTTTGAAAGGTAAATCATACTCTCCGCAAAGAGTATCTTTATTCTTAATATTAGGTAAACTACCTATCATATTCTTTTAATTTAATAGTTTTCGTCCATCATAATTCACAAACTATATATTTTATGTCATAATATCGATTTATCAATAATAGTAACAATAAATGTATGAAATGAGAAATCCAAAAATAATAACGAAAATATTTTATTTTTTTATTATCCATATAGTTGCCATTAATTTTTAAATTTTCTTATCATAAATCAAATATTTCTTATCATAAAAAATAATATAATATCTTTTTCTCATCAATTGTCGTATATTGATAAGATTTTATTCTAAATCAAGAATAAATATCACTTCATCAATAATTTTTTTATTAGATTTGGTGTTCAAATAATTATCCTTTTTCCTTCCACTTAAATCTTGCTATTATTTTTTATCTACACTATTAATCTAAATGAATCATCAAATCTGTGAAATAAACTTTTGTCCAAAAACTAAACGAATTCTTCATTAGATGTCATAAAGAAAATAATTTCTTTATCTTTATTATTATTTTTTTAATTATTATTTATTTATTTTTATTCTAACAATCTTTTTCAAGATGGTCATATTTTTTACAATGAAAGCAGAGAAAAATATTTGGATTTTTATTTTTCTACTAATATTTTTTAAAATATTTAATTTTTTTATAACAAAAACTTTGATAGATTTCTTTATTATCTTAATTGGAGTTCCTTTGATCCTTATTTAATCGGCCTCGTCCCTTGTCTCGAGCGTAATATCATCCATGGCCTCTACCATTTTGATATCTTCTTTAAGATATAGTTTTTAAAATTTTCTTTTGGTCATTCTTTTTATCTATCTTCATTTAAAGAAAATATTTTAAAGATTCATATGAAGATCTATTCGCTTTTTGTTCATGAACTAAAAATGAGCCCATTAATTCATCAATAAATAACATACTTGTATCTTTAGTTTCTTTATAGTCTTAAAAATCATATTAAATTTTGGAGATAAATTTCGTAATTTTTTTTACAACTATTTGATATTTTAGGTTTTAACCTTAAAATCTCATTTGATTCATAATAGAAAATTATTTTTGAGAAAAAATCAATGATAGATTCAGAATCTTTTATTATAAGAGTTTTGAATTCACATCAAAGAATTTGAAGCTTTAAAGTTTTTGACTTATTTGCATCTCCAAACACACTATTTAATATTTTTAGGCTTTTATTGATGTTGATACAAAGATGATTAAGTAAAATAGAAACTCATATATTACTTGTTATAGCATGTAGAGAGATCTTGCATCTTTCTGCATATTTTTATTTATTTTATCTTTTTAATCTTCAGTAATATTATGATCCTATAGATCATACTTAATAAAATTATTTCTATAAAATTGCATAATCTTTGTGAAATAAATAGAATTCTCATTTTAATGACCCAAAACCAATAATTTTCACCTTTAAAGATAAAAAGAAATTGATTAGAAACACTTACTCTAATGTTTGTCATATTCCTTTTTTTTTTAGATTTAATGATCTTTCCTTCTTTTTTTGATCGACATACTCCTATTGGTATTCTTTAAACCAATATCATAATTTTCTACGAAACTTCACGGAGAAAGGGAAGAAGATAGTAGAACGAATGGTGAGTGCTTCTAATTTACAATGCTTTAGGTTCATCGAACAATATCTATTTATATTAGTCAAAAGATAAATTATGATTTTAAAAAATAAAAAAATATATCATAAATCTTTTTATCCTCATTTATTTATCTTAATCTAAATTATTATCTTTTATTTCATCTAATCTTAACTATTTGAATTAATCTTATCAATAATCTGTATATAACATCTACTATATATATATATATATATATATATATATATATATATATATATATATATATATATATATATATATATAATGCATTCTTGTTTCATCTTTTAAAATTAATGTAATTTTTTTTCTACTAAAACTTATAATAGGTAGATTTGAATTAGCTTTTTTAACATCCGCTGGTATTATGATGTTTTCATCTGCTTTCGTTCTTAGGTTTCATTTAGGGTTTTCATTGGGATGTGCTTTATGTCCTAAGTCAGTGAGATTTGAGTCAATGGCATCTGTCTTTGCTTGCAACACATTGATTGAGGACGAAAGAAAAAGAAGGAAAACATCAAAAGCTCTACAACTGAGTAACTCAATATAGTACAAAGTCCAACAAGAATCTAATCTTAGTTGCACTCTGTCAAGCTCTTAATTACTGATTCTGACTTATATGTCCATGTGACCCTTAAACTAATCCTCAGCAGCCCTTTGTCTCAAGCAACTGCAGATTTGGATCAGCAGACATCGACCTTTCTTTATATCAGGAAGTTGCACTGAGTTTAATGCCATGCCCACATACAAAATCCAGTTGTCTTGATTCCTGATGCTTTGAGACATTGGTTGTATTGTGAATGATGCATGGATTCACAGGGAAACATATTCATCATCAAGATCTGACCTTTTCATGTTTGCAGTCAGAAACGTATTGGCTATAGGGTTGTTGTTCATGCTGCCATTGTTGCAGTGCCCAAAGGTAGAGATCAGAAGCTGCTTGATCTCCTCATGGTTGTATTCCGGTCCATTGTTATCTACCTGACACCCTCCTTCAATAAACAGTTTGTTGCCTTCCATAGCACCATAGATATCTTCTAGTCCATCTTTGACATCGCTGAACCGAGTGCAGCTGCCATCAGATGAGCTGAAGGTGATCGTATGATGCTGATGATATGGAACCTGCAAGAGATCACTAGAGATCGCGGCGGTGGGGAAGGACTTCCACATGTCATGGGAGGTTGCAGGAAAGCCTTCTTCTTCTTCAGTGAGGAAGGGTTTTGGAGCGGTGTAACAGCCAGCTTGTGGTGGCGAGGATTGTAAAGGGAAGAAAGGCTGGTGTTGTTTCTGTTGATGTGGTTTCCTTTGGGAAGGAGCGATTCCGAGGAGTTTCTTCTTGAGCTTGGTGTTCCAGTGGTTCTTGATGTCATTGTCCGTCCTGCCTGGGAGCTGGGAAGCGATGACAGACCACCTGCACTACGTTGGCTTCGCCATTAAGATCATGGGCATAGGCGGACAGTACGGATGAGATACTTCTCTTCGTGCAAGCACACAAATGGGGGTTTCTCTCTTCCTTATCGAGGAGAATCAACAGAGAAGTGAAGAAGGATGCTTCAAACCTGCTTCCAATGGTGGCGAAGAGGCTGCAGATGATTCTGTCTTCTTCTTCTGAGAACTCCCCATGTTTTATGTTGGGCCTCAGGTAGTTGAGCCATCGAAGTCTGCAACTCTTCCCACATCTCTTCAGCCCTGCCAAAATCACCAAAACAACAATCGAACAACCACAACTTCGAGGGAAAGAAAAAGGGCACAAATCCAATCTATGTATCTTACCTGCTTTATGAGGGAGAGCGATCCAATTCCCACCGGTGCCATGCTTCTCTATGAACTCCTTCAGCTTGGAGTCCTCCTCAGGTGACCAAGGACCCTTCTTCACGTTAGCCTTGTCACAGCATGGAGCCCTCCCCATCTCCCCAAACCCAAGGAGGAACTTCTCGCTTGTATTACACCAGTATGAGGTTGCAAGTTGCAGCTGGTGATGCTCGAGATACAGCCTCTGAGGAGAGAGACAACAACACAGAAAGCAAGAGACTGAACTGAAATAATACATGGAAGCTGTAAGAAAGTCAAAGGTTAGCCTGTCTGGTTTCCATCATTTCGAACCTCTCTACAGTAACTTACCATCTTTCATATTAAGGCCATACCTGTACTTACCAGGGCTTCCCTCTCTCTCTCTCTCTCTCTCTAAAAATTCAGATCCTGTTTCGTTTTCCGGGATGAAAAAGTCTATCTGGAAGAGTGAGGAGCGAGTGAAAGAGATGGCTGGATGGTGGGGATTTTGCTTGAGAACTAATTTTCTAGTGACGTCTTCCCATGGCCAAACAGTAGGTCAAGAGCATAGGTGATGGAGAAGAAGAAGTAGGCTGGGTGACGAGACCCAACCTGATACAGCTGCATGTGGGCTTGTGAACTGTGTACAACCCTGAACTGGATCGATTAGGTTATGACATTTCGTACAACAATGGCCTCCTTGGTTTGATTCTGCTACTGTTTGGCTTTGAAGCTTGAAACTTGCATATGCGTGCTTGCATCTGCCGCAGTGGTAAATGCTTAAGAGTCAAGTGAAGTACTGTGCATGAAGCAGCTGTTGATCGTTTTGTATGTGAACTTTACAAGTGACTTTAGTTTATGCTGCAATGATAGCTTAAACAATCCGCAGGTCACTGTCGTCTTCCAGCATCTCTCCTTGGAATCGCAGTGCAATTCTACTCCCTCTGAGAACTTGTGAAAAGGTTAAAGGTTCCATGAAAGGAGAATCTAACTGATGTCATATCTTGCGCCATAATACATGTAATAAATATAATTGGGGAAGAGAGTCTTATCAAGTCCACGTGGAACAAATCTTATAGAACTCCTTAGAACACATCAATGATTAGTTTCAACAGCAAATGCTCATGAATTCATGATTGATCTGGTTTTGCCACCACAGCTTCAACACTGCATGTTCACAGATAGGTGGTGGAAGACTTTTACTTGATCCTTCTTTTCGTGGAGGTACTAGTCTTTGATGAGGCAGAAGACGTCCCAACCCAAGTCAAGTCTGCAGTTGTTGCACGGTGAGACTTCACCGAAGACGTATGATTGAGGATACAAAACAAATAGATTAATCTTCGTTGCTATCAACTAAATAGAGCAACATTGTATATATATATATATATATAAAGCCAAATGTTTGCTTTAAAAATGGGGAAGATGTCCGGAAACTTCTTTTCACGTGGGAGTCACGTGGCGGTCACTTTCTCCACCCACCGACAACCGCAACCGGTCTCTTACACGTCCACACCCTACCCGCCATCGTGTCACGAAGGCCCACAGGGGCCCGCATGGCCACGTTTCCTTTTGTCATGGTGGGCCAATACGGGCACGTAGCAGGTGGGTAAGGGCACGTCTTCCGTTGTCGCAACCCGTTACAGCCATGAGGGGCGTTTCCGTCATTTCGTGAATTCCTTGTTCACTTGTGCCACGTGCACCGCACTTGGGAAAACCCGATGGTCATCCCATGACATGGTTGTTTGTTGATGATGATCATGATGATGAGGATGATGCATACATGACCGAAGAGAGGAAAATGTTAGGTATAAGAAGTTCGGATCCGGCTCCGGATCCGATTTCAAGTGACGTTTCTTTATATAGTGTGCTGCCGATCGCTGCCCTCCACATTCTGAATCGGATAGAGATCGGAAAGGGAGAAGGGAGACTTCGAGCAGAGGCGAAGGCCATGGGTGAGGTGAGGCGGGGCTTTTCTTCTTCTGCCGTTTCTGCTCTCAGCTGCTTCTCTGTTTTCATGGTTTTGTTTGCTCAATTGATTTGTTGTGACAATGGCAGGAGACGGAGAAGAAGGGGGATGTGGAGAAGAAGGGAGGAGGGGAGAAGAAGGAGGAGGAGGAAGCCGTGGAGGTGAAGCTCGACATGCACTGCGAGGGCTGTGCTCTCAAGGTCCGCAAGGCCGTCAAGGGGTTCGAAGGTAATGCTCGTCTTTCCACCCTCGATTTCGTCCTTGAAATTGAAATCGAGTTGAATTGAGCCGATTCTCTCTGTGAGCGACGAGGACTAATCATCCACTACAACGATCGCGTGTTTACAGGGGTGAAAGCGGTGGTCGTGGATGCCTCGAACAACAAGTTGAAGGCGATCGGGAAGGTGGACCCGTGGAAGCTCAAGGAGTTCCTGGAAGCCAAGACCCACAAGATGGTCGACATCATCTCCCCCAAAGACCCTCCCAAGAAGTCCAAGGACGACGACAAGAAGAAGGACGAAGGCCAGAAGAAATCATCGGACGACAAGAAGCCCAAACCGGTCAGCAATCCATCCACAGATCGACTTCGATCACCGTTTCGTCATACTAATTCGTTTCTTCTAATCTGTCTGTGGAACGACCGATAGAGTGCCGTCTCGACGGCGGTGCTCAAGATTCGCCTACACTGCGATGGCTGCATCCGAAGAATCAAAAGAAACATCTACAAAATTAAAGGTAAAATAAATCAATTAATTCTCCCCAATTATCTGATTTTTCTTGTGTCAGTTTGATGTGGATGCCGTTTTCCAACCGTCGGATGGGAGCGTCGGTTCTCATCCGACGGTTGGAAATCGTCGCGGCATTCATCGACTTGCGCGCGTTGGAGGTTTGTGTTATTTTTGCGGTGTGGATTGACAAAATTACCCTCAGGCGTGGAGGAGGTGACCGTGGACGCGGCGAAGGATCTGGTCACCGTAAAGGGCACCATGGACGTGAAGTCCCTCGTCACCGTCCTCAAGGAACGCCTGAAGCGCGGCGTCGAGATCCTCCCGGCGAAGAAGGACGAGGGCGGAGGCGGCGAGGTCAAGAAGGAGAAGGCGGCCGGCGGTGGAGGGGAGAAGAAGGAGAAGGCCAGCGACGGTGGCGAGGAGAAGAAGGAGAAGGGAGGCGATAGCAAAGGGGAGAAGAAGGAGAAGGGAGGCGATGGCAGCGGTGATAAGGAGGAGAAAAAGGAAGTGGGAAAGAAAGAGACGACGACGACGGTGGTGGAGGCGAACAAGATGGATTACTACGGGCCGCCGTTCGGGGGCTACGGGGGTTATGGTTACCGTGTGGAGATGATTCACCCGCCACAGTTCTTTAGCGACGAGAACCCCAACGCCTGCTCTATCATGTGACCGACACGTGTTCGTCGTACATTTTCGCAGCAGCTTATGTAAACAAGAAATGTAAATTGCGAAGAGTAAAAAAAGCGAACAAATCCTTTTTGTTTGGTTTTTTTTTACTTAATTACTAATTCTTGTGTGTGTGTGTATATATATATATATATTGGAATCCAGTGATCGAGGAAGTGAAGTGGTGATGTGATATATGTCCAACTTTAGGAATGAAGTCTCCAATTAGGATGGTTTGATGTTACCGGACGACTTATGATGCAGCGAAACTTCAGGAGATACAGCAAATGCTGAATCAGCTCTTGTTACGTGTCAACTTCTTTTAATATTATTGTTGTTTTATGTGATGAGAGATGAGTAGGGAAGGATCTTAGGCAGGTTTTCTAGTGCTCTTTGGAAGTTTGCTTGTCATGAAGAGGATAAAGAATCTTTTAATGATAAATCTTAATTATTACTATCTTCCCTGTCATTGTTTATACATCATCCATCAAAGCATGAGAAAGATGGGCACGCATTGGAAATGTGTGTGCACCAACCATTGATGGGATCAGTACAGTGCACACTACCTACCAGCCTCCACTGGGACCATAGTAATCAATAAAAATCGTATGATTTGATATCTTTAAAATGTTGTTTGGTTTGTACATGAGACAAGGAAGTGGGGTGGGAGTGATCACAGTGGGTGATTTAGATGATGCAGTTGATATGAGAATAATTTATATACATATATATATATCGTAAATTATTTTTTATTAATTTCTTCCCTTTTTTTACCTTGAAAAATACTTTACAGAGGTCAATTTTACGAGAATTGCATGTCGAGCAATTAGTGGACCGACAGAGTTCAATTTCTTTGAGCAACCAATCGTTGAAGTTTGTAGAATAGCCGACACAAGATGAACAAAATATTAGGACATGTCAAGTGATAGAAAAAGATATGAAACCTGTCGAGATTGTTATTGGCGTGGCTTTTTGTGATGGAGCATCAAATTAACCAAAACAATTTATTGTCTTTATTGAATGATACATCAAATTAGTTGAACTCCAACATCATCAGTAATAGCTCTCTTAATCCTTAATGAATATTATTGGATGAAAAAGAAAAAACTTCTCGAGTATTGTTTTCATCAAAATTTTGAGAAAATCTTCAATTATTTACTCGATGATTCTTCGTTTGGATGATGATTTTTTGCAATTTATTTTCTTGTTCATGAATATTTTTCGAATTAAATAAAATTATTCTCGACATTAATTGACTTATTCACTTGTTGTATAGGAAAAAAAAATAAAGCATTGTATAAGATGTAACGTTAGTTTCTACAAAGTTAAACACTTGTCACAAAAAGAAAATTTATAATTTTAGTAAAAAACTAAAATCAAGAATTACATGTGCAAGAATAGTTATGATTAGTTAAATTTGTGGGTGTGGAATTTTCATTTGCATTACAAGTTCCTCTACTTGTAAGGGTTTTAATCCCAATCCAATGATCAACAAGAGTTCCACCAGCATTATAAACCCATTTTATTCTCTATATCCATTAATACAAACCCATTTTAAACAAGGGGATTTCTTAAAAAATGCTGCTCGTTTTTTTTTTTTTTTTTTTCTAAATGAGGCCTATCATATTTATCGGTTGTTGTCTTTGTTTTCCTTTGATGTCCTATATGCTCCTCCTCATTGTCGGCAATACCTCATTCTCTCTTAAGTTGCGGAGGTGATATTCTACCATTTTCTACCAACTATAATTATTTTATTTCTCTTAGCACAATAGATGTGGACATAATTCAAGGGCTAATCAAGGGAATGATGGATAGAGAATAATGGTAAGGTTGAAATAATAGATGTAAAGAGATGACCACCATAGGATGAAAGCAACATAATCGAAATGACAAGACCTTCCGATGGAGCGAAGGTAATCACGACGAGGTGGAAACGGTAAGATCTCACGGAAACGAGACAACTTCGAGGTACTTGATAACTCATACCTGAAATAGGATGTGACGATAATAAAAAACATCACTATGTGATGAATGAAGAAAGAGGCATTGGCGATTGGCGATGGGTATTTTAGATATTTAAAAAAATAAAGACATCAAATATAAATTTTAAAATTAATAAATATTATTTTAAAAATTTTAAAAATAAAAAACGTTTTTTTGTTACAAAAATCACATGTTCATATTGTATTCATCTAAATCTGCCTCTTAAAAATATGCGATGATTAATTTTGATGACATATGTTTCTTCCTACCATCGAATCGAATCCCTCCCCACCCTCACATTCTAGTCAGCGGAAGTCCACCACAGGATCATGTGATGGTCCCTGACCTTACAGAATATTTGTAGGGATGTCAAGGTAGAAAGTGGAAGGAGGAGATCATTCTTTCCTTCTTTATGTGGAGGATGCTTCATGGAAGTTAGCATCAGGCAATCATGTGGAAAGAGAAAGAAGAAAGAAAGAAAGAAAAGCTTATCCTCCTCCCCCTCACTCCTGCAAAGCTGCTGTAGCATTGCTGTTCCTTCACACCTCAAATCTCCAAAGGTCTTCTTTAGCCTTTCTGTCATGCCATGAGATTGGATGAACATGATGTGTGTTCATCATCTTTACCTCCTCTTCACCACCACCACTTCCTCTAACTTGTATGGTTTGGAGTTCATAACCATCTCCTTCCCTGGAGGTGTCTTTTCTGTATATGTTTTCTTCAGAAAATGTTACCGTGGAAGGCAGCCAACTTGAAAGAACATATATACATATATATTTCTTCATCCACTCATGATCGAAGAATGAAGTTTGAGGGCGATAAGTTTTCAGTGAACTGGTAATTGATTGGAAGAACATTTCAATTATCTCATTGGTGCTATTTTTATTGTTGTTGGCTTTCTAAAACCCATTTCGTGGCTTATCTCATCTCTCTACTCATTCAAAATGCAAACAAGAATGGTAGCAACAACAAGTGTTATATGGCACTTAGTGCCCCTAAGATAAGCTTAAAGATAATGTTGCTAATGCTAACGGTGCAATTAAAAGACATTAGTGCCTTCTTATCAGGCCATTATTGCACTGTCATAAGAGTAGGACGTTCGAGATTCGAAAAGAAACTTCGAAACCACACCAATTACTTTTTGGTGTTGACTTCTGACATGTGATGTCAAATTATCGGTCCCATGTCACCACCACCATATAAGGTCAACGATGAAGAGCCACACAAACATGCCACATGCTTTGAGCCAAATGTATACATTTCCCGAAAATAATATTAACGATTTGATCTTGTTATTGTTGTCCTTAGCTTCGATTTGAAACCAAATCACACATGATTGACACATATAATAATATTCAGATATAAATATATTTAAATATAAATGTAACCGAACAGAACAATAATTAAATAAATATAGATACATCTAAATAAATTTATACATTAATAATTTCTATATTTATATTTATATATATATATATATTCATGTTCACGAATATAATTGATACATCTAAAAATAATAAAAAAATAATAAAAATAATAAAATTATTAATTATTATTAGTGTCGAATTTCCTGATAGTTTCTTTACTAGATTTGAACCAGTCAAACTGCTGAGTCGAAACCGGGCCACGTCTTGTGTAACTCATAGTGGTGGCGGCCCCACCAAAAGTGGGTGGTGGAAATGGCAGCACCACCGGGCCCCCTCTTGGCAATTGACGACATGCATCCATCACCGCCCCAGTTTCCCCTGCATATTAACGGGTTTCGGATGTAGATTTTAACGGGCGAGTTCATTTGTTCGACCCGGAAGCCGACATTGGATGGCATGTGGGTCGTCATGCATCCTCATCTTCATCGTCATGTGATGGGTTTACCATGCTTGGCTGTTGGGCCCATGAAGTCAATGTTTCCAGAATGTGGTATGGATGGTATGTCGACGGCCTCGTGAAGCCATGTTGGGATTTTTAAACGTGGAGAGGATAGTAGCACGCATGGAACGTTCACGAATCTCAAAGCATGCACATCCCGTTCCACCCGCTCCGACTTCTTCTCACCGCCCTCGATCTCGCACATACTGCTCTCTGTCGACCCGGCCGAGCCAAACCCAGTGGTCTAGTCGTTTGGGATTCCTGTTCCGTCGAACACGGGCGCCCGGCATCGTCTCTCCCACAGATGGGGTGCTCCTCCTCTCTTGCAGGTCCCGAATCCCTTCTTCCTTTCCCTTCCTCCTTTCTTAGGGTTTGATCTATCGTTCTCCGTCTTTACCCTTTGTTGATTGCTCCATGTCTTCAATTCTCAGGTAGGATCGTCTTTGTACCATAATTTCTTGTCGATCCTTGTTGTGTGAAAGATAGGAGTGCCATTCTTTCAATAATTGATTATCCGAATCCCTTTCTTGGTATTTTGTTTTCTTTTCGCCATCTTGATACGGCTGTAGGTATGTTCGTGATCTTTGTTACATATAAGGTTAGCTATCCGATCTATAATCGATTCAATGCCAGAAGGATCCAAACTGTTTCCTTCAATGCCGTTGTGTTGCTTGATTCGTGAGAGAAGCTGCCTAGTGGGATAGTCATATTGATGGTGGTATGCATCTCATGTTGCTGGGCTGCGATGGAGCTCAAAATGCAAAGTCCTGGTGGCGAGATGTATTAATGTGTTTCCAGGCATAAGAAAAACACTTTTGTGTAACCAGAGTTTGATGGCAATTAAGGATCCATTTGATGATCATTTCGATAAGATTATGCAGGCCTCGTGCATGTGGTTCTTGCACGAAGTGCTAGTCATACAACTTTCTGTTTGTATAATTCCTGGGCTGCGATGGAGCTCAAAATGCATAATTCCTGGTAGCGAGATGTATTAATGTGTTTCCAGGCATAAGAAAAAACACTTTTGTGTAGCCAGAGTTTGGTGGCAATTAAGGATCCATTTGATGATCATTTAGATAAGATTTTGCAGGCCTCGTGCATGTGGTTCTTATGAAGTGCTAGTGATATAGCTTTCTGATTGTAATGGGCTTACAGTTTTAATCTATATAATCTATTAAATTATCAGAACTTTTTTATCATATTTGGAAATTTGAGAGTTTCTATAGGTATTATTAGTTAGATGCAGAATTTTGGTAGAGGGCCGATGAAGGGTCTAGTTGCTAAGGTATTAAGGAATCATATGGCTCTGAGGCATGCCAACCAGAGAGTGAGGAGAAAGTGAGAGAAGGAAAGAAGGGTAGGTGATGAGGCACCAGGAATTCATTTAGTTAGCAGGCATGTCTATTTCAGGTCATAGTAAGGTTGCTGGATTTGGTAAAAGTTGCCAAAAATGTTGTGGTGGTGGTTGGGGAGAACGAGAAAATTATGCTTGATAGCACTTTGATCATGAGATCTGTGTTCTTAGTAAGGATAAACTAACATAGTCTACATCTGAAGATTGGTTTAATAGTATTCTATGCTATGTAGTTATTGTCCATTGATTAATTTTCTTTTGGGACACTTATCATAGAAGGCATATTTAACTAATTGGTTTTACGAACTCATCTGCCAAGTCCTTACTATGAGGTGAGAAAATTTGGTGGACTTCACTTTTTTCAAATACTCTTTAAATGCAACATCTATAACTTTGTGAAAAATAACTTTTTTGAATTCAGAATGAGAAAGATGAGTTTCAACTTCACACCATGGTAGAGGCGCTTTTAGAGTTTCTTGTACGAAGTGATGTGTATTCCTTTTTTCTCTGTTTCTTCAACAAGAGCTGAATGAACGTTTTTATATTATCAAAGTTTGTGAATTCATCCTTTCAAAACCATATGAATTATGATGCTTACTATATCATTTGGCAGTTTTAGATGGCAACATATTGCTGTAGCATAAGGGTTTTTCCCATTAAATAAAGAAAATTGTAGTCAAAACAATAGATATCACAATATCCAGTTTAATGCTTATGTCTCGAACGATGGTCTTACAAAATGCAGAGTGCTTAGTTTGAGCCATCTTTCACAACGTTATGTTTATGATTCTTATATATAATCCATTAGTATGCTAGCACTTATGGCACTGTCATTATATGATTACTATATCCTATTCGGTTTTTGTCAACCCAACATGGAAGGAGGTTCTTCAACTTCTTCATGTGAGTAGATTTTTGTGTTTCAATGTAAAGCATATCTTCAGAATTAAATTTTTTTTTGTTGCCATATTTAAGATAGAGAATTAAATGATGGATTTTGTACTTTCGAGATAGTGTACGTAATTAGAATGTCATCTTTTGGTGATAATCAGATAGAAATGCTGGAAGGTTGGATGGTTTGAATAGTGAAAACTCAATGGCCACTGATTCAAAGAACATTCGTGTTAAGGTATGCTATATGTGGTTCCTATCCTGTTATACTAACATTATTCCATGTATCCTGTTATTTGTTTTGATATTACTGGTCTGTTCCTACTGATCATATCTTGAGAATATTGTTACATGAAATTTTTTGACTTGTCTGTACTGATCAATATCAGCACACATGTATTATGACAAGTAAATCCTTGTTTTTAACTTGGAGAATCTGAACAGTTAATTGCTGTTTTGGTGTATTTCTTATTTCTTTGTTGTTGTAGCTTATCATATTTCATTGTGACATAAAAGAGCACCATTGTTTGTCTAAAATTTAGATATTTTAAGGAAATATTCAACACACATTCAAGAACATCTTACAATTGTTATATGTGGCATGTATCCAATACGGATAGAGTAAGCAAATTCAAAGTCTCTGTGTTTACATATAGATGACCTTATCAGAGGTAAAATGATTCTAATTGAACCAACTCAAGATTTACTTTCATGACAACAGAAACTTGATTTGCTGCCGGAGTTCCTTGAAACTTGAGTTTCGATCTGACATTTTTATTTTAAACAAACAAAACAACATTTTGAAGTTTTTTATCCTAATTTTCTTTTGTCAATTTTATTCCTGGGAAAAATAGCTGCTTCCTAAAATGGAGTTATCATAGTTCAGTGTGTAATTAATGTAAATTGGCCTCAATTTATCGGTCAGAGATATTCAATAAGCCAAACTGCATTATCTTCTTGTTTGGCTCCCTTATCTCCCTTGTGTGCTCTGAGATTCAATTTTAAGTTTTCCTACTCAGATAACAAGGGTATAGTGCTTCTGTAAGATCAGTAATTTCTATATGTATACAGATTTAGTGTGTTTCTTAACACAGTTGAATGATGGAGCTATGACACTGCCTATGTTGATTGTATTGCTTATATACACATGAGTTTTCATGCGTTCATGAGTCTACCATTTTCTGCAATATGAATTTGCTTATTTGTGTGTAACCTTTATTGATTTATTTGCATAATTCTGAGGGAATAAGCAAATACTGGAAGCAAAGAAATTTTTAGATTATGCAGCCTGTTGACCTTGCTAGTTGAGAGTTTACCATTTCCATTTTTGAATTATTGTTTTATAGTTTACCATTTCCATTTTTGAATTATTGGTTTATAGTTTTCAAAAAAAAAAGTTAGGCAAACCTTTGTCTGAAATGTGCTTGCGCCAGCTAACTGATTTTGATACTAGTGTTGTCTCTGTCTTTGCAGTTGGTATTGTTGGGTGATTCTGGTGTTGGTAAAAGCTGCATAGTCCTTCGGTTTGTTCGTGGCCAATTTGATCCTACTTCAAAGGTAATGCTTTATCTAAATAGATATCTAACAATTCTGGGTCTGTTGATGTACTTTTCTGCCTGTATTGACAGTTCCATCACATATTGAATACATTTGTAACATTAGGCTTTGAATTTTATTTTTCAACCTAATAGTAGTAACTATTGTATCCTTAGGCGTATTATTCAATAAGGCAGGTTGAAGAAAATAATTCATCATATAAGATAACAAGACAGTTAAAAATAGAGAGGTTGCATCTCCTGTAAAGTGCATTCTCATTGTTCAAGAATCTCTCTAATTTAACAAATTTTGTAGGTTGCTTATGAGATCATTATGTTTTATGAGTTAGAATGTTGAACAATTAGGAAGCACTAGATAAGAAAATTCCATGTATTTGAAAAGATGTTCCTGAGATGGATCATCGGTGTTACAAGGAAAGATGGTACAAGAAGTTATTACAGTCACTTAAGAACTAAGAATAAATATCAATAGAGGCTGAAGGAATACCAATTAAGGCAGTTCAATCATATTGTTGATGAGCTACCAGAAATAATTCAAGATAGAGATTCCTATAGAGTGAAAGGCCAAAGAAGACATGGACAAAATGTTTGGATTACTTGAGGATTTTAATCTTAGCAAAATAGAAGTGCAACAATAGATTTATTAGCTAACCACAAGCCGTTGGAAACATAAATTCTTTCTTTTTTCCAAGTTATTGCACCATCAATGTGACTTAATATATATATTTTTTAGTGCCCCTGTTTTCTCGTTTTAATTTCTTTCATCCTACAGCATGTGCCCAAGTGGTTCCTTTTGATATATGTTGATTCTCATAAGGTTCATTCAGGTAACTGTTGGTGCTTCCTTCTTATCACAAACATTGGCATTGGAGGACTCCACAATAGTGAAGTTTGAAATATGGGATACAGCAGGACAGGAGAGGTGCACAATTTAATTGTCAAAAATGTCATTTGCTGCTCCTAGTGTTCCAAAATCCTTTGTGGATCAAACATGTTATAGTGTGGTTAGGTGAAATATATGCATGAAATATATGGATGATATTACTGTTTCTATTTCTGATGTCTAATGACCACAATTAAATGATATATAATAACTTATAATTATTTTTTGAATGTTTTTTCTTTTCAAGGTATGCTTCACTGGCCCCTCTTTACTATCGAGGAGCAGCTGTTGCAGTTGTGGTATATGACATAACAAGTCAAGAAACATTCAAAAAAGCACAGTACTGGGTCAAGGTATCGTGCATCTTTTAAATCTAACTAGGTTTTACTGGATGGGAATTTTGCTTCTTTCTGTGGTTTTGTGGGTTCTGCTTGTTAATCCTCAAGTTTAAGTGGATGTCATGAGTATTGGGAATGATTTAAATGCAACAGATGTAGTGAGATATTAACTTGCAGCCTACGGAAACCTGATAAAATGGCATATAATGTTACCTACATTTTTCCTTTTGTGCAAATTTAACTTGCATACGGGAAGACCTGTGCTGCACAAGGCTCCTTCCAATGCAAATTATTTAACCTTACAGAGCTTTTACATAATGTAGAAATAACAATCAGTCACTATTAAACATTGATCTGGTGATAGTGGTGTACTAGATTCTTTGAGGAGGGATCAAAAACTCATTTGATATATTTCAAAGATAACAGCTAACTAAGCGACGTTGACTAACAAGGTCTTATTGGATCAAATCTCATTTTCACCACTTATCCTTTGCAATAAGAAAAATAAAAACAATCAGTGCACTACTGCAATTAACATAGTAAGAGAGTTGACATGGGTAGGACCTGGCTGTGCCGCAAATGCATAACAGCTGAGAGTGTCATCCTTGGGTAGAGTAGTTTCGTATTGTTACTAAGATTTATTACAGAGGGAAATGACTTTTCTTTTGTTGTTCCTACTTCATCTGAGCCTTGGGAACAAGAGAAAACTCTAAATGAATCATTGAAAAAAAAAATACACAAGATATTCCTAGCATTTGTGTTTGTTTGTATGTTTTTTTTTTTTTTTTTTTTTTTTTTTTTTTTTGCGTATAATGTTGTTTGCTTTTATTGTCTAACATCTTTTATGAGGATTCATTATAATTATAAATTAGATATTTCATTTGAAGGTCAGTGGCCTCTTACAGTTGAGACTTCCTCAAATGCTAGAACTAGGTTGTTATCTATCAACATTTGCTCTATAAAACTAAAAGTTCTATCATTAACTATAAGATGAACTTTCAAGTCTTGGAAGCAATTCTTCAGCATGTTCATGGATAAAATAGTTTTTTAAATAATTGGAGTCTGTAATCTTTCATGTGTTTTGGGTAAGTCTCCACTGAGGTCTCAACTTGCCAACCTTTTTTTAGCTAACCATTCTTGGCTTCCGTATCTTTTGACTTCTCTCCCAATTTTTGTAACGACATCTCCACTTGAAAACTAAACTTATTTTTTGCATCTATGTATGCCTTCCTCATTTAAATTTTCAACACCCTTGTAGTGGTCAATGTCAATTTTGTTAATACTACATATTTGCAATTCTGAGCAATAGTGAGTGCAAAGTTCCATTCTAGAATGTCAGGTCCATATATAATGATAATGTGGTCTCACAAGAGAGGTTTCAAACATTGTGGTGTATTATGTGTAATATGAACACTTCTTCATTCACCAACAGGTTATTGCTGATGTCAGGTTGATAGAACATTTAGGAGAATTACTCTCAGTGATTAGGAATAGCTGCTTTCTCCCTTCTCTTGTAAGGAAGCCTATTTATTGTACTGAATTATGATACCATGTAGTAGAAAAACCACTATAAATGTTTGGAGAATCTCCAGGTTGAATCCTGTTTTCCATTAATATCCAATGATAAAATATGTTTTTGAGTTTTCAGTAGTTATTTTGTAAGAGAAACAAAATAGATGGCAAGGTAGTACACAACCTTACCTAGGCAAACATAGTCTTTTGTTTGTGTGTGCGCGTGTTAAATAGGGACATTGATATGCAAAATAGCATCTCCTGAAGTGGAGTTACGCTGCTTATATCTGGTCCTTGTAAGACTTCCGAGCCTCTTGCACTGGGTAGCCTTTGCCGTATCTTACCTCTATGTATAAAATTAATATTAGGTGATCAGATTGATCAGTTCAAATATGTCTGACAGGAACTTCAAAAGCATGCAAGTCCTGGCATCATCATGGCCTTGGTGGGTAATAAGGCTGATTTGCATGAAAAAAGGGCTGTATCATCCCAGGTAGGCAGTGGTTTCTAATTGGCAACCTGTGAATCTGCTTAGCTTTGACCAATATATATTTGGCTGTGCTAGGAGATGACATTTCATTCATTTTGAAGGATGCTATGGAATATGCAGAGAAAAATGGTATGTTCTTCATCGAGACATCAGCAAAGACAGCTAACAACATCAATCAACTCTTTCAGGTATTCATGTAGTAATATGATTAGGTGCACTAATGTCCAGTTTATTGGCTTTTAATTATGACAAAACAGAGAAGCTGCTTGATGATTGTGAGAGATTATCCTTTTAATTATTGGCTTTTAATTACTATGATCACAGTTCATGAAATTCTTAGGTACTTGGTTTTTTTAGCTCCTGATGCTTTGAGAGCCTTTTTGTACATTTTTTCTAATCTAATCTTGTTTTCTTTTTTTTTCTAAGAAGTTTCAAAAACTAAGGTGACTTTGATTCTGGATTAACTTACCTGTAATTTGTTGTTCTATTTGCATGATATTTTGATCTCACATATATGTAATTCTTTCATGATGGATGCAATGTTTCAGCAAAATGCATTTGTACATTTATTTTCTCTGAGCAAACATTTTTTTCTTATTTCAGGAGATTGCAAAGAGGCTTCCTCGGACATCTTCCTAACTATCGTGTCTGGAGATTGATTCTTCCTTGTTCTGACTCACCTGACATTCCTAATTACTGTGTAAAATCATAGTATATGATTATACCTGTGTAGTAGTACTCGTGTCTTTTGTTCTTCTGCTGCCTGACACATCGTTTACAACTAATGGCACACCAAATTGGGTTACAGTATCCCCATCCATTAGTGACATTTGCGTCAATAAAAAAAATTAGCTATTAATTTAGTTTATCAATGTATCATGCGAGGGATGTTTACAGGCAATGATAAAGTGTGATAATAGTGGGGATGGGGAATCTGATTATTATGATGGTGGTGGTAGTGATGATGGATGATATCATGGCAAAGGAAGGTATAGTAATGCTGACGTGATCATAATAACGGTGTTGCGCTAATAGAGGCTTAATCGTGGTTAATTCACTGTTGCATAGTTGATAGGTTTCATATCAACTATGAAAGCGTTTTGTACGTTATTTAATATAATAAATAAAAAATTATTATTTAAAGAAAATAATTATGATGATGATTGATATAATTATAACTTTAATATCTTTTCATAGAACAAAAATTAGAATACAAATCACATGCTACTCCTTCCACGTAGATATCACATAGAAGAAAAATATATATCTATAAATATATAGATATATCAAATAATCTTAATGTTTATAAGATTTTAGGAAGTCTAATGTACAGACAGTCAAACCATAGTGACATATGTATGGATGGACACGTGCTAAACTTAGCTTTAAAAAGATAAATATGAAAACATTTTATTTTAGTGGGATATATACACCTTCCATTTTTTTGGAAAATATAAATAAATATTCTTTTTTATTACTGTAATTGAGAAGGGAGGGGCAGACTCTCCATTCATAAAAGCAGTACCTGTAACTCTTGTTTTTGTTTGTAGGAATGGAAGACTTACATCAACCATCATCTCCCAGTCATCCACGGAAACAGCACATATACTTTTTTAACTATGAAGAACCCATATACAGCAGGCGGCTACCTCTGGCGTGCGTGCTTCATGGCCTGCGGTGCCCCCTCGTATCGCACATTGCTGACCCCAGCGTGTTGTAGTTGACGTACCGGCTCGGGGCGGACGGCGGCGGCCGGAATCCCCTGGGCTTGCAGCCCCTCACCTCCGCCCCACCACCCTTGAAGGAACGCCGATCCCTGTGGCGAGGTCTGAACGTGACGTAGTGGCGATGCTCGAACCGCCCGACGCTGGCCGTCACGACCGGAACCGCGAGGAAGAGGAGGAGCAGCAGCAGCAGCAGCAAGGCGAGCGAGGTAGGCATTGGGGTGGAGGGCGAGGTGGGGTGTGGGCACTGCCTTGGCGTTTGCAGAGGGTGGGAGAGGGGGAGGAGTATAAGAAGAGGTGGTGGAGATGGTGGCGTGGAGAGAGTGATGGGAAGAGGGGCGTCTTAAAGAGACTCGTGAGGACAGGTCAGGAGTGAGATCTCACAGCTCAACGCTAGCCGGCAAAGTGCGGGACTTTGTCGTGAATCCCCTCCCCCTCGGTGGTGAGCGTAGGATGCCGCTTCCTCTATCCCCCCCCCCTCCCCCCCCTCCTTTTTCTCGCTCTTCCATCAGCTTCCGGACCACGCAGGTGATGATGCTCGTGCACTGCATTTAATTGCTCCCATCGCCCTTCTTTCTCAGCGTCAAACCCACCACGTAGACATCGCCTCAACATAACAATAACATCATCCCATACGCACACCACGTAAACGCATGTATACCGGCAGAGCAGTTCGTCTACAAGCTACGTAGGTGTGTTGTCGACTCCTTCGGATGGTCAACTGGCGAAAAGTCAACCGACGTGGCAACGTTGACTTTTTCGAAAACGGAACCGATGGGCAGTTTGTGATCTCGCCAGGTCGACTCGGAACGAGAATACGTGGATGAATCTGGACGGTCCAACGATCTATGGTAGGTGGAAAGTGAGATCGGATCAGATGCGTTGACAGAGAGTTTGGTTGCATTTGGTGGGCATTCAATGAGGGGCAGATGAGAGGAGTAGTATCCGATCGATGCCGGCGGTGTCATCGACGGCGACACGCCCCGATTGTTCATACGCTCCTTTTGTCGGGCATTCCACAAATATCTCACACCAATCAATTCATATAATGGATAAATAATTTATTATTATAATTATTATTTTCAATTAATCCACACTCGTGAAGCTCAACCAATGCCTATCTAACATATCACATCGATATGATTATTCAAAAAAAAATATTTTTTAATTAATATGAATATGTCAAGTCAATTTTGTAATATGTCGAGACATGACTCTATCATTTATCAATGGCTACAAATATATTATTCATATTGAAAAAGATATTTGATATGATTTTGGATATAATACATGACTATGATATTTTATGTCATGAATACATTCCTTAATGAGACCAAAAAAATTATCTCCTGTTGTTGGCACGTGTGACACGAATCACGTCGTGTCTTGTCTGCTCCACGTATGACATTTCGTGTCTGGTTACGAAGTTAGCAAATTGTCTCTCATGGATGCTTGCGTTGGAAACTCATGTCAAGCATAATAAATTAATACTTAAGATAAGAAGCTAATTAATTATACGAACTAAAATATATGGATTAACACAAGGAAATATAAATTAAGGCTATTAGTTGGGAAACATAAACATGGAAGGAAGGAGAATGTGAAACATATTATGAGAATTACAAGTACAATGGCTATTTTAGCTATAGTGGTACACTCTAACCACATATGTACTATCTACGATTTGATGTACGCCACAACCACATGTTTGCATTTATTGTATCGTCTTCCTAAGTCATGATCCGATAAGCTTTTCATTTATGTCTATTTTCCTTCTACAAATACTACTGCTTTTTCCTCATTTATTATGTACAATTATTTATTGGTGTAAAGGATAACCAATTAAAGAGTGGACAATTAAATAATCAATCATCTTAATTAATTAACTTAAATTAATATTTATCTCAATTACGTATTAAATTTTATATCAACCAACACTAACATTATAAATATTCAGACCAAATACAATCAAAACTCGATGGGAGACCAGAGAAAACTGAATGATATGATCAATATTTTGGGTCTGAAAAGAGAATATTCTTCGTTCCGATATAACAATTTTTCTTAACTCTCATTTCAAAATTATTATCGGAATAAGTGTGGTAATTGCTATCGTTAGCTTTGTATATGAAACTTACAATTCAAGAAGGATTCATCCTAAAATATAATAAAATATTAAAAAAAATAAATCAAGTCGACGCAACTCTATGACATGAATCGACAATCAATTTTAAGAATAATAAATCGAAATTTTCTTTTCCAAATTCAGAATTATATAGAGCTCAGCTTCACGTTTCTCCAACTTATGGATAACCGCGATCACCACCACCACCATGCAAGAGAAGCTCCTTCGGCTGTCATTACAAGACACAGCAGCACATGAGAACAAACCCTAAAATAATTGTGTGTGTGAGAGAGAGAGAGAGACCTGCCATGGGAGGAAGACCACATGGCTGTCAGTGACTACGTCCAAAATGAGAGCTCCTCGAGCTCACTTCCAAGCTCCAACATCACTCTCCTCTTCCAACCCCTTTGCTGGCCCTTCTTTGCGGTCCATGATTGAGATCGGCAGTGAGATGATGGAGGCAGTACATCATACACATATGCACCTCCCTGCTGCATTCTCACAGTAACTTATAATATTGCATAGAATTATGCCCTCCATCTTCTTCTCTCTCTCTCTCTCTGAATGGCCTCAGCTGGTTGACATAAACAACCTTAAACGACAACATGCAGCGAGGTATAGAAATGAATATTATTGCGGTACTCCTTTTATTGTATTCTCATTCTTTTGCAGAGTATATATGACTTGTCCTTGTATCGACTATGCATGATATATGGTTGGCGAGGAGAAAGCAGAATGGATGCTTTAAGATACGCGTTCTCCATAGGCAATCGAATGAGCGGTCCACGTGTTGGGGTGGACCAGCGAGTCAAATCTTGTCCGGTCTAAATCGATTTGGTCAAACCTTCTCAATGTGGCTTCCCATGAAATCGAGGCATAGGCCACACAAAATAAACGTCATCTCGATCATGATATCAATATTATCTCTCTTGAACTTTAGCATCGATTTGATTTAGTTTACCCAGAGATCTTCTTTCAAGTTAGGTTAGATCGTACGCGTGTAATCATCAGAACATGACTAAAATCTTTTTCTTTAATATTTTAATTTTATGGATTATTTTGTCGGTAAAACAAGAAATATAAAGATAAGAAGAGACATGAGACCTACTAATTCGCTCGGCAATAATGTCCATTTCAGACATGAAACAAAATTATCTAATGAAAATTCTTCGCATCTTACCTATCGATCGATCGGTAAGATATTATACAATTTAGACTAATTCAATTAAGTCTATGGTAATATAGTCGACGGATGTAATGTTTGATGATTCATTTTGTTAATTTGTAGGTCACTCGAAGTAGTCCCGAGATCTCTCGTTGGATGAGCACAAATCAAATGATCAATGGATGGGTCGATTTCTGAATCATGATAAAATGGCACCTTCCAAAAGAGTTTTCTCGTTGGAAGTGTTGGCCTTCTTTGATGCGCTTGAACACACATAAATCAATTCCATATCATGGCTCGAATAAGTTTGTTTGTACCCATCCTTAATAATGCAGTAGGACATGTCACACAAAGATGTTGAATTGGACATCGACGTTGGACTCATCTTGTCTAAACACCAATAATTTCGGAAAACAATAACTTCTTCTTTGGCACTCTTCTTATTATTTGGATCTACAATAACTTAGGTTGTAACTTTATTTCCTTCCTAACTAAACTAGTATCATTCTTATGAGTAGATCCATCTACCAAATCAACAATGTAGACTAAGCAAATTAGAGGTCAACCTAAACCCTAATTCAGGTGTTATATGAGAATAATGACATAAGAAGGAGTGCTAAAACATTCCTGAATGATACTTTGATATCATATGATCGATGCATCATTATCATATGATCGATAGGAAGAAGATATGATCGATGCATCATTATCATATGATCGATATGACTTCTTCTTCTACTACATTCGACTTTTACAAACTTAACATTCAATCGAGACCTTGAAAGTTGAATTAAGCTTTAGAGGTGTTTTGTTCTAAAATCTCTTGCTCCAACACCGTCTCACGATGCAAAGAAGGATTTGATTGGTTCCAAATTGATATTCTAATCGAATAATTTTATGTAGATCATTTTTTTTAAAAATAATTACCATTGTAATTAGTGGATTCAATTACACGGATTATTTTTATCATTAATAAAATTACTAATAAAGTTAAGAGGATTTGGATATTTATATATAGTTGCTATTGTAAAGTTACTAAGTCTGTTTTTTCTCTCCTTAGATAATTAATACTAATAATTATTTCATTTCTTTTAACTATAATATTTACGGATCTTCTAGAATATAACATCTTAAATTGTTCTTTCCATTTTATCCTCTACTAAATAAACTACACTTAGCTTGTTCATGAGTATTTTTTTTTTAATTTGTAAATATTCTCATACATCCAAATTAATATTCTTATTTTGATTCAACATTTTAAGATTTAGATGCTCTTAACAACATTTTGTTCATTGATTTATTCTCTGAGTACATTACTTTAAGAGAACTGGTTGAGTCTTGTACTCATATATATGGTCATCATTAGCTTTTAAATAGCCCATTGTTAATTGAGAAAAAACACACACACATATAGAGTTGTTGAACTAAGAATGCATCTAAATTATTGGATAGAGCACTGAGTTATATATACTCATTTCCTTCTAATTATAATGTTGGGATGCTTCTAGTCATTGCTAGTGGATATTATTGAAGAAATAGTATGATCTTATCAAAAAGATCAGATGATGTAAGAATAATATTTAATCCATCAAGAGGATGAGTATGATGATGTGGCAAAAATTGGGTCATTCATGGAATAAAAATAAGAATATTCACAATTGCCTCTCTCTCTCTCTCTCTCTCTCTCTCAATGGCCATACTCTAATTAATTAAGGTGGACAAGACTAATTCAAAGGTAAAGGTATATTGTAACTTGAGCATCATGCCATAAACATGGAGGATTAGAATTTAATAATAGAAAGTTAATTATCACTACATAACATGCACATCCATCATCAATAATAATATTGAGATGGTAGGCAGGAATGGAAAGTGAAATGATGTAACATATGGCCCTTCTATCCTTCCACTGTTCAAATCAATACAAGATTAACTATTCACATTATTGAGTTCTTGACCTTTTCTTAAACTGCAGGATAATTTTCCAATAAATTAATAAAAATAAATAAGATAATTAGTTCTTTTCATATACATAAACTTTAAAAAGATAATTTGATCACTCTGCTTCAAAATTAATATTTTTTTTAAGATTCATTTAGAAATAAAAATGATTATATATGCTAATTGTCAATATACATATATGTTACATGTCACAGTGTGACAAAGGAATACATATGCTAAGAAAGTGACTTGTCATGTTGAAGTGCAGCAATTTTTGTCAGGCAATGTTCAGAGATTCTCTTTGCATATGATTTGACATATATAAGTAAATGATGATATAGTTTAACACAAGTAAATTGTAACAATTTTTCACAGGAAGAAAAAGGAATGTGTTTATATTGTAATCAAATAAAATATATATTATTATAAACATATTTTTTAAAAAATTATATGATAAAATGAACTCAGGAGGAAGAAGGTTGAAGACTCAACATTAGATTGTTTGAAGGATTAATAGAAGATAAACCCAAGTCAATCTCAATGAAAAATGATCCAATAATTTAAGTTCCTTAAATCACAAATATAGGTTATCTTAGATTGAATTGGTGAATCTTTAATTTTTGAGTTAAAATTACATAACATTAATGAAATTTAAAGAATTTTTTTTACAAAGGATAAGTACTAAAATTGTTTTTTTTTTTTTTCCATTTATCTATACATCCATTGGGGCCTACCACTTTGTCCTATGATGTTTGGAATCAAAGGTGTATTAAACTAAGTTGGAATCATTGTCCCAAATGCTGTGATGGAATGAGATGTCACATAAAAAATTATCACTAAAATAATAATATTAATAAAGAAAAGAACCATGAGACCATTCAAGATATTGGACATAAATAACCAATGATGATAATAGTTAAATATTTCTTTTTTTTTATTTTGTTGGGGTGGCTTATGGGTCATGCAATAGCACACAGAATTTATGTCTGACAATTTTCCAGAACATTATTCCCTACATTTTAATATGACAAAAGAATCCTCTATCATTTATTAAGAAAGATAAAAAAATGATTGAGAGCATGGGAACTTCTGTTATATTAAAAAAATATAAATATTATGTGGGAAAAAAAATCAATAAACGAACATTCTAAAAAAAAAAGTCAAAAACATAATATTATTTAAAATTTTATTATTTATAATAAAAATTAATTATTAATTCCAAAACAGCACAAAGCAAGTAGAACAAAAATAACTTTACAAACATTATGAGAGGTCAGCAGAATTATTATTATTATTATTATTATTATTATTATTATTATTAAAGCGAGGGTAAAATTATTATTATTATATTACTAAAGGGTATTTGTGACATTTCACGGTCTCTAATGACCCTAAGCTTCGTGTTTAAATAGGGCGTCTATGAACGCCATCCGCCGGTAATATCGCCTTGTCTATCTATTCCCTCGTCTTCCTCTCTCTCTCTTCTCTCTCTCTCTCTCTCTCCTCCTTTGTCACAGCTCACTGCGACTGCCATCTCTGCAGAGTTCCACTGTAAGTTTTCTTCCTTCCCTCTCTCTCTCTCTCTCTCTCGTTAGATTTATGTACCTTAAGAAGCTCTGGTTGCTAAAGACGAAGAGAGCAACCTTGTTTATCGATGTATTCCTTTTCGTTTCTCTCGATTTCCTTCCTCTTTTGACTTAGACTCTTTAGATCCGTTGTTGGACTGATTCGGAGCGCCTGTTTGTGTTGTTGTTTTCTGTTGAGGCAGAGGCGGTAGCGAGGAGATGAAGAACTCGGTGTCAGATCGCAATCTCTTCATCGAGAGCGAGGAGGACGATGACGTCGACGAGGAGGAAGAGCACAAGGCGCAGCCGTCGAGGGCGGCCGACGACGATGACTCCGACGGCTCCGATTCGTCCTCCTCCCCCGACGACGACGACGACGACGGCCCCCCGCGGAGCAGGCCCAACTCCTACTCCACCAATTGGCCCCAAAGCTACAGGTACCCCCCGTTTGCATGGATAGATCGCCTCATGCGTGCCTTACGATCGCGATCCGACGGCGGAAAACGTTTCCCGGGTTACCGCCGTTGGATCCCGATCTCGATCCGTTGGGCCGCGGCGGTGGGAATCGGCTGGTATCTCGCGCGGCGAGTCGTGATCGTAGGGGGTGTCGTTCGAAGGATGGTGGGGTAATAATTTGGTGACAATACTTTTAAATTTAGCGCCGCGACAGATTATTAGGTTGGATGGAATATTTTTGATGGCGTTAGGACGAGGCTGTCGCGGTATCGTCTCCTTCCTCATCAATGCGACTTGGATCCATCTCTTCAGAGACCAATATTATTATTAGCTGTAAGTGTACTGCAAACACTCCCTCGTACATACATTATATGTACGAATTGTAGTAGAAGAGTTTGAGTCAATATTGGTTTGTAAGGGGCCGTTAAATACCGTACGATTTCGTGCAGACTTTTGATCCCTCCTATCGTCACATCCCAACCGTTGGTTCTTACGGATCATGTTGGGATGGTGGGGGTGAAGGAAGAATTAGTAAGTCCGTAAGTACCGCATAGGTTCGTAGCTCTTATATAAATGATTAGTTCCGTATAAACTCAAGCTCGGACAGCACATATATTTTTGGGATCAATTAAGATTGATCAATGGAGATGAAGCGTGAGGAATCCGACCTAATTAATCTATTAACGGGGGAGAGGATGGAGGTGGCAGTGGCCTACTCTGACTTGTTCTACGTATTTTAATGTCCAGGGGATGCTGGTTCATGTTTTGGATAGGATTGTGTCGAAGGGTCTCGGAAATGGGTGAGGGCTGCTGCTGTGGCAGACTGATCTGTCGCGGACTTGTTTGCTATAGGTTGTCCAGGAAAAGCCGAAACGGTGCCTGTGGCCCGCGACAGCTTAGACGGAGGTGGCAGGGTGTAGCTCTGTAGTCTGTCCCAGGACAGGGAACAGGGTTTTCTCTCTCATCCACTGCCTGACTATCGTAAGGGCCCATACTATTTGGGATCATTAGAATTATCGAGAAATATATTTATTTAAGCAGCCTTATAACGAAGAAAATCCACTGTATGACATTTTGCAGTTTATGATTTCTGGAATCTTATGAAATCTTACATTTATAAATAACTTATGGAAACGTTAACCAACATGTCATACAGCGGAGGTGCAATTTGACAGTATTTTGTTTGGAAAGAAAAAATCCATTGGAAGATCTTTTCCATAAACAACAAAGATAAATTATTTAGTTTGGAGAATGGAAATAAAACCTGTTTCCTCTTTGGTTTGGTTTGTTTAGCATACGGGAATATTGTTCCATTTTAGAACTTGAACGATGAAATTTTCCTTCACTTTTTGAAAAAAAAAAAGGAAATTGAACGGTTAATTTTGTTTGTAAATTTAGATTTTTTTATTTTTTGTTTTCTGAAATAAACATAAATATTCAAGGTATGCCTTTTTTACCACGAAAGGCATCATCAACATTATTAGGTTAATAGACTTTTAATTGGCAAAATCCCAAGAAGCCATCATGAAATTTAATTTAGATTGGTCGTGATTGTAGATGAGTGTTTTGTTAAAATGGATTTATTAATTTTTAATTCATATTTTTAAATATAATGCAATTGTTTTATAAATATAAACTAAGATTTAATTTATTTCATCTAAACATAAATTAAATTAATAAAGTAATTTGAAAAGTTAGAATAATGGGGAAACAGAACAGAAATAGCATCGATTTGATTTGTTCCTTGTAGGTGTAGCATATCCTGGTAAGTAATACTATTCATTTAAAAATTCGATTGCGTTCCAGTTTCTATTATTGCAGAAGGTGGTCTAAAATTTGTAGAACATTTGTAAGCTTATTGAAAATTATTATAAATAGTTCATGGAATCCTGTTTTAAGAATCTACTTTACATAAAGTAATTATTATCCGTTTAACTGTAGGGCTAAGTGAGTGGATTATATCAGAGTATAAAGATCGTTTAATGCTTGAAAGTTCTATTTATGGTTCTGGTGATAAATTATTCAGATAGTTTTACTGATTTGTATGCAATGCTTTTGATATTGAGCCTAAACGATGAACTAAACACAATATTTCTTCTTCTTCTTTTTTCTCAGGCAATCCATCGACATGTACAGTAGTGTGACTCCACCAACGATAGGGTTCCTGGGGACTCCAACACTCAGCAGATTGTCAAGTTCCTTCCTTTCTTCCTCGTTTCGAGGCAAGCACACCCCAGAAATCATTGCGTCACTTATTAAGCCTTTACTGCCCACAACTGCTGCTGATCTTCAACTACAAGACGAAGAAAGACAAAGCTCGCATTCGCTATTGATCCCTCCACTGCCATCGAGGAAGCCATCGTTAGAGAAGATACAAGAGAAGGTCTCTCATGAGTTACCCGTATCCCGGAGCTGTTCCTATGGACAGGCGGTGCTCAATGGTGTGCATATCTCGATCTCATCCTTGTTATCAAATTTATTTTAGTTTATTTCTGAATGTCAAAATCTATTTTATGTATTGTTTGCATCTCTTATACATGTTTGCCTTTATGTCACGTATTGATAGTTGTTAGAGGAGTTACATAATGTTAAGAGCTATGTTGAATTCAAAGGCCCAAATCTACAGGCCTTTATGACCACTCGCAGTCAAATATAGGACTTGTTCACTATGCAAGTTTAACTCATAGCTTGAGAACCACAAAGAGAAAAAAAAGAAAAAAAAAAGGGGTTCTTATCAACCATCCGTAGGCTTTCGTGATCCTGATATCAACATAAGGAATAATTTGATTGTAGAAATAATCTGTGTAAGAAATTAATTCACCGTTCTCATTTGACATTTTTATTTTTATTTTTCTTGACGGTATCATGTGAAACTTCTTTGTTAGGGATGAATGTTTTATGTGGGGTTGGGATCCTTTCAACACCTTATGCTGTCAAAGAAGGAGGATGGCTTGGGCTCTCCATACTCTTGACATTTGCCGTGCTTGCGTGGTACACCGGCATTCTGCTGCGCTATTGCTTGGATAGTGAAGAAGGCCTGGAGACGTACCCCGACATAGGTCAGGCTGCCTTTGGTACCACTGGTCGTTTTGCCTTCTCTGTAAGCCCTTCATAGCCATGTCCACTTCCTGTATTCTCTTGAATCTTAACCGCTATTAAGAACTGATGAACTAACGCTTTCGTTTCATGTTCTCATGAACACGCAGATAATCCTCTACATGGAATTGTATGTAAGTATAAATACCTGAATCCACGTCGTCATCATCATATCAGTCTTTTATCTGATGACATTATGGCTTAGGATGTGGGATAATTATTGGTATAAGAGCTTGTTGCTATATGATCTCATACGTCACGTAGACCTGTGTGGTCTTGAGGTTAGCTGTTATTGGGGAGAATCCACTTGAATGATTTTTTTGGTTGGGCTTAAACATGAATTTTTTATTCTGTCAATTGTGATACCAATCATATGAGTCATAAGGAATCAAAATTAGTGAATTAACATTATTTTATTTACTAATTATGATAGTATTTGTGATTTCTAATGTGCATTCATTTTGCAGGCTTGTTGTGTTGAGTATATAATATTAGAGAGGGATAACTTATCATCACTATTTCCAAATGCGCAACTGAATATAGGCGGCATACATTTAGACTCTCGTCTACTCTTTGCCATCTTGACGACTATTTTGGTTCTCCCCACTACGTGGCTTCGAGATTTAAGTGTTCTTAGTTACATATCAGGTCAGTATAACCCCTTCAATAATTTCTTGTTGCAGTTGTCATTAACACTAGCTAATTTGGCAAGATGCATGAGGTCAACATTTTAATGGATCATTTGTTTCATCTGCAAGTCAAAAACACAAAAGAGCATTTTGAGAAATATTTTATTATTGTTTAGAATTTTTTCCAGATATTGTTTAGAATTAGTAATTTGGGAAACACAGGGTCAACAAAATCATATTTTAGTACTGGTTATATGCATCATTTCATTCTTTATACACAACTAAGTGATGATTGTGGCATGAAATCTATATACGTGTATATATAAATATTAATCATGTACTAGCAAATGGATTTTGTGAGGTCTAAATTAATATATGATCAATTAGTTATCCTTAAATTGCACTTTCTTTTATTCAAAGCAGATGCAGATGGGTCTGCAATCATCAAATGAACCCTTATCACCAGAATCAGATAAATTTAGAATTCATCAAATATTTTAAGAAAACGCATGCTTACTAGATTCTCATTTAATAAAAACATCCACTTATAGATTTATTAATTTTCCTTTCTTTCTCAATATTTGGCAGTTGGAGGAGTTATTGCATCGGTAATGGTTGTCTTAAGCTTATTTTGGGTTGGTACAGTCGACAAAGTTGGATTTCAAAATAAGGGCACTTCACTAAATCTTTCAGGTATACCAATTGCCATTGGTATATATGGATACTGCTATTCAGGTCATGCAGTTTTCCCGAACATATATTCCTCATTGAAGAAACCCAATCAATATCCTTCTGTTCTCTTTACCAGGTCAGTAGATCTAAGACATGTTAGTATTCCTTACCTTTCACTAATACACAGAAATCTAACTACATTTTGGCCAATCATATTTGTAGCTTTGCAATTTGTACTGTGATGTTCGCTGGGGTTGCTGTCATGGGTTACACTATGTTTGGGGAGTCAACGCAATCGCAATTTACTCTCAACATGCCACATAATCTAGTGGCTTCGAGGGTTACTGTGTGGACTACGGTAACTACTATATTCTTTTCTTTATTATTATTTCTCAATGATTGCGAACTTTAACTAGTTGGTCTATAAAATGCATGAAATATTGATCTTTATTTCATTTTCTTATAAATCATTGAAGGTTTTTCTGCTTGCATACATGAAGGTACATCTTAAAATTTAAAAAAGAAAATCATAAAACTCTGTTTCTCTTTAATTGAGAAAAGGGAAGAAAAGGAAAAAAAATAAAATTCATTGGAAAATTACATTATCAGAAACTTTGATTATAATTCATAAACAAGAGATTGTACTAAAAACACTGTTGTTGCTGTTTTTTTGTGTTGCATATATTAGACTAATTTGATCAATAATATGAACGTAAATAAAACTGTGAGACATGCATATTTGATAATTTATCTAAGTAAAAAGGGAAAAAATGTATTCTCACAACAATAAAATCAACAATATCTTTTAAGTTTATTTATTAGATGTTCAAATTAAGATGTTGACTGTTTAATTGAAGTATTTGTCTTAAAAAAATTTACATCCTGAGATAATGGTCGAGTTGGTTACTAATGTTATTTCATAGACTTTTGGTTGCAGGTGGTGAACCCGATTACTAAATATCCTTTAAATGACATTTTCTATTTTGATCATATTGTACTCCATTGAAGAACTTTGTTTAATGGTGATACTCTTTGTTCCTGTAAGTTTGATTCAAAGATTTATTATATTATCAAAAAAATGCTTCAGCTTCTTCAATTAGTTGAACTTTGATTGGAAGTCAAATGAATTTTGTGGTAATTCCAAATTTTCTACTAAAACTATCTTAAAAAACATTTTTAATTCTAAATTTTAAATAGATGGTAATGGTTATGGTCTCTTCATAGTAGCGTGATATTTGGAAGTTTGCACACAAATTCTTATGGAAATTTTTGTTATCCTTAACTTATGAAAACATATGCATTAACTCTGACTCCTTTGGCACTGAGTTTGGAGGAGTTGATACCATCAAACCAATCAAAGTCGCACTTGTATGCAATCATGATAAGAACAACGCTGGTTCTTTCTACTCTGTTAGTGGCTCTTTCCGTCCCTTTCTTTGGTAAGCTTATTTCATGTTGCTTCCTTTTCAGTTTTACAATGTCTTACCAATTATTTCCTAAGTGTTAATTCCCTAAAAATTTACATTTCAAATCATGACTTAGCAACGCAATAGTTTACTTGTAACCTAGGATGAAATAACCCCTCTTTTCCCATTTACATTTTCTATAAAGTTTTTCAGCTTTAAGCACTTGTATAATTTGGTTATTATTTTCTTAACAGGTTTGGTGATGGCTTTTATTGGATCTTTGCTCACAATGCTCGTTGTAAGTTCTAGATTTGCTTCAATTTTTTTAAAAGTTTGACATCACTGTTCTATCTATAATAATTTTATTTTGTTGCAGACTTTGATTTTTCCATGTGCTTGTTTCTTGAGCATACTTCGTCATAAAGTTACAAGAATTCAGGTAATAACATTTAATCAATACCTACAGCCATATATGCTCCTATCATTTCATTTGCAGAAGGTTTTTGATATGTCATGAATCTGCTGAAAAAATGGTAATATAACAACCAAGCTGAATGTAAAAGTTCACAAGATATTTCAGAAATATGTTCTTTACAAAACCATTATATTAAGTTTGTTTAACATCTTATTAAATCATTGATTGGCATCAGTTCATCAAAGGAGAAAGGGTCAAAGTCTAACATCCTACTAACATAAAAAATTAATGCACACTTGCGAAAAAATGTTTAGTGTTTGATTTGATTCTATCATTGTCTATACATCCTTTTTACAAAAATCTCCAAAAGAACTCTTTATATTTATAAGCTTCTCTTTGTTTATCTAATCTACAAAAATTCAGAAACATTCATTTTATTCCAAATATTGGTTTGCTCATCATAAATAAAAAAAGCATTCACAATTTTAGACCACTAAAACACTGAACAAATGCTTATTGATGATACAATATCATGCACATATTAAGAGGTTCAAAGATAAATCATAGTAGTATCTAAGTATGGATCCATGTTCTACTTTATCCACGAGATAAAATAATTTAAAGTCTTAGTTTCGATGCATAGAAATTTAGAAGGTTGAATCATTACATAACTAATAATAATTTGCTAGCTAGCATCTTATGCGATGTACATGCTGTGTAATATATTGTCTAATTAATTTCAATTGTAGGGACTATTTTGCATCATCATTATCACAATTGGAGTTGTTTCTTCCATTGTCGGCACCGTCTCATCAATCTCCAAAATAGTAGATAAATTGAGTCAATGATCACGGCACCAAGCAAATCTAGTTGGTTGTTCCTCATTTTTGCTTTTATTATTCCTACTACTTTTTATTTATTGCCTCTTGTAAATTTTGTTTATCGGACACTGAACAAGTGTTGGTCTTTGTCTTTTCTTCCTCTTTTAATTTATACAAGTACAATAAGTGATATGATCTTATGCATAACATGATCTAATGTGGTACACATTTTAAATGATTATTTCTTGCTTTTATGTTAAACATTATTTGCTACGTAACTCTTGTTTTGTTTCTTGATTTGCAAGTGAAATCGTCATATTTTGACCTCCTTTTGTTGTATTCATTTGTGCATATGCAGTTGCATGCTAGAAATGAAACAATCATTCCATGTAGAGTGAGTGATTGAAGCAATGCACTTATCACCAGCCTTGTTGTCTAATGAGGCTTTGTGTTTTTCTAAATTAAATAACACCACATGCACAATTAGAACAGTTAAATTCGTGATTAAGGAAAGCCATGGCATCAAATCTCGATTACTTGTGCAAGATTAAGGAAATCATCATCAAATCATCATCAGTCAATCGAGAGATTAACACGAGTTCGGGTCAGGTTTCAGTATATAGAAACATCTGAGTCTCCAAAGTCAATTATTTTCCTACTTATCCGTTAGTTATCTTTATACATCCCTATAAATTTTCAAAATTACTATAAATGCCTTTACATTTATCAATCTTCGTCGTTCACTAAGCTAGAGAAATTATAGTTGACAATAATATTGTCTAAAAATATTAAGTATATATATATATATATATATATGTTAATTTATTTTTATACTTTGTAAGGATTAATATACAAGAATCTTACTAGGAAAATATATATACTTAATCTAAAAACATATAAAACCCAACCACATTATTATTAGGCCAAATTACATATATATCCCTTCAAAGTAAATTATTTTGGACAATTTCCCTAAAGAAACACTGTATTTTAGATTTTTCTCGGGTGATAACTCATGTTTCCATATTTTCCATAAAGAGTCCTTACATTTTTTTCAAATACCCCAAATTTCATTCATTTATTTATTTCTCATTGAGTGCCTCTACAATTTTCTATATTTTTCATAGAGAGTCTTTTTCATTTATTTTAAAATATATCAAAACCTTCTTAATTTTCCTCTATAATTACATAAATTCCGAGAAATAATTTTATAAAATATCAAGATTCAATTGATAATCAAGTAAAAATACTATAAATGTTATTGAAAAGCATTGATATAATATCGTGCGTTGTCATTATTATCATTACGATATCATATTTTTACGCTTATAGTTAGTTTGATTGAGGTCAGAAATCTATTTAAATTATTTTATAATATTTTTAAATAGATTTTATAATATTTTTATTATGATAATTAAAATATTATAATAAACCAAAAATACTATAATAGATGAAAAATATTTTGCATGATAGTTTTGGAAATCTTAAAATTAGATATACTATTTAGGTAATTTTAAAATTAGATATGCTATTTAAGAAAAATAAGACGGGATATATCAATTAAAAATGTTCAAAATATGATGATTTTTCAGAAAAATCATCCCATATATATATATATATATATATATATATATATATACGTAATGATTAATTTTTGAGCGAAGTATCTATGTTTTGTTAGAGGAATACATGGAAATATATTGTTTGTAGAAGGATATATACGTAAAAACACCATGTTATCATCACCCGGTCTCCCCGTGGCAGAGCAAGTCTACTGTTTGCTTCTTGTCGAAGCCTCAAATCCCAGGCGGCATCCCGACCATGCTCTGAGCCCGCCGCTGCAGTACTTAGTCTTCATCCCACCATGAGCTTGGAGCCCTTCGCCAGGTCGCTCCTTCCCCCTCCCTCCAGAATTAGGGTTTCTTTTCTTTCTTCCTTCCCGCTCTCTTTCCCTCCCTCTCCCCTAGTCCCATTCGGCTCTTTGCTTCTCGGATTTGCTGCTTCCGTTGCTCCTGCTGATGCTGGTGATGGGTCTAGGTTGGTGCGGCTCGCGGGGAGGGCTTTCTACGACGACGTCTCTCTCAAGGGGGACAACCAGCCCAAGAACGGCAGGGGCGACAACAGGGGCATGGCCGTCATCGTCCTCGACGCCCTCACCAGGTATCGGGAGCTCGTCTTGGTCGGATGGTTCCGTCTCCCCTCTTTTCGTTTCTTCGTCTGTTTCTTACTCTTGGAGTCTTCCGTTGTTGGACTTGCCGTGTGAATTCTTTTAGTTTAGGAACCCTAAGTGCACCTATGTTGGCTGAGAAATGTCCGATTCGTTTTCTTTCTTGTTCTGTTTCAGTTGAAGGGTTCTTCCAAACTGCCTTTCGGCTAAAACTGTTGCATGATTGGACGCTTATTTAGTTCTTGTGTTGCTCATAATTTCCTTTTTCTTGATTTCGTTGATATTCTCCTTGTTCACTTTACCAACTTGAGATTATGAGCAGCTTGATGTGGACTTTTATAGGTCAATTATTTGAGTGTTTTTTTTTTATGAAATATTTATTAAGTTTGGTTGCGTTTGTTCTGCCAACAGAAGATGGGAGATAAATACAATCTTGGTTATGCTTAAATGAATGAAGCATGTGTTATTGTTGGAATTTTTTGGTACAATCAAACTGTTACATTATCCAGGAATATGGAAAAAAGACCCCAGTGAGTGATTTGAAAAACAAATAAGGTGAAAGTTATTTTTATGGTTTATGTTGGTTTATTTAGAAAAAAATTTCCTTATATGATTGATATCAATTCAAATTTAGTCATATTTGATTTTCTGATGATTCTAGATTCGAGCGGGGCTTGTGGTTGGAACAAATCGTGTGTCAGCATACCTAGAAATTATTTCTATTAGAAATTAAGGTTTGAATCCACTTAAAAAAAGAAAGGGCAGCCTCGCACACAAGGCTCCCATCAGTGCTAGCCACATCCTGGTAGAGAGATTCAGGTTCCAGTCCTTGGATGGATGTAGTTTAACATTGCCATAATGAATTTACCTGATCTGTAGCCAATCTGTTTAAATTAAATTGTTGTATTAAGTTGCTGGTTGGGTCAAGTTGTAAACTCTAGTCATATCCAATATTAATTGGATCTAGTGTCAGATCGAATTTGGTCAGATCCAATCCAATCTTTATAATACTACATCTATATTCTCTTGATAAATCCATTAGATTTTATCAAGAATACTTAATTAATTATAATTCTTTTAATTATTCATGTAGCCGACCCCAAATAACTGGGACTTATGATTTTGTTGTTGTTGGTGTTGTTAATTTTATTAATTAATTAGTTTTCGTTTATTGGAAGTTCATTTGCAACTCATTTATATGTTAAAAATTAAAGCTCATTGTACTTGAGTTTCGAGCAGACTTCCAGATGAACAAGCAGTTGTGTGCAACTTAATAGTTTACCAGGAACTTGACTTTCATGAACTCAAAATTGGGACCTATTCTTACTTTTGTCAATCCACATTCCTCACTATTAAAAGTTGACTGCTGCAGTTACCCTCAAAAGTCTAAAAGATTTCCACTTTTTTTTCCCTTTTTTTTGTTGGAAAATAAAATTTCAGTTTTGTAGTGGTTTCATCGGAAGGAAATGTAAAGAAGTGACCCATTTCTTAGGAACTACATTTGAGTCGCATGTTCATGGCCAAACATGCTCATGCTTCGCGTTGTGTAAATGTGTCATACATATAAAGTGAATAATTCTATTTAAAACATTGGAATGTGGTCCAGTGATTGAAAGAGGCGCTCGGGCGAGGCGAGGCGAGGCCCGAGCGCCTCGCTAATGTCCCAGGCGGCGCGCTTCAAACAGGCGCCGCTTGGGCGCTTCGGGCGAGCGCCTGGGTAAACCAAGTGACCGAACCAGGATTTTAGGTCTGGTTCGGTCCTGGTTCGGTTATTAGTTGGTTCAATTGAACCAACTAAACCGATATAACCCTTACCCAATCCTAACCTGCTGCCGCTGCCGCTCCCGATCTCGCTGCTCGTCGCTCCTGCTCCCGTTGCCGCTGCTCGTCGCTGTCGCTGCTCGCGCCTCCCGTGAGCCCTCCAGCTGCTCGCGCCTCCCGCGAGCCTTCCCGTTGCTCGCGACTCCCGCGAGCCTTCCCGCCTCCCGCAAGCCCTCCCGCTGCTCGCGCCTCCCGCAAGCCCTCCCGCTGCTCGCGCCTCTCGCTCCCTTTCCCTTTCCCGCTGCTGTTGCCGCCGCTCGCCATTGCTTCCTCGTTTCTCCGTCAGGCTCAGTATACAGTATACTCTTAATATTAAGTTTATTTGAATTTTGAAATGATTAATTTTCAATACTGTTAATAGATTAATAATATATTATTTTGATTTTAATGTTGTTAATTTTTATTTTGATGTAAAATTTTATTGTTTTGAATTTTGAAACTTTTTGTTAATGTGACATTGTGATTTTGTATCTTAGATTTTCTTAATTTAATAACATATTTTTATTTAAAATTTTAAATAATTATATTTATTAATTATATTATATATTTTTATATTTTAGCGTCTCGTTTCGCTCGGGCGAGCGCCTAGCGCCTCGGGCGTTTTTGGACCTTGGCGCCTTTTGGCGCCTAGTGCTTTTTAAATCACTGATGTGGTCTTGGTCTATAAATATGACACATGAAAATGAGAGCCTTCTAATTGTAGAAACGTGTGTATCAATTGAATGGCAATAGTTCTTGTTTTATGATGGGTTTTCAATAGGTTCCAGATTGACCGTGCTTAACTTTTTCTAAGGTTTGAGCTTTGCCTTGAGTGGTGCATCTTAAGTTTATAAGAAAATCTGCTCAAGCTATTGGAATGTGGAGTGGTCTACCGATATAATAACAACACAAACAGATTTTTCAGAAAAAAAAAGTTTTGATTTATTCAAAAAATCCTTCTGGAGCTTTTTAGTTAATGCTAGACTTAGGCAGATTTTGTTTTTGGGCGTGGCAATAGCAAGTATGTTCATGGATTGGTTTGTTTTATTCTTATGACATCAAGTGAAAAATCTTCACTATGACCTAACCATCCACCAGGTTTGGGGAGGCCTAATCACCCGCGGAAAGTTTGGGGATGATTGTTTCACCTCGGTAGTAGTACTTTACTCTTCAACACCTAGTCTTGTTGCCTTTCAAGAGAAAATTTAGCTTCTAAGAATTCTTAGTAACTAAGTTAAGGTGGTAAGAGATAGTTAAGAAGCACGGACACGGCGATACACCATTTTTTAAAAAATTAGGACATGGATACGACGAGCACATATGTATTTTTTTAATATATATATATATATACATATAATATTCTATTAACATGAGTTTTATAATATTTATACTTAAATTTTATAAACTCAGCAATGTGAACAAATAAATATCATCATACAAGTTAAAACAATTAAAATCATCTAAATTTAAGTATCCAAAATAAAAGTTGAGTACATCAGATAATATTTAACAATCTCCAAATATAATTGATATATGTTTCCTTGTGACGATCTCCAGATTTCTTTTCTTACGAAGCATATGACTCTCATGTGAGGGCCACGCGAGCACAGTGCCGCACACGAGTGTTTGACATGTGTATCGTGTGTCCTTCATGTGTTGGACATGGACACGTACACCAAAAGCATGTGTCCGTGCTTCTTAGAGTAACAGAAAACAAGTGAAGCATACCAGACAGGCCATTTAAGTTAATAAGCCTCTTCTTTCTGAAATTTGAGCTTTTCTTTTGCAGATCGATATATCTTAGTTCTTCAAAGTGACTTCCTCTAAAGATTATCAATATAGGAATGATATTCGTATCTGTTGGTGCTTGAACTATTTCTTCATTCTCAACAATTTTCCAGGCGCCAATGGGTGAGAGAAGAAGATTTGGCTAAGACCTTAAAGCTGCATGCAAAACAACTTCGTCGTATTTTACGATTTTTTGAAGAGGAGAAGCTAGTCATGAGAGACCATCGGAAAGAGGTTACAATCTTTTCCATATGTAAAGCATAATTGACTGTTAATGACTTTGTTCATGAGTTATAAAATTTTGCTTGATCCATGCTTTGCTTTGTAGGATTAGGAGTCCTTTGCAGATTATATGCTTAGCTTAGCCAAAAATATTAATTAGCTGTTTTTTTCTGGGTTTATTCTTTGGTGAAGATCATGAATTCTTATTTACTCAATAATGGCCAGGTTGTAGGAACATGTTCAAATTGGTAGCACATGCTATCTTGTTGGTCCTTTTATCCTTTATTTTTCTACTACAAGCTGATGCTAATTACTAAAAGAAAATGAACCCAATGGATGAGGCACTTGCCAATGTGGTGTTTGGTTGATATCCATAGTCCTATGCCTACAAATAGAGAGATTGTTTCCATGACTTTGTACTTTGGTCATCCAAGTTGCTAAGGAGCAACCTCACCATTGTATCAAGGCTAGCCATCAGCATCCTACTTTCTCAAAGTTCAATATTTGGGATGCTATGACTATTTCTTTGGTGACATAGGTAAAGAATGACTTATTCTGTTATTATATGCAGCATAATTGTAATTGACGTCATTTCGTTGTACAGTGGAAGTGTCTACATCTCAAAGTTGTGTTGTTATTGATACTCGCATGTGTTTTTGTTGGTAACTTAACAAGGTATATTCTTACGCATTTAATGGTTATTAATATCCAATTTAAACATGGATTTCCTGCTGTGAAGAGTTGACTTAACCTTTGTCGCACTCCTCTCTGTCTTATTTTCTGAAACCTTTTTTTCCACTTCTTTTCTATGCAAGTCCAAATTAGAAGACACTTCAACTTTTATGGTCTTAGACAAAACCCTTGGGCATACCAAGTTATACTTTTATAGTGTCACTTCACCACATCACCTCAGAACAAGTGTAGGCTGATAATTATACAGTATGTTTTTGGTCCATTCTTCAGTTTATAATTAAATTTAAAATCAACCATTAGAACGTGGATTGTGTTTGGATATGTGAATGATGGTTTGAAGTTCATTTTCCATTGACGACGTAAAACTTGTAGCCATTTTATCCAGAAAGTGATCAGAAATGACAACCAAGATATGCTAGTTAATGCCTGAAAGAGGTGATGAATTTGATTTGGTTGTTAAAATGATTATCAAAATTGACAATGGAGGATGCCTAGGAGAAGTGTCAAATGGTGCATCCTAATCAATTCAGGGTATAGTATTTTAGTTAAATAAAGGTATAAGGCTCATGTTACACATGAAACTAAGCCAAGGTCAATGTAACATTGATGCTGGAAACTACCAACAAAAAACGTGTTGTGTGTTTCCTTTGCATGCATGGACTTATGGAATCCTAGATAATAGAAGTTCGATGTCAATAGGAGCTTCTTCTCTGCAAACGAGAGCTGACAGTCTTGTAACATGAGTTTTCTGGTAAACCTGCTTGTATTCTTAAAGCAAATTGTTTAAAGCCCCTACCTATCTTATGGTAGATGTCTATGTCTAGATGGAAGCTTAAGAATAACATCTATGTTTCACTGTTGGTGAAGGAACAATCTTTTAACTCTTTGCACCTTTAGCAGGATGAAGTGAGAGATATTTTGCAGCTTTAGCAACAACAAATAGAGACCCTTCTCCAGCAAACTTTGTGTTTTAGGAGAACATTTTGCTCTTCCTTTGGCTATGTCTTGACTTTTGATTTCATTTTTCATGAGAAAGTTAACTTTCAGTACCAGGCTACCAGAGGCTACTATCTGGCATTCTCCTGAGTTTCTGACTTGCTTATGTCATTCAAAATCTTGCAGTCAGCTAAAGGGGCAAAAATATTCAGTACAGCAGTAGCTGCCACTGGTGATGGTCAACAAGTAGTAAAGGATGGAGAAGAGAAGACAAAGATGCATACTCATTCTTATTGCTGCCTGGACTATGCACAGGTTGCTTGTAATATCTATGCTGTTTCTGGTACTCTTTAAAGGTCCTTTTACACAACATAGTTTGATGATTTATGTGATGTCTCTAGCAGTACTTTTATCGGTTCTTATCAGTTTCTGATTGTGAAACTTCCAAATTATAAATGCAATGGCTCTTTATTTATCTAGACGAATTTGTGGCCTATGATTGTACCGTTTAGGAAATTGAATGAGTTTATCCTCGATAAAAATGGAGCAGTTCACTTTTGCCCTTATGTTTTCTTCATTTCAGTGGTTTTCCTTCTGTTTCTATAGCAAGCAGTGCTTTGCTTGAGCAGTTGGTTGGTGATTGGAAGTCCCTAGCCAACTCTTCTTATGTTTGCACACTTTTACCTAACACAGTTATTTTCTACATGTAATCATTTAATTGACTAGCATCTACATGGTTAACCAAGGGCGTGTCAGAAGTCTGACATAAGAGTATAGTTCATGATATTGATTGATATAGGTAAGGATTATAATTTCGTTCCGTACCGTTATACTGAGCCATGCTCGGTATCGTATCCACGATACGTCAGGGCATATCGACAGTACGCCCAAAATTATTAAAAAAACCTCCAAAAATACCTAAAAATAGAAAAAGAAATAGATTAGGGTTTTTAAATTAGAAATAAATATAAATTTAATATAATTTTAGTAAAAATAATGTAAATCATTAGAACCACTAATCACAACATTAAAAAACTTAATTAAAACCTAATTAAACTTATTAAATTTTAATTAAATCATTAGAACCACTAATCACAACATTAAAAAACTTAATTAAAACCTAATTAAACTTATTATACGATCACAAACATATGATCTAATACTTAATATGTATGAAATATAAATATTTGACCTATTAAGTGTCTAATTTCAAAAAAATCAATATTTAACACACTAATCACAGTATTAAAGACCTTAGTGACTCCCTAATTAACACTATTTTACCATAAAAAACATATCAAACAACATATTGGACATTAAATCATATACCACATAGAATAGGCTTTATCATCTCATAAGTCAATAAAAATCTAGAAAGAGAATACATACATCTTGATTAGAGTATTCTTCCTCTTAATTCTCCTAAATTAGCTTCCTAAATTTGATCCAATTCACAAATTACAGCTTTGTTGAGTTTAGGAGAGTGAAAATATGAGAATAAGAGAGAGATGAGAGTGAAAAAGAGTTTGAGAGAGTTTAAGAGATTGAAAGAGTGAAATAAGTTGAAAAAGGCGGGAGAAACGGGTTTAAAAACCCTTTTCGAAGTCTCAAATGATTAAATTGATTGTTTGAAATAAGGCAATCTCAGTTATTGATTGGTAACGGTCGAAATCCAATCGTTATCGATCGGTATAGGTCGATAACGGTCGGATTTTGATCATTACAATCTGGTACAAGTCGGTAATGGTCGAAATCCGAGCATACCGACTAGTATAGGTCGGTAACGGATGGATTTTGATCATTACTACCCAATAGAGACCCCAAATCGCCTGATACGGGATCAAGTGATTGGTACCACTCGGTAAAGGGTGGTCTGTGTACCGGCATCTTGTCGAACGAATACATACCGCCCTTATTGGGCGGTACGCATCAGTACAACAAACTCTAGATATAGGTAACATTCAAGGTCGATACGAATTTGACTGATTTCTTATGGTTATAAGTTCATACGAAATGGCTAGAGATATTGATGAAGTATAAATTAATTTTACAGCCTTAGGAAAGAGTTGTTGGAAGGAGAAGAGGAAACTTGAGGTAGAGGACAAACTTCTACTATTTGCTATATTTATCAAGTTCATTATTAAATATAGGAGTTGAATACTCTTTAAGTCATTGGAAGCAAGGAGGAACACAATCGTGTTGTTGTTGGGCATGTACAGGAGATTGTGCAGCAGTGTGCATGCAACTGGATACAAACAAGGTCTTTTGCTTGCTGCCATTGGAAGGAACTAGAGTGGTTGCAAGTGCAAGCTGCATCATACATGGAAAAAAGATATTTTCTTCCTTTCATGTGATGCAGAGTGGGAGAGTGACCTTGGCTGGCATGTGTGCATAACTAATCAACAAGAGAAAGTTAATATCGAGGATTTAAATATTGGTCTGATATTGTTTCAGTAACCTACTGGGTTGTTACAATACCAGTATACAAGATGGTATACTGACTTTTACAGCTTGGTATCATTGAATTAAATAATGAAAACACAAAATAAATGGTACCATACTAGTATTGAGCTATACATTTTAATACTAATATTGGTCAAATTGGTAAATATCGGTAGGAACATACTACTCCGACCAGTATATAGATATTTTGTTGTTTTTGTGTGTATTAAGTTTTCTATCTTTTTTATGATAACTTCTTTGGGCTTTTTTTAACATTTGGTATTTGTTGCACAATCTCCCGTACTTCCAATGTTATTAAGAATTGTACACTTGGATAGTGTTGCTCTTTGTTGGCCTTTGACTTTTTAAATGCTTGATAATATTGACAGTTTGTTTTCTTATGACTGTTCTATAACTTTCAATTTCTGCATGTCAAGCTGATGTTTGTCTATGTTTCTTCTTTATCATATTTGTGGTGCCACCACGGAGTATAGATCTATGACGTCATAAGGTATCGAATGCATCGAATGAAGAAAAAAATAAAGGATGAATTGGACAGCAGGAATACCATTCAAGAATACATATGCCCAAATTGTGGGAGAAGGTAATTAGTAATATCAACAATCATATTGGTACAGAACACTCTGAAGTCTCTGTTTGACAGCCATCAACTTCTGGGATTGACTTATACTCAGGTATTCAGCTTTTGATGCACTTCAGCTTGTGAGTTTCACCGACGAGTATTTTCACTGTGAAAACTGCAATGGTGAACTTGTTGCCGAGAGTGATAAACTTGCTTCTGAAGAAATGGGAGACGGTGATGACAATGCTAGAAGGCGGAGACGTGAAAAGCTGAAAGACATGCTTCAAAAGATGGAGGTTAGATTAAACACCACTAGGTTCCATCTTCTCTGGATTTGTGTGACTCATCTTTTTTTTCTGTACGAAGCACATCTATGTGTGGAATTCGAGTATTGAGGTTACTGTTTGAGTTAAAATTAATGTGTCATTTTTAGCATATTTAATCAATATACACAGAATTGTAATTTTTTTTTTCCAAAATAATGAGCGTTACCACTGGAACTACCTTTTTTAGAATACTTATAAGAATAAGGTGTACATTATGTTTATTATATGTGCACACTATGTTGTATTTGATTCACATTTATGGCGGCAAACCGTGTTCCTGCTATGCCATTTTGTTTGTTCAGTTAGAAGTTGTGTATGCGTGTAAAGGCTTGAACATACACATACGTAAAATATTTATACATGAACATAATATGAGTGACAACTCTCCCATGCATGTCCTTCGTTACCTCAATATTTGCAAGGAGGTTGTGGGCCTTGTTGCCCTCCTTGATATATCTGAATGTGCATCAAGAGATCCATTAATATTGCACAATAATTTCTGAAGCGTCAAATTGATGAAATTCTATCAAGCTCCCAGCCATCTGTTGTGATTTGTTATTTTGCTGAAACTGGCATGAATGCAGGAACAGCTGAAACCATTGGCTTTGCAACTTGCGAGAGTAAAGGATTTACCTGCTCCTGAATTTGGAAGTCTGCAGGCATGGGAAGCTAGGGCGAATGCAGCTGCTCGTGCAAATGGTGATTTAAATGCACTGGATCCAGCCAAATCTTCTCAAGGACAAGGATACAGTGGAACACCTATGCCATTCCTTGGGGAAACAAGAGTATACATCTTATTTTATTTCTTTGAATTTTATGATAACTTTTGGTTAGTTATATGATGATCATTGCCATTTATGTCAAGGTTTTGGTGGCATTGGTATTTAAATGTTGTTCTGTTTCATGTTCAGGATTCATCTTTGAAATAGAGAGGTGTGACTAAAGTTGTGCCTGTCATTACCATTCCTGATTTTTAAATCTTGTAATTTTTCTATTTTTAATAAAAATAACTGCATATTAACCACTAATTATTGATCAGAAATCTGGAGATGATAAGTTTGTCAGTCTGTTTATTTTGCTTTCTTAAAGTTTTTGTGTGCATGAATTAGCAATACTTACTAGGGTAGTCAATTTACTTGATTACAATTATGCCAGCCATTTACAGGCTTATGTTATTGTGGCTGATAACCTATATGATAGTATGTATTATACACAAACACATTGTGTAGGGTAATCATGTTTAGAATGATGAACTCAAGTCGTGAATTCTCTATGACAGGAGAAAAAAAGTGCAATTGAACAGATCAAAGTGCTTTGACAAATGATCTTCTTGGCTTGTTTATTTTAGTCTTTATCATTGATAAATTGATGAAATTATAGCTCTTCACTAGTCATTCGCATTATCCTCTTTGTTTTCCTTCATCTGTTTCTTTCTTGTTCTCCTACTAGATTTTTTGCATCATTTAGTCATCTGATATCATCTGCTTATCAAACCTGAGCACCATTGTGGTTTCTTCCAGTTTGCTAGATCCTGCACATCATATGTTTGGTAGTTTTTATTAAAATAAGATCAATATTTTCATTATGTTTTTTCTGGTGTGGTTGCAGAGTATTCAATGTTCATACTCAGTTTTCTCTTTTAGGAGTCTTAAAAGAGTTATGACAGGTGTCAGTATCCTCTTTATCGCCGATCTCTGGTTGCACACAGTCCTAAAAAGGTTGCCAAGAGCTTAGATAGTTTTAATCAATAATGGGTTTGATTGGTTGTTGTAGAGTTATGTCCAAAAGCTATTTGGGTAGCCAAATAATATAATTCTAGGAAACTCTATGATACTCTATTAGCTTATCCAAAAATCTTAACTTGGGCTTAGTAATACTGTCCAAGGCATCCCTGCTGACCGGCTTCTTGCACACTCATATAGTTCACACTGATCCTATGACCATATAATTTTGTCTATCTATAAATCTCTAGGCACATGTGTGGATATGTAAATGAGATGTGGTGCGTTCTGTGATGGCCTGTTGTCAGGCACTCATGCTTTGATGCCATGGCAAGGCAAATCCTTTGTCCTATTTGATTTAGGATAGTGATAACAGGTCTATTTGTAAAGGAAGTCCGTTGAGATGCAATTCAAGATTCTTGAGATAGAAAGTGGTTTTGTTGGTGGCCCTTCTCTTTTCTATCCCTTTTTATTGTATTCGCTTTTTCCTGCCTTTAGTATACTATTTTATTGTTGTTATCATAAAATCAGCAGTATGCTCTTGTTCCAGCCAAAGCAACCCTGACTAATTGGATTTGATCCAATCCTATTGGTGCAGCTTCCTGACTGCAAGGTTATAGTAGGAATGCCTAGGGCTCTTTCTTCTGAATTTTCCATCCTTTTTGTTCTTGGTCCTGCAAATATCAATTAAGTACTCATTTTGTGTAGAATCTTCTACCAAAGTTTTCTTTTGGGTAGTCAATGTGTCATTCTAGTAAGAATATATTTCTTCATATTTTGGTGACTGTTATAGTCTACTGCAGGTTGAAGTTGCTTTATCTGGTATGGAAGTGAAGGGAGAAGACAATGAGTCTGATACAAAGACTTCAGCCTTGAAGGTTATACCTCCTTGGATGATTAAAGAAGGAATGAGTCTAACAAAAGAACAAAGGGGAGATGCGGTAAAAGTAGATGACGTTTCAACTTATGGTGATGACAAGAAATCAAAAGATGTAAAAGAAGACGAAAAGAGCATACAGGCTAGTAAAAAAAACAACTTGAGTAATTCATTCCAAATTTTATGTTGACGAATTGTTTCTCATAAAATGGTTACCTTTATGCTTTTTAGGATGAGTATCTCAAGGCCTATTATGCAGCTTTGTTGAAAAGGCAGAAAGAGCAGGAAGAAGCTTCAAGAATGCAACGAGAGGCAGAAAGAAGTCAGTCTGACCTTGTGGATGGTGTTCTTGAAGCATATTCTGAACGCCAAGTTGGCAAAAAGGCAAAACGTGAAGATTATGAAAATGATGATGTTGAATGGGAAGAGGTTCCATCTGCAGGTTTAGTTGTCTTTTCTACTACTTTTTGTTATTATACTTATATGTGTCCTTCAATCTACAATATCTATAACAATGCATGTTTTAAATGTCAATTTGGAAAGAAAGCAAAATGAGAAGATTATGAAAATAATGATGTTTAATGGTCCTGTATATAACAACACATTTATGTGTACTGTTTTATGTACAGCATATATTTACTATAATTTGGGTATGCCTTAATATCTACATTTGTAACTTGGTTGATACTTAAAATATATCACTGTTGTGTCACACTTTTATAGAATTATTAACATCTCACTGAACTCTTAATTAGTTAATCAAGAGCTACTCTTGAATTCCGTCTTGTAAAACTGAATGTTCCTTCTTTTACTTAGGCAAACTTTATTATGTAAAATTTATTTAACCCTTAAATTTAATGAATCATCAGATGTTCTAAAACCCATTAGAAGTTTGACATGTTGAATGCTTCGGCACCAACATGATGTAGGATAATAGCACCACAAAGAGCGGTCATAGGGATGTGCCTCTCACCACTCTCGTATAATGTGGTAAAAAAGAAAATTAATTCATTTAATCAGTCTGCAATGATCGATATTACAATCCTTTTCACCTTTTAATAAACTCTCTAGATTCAAGAAGAAAAGTTAAAAGAATAAACAAAATTATAATCGAGAGAATTACAACCCTTGGATTAAGATTCATCAACCTACCCTTTTTTGGGGAAGGTGCTTTCAAATTTATGTTGGTAGATAATCTTTATTTTTACAATTTGTTTAATTGAGTAGACTTATTTGAAGATTCTCTAATCAGGCTTCAACTTTGTTGTAGGGATGAAATCCTTATTGAAGTTCAAATTTGGAAATTTCCTATTTTTCTGTTTGGCTTCCTTTTTCTTCTACCTAAGGATTGTGAGAATGCAAAATAGAAATGTAGAAGATGTTTCAATGTGACAACTTACTATATTTGCAAAAATCCCCTTGAACAGTAACCTTTATTGAAAAGAAAAATAAATCAAAATCGTGGACATCAGCTTGCCTACTTGGTATCTCCACATTGCAGATGTGCATAATCTCAAACTTCTAAAGCATCCATGAGAAAGTGCCTTCTTATCAACTCCGGTTCTTGTTCTTTTACTTCCTCATGCTTCAAGGAATTTTGATTCTGATTTTTTTGCCTCTGCCCTTATTTATGAGGTATCCTGTTGTCTACATGAATTTCATGATAGAGGTGAATGGGGAGGTAAACTTTTAGGAAGCTAGTCACATACTGCTTTGAGGTGAATGGTGAGTTCATAAGATATGATTGCTCCTCTCTCAATTATCAAACTCTTGATATGGATCCTGGAGGCATGTGGTGAGTGCTTAGCAAGAAATGAATGCTCCTCTCTCTAAACTATCAAATCCTTCATATGGAATCTTGACTATCCATCACAAATAGTTACTTACACTTGTTGATTGTTGGTGCTAATTTGAGCAAATAAATTTAAAAGTTGAACTTCATTATTTATGCTTACATGCAAGCTCATGTAGTAACATCCTTCCATTGTGCAATTGCTATGCAATCCTTTTCACTGCTTAATCCATCTCTCCCTTTTTCTAAGCTATTTTGTGTTGGTTTTTGTAAGGTTTACATCAGACATCTCCACATTGTCTCAGACATTTCTGTCTTATCCTTCTTTGGAGCTGATGTTCCTCATCCTAAATGCTAACTATTTTCGTATGTATAAATATATATGTAACACCAGCCATCAATCTCAACATTCTACCTCAACATTTTTTATCCACATTACACTAATATTTGGATATAGTTTTCTTAGTCGTCAAGTTTCTGATCTAAGAATTACACAGTAAAATTTTCTTTCTGAGAGAAGGGTATGAAAATCACACAGTAAAAGTATGTTTCCCAAACTTACATTTCTATGAGCATTATTGTTTATGATCCCTCTATCATGCTGAACTTCAAGAAAGGGAACTCATACTTGTTGCTTTTTTCCTACTATTATCTCCATTCGGTGATTAAAGTTTTACAAGTGTTACGCTTTGTACACTATTTTTTTTTGTCCTACTTATTCTGAAACCCTCGAGAGTTCACTTCCGTAGTTCTATTTAAAATTTATTGTTTCTGTATTCTCATTTAGTATAGTAATGTCACAGACCCTGTGCAGATAGGTAAGGACTCAAGGATGGCCCTTCCTATGTACCTTGAATAAATTATTTGTCTTGCCAGTTACTTTTCGCACTTGCAATTACTCAATTACCTTGTTGTTCTTGGATTCTAGTTCCACTAACGTGGCATTTTTCAACTTCAAAGTTGTATCCATCATACTGCACTTCACCAATCACCTACTCGTTATAAAAATCCACAACAAATGGTTCAGACTTCAACTTAATGTAAGACTATTGTACTCGGCAGGATCAGCTTCTTGCAGTCATGCATGGTTAATACCAAACATGAAGTTTGGTCCTTTTTAATTCTACTGATTTCGACCTAAAGGGAAGATCTAAATTGAGTCTTTTTTTTTTTTTGTATTTTGGTGTAAGAATTATGAATGTGGATATAGAAATTCAAGCAAAATCTTTTTCTGACTAATTAAGCTAACGGTATGAACATTCCACATGTTCCATTAACCTCTCTCTGCAAAGTTGCCATGGGCCTTTTGTGAGCCGACAGCATACCATATGATGATAAGAAAGTATTAGCTGCATTGCTAAGTAGGATGAAGAAGATTATCTGACCTTACCATGATGTTAAGTTTCTCTTTAATTCCTATGATTTATTTTCAGATAAGCCTGAGAATACTGTGTTTTTTGTTTTTGTATTCTTTGTATCAATATGTTATTCTTCAACTTTCTTGACAAAGCTTACGTTCTTAATCCACATTATCGTTTTGTATCATCATTCATTGATGTCAAGTGTGATGATGGTTGAAATTTAACTGTATATGTAACAGTTGTGACAGGTTCAGGTGAAAAATATAGACTTGCTGATCTAAACATGGAGGCCACTGCATCAGGCGATGATGAAGATGATGACATTGACTGGGAGGAAGGATAAACCTAGACTAATTCAAGAAGTTTCTTGCTGATTGGCCAAGGAGCAAGAGCCTTCCAGTTGCTTGGTCTTCTCACTGTTACTCATAGCTAGGTGGTAGGATGACTAAGGTGCTGCTGCAGTATAATATCTGATGCATCGTAGCTGAAACTTTACAAGTTAGTTTAGTAAGGCTAAAGTTCTCAAGGGGAAAAGACATAGGTTTCTTGGTTAATCTTCTAAGCACATTTAGTGTAGATTGTTTCTGTATAGTAACACCATGGCCGCTGCAGTACCGGTAACCAAACATTTAGCTTGCATTTGTTGCATATTCTTCGAGCGTGTAGGGTTATGTATGTTTTCATATCCTTGTGTCCAATTGCTAGTGACTGTGATTGTGATTCGAAACGTATGTTGCTGTTAACAATGTAATTTGGTTTTTGCCCCAACTGCAGCAACAAAGTTGATAGCAAGGTTAGATGGACATTTTGCCTGCAGGTGCTGGAGATGCAGCCTCCAAGGGATCTCTGTTTGTCTTTGCGGCCAGTTCTTTTTTATTGGTTTCATTAAATGGTTGCTAACACTATTTACGGGTCTTCATGCAACACCTTATTGTTCTTCATGCTTTTGCCCTCGTTATGTTTTACAGTTGGTGTATTGGAAAACTCCACCAGGAATCCGCATGATGTCCAGCTGAGTCCAGGAGACTTGGCTACGTTACAAGTATGCTTCTGGCTGTGTTTTCATTTTCTTATTAGTTAATGTTGTTGGAATCGCGTCACAACTGCCTTGTAATTCTTGTGATTCTAAAATAGGACATCATCATCATGCTTTATGGCTGACATTTTTTGCCCATGGGAGGTTTTTTTGGCATCTTAGAAGGAACAGCAGTTACTGGCAATCCATGTTGCTTGGGGATTAGAAGAATCAGATGTATACACTATATGGCTAAGTTTTCTTTAAAACTTTTAGATTGTGGCATTCCAGATTCTGTTTGCAAATGCATCCAAACAGGGAGATGACCCCATGGAGGTGAGGTGACATGCAACATCTTAAATTCTTTGGTGTGGGGAATCCACCCACCAAGTAAACATCAGCTTATAGTGGGTGGTCTCATATGTCCCAATTTATTTATTCTGCTACTGCTGATTATTATTATAGTGATCAAATGGTGCTGTTTATGTGAAGTAATCTTACCACTACTATTTGTCATCCATGGTGGTGTTTATTATGCGTTGTAGACATGGATCCACTTTATCTAATGCTTCCTTTTCAATCCAGCATTCTTCACCACCACCACCATTGCCGTGTAAAGTGTATCGGAATTGCCCCGTGAAATATGCACCACTAGATTTAAAGGTTTGCCACCGTGGGACCTCCACCCTCTCTCTCTCTTCACAGATCTCCTACTGCTCTTTCATCGCTTCAGTGTTCAACTACATCATACATACAACTGCCTCAAGGTATGTTTTACCATTCTTACATTTAAAAGGTTATTTCTTCTCCAAAACTATACAATCATATATTGACAGTTACTATAGCATGGAGTTTCCGTTGACAGACGACAAACCATTTTTCTCTATATTCATTTATGATTCTCGATACATTTTTTGTCTAAGAAACAACGACAGCCAGCCAGGAAGTGTCTCTATAATGCACCTAAACACAACCCACAATAGCCTTTCCAAAGTGGGGGGGACAAAGACCCTCTTTTGTTGTAGTCCACAACTCAATCCAAATATTTGCAACTTTTACACAAGCAATTCTTCTTTTTTTACTTTCACCTAAACCTTATCATGAACATGTCGTCAAATGCTCATCCACTTACTTCCCTACCTTCTTATATATACTCATGCTGGTTTGCACAAGATTGTTACGAGTCCAAGCCAAAGGTGACACACAGCATGAAGCTCCTCAGCCTACTTGTTATGATGGTTTCTGCGATGCTTGCAGTATCCATCACGGGGTCATCCTCCGCCGCAGACCTCCGCCATCGCAAGACACCAAAGCTCGACACCAAAGAAGAAGGTCTCCTGCATCATCAGCTCAAGGGTGTGACTTCTTCCACAGGCAGTAATGGTGAAGGAGTCACCAGCCTTCACGAGTTCGCCAACGCTGTTGGCCAACAAGGAAGCACCTTTGGAGCAAGCAAGAGTGAGTACCCTGGAAATGACATCGACGGCCATCATAGTATCGATCCCACGTCTTGGGTTCAGAGGAATGCATCTCCCCCGGATCACGAGTGAAATGCGACCCTTTAAAGGACGCTCCATGAAGCGACAACAGCAGTCGTGTAAGCTCAACATAAATGAGGTAGATCGGTCTCTCTTTGAAGTATCCAGAAGAACCATCTCTCATGTTCATGTACTATGAAATCTATGCTTACTAATCTCATGATAAGTAGTTGAATCTCCCTCCTCCAATTTTGATCAAATTCTTTGATGAAGATACCTGAGATATTAACCTTCGGAAACAAACAAGAGATCAACAGATGATTGCGCCCACGGAATACATCGATCTCAGCATTACAAGTCTTTTCACAAGCATGGAAAAGAGCTCTTGCATGCATATCAAGGCCTATGATAACTAATGTCAACAATCTATATCAATTCATATAAATATAATAACAAAATATACTTTAGGCTGCAGTTTATACTTATGCTAACGGTTTTAACGACGGTCGGAACTATACTTACGGGTAAAAACTGTGGCAATAGGTGCCGTCGAGATAACAACCTATAGCTGTGGTTTTTGTAACCGCAAGAAAGAGTTTATATTTTTTACTGCAGTCTGAATTACCGCATCTTTAAGTGTGTTTTCACAATGCAGTAAAAAGTTTTGGTGTTATTCACAAGGTGATATTTATCGTAGTATTATTACATCTATTAATAAGCTTAACAAGATTCATAAAAATCCCATGATATTTATCCTTTTATTTTATTATTATACCCTACAAATATGTATTTAATATTTTTATCATCAAATTTATCTTTTTTTTTCCGTAGAAACATTAAAGTAAGCAATACAACCACATACCTTTTAAGTGACTCACTCATATCTAACTTTCTGCGCAACCTTAAACATAAGTATCGGAAACCATCAGCTCGGGAAACCAGTAGATCTATCTATTGGTTAGATCTACTTCCACAAATAAAGATTCGATCTACTTCCGGGAGATATGACGGTGGAGGCAACACAGTTCCCACAAGCATCCTCTTCTTCGTGTTCTCCATCTCTATGCATAACATCTATAGCCCGTTTCATTTTATTTGAACATATGATTCAGCTTGTTATGGTAAATAATTTCTTTAGCCGTGACCTTGGGGTCGACGCGGTTGGTTTAGGGGTCCGAACGGCTGGGATCAGGCGTGACTCCTCTAGGGGTCTTGTGGCGGCCGATTGCGGGGGGTCTGGCGGGAAGGCTCCGCGACGCCGGGTTGGGTCGGCTCCGGTCGAGTACCTGCACATAGGTCGGGTCGGTGGTTCGGCCCGACCCCTCCGACGATCAAGTCAGTGATTGAGAGAGGAGTTTTTGGGTGAAGTTGTGCTGCTGTGTCCTTTTTTTCGTTTGCTTGGGGCCTGGGAGTATTTGTAGGTGAGTTTGATGTTACATTATGTGCCACCCTGCCGAGGCAGGGTCATACCTCCGATGGTGCCTGTCGTCGTCGTGGGTGTTGCGTGGAAGGTCGAGCTGCCGCAGGGTATGGCGAGCCTCGGTCGGTGCCTTCCCCTGCCTCGGACGGTCGTGCAGGGTCAGACGATGAGGTCGTCTGGGTACGGTGAGTGAGGGTGCACATTATGTTGATGTTTAATGCTCGCCCCCTAGAGCAGTGTGCCATCCAGGGGGGCTGACGTCGTGATGTGTTACGTCAAACCCGATGTGTTATGTCAAATCTGCTTTTACCCCTATCATATTCCCCCCCCCCCCGAAAGGAGCTATGTGTCGATTTTTGCATGCGGGGGGTCCGATGCATGGCTTCTGGCCTCTGGTGGGCTGGCCACACGGATCCGAGGGGCACGGTGCATGTGGGCAGGCCGATCGGAGTTGGACTCGGGGGTCATGGAGTCGATGAGGGCCGAGGAGCACAACACAGGCGGGCTGGCCGCGTAGGTGTGGTCTCGGGCGACGTGCGACCGAGGGCCGAGGAGCACAACGCAGGCGAGCTGGCCGCGCAGGTGCAGTCTCGGGTGGCGTGTAGCCGAGGGCCGAGGAGCACAACGCAGGCGGGCTGGCCGCGCAGGTGTGGTCTCGGGTGGCGCGCAGCCGAGGGCCGAGGAGCACAACGCAGGTGGGATGGCCGCGCAGGTGTGGTCTCGGGTGGCGTGCAGCCGAGGGCCGAGGAGCACAATGCAGGCGGGCTGGCCGCGCAGGTGTGGTCTCGGGTGACGTGCAGCCGAGGGTCGAGGAGCACAATGCAGGCAGGCTAGCCGCTCAGGTGTGGTCTCGTGCGGTGTGTAGCCGAGGGCTGAGGAGCACAACGTAGGCGGGCTGCCGCGCAGGTGTGGTCTCGGGTGGCGCTCCCTTCAGTTCAATGGCGGCGGGGATCAAAGAGCTGCCGCATTTAATTTCTTCCCTGAGGGGGAGTTGATTGCTTCCGCCGCACGTCTTTGGGCGTCAGGATCGAGGCGTCCGGATGCTGCCTTTTTGGTGTGGTCGCCACGTCAGGTCTTCTTTAAGGCGGAGCGCCTTTGGGTACTTTCCGATGCGACGCGACGGTTACGCGCGCACGCGAGTGGGCTGCCGCCCACTCTCGGGAGGCGAAGGGGCGCTGGTTCTGGCGGGACATCCTTTTTAAGTAGCGGGCGTCTGACTTCACCTCCATCTTTCGCTGCTGAGTTTTTTCCCTTCTGGTCTCGCCGTCTTCCTTCCGGTCGTCCTCCTCGCCTCCAGCGTCGCAATCCTCTCCCGTAGCACCCCCCCCCCCCCCCCCCCCCCCCCCCCCCCCCAAGTTGAGGTCAGTATGGTGTCCTCTCCCTCCTCCTCTTCTATCCATTCCCCCGGAATTAGGGAGGGAAGTCCTCCTCCGCCCCTTGTTGAGTCATCTGATGGGGAGGTGGCACGGGCTCTTGAGGCCTTGATGTGGCCGCATGATCAGGACTCCTATGTGAGTGAGTCATCACTGGTCGGACTCCGGGAGCGCTATGGTATCCTGAGGGACTACGTTCTTGGCGCGCCTGAACCGGGACAACGGGCGTACGACCCGGTCCCGATGGGTTTCGCCTTAACCCTAGACGCCCTAGAGGCGGGTTTGCGCCTCCCCCTGCACCCCCTCATTGTGTCCTGCTTGTCTTTCTGGCGGATTTCGCCATCTCAAGTGGCGCCGAACTCTTGGCGTTACTTGGTGGTGTTCTTAGGGGAATGCCACTACGCCAATATCGCCCCCACCCTCAACCTTTTTCTTTCCTGTTATCGCCTTACCAAGGGTTCGGGGGGTTACTTTTTATCTGCCCGGAGGGCCCCTTCTAATAATAAAGGGTGGAAGGGGAGGTTTTTTTACGTCAGCAGCGCACAGGACTGGGGTTTCGGAGTTCGTTGGTCTGCGAGGGCGATCGACAACACCACCCCATGTTTGGGCGAAGTGGAGCGCCTCGACCTGGGGAGGCTCAGGGAGATTCTCCCCAGGTCCCAGGCCCTCCGGAACATGACCGAGGAGTGGCTGGTCGAGGCGGGTCTCAGCCCGATGCCTCTGGGTACGTTAGTTGACGTTTGGCTCGGGTATCTGCGTGGTTCATCCTTGGTGTTGACGCTTTTCTCATCTTTTGCAGAAATGGTGAACCTTTGGTCACTCCTTCGAAACAACGCGCCGCAAGCCCCTCCTCCAGCACCACCGACTGATTCGCAAGCCCCTCCTCCAGCGCTGCTGACCGACTCGCAGCCCGGCACGAAGGATGCCCCACTGGAGGTCGAGGCGGGGCGCCCTCGGAAGAAGGCGAAGGCGGCGCCTTCAAAGGGGGCTGAGGAGGGCCCCCGTCGGGGCGAGGCTGGGCCTAGCCGGCGTGCGGCTGGGAAGGATCCGCGGCCGACCTCCGTACGCGACTTGTGCTGACTACCAGCCGGGGACGGGGAGTCGTTCCTGACGCGACTGGTAGGGGAGGTTCCACTCGGGAGGCCCAGCGACCCCCTGGTCGCCCGTTGGGGTGGTTTGTCCCGGGGGGACAGGGTGTGGGCCGGAGGGGACCCCACCGCAACGTTCCTTCGAGGCGCGCTTCATCCCGACATGGCTCGGGATTTATACGTCCTGCCCTCGGAGGCGTTGCTTAACAAGTCCGCCCAATCTTTGATCTGGGTGGGTGCTTCCCTTCTTGCTTTAGTTAGTTTTGTTCGTCTGACGCTGCCCCTTTTTAACCCGTCCTTTCCTTTCGCAGATCCTTCATTATGCAACGGCCCTGATGGACAGGGTGCGTGATGCCGGGCGGATCATCGGGGGCCTTATCAACCGTAATGCTGAGCTCCAGCGCCAGGTCTAGGAGGTCCGTGCCGGGGCCGGTCCGGAGGTCGTGGCAGTCGCCGAGAGGCGCGTGGCGGAGTCTGAGGCGGAGGCAGCTCGCCTCTCGTCGGAGCTCGAGGCCTCGAAAAAAGTGAACGAGGAGCTCCAAAAAATGATAAGGTTGGAGCGGGTCGAGCTCCGCCTGTTGAAGTCGGAGGCGAGCGCCCTCAGCAAGAAGCTGGAGGGGGTGAAGGCCGAAGCAAGAGCGGCCTCGGAAGCATTGGCGGAGGAGGCCTGCCTTCGACCTGTCAAGGACAAGGAGCTCCTCGAGGCGTATAAGAAGTCCGAGGGATTCGAGCTTGGGCTCACACGGACGGAGCAGGTATCCTTTGAGTATGGATACCAGATTGCCATGTCCCGCTTCCGCGCTCGTCATCCCGGCCTCGAGGTAGAGGAGAATCCCTTCACTTCTTACCCCGAGGATCAAAGAGAAGATATGCTCGAGGAGGTCCCCTTCGACGACCGACTAGACGCCCCGTGAAAAGGGGGTTTTGTATTTTTGTTTCCTAAGACGTTCAGCCTGATTTTGTAAGTCGGGGTCAAGTCTTGTAAGCTTGTTTTTTGAAATGAATGAAAAAAGGCTGTTTTCCACGCATTTGGCTCCTTACTTCGCTGGTCGGCAAGCTCCCTAAACAAATTCCTTATGGTTGTAAGACTTCCTTTGCTTTAAACAAAGAATTTCTTAAGGTTCTGGACGTTCCAGGTTCTTGACAGGGAAGAACCGTCCAATCTTGCGAGTCGGTATGTGCCCGATCGGATTATCTCGACGACCCGATAAGGTCCTTCCTATTTGGGGGCTAGCTTCCCCCTTGCTCGGGTCGGGTCGCTGACCTCGGTCTTTCGCAGGACCAAGTCGCCTGACTTAATCGGCCGGGGTCGTACCTTTCTGTTGTAGACCCTTGCGACGGCTCTCTTGTAAGAGAGGCCTTCAAGTGTGCGTCGGCGCGTCGTTCCTTGAGCATGTCGAGGCTGGCGCGAAGTCCCTCGTTCGAGACTTCCTCATCATAGCTCCTTGTCCGAAGGGTGGTAATAGCCACCTCGGGTGGCAAGACAGCTTCAGTTCCGAACGTCAGGCTGTACGGGAGTTCGTCGGTCCAGGCCGATTGGTTACCTCTGCCAGCCCGTTCGTCTGAGGGTGGGCACCGAGCTGAACCTTAGCTAGATGCCATGATTGGAACAGAACTCCCGGAACCTTCTACCGACGAACTGAGGTCCGTTATCCGTAATAATGGTTTTGGGCAACCCGAACCGAGTCACTAGGTTTCTCCACACGAACTTCTCCATTTGATGTTCCGTGATTGTCACCAACGGCTCGGCCTCGACCCACTTTATGAAATAATCCACTCCCACGGTGATGTCCTTCCGCTGCCCTGAAGCCGGTGGGAAAGGACCGAGCAGGTCCAACCCCCACTGTGCGAACGGCCACGCGTACGCGATGGGGCTGAGTGGGATCGCGGGCTGTCGGGGTGCGCGGGCATGTTCCTGGCATGGACCGCACCGCTGCGCGTAAGCTTTCGCGTCCCGACACATGGTCGGCCAGTAGTAACCTTGGCGGAGTATTTTGTGTGCCAAGGTTCGCCCGCTGATGTGTTCTCCGCAAACTCCCTCGTGGGTCTCGGCCAGGACCGTCTGGGCTTCGTCGGGTTCGAAGCACCGTAGAAGGGGATAGGTGAAGGACCGCTTATAAAGTCGCCCACTCTCCTCGGTGTACTAGGCGTGTGTGCGACGTAGGCGCTGAGCTGCAACCTCGTCATGGGGAAGGGTCCCATCCCGCTTGAAGCGTAGCATCTCTTGGACCCATGTGATCAGCGTGCTACCCGGGACCACAACCGCTACTTCGATGGCGCGGGCAGGAAGCTCCTCCATCTCCGGGCATGCTTCGGGGGTTGGTTTTGACGCCAGCTTAGCTAGCGCGTCGGCTCGTTCGTTTTCCTCCCTCGGAACATTAGATAACGTAAAATAAGGGAACTTGGCAGTTAGGTCCCTTACCCGTGCCAGGTATTTCGCCATGGTTGGGTCCCGAGCTTCGTATCCATCACTGAGCTGTTCGGCCACAAGTTACGAGTCAGTGAGGACGTGTATAGCAGCCACTTACATCTCGAGGGCCAGCCTGAGTCCTGCTAGGAGTGCCTCGTACTCCGATTCGTTGTTGGTGGCTTTAAACCCGAAGCGGAGGGAACGCTCGAACGCGCGTCCATCGGGGGCGAGCAGAACCAGCCCTGCGCCGGCACCTTTCGAGCTGGCCGAGCCATCCACGTGTAGGATCCAAGCTTCGGGAGGTTGCTCGGGATCCCTGTCTTCCATCTGAGTTAGCTCCGCGATGAAGTCGGCTACCGCCTGGGCCTTGATGGCGATCCTGGGCACATATCTTATATCATGTTCGCCGAGCTCCACTGCCCATTTGAGGAGCCGTCCTGCAACATCAAATTTAGATAGGACCTATCGAAGAGGCTGGTCGGTGATGACCTCCACCGGGTGGGCCTGGAAGTAGGGGCGCAACTTCCGAGCCGACAGTACTAGGGCGAGAGCGAGTTTCTCTATCGGCGGGTAACGCTCCTCGGGTCCACTTAGGACGTGGCTGATGTAGTAGATCGGAAGTTGTTCGCCGGAGCTTCCTTTGATCAGGACGGAGCTGACTGCATGTGGGGAGGCCGCTAGGTAAAGGCCCAGCTTCTCCCCGGGAGAAACAGAGGCGAGTCGGGGGAGGCTGGCCAGGTGCTGCTTTGTTTGCTTGAAGGCTTCCTCGCACTCCGTCGTCCACTAGAAGTTTTTTGGGTTTTTGAGCGCCCTGAAGAAGAGGAGGCAGCGATCACCCGACCGGGCGAGGAAGCGGGACAAGGCGACAATCCTTCCGTTAAGTCGTTGCAGGTCTTTGATCGTCCGGGGAGACTGCATGTCGATGATTGCCTGAACCTTTTCCGGATTGGCGTCAATTCCTCTTTCGTGTATGATGAACCCGAGGAATTTCCCGGAGGTGACGCCGAAGGTGCATTTTGTGGGGTTAAGTCGCATACCGAACTTGCGTAGCGTGGCGAACGCCTCGGACAGGTCGGCAAGGTGCGCTCCGGCCTCTTGGCTCTTTACAATCATGTCGTCCACGTAAACCTCCATGTTCCTTCTGATCTGATGGGCGAACATCTTATTCACCGTTCTCTGATATGTGGACCCGACGTTTTTTAACCCGAACGACATGACCTTATAGAAGTACACCCCTTGATCGTTGAGGAAGGCCGTATGCTCCCTGTCTTCGGGCACCATCCTGATCTGGTTGTATCCTGAATAGGCGTCCATGAAAGAGACGCGTGCGTGTCCGGTGGTTGCGTCGACCAGTTGGTCGATCCTTGGGAGGGGGTAGCAGTCTTTTGGGCATGCATTGTTGAGACTGGTGTAGTCAACGCACATCCTCCAGCTTCCGTTGTGTTTTTTCACGAGGACTACATTGGACAGCCATTGAGGATATCTGGCTTCCTCTATGAAGTCTGTCGCTAAGAGTCGGCCTACCTCCTCTCGTATGGCGCGTTGCCGGTCAGGAGCCTGCGCCTGGGTTTTTGCTTCACCGGGCGAGCGTTAGGTGGGATGTTGAGATGGTGTTGTGCGACTCCTAGGTCGACGCCCATCATGTCAGATGGGGACCAGGCGAAGATGTCGGCGTTTTCCCGCAGGAGGCCGACGAGTTGCTCCTGTTCCCGCTCGGGCAGTTCTGAACCGACCTTGACCGTCTGGTCTGGCCGAGCTTCTTGCAGTGGTATGTCAATGGTGGATCCCCTCGGCTCGGGGTGGGGCCGATTTTTTTGTTTCCCGCGGGTCTTCCAGTGGCGGCTCGATCCTGGCCCTCTTGTGCAATGAAACGACGGTCAGGTAGCACCGCTTGGACTCTCGGGGGCTTCCCGTAACCTCCCCGACCCTAGCGTGAGTCGGGAACTTGATGGTTTGGTAGTAGGTCGAGACGACGGCTCTGACCTTGTTGAGGGTTGGCCGGCCGAGTATGGCGTTGTAAGCAGTGGGAAGGTCGACCACCAGAAAAGTGGTCATTACCGTCTTCGACCTCGGCGGGACCCCTAAGGTTAAGGGGAGGGTGATAGCACCCAATGGTGATATTGAGTCTCCCGTGAATCCGGTGAGCGCTGAGCACATCAGCTTGATATTCTCTCTAGCCAGGCCGAGCTTCTGGAAGGCATCGAAATAAAGTATGTCGCCCGAGCTCCCAGTGTCGACCATGATCCTTCTCACCTGCGCGTTGGCTACCCTGGCCGATATCACGAGAGCGTCGTCGTGCTCGGGTTGCTCGGATACTCCGGTCGGGAATGTAATCTCGGGCTCGGGCCCGTGTCCGGGGGCTTCGTCCGAGGCGGCTCGGGCGTATGCCTTTCTTCCCGACATGGAGCCCCCCCTGATGCGGGACCGCCAGCTATCACGTCGATGTGTCGCTCGATGGGGCCTTCCGAGCGTGGTGATAGCTGTCTGTCCGGCCGGAGGTACTGGCCGAGATGCCCTTTGTGAATGAGCTCCTCAATTTGCCCTTTTAATTCACGGCACTGTTCAGTGTCATGTCCATGCTGCCGATGGAAGCGGAAATATTTTGAACGGTTCGCGAGCTCTCGCGGGTTCTTCATCGTGTGAGGATCCTTGAGTAGCCCCTTCCCCTTCTCATGGAGAAATATTTCTGTTCGGGACGAATTCGAGGCGGGGAGGGGAGGCCTTGGGTCGGATTTGTCCAGCTTACGCCGGGACGCGACGGGTTGCTGCTGTCGGGGCGGCTCCGACTTGACCTTTTTGTGGTCCTCCCGCTTCCCAGCCATCCATGTCTCCGCGGCGATGAACTGGCTAGCGCGCTGAAGCATCTCGGGGGCCGCGGCGGGGGGCCGCTCCATGAGAGACCAAAAGAACCTGGAAGGCCGCAGGCCTGTCATGAACGCCTGCATCAACAGAGAGGGGTGAGCGTTCGATAGTCCCCGAATTTGGGTTGTAAAATGGTTCACAAAATGGGAGAGGGGCTCGTCCTCCCTCTGGTTGAGCCCGAGGAGCAACGCCATGGACGGCTTTGGCCGAGCGTAAGCCAAGAAGTTAAGCTCGAAGTCTTTGGTAAGTTGGTCGAAGGAGGCGACGGTCCCGGGTTTCAGGCTGCTGTACCACGCGCGGACCGGCCCCCGTAGGGTCGTTGGGAACGTCCTACACATCAAGGCGTCGGAAGTCCCGTATAGCGCCATCTGGGCGCGAAAGGTGGCCACGTGGTCCGCTAGGTCAGCGGCGCCGTCATACGCGTCCAGCGAGGGGAGGCGGAAGTGTGGCGGGATCGCTTGATCTTGTATCTCGGGGGTGAATGGGAAGGCCCTTCCTTCTAGCGCCAATCTGTTATGGTAAATAACTTTTTTAGTCGTGACCTTGGGGTCGACGCGGCTGGTTCAGGGGTCCGAACGACTGGGATCAGGCGTGACTCCTCTAGGGGTCTTGTGGCGGCCGATTGCGGGGGGTCTGGCAGGAAGGCTCCGCGACGCCGGGTTGGGTCGGCTCCGGTTGAGTACCTGCACACAGGTCGGGTCGGAGGTTTGGCCCGACCCCTCCGACGATCAAGTCAGTGATTGGGGAAGGAGCCGACCGAGGCTCGCCATACCCTGCCTTGGATGGTCGTGCAGGGTCAGACGATGAGGTCGTCTGGGTACGGTGAGTGAGGGTGCACATTATGTTGATGTTTAATGCTCGCCCCCTGGAGCAGTGTGCCGTCCAGGGGGGCTGACGTCGTGATGTGTTACGTCAAACCCGGTGTGTTATGTCAAATCTGCTTTTACCCCTATCACAGCTGAAACAGGAATTTGACTTCAGTCGATGATTGCACTATAATTAGTAGGATTCACGTACTGGAAACAACGTCAAGATCAAGCACGAGCACAAACATTTCAGCTCCATCAGCAAACCTCACTCGATCTCCACGCAGATCTATTCAGGAAGAAGTTTCAGGCCACCGAGGAAGTGCCTCTCGAACGCATCCATCTGATGCTGCTCGAATGATAAGCCAATTTCCACGCCATCTCCTCTTCTGCTATCCTGCAGATACATGGCTCGGGTCTTCTGCAACACAGTCTCAACCTTCACCGGTCTTCCCCACCCGAAATCAGTATCGTAAGCTTTGAACTTGGGTGATCCCGTCAGGGTCATGGGAAGTTTCTGCGTGACGTGATACCATCTCTCGCACATGCCATGCACACCCTTCAGGGCGCCATGTTTCAGGTCTTCTATGGCCTTCCCGATGGCCTCCGAGGCGGCGAAGATGCCGTCCTCCCCGACCAGATCGCTCACCTTCACCTCCACAAAGCACGGGACGATGCAGTTGCCAAAGTATGTCTCGGGCACTGGCGACCGCAGCCGATCCCTGGCATCCGCCGTGAATGTGAAGTGCGCGGTCTCGTCGCCTGCGTCGCCCAACGTCTTCAGGAGGCAGACCCACACGTGCGCGCAGGTCACACCACTGTCGAGCAATGGAAGGTGGTGTTGCGCTCCCCGGCCTTGGCCATCACCCAGCACTTGAGACGCCGGATGTGATCTTGTCCGAGGGCGAACGTGGCGGTAACCAAGTTGGAGGCGAGGGTCGACGCTTCACGGGTCCAGGAGCTCTCGTAACCTGGAATGATGTTGACGGAACGCAGCTGAAGAGGATAAGGTATCGCCGTCCTGTCGAATAACGGTGGCACCGGCTCCACGATCTCCCCGGCTCGGCAAACGGATGCCCACGATTTCACGAAGCGCATGAAGCTCGAGCCGTCGCACGCTACGTTATGCACCCATACCCCGACGGTGAAGCTTTGGTCGGGGAACACGGTGACCTGCACAGCCGACAAGGGCTTCGCGGCACCCGACCAGATCGGCCGGGGCGCCAACCGCTGCAGCTTGTACACGTCGCGCGCGTAGTCACCGGAGAACTCGTGGAACCCACTGTCGCACTCGGCCAAGACGAAGGACAGTGATTCGCCGCCGGTCCAACCGACCTCGGAGACGTCGTCATGGCTGACGGAGCATCTGAGGTTGCCCGCCAGGGGGTAGAACTGGGCAAGTGCGAGGGACAGGGACGACTTCAACTTCGGCAGTACCAAGTTGGCGAAGACTGCAGCGGGGTGGGGGAAGTCGTAGAAGAAGAGGCGGCGGACGGGACCGGAGGTCGACTAGAGGACGTCGAAGAAGGTGAGCGGAAGAGAGGGCGGCGCCGCCGCCGATCCCATCGTTGGGAAGATCCGGGATTGCTCCAACACTCTCACTTCTCCGGCCGACTCCATCGTAATAGCTACGCTTCGCTCGATTCCCTCTTGAGACAACACGAGATTCACAATGGCAATAGGCTCGTTGGAAGTTCGAGCTTGCTTTATGCGCGCCTTCGATCCGTGATACGAAACCTCAGAGCTCGTCCACTGGACCACGGGCTTACCGTGTGATAAACGCGGGATTCTTTCTCGACTGCGTTCCTCGACAGAATGTATAGTTTACTGCGTAATTAATATCCTATAATTAATTATGATTAGTACGTCGGTACTAATAATTTAAAAATAATATTGAGATTCTTACGCTTTTCAAAATGAAGCATATATATATATATATATATATATATATATATATATATATATATATATATATATATATAATTTTTTAAATTATTAATTTTATATCAACTTTTCCTTCCTATCTGTTCCCTTCCCTTCGGTTATGTTACTAACGACGGACAAGCGTCAATGTTAGTGGCGCGCGAGGTCGGTGGCGTTCCAAAGAAAATCCCAATGTCACCTTCGATCGTGATCTCTTTCCTCCTTCCCTCTCCTTCGACTATGCTGCGGACGATAAACCAGTGGAGGAGGCTACCTCTTGAAGGGCAACAACCAGCCTCCCCTCCGGTTCCCTCCCCTCTAGGAGAAGTATTTCGAAGGCCACCTTGAACTCTACTCCATCTACGTCCATTCTAGCTCGACTACCCATCGAGTTTGGTGTTTTGCTAGTGGTAGATCCCAAGCCCGGTACATACGACGAGTCCTCTGTTTCGTAAATGCTTCGACTCTTAATCATTGTCTTCCTCGTCAAGATCTCAGCTTTTGTAGGTGTTAGCATGAGGTGGTTTGTCCATAGTAGACACTGAAAGAAGACTCTTGGTAAACTCATTGCTCGGCATCTCCAACCAATTCTTCGTTCTGCTATCGAAGACATACATCCCTCTATTCGACTTCAACTTCACCTATCGCTATCTAATGTGATCCAAGTAAAGCTTCACGGAGACCTTTGATGATCTAAACCCTAACGCGAAGGGGAGATACTATTGGGAAACCTTAGGCAACATCACATGCGTAGTAGAAGAATAGAAAATAAAAATAGGTTCCAAAAAATTTAATATCGGATCGTTGTGCAAAAATTGATGCACAAAAAATGCAAAACCAAAAAATTTATAACACGTGTGAGATGATTTACCTAGGAGAGATAGTGTATCCTCAAAATCTCAGATCCAAATATCTAAATGAAGGAGGTCAGATATTTTCCTCTCTAGCGGTGATCCACACGGTAGATAGCGTGATGATGCTCATTCTTTCACTGTGCGATCTTCCTCTGTTTTGCGCACCACAAAATTATGCCAAGATCAAGAAGGGGTCAACCCTTCTAGCTGTTTACATGCCCCAAATAGAGCTGTTGGCTGGGGAGAAGGGAGAGGGAGGAGAATATGAGATGACATCTAAAAAGTGTCTAACATATGTTCCTTTGGTTCCCTTCTATTTATAAAGTTTCATGTCAACTTAACCCTAATAGATCCTGCCATATTGGATACTGGATCTTTATGCAACTACATAGGCCTCTTATATTAATGAATCTCTATATAATAATTACTATTTGCTCTTATTGAGTCTCACCTAAAGGATCCAATAATATTGGGGCTTATTGGATATCCAATAAGATAGGGTTTCAATAGATATCTCATATTCATATTTCTATTCATCGCAACACCTACCATATGTGGGTGATCCTCTAGGCTCAATATCGAGCTAGCCATAAGTTATACCTGTTGAAAAATTTGGAGGCAGCATCACATGCGTATTAGAAGAACAAAAAGAAAAATCCCAGATTTTCATAAAAAGGTTACAACGTTATACGAAGATTTATGCCTAAAACTATGCGTATAAAGGAGATTGTGTTACCTAGAAAAATCGTATATTTCTAAATTCCTTTAGATCTGTGGGAGAGAATGAAGGAGGTCAATTGTCATCTAGTTGTGCTCCACACGGTAAGGGCTGTAAAGACGCTCCTTGAATCGCTACATAAATCTCCACATACCCAAATAGAGGCCGTTGGCTAAGGAGAATAGGAGGTGGTAGCCAAAAGTCTTAGCCTATGACCCTTTAGTTCCCTCCTATTTATAAAGACCATTGTCAACTTAATTATAACGGATCATGCCCTATTGGTTAATGGATCTCCAACCAATTACTTAAGCCTCTTATATTACTGGATCTTTATCTAATAATATCATATTAGCTCTTATTTGATCTCATTCATAGGATCCAATAATTCAAGGGCTTATTAGATATTCAATAAGATAGGGGCTCCAACGGATATCTCATATCTGAACATTTACTCGTGACAACACCTACCATATGTATGTGACCCTTTAGACCCAACATCAAGTTGGTCGTGAGTCATACTTGTTAGAACTTCTTTTAGCTTAGTAAATTATTATCTATATAATAATTCACTCGACTCATCAACTACAAATGTATTATGCCACTACGTCGTAGTCCGTAGATGATTCAAAAGAATCCAATCAATTGGACCTATTTATCCTCAGTTATTATGTATCTATAGTGCCTTATCCATTTAATACCCCAGAGATAATATACCGGGCATGGTGCTATCAAGCTCATACAGTTTCTACTTGAGTCTTGCTCTAATCGGATTCTCCCGAAGTACTCTTTATCTCTTAATCCAAATAACACTAGCGAGGGATTTGTTTGAGCAAAAACACATGAGATATTCTTCTCATGACACCGAGAGTGGATGTTTCTCTATCGATACTCAATAGCCCTCGTAAGATTGGTTGCTACTCTTGATGACCGGTTATGCTAGATTTGAAACTTTTAGGCTTATAAGTTCGGTATCAAAAAGTATAGTTCTAATATAGGATATCCTTGGTGTTTAAAGTCTAAGGATCAGATACACTACTACAATGACGGAATAGTTATTTGAGAATGATGTATAATCAATCATCCAGCATCCCATAAGTAGATCAATTAGTGACCTCATTCTCTAATGAGTACTTTATCCCTAGTGTCCTTGCATAAGCAACTATGAGACTAGCTGCATGCATTATACGAACTGGTATGTAGTACACCGGTTTGTCCAGTTATCTCGATATTCATCTCGAGTAACCTATGACCGAGATTATTTATGGTCTATGTTTAAAGGTGAATTAGTCTCATTATTATTATCTCATCATTATATGATTCTCATTGCATAGATCTATAGACATCACAATATATGCACAATGTAAGATAAAGTGATAAAATACTAAATAATATAATAAGAAAAAAAATACGTATTATGTCACATGTGTTATCACTCACGTGATTGACTTATAGGGCACCTATAACAAATAATCTCTCACTTGACCTAAAACGAATCACCTGCGTGTTTAATCCCTATTAGAATCTTGTGACGCTCAAAGATAATTTGAGATAACAATTTTGTTAGTAGATTTACGATGTTATCTTTGAATTAAACTCTTTCCACTACTATATCTTCTTAAGTCATGATCTCTCTAATAAGCAAGAACATCCTCATAACACTTTTGATGAGACTCGAGTTCCCTCATTTGAACAATCGCCTCGTAATTGTTGTAATATAAGGGAATCGGCTCCTCATTGCTTGTCACGACTCCCAGATTCATGATAAACTTTTTCATCCAGACTCCCTCCTTTGCTGCCTTTGACATAGCAATATACTCTGCCTTTATGGTTGAGTTAATAGTAATATTTGCTAGTCATAGGTGCCCAGCAAGCTAATCACGTGAGTGATGGCACGTGTGACTTGATACAGAATCTTTTTTGCTTATTATATTTTGGCGTATATCACTTTATAACTATTGCATAAATGCATATATATATTGTGATGTCCTTGGATTTGTGCAATGGGAATCAGATCGTGATGAGATCACGATAATGAGATCGATTCACCTTTAAACACATATCCTAAATAATCTCGGTCATAGGTTACTCGAGAGGGACATCGTGATAACCGGATAGACTGGTATGCCGTATACCCGTCCATATGATGGATGCAGCTGGTCTCATAGTTGCTCGTGTAGGGACACTAGGGATACAGTACAGGTGCTCATTGGAGAATGAGTTCACTAATTGATCCGCTTATGGAATGCTGGATGGTTGATGATACCTTATTGTCAGACAGCGATTCCGTAGTCCTAGTGGTGTATCTGGTCCTTAGACTTGAGACACCAAGGATGTCCTGTATGAGTGCTCCACTCTTTGATACCAGACTTATAGGTTTGGCTGTCCCAGATCTAGTACAGTTGGTCATTGGGAGTGGTAGTCGACCTTACGAGGGCTATTGAGTGTTGATAGAGGATCATCCACTCTCGGCGTCATGAGAGGAATATCCCATGTGTTCTTGCTCAGACAAATCCCTGGCCAGGGTCATTCGGGTTGAGAGAGAAAGAGTTCTCCGGGAGAATCCGATTAGAGCGAGACTCGAGTAGAAACCGTATGGGTCTGACAACACCATGCTCGATATACGGTCTCTGGGATATTGGATGGATGAGGGACTATAGGTACATGGTAACTGAGGATAGACAGGTCCAATGGATTGGATTCCCCTGTATCGTTTGGGGACTACGGCGTAGTGGCCTAGTACGTCCGTAGTTGATGAGTCGAGTGAATTATTACAGAGATAATAATTCACTGAGTTAGAAGGAGTTCTAACAGGTATGACTCACGACCAGCTCGATATTGGGCCTAGAGGGTCACACACATATGGTAGGCATTGCGATGAGTAGAGGTTCGGATATGAGATATCCGACGGAGCCCTTGTCTTATTGGATGCAGATCTAATACCCACTAGGGAAGGATCTATTAGGGTTTGACACGAGATCTCTATAAATAGGAGGGATTCACAGCCTCATAGGCTAGAGTCTTTGCTTGCCTTTCCTATTCTCCTCTCCCTCTCCACCTTAGAGTAGGCTTGGAGTTTTGAGGAACGTCGTCGCAACCCTGCTGTGTGGATCACTGCTAGAGAGGAGGACACTTGACCTCCTTCACCCTCTCCTAAGGATCTACAAGGAAACAAGGATATACGATCTCCCTAGGTAACACAATCTCTATACGCAGTTTTGTGTTTTGCGGATTTTTGCGCACCAATCTTCGCACGACGACGAACATCTTTTTGGGAATCGGGGATTTTTGTTTTCTTGTTCTTCCGCTGCGCATATGATGTCGCCCCCCATGATTTCCCAACAATATTTTCCTTGAAAATCTTCCAGCATACTACTCATCCATTCAGAGTGAATACATACCTTAAATTAGACTTGTTGTCATCGACATTAGAATAGAAACTCGAGTCTGTGTTACCCTTAATCCTGAGGCTACTACCTCCATAGGCTAGTAAAAGATCTTTAGTTCTTCTTAAGTATTTAATGATATACTTTATTGCTTTTCAATACTCAAAGCTTGGATCCGCTTAATACATGCTCGTGATACTCAGAACATGTGCTATATCAGGCCTGATACATAGTATAACATACATGATAGACCCTATCGTTGAGGCATAGAGTATCCTATCTATGTTTATCTTTTTTTTAGGAGTCTTTGGGGACATACTCCTAAAAAGCGATATCACATGTCTCATCGGTATGAGACATCTCTTGGAATTTTTCATGTCAAATCTTTTGATAATAAAGTCTATGTACTTGGATTGGGATAAGTCAAATATCCTCATAGATCTATCTCTATAGATCTGAATCCTAAGATATATGATATTTCCCCTAAGTCCTTCATAGAAAAATGTCTAGATAACCAAGCCTTTACTATAGAGAGCATTCCTACATTATTCGTCATAATTATGATGTCATGCACATACATTATCAAAAAGGTGATAGCGCTCCCACTTACCTTCCTGTACACACAAGACTCATCTTCTTTCTTAACAAAGTCATAAGATTTGATTGTTTTATTAAATCTTATGTTTCAACTTCCAAAAGTTTGCTATAGTCCATAGATAGACCTAAGCTATTTACATATTTTATCTGACTTTCTTTGGATACAAATCACTCATGCTGTATCATATACACCTCCTCCTCAAGTTGCCATTGAGGAATGTAATTTTCACGTCCATTTGCTAGATTTCATAATCACAGTGTACTACAATAACCAACAAAATTCAGATAGATTTTAATATGGCTATGGATGAGAAGGTTTCATCATAGTCAATATCTTACGTTTAATAATACCCCTTAGCCATTAGTCTTGCTTTATAAGTCTCTACCTTTCTATCTACTTCAATCTTCTTTTTAAAGTTTCACTTACAACCAATAGATACAATACCCTCGGGTGTATCAACTATATTCTAAATCTTGTTGAAGTACATATAATCCATCTTAGAATTCTTCGTTTTTTGCCACTTTCTAAAGTCTATACTCGTAATAGCCTCCTCATAGGTCTAATGATTAATATCCTCAGCATCATCTCCTCCGATATGTCATATATATCTCTTTGGAGGAGGAGGTACTCTACCGGACCTATATAAAATTGAAACTTGTATGCTAGGTACCTGAATAAACTTAGGCTATGGAATGGTGCTCGAGCTAGGTTTTTAAATCTCGCTCAACTCTATCATGCTCTCATTGTCTCCACCAAGAATATGTTCCTTCTCAATGAACAGTGCTAACTTGGCCACAAAGACTTTTTGATCCTCGGGTTACGGTATCCTGTAAACTTGGCAAGGCAACCCCAAATCTCAACAACATTACAATCAGGCTTTTTTCTTTTGTATATCTCATATATTATAGATACTACCGATTTATTTGGAACTTTGTTCAGAAGGTAAGCTGTAGTCTCTATGGCTTATCCCGAGAATAAGACGGGCAATTTGGCGAAACTTATCATGAACCGCACCATATCTAACAATGTGCGATTACTCTTTTTAGATACATTATTAAGCTGAGGTGTATAATGAGGTATCCATTGTGATAGAATCTCATTGTCCTTGAGGAATTGGGTGAATTCTATACTCAAGTACTCATCAACTCGATCTAATCGAAGAGTCTTGATACTCTTTCGAATATGGTTCTCCACTTCATTCTTATACTCCCTAAATTTCTCAAAGGTTTCAGACTTGTACTTCATAAGTACACATGTCCGTACCTAGAGAAATTATTAGTAAAAGTAATGAAATATGAGTAACCACTTATGACATGAGTTGAGATGAAACCACATATATCATTATGTATGAATTTCAACAAGTGAGTAGCACTCTCCTCAGTTTCACAAAATGAAGAGTTAGACTGTTTTTCACAAAGGCAAGGCTCACAAGTTGCATATGATTCATAGTCGAATGGATCTATATATCCATCATTTGACAACTTTTGAATCCTTTACTAATGGATATAACATACCTTACAATGCCATAAGTATACACTATTTACTTCATCTTGTTTCCTCTTAGACATACTTATATTCATGATATGTGGAGCAATGTTTAGCATAAACAAACCATTATGCGATGTCCCTCTAGTGATGATCTTATCATTATTAATTATTGAACAACTATTGTTCTAAAAAACTACTTTATAACAATTCAATGTCAAATATGAAATGAAAATAACGATTTTGATAATAGAGGAAACAAAATAACATGCATATGATGCGATAGTAGCTCCACTAAGCAGATGTAAAGTGACATCGCCGATAGCAACAGTAACAACTCTTGCTCCATTACCTATCCTGAGGTTCATCTCGCCTCTCGCTAATCTTCTAGGCTTTGCTAGAATCTGTAATGAATTACAGATGTGATAAACACTACCGATATTTAATACCCATGCACCATCACGAAAATCTAACAATTGAAGAGTGATCATGAATATACCTAAAGCTTCTTTAAACTTTTGTTTCATCTTTTCTACAAGGTACTCCTTGTAGTTACTCTTTCAATGCCCGTCTTTGCCATAGTGGAAGAATTGATCTTTGTCCTTTATCGGGTCCTTCTTAGTAACCTTTGCTTTACCCGATTTGCTCTTGTCCTTGCCCTTCTTAAGGGATTTTCTGTCTTCCTTTTCATTATAGTCTCACTAGCACAAAGAACTAGCTTCTCATTCTTAATAGTGCTCTCAACCTCACTTAACATATTGAGGAGCTCAAGGAGAGTCATCTCAAGCTTGGTAATATTAAAATTCATGATGTACTGCCCATAAGTTATCTTCTAGTACCATTTCTAGACTCATGAATTTTTCTATCTACTCAAGCATCTTAAGGACATGATTCTAAACTCGTATCCCCTCAATCATTCTAGTGTAGAAGAGACTCTTAGATATCTCATATCGTTGAGTCATTCCTTTTTCCTCAAACAATTTATGGATATACAGAAGAATAAATCTAGAATTTGTTTTTTCATGTTGTCTCTGTGACTCACGAGTCATAGAGCTCAACATATAACACTGAGTAAGACTTGAGTCATTTATATACTTCCTGTAGCGAGCGATCTCATACTCGCTTGCCTCTTCTTCGGGTGTAGGCATCACTTTATCAAGGATATATACGATTTTCTTAATCGTGAGAACGATTCTCAAGTTGCGGAGCTAATCCATATAATTTGGACTAATGAGGCAGTTGACATTAAGTATGCCACATAAAGGATTTGAAAGCGACATGTTTCTACCAAACATGAGATGTAATATAAATAAATAACATGTATATTTTACAGAAAAATAAACAATTAAGATATAAACTTCTATTTTGATGTGCTCCCATTATTTTTTTAGCGAGTTATGCGACACTCTAAACACATGAAATGAAAGTCTGCGACAGACTTTTAGTGGGGATCGAGTTCCAATTGGCATCTTAGTGTAACCTCGAGGACTCGACCAATCACACTAAACCCAAAAAGATATGCAACTCTTGTCGATCACAACTCCTTGTGATTCTCATCCTGTTTGGCCTTCGACCCACTATGGTCTCAACAGACTCAACTAATCATGATATTTGGTTAAGTAATCACCATCGTTACAAGATGAGTTTGATTCGATGATATACCCTCGAGGGGCTTGACCAAGCATATTACATCCTCAGGTCATTGGTGACATCTTTATATCATAAGCAAGATATTGAATTGTAATATATGTGAGCCTTGAGAGCCTCGACTAACTCAACCTACGTCGAGAATCGATTTCTTCTTTTAACGATGGAAGGCAATGTGGGCACTCTAATTGCATCACATTTACCAACTTAATATTATCGAGAGAAGAAATTTTAATTTGGTCTCCTATGACGTGTCACATACATGCATATTTAATATATATTTAAATCATATGTAAATATATATACATATCTAGTATATGTACAAGCAATCACATATTACATGAACAATCACACGTAATGATCATGAACCATAACCTAATTTGATCAAACTTGAGCCAATGGGCTCAATCACTCACATCACGATCTATATATGCATTGAACATCTCCATGTCTAGTAATCGTCCATATTTTTTTGTCGGTTCTGTCGGTATCTCGGCGCTTCTCCATGTGTTACGATCGTTTGTCTCGGCTTCATGGGTTCCTTTATCGCCTCCACGCTTCCGCTGCGCCTCGTCGTGTAATTACAACATAATCACATGTACCTAGGCCCGATAATAAATGAGAAAAATAAAGACTCGCGAACCTTATTTCTCCTCAACCAACATATATAGAGATTTGGACAGCGATTCGAGGAGCGTTTTTGCAGCCCCAATGGTGTGGATCGTTGCAAAAGAGGATGATACTTGATCTTCTTCATCCTCGCCCACAGGTATATAGGATTTCAGAGATATATGATCTCCATAGATAATACAACTATCTAACACATGACTTTCAGTTTTACAGGTTTTTACGTACCAATGAACGCACGACGACGAACACCTTTTTGAAAAATCTGAGATTTTTGTTTTCTATTCTTCCACCGCGCGCATGTAATGTCGCATCTAGATTTCTACCATTATAAATTCTTTTTAAATATACTTTTAAAAAAATATTTTTATATAAATTCAGATATCATAAAATAATAAATACTTATAACTGGCCAACAGCCACCTTCCTATTTTCGAGACAGCATTAAATATAATTATCAGAAAGCATCAGCTCTGGAAACCAGCACGTTACTTTGAAAGCAGCACCAGAAATAAAGAAATAAAGATTACATCTCATTCAGGAGATGTGACGGTGGAGGCAACACAGTTGCCACAAGCACCCTCTTCATGTTCTCGATCTCTATGCATAACATCTACAGCCCGTTTCATTTTCCTCGAACATTTGATTCTGCTGAAACAGCAATTTTATTTCAGTCGATGATTGCAGCTGACACTGGGCAATACGTGATTATAATTAGTAGGGTTCACGTACTGGAAACAACGACAAGATCAAGCACGAGCACAAACATTTCAGCTTCATCAGCAAACCTCACTCGATCTCCAGGCAGATCTATTCAGGAAGAAGTTTCAGGCCACCGAGGAAGTGCCTCTCGAACACATCCATTTGATGCTGCTCGAATGATAAGCCAATTTTCACCCCAACTCCTCTTCTGCTTTCCTGCAGCCATACGGCTCGGCTCCTATGCATCACAATCTCAACCTTCACCGGTCTTCCCCATCCAAAATTAGTATCGTAAACTTTGAACTTGGGTGATCCCGCCAAGGTCATGGGAAGTTTTTGTGTGGCGTAAATTATTATCTATATAATAATTCACTCGACTCATCAACTACAAATGTATTATGCCACTACGTGGGATCTATTGAGAGCTATTAGACATGCAAAATCATTGAGCCGTGGCCTCGGGGCCGACGCGGCTCGATTCGGGTCCGGACGACGGGGGATCTTCCCGAGGCGGCCTTTGGGTCCGCCGAGGTGGTCTAAGGTGGTGGTCTGATCAGGACAGGTTCGCCGTTTCCTCCAGGAGGCGGCTCCTCGCCTGAGTGCCTAGCGGGAAGGCGTCGTCTTCGCACCGGCACAAAGGTCGGGTTGGGATGCTTGGCCCGACCCCTCCGACGATCAAGTTAGTTGATGTGAAGGGGATTTCAGATGAAGAAGTCTTTTTTGGTGTCTCCCCCCCTTTTTGGTGTTCAGAATACGGGGGTATTTATAGGGAACATTACTGTTTCCTGATGTGCCTGCTTGCAGGGTGGTAGCGTCTTACATTGGTGTTGGCGTGGTGTGAATAACCGAGCTTGAGCAGGCGTTAATGCGCCTCGGCCGGCGTTCTGATCCGTTTGACTAGGTACTGTCATGTCGATAGAGGCGTGAGGCGTCATCTGACGTCAGCTGAGTCTTATCATAATTACTATCCTCGTCATATAGAAATTAATTTATGTTAAGGGAGAAATTATCGGTGATTACATTTAAACACAAAGGATGTTCTATTGTTATTGATGCTATTATAGGCCGCTGCCCTCCCTTCCTTTACTACGTGGGGTGACAAAGGTACAAGCAGCAGCATACTATCGGCGATGGCACAACAATCATTTGAGTGTCGCAAAAGAGGAAGCATCGCAGAAAGGGCACATGCAAAGTTGAGGGGCACAATGGGGAAGGATGCATGCGGAGGTGAGGAGTGCAATAGAGAAAAGCGGGCCTCATGATGATAGGCAGGGGAGCAGCAATAGAGGCGACCAGTGGGAAAGGGCAAGCGGCACCGAAGGGGTGAAAGCGATTGTGGAAAAGGGTAGAAAAGAAAATTTTTAGGATCGAAAAAATAGGAGCACTATCATAAAAATATGAAATTAGGAGATATACTATCTAAAAAAATAGATTGTTTTTAAATCATCCTTTTTTTATTTTATCAATCACGAATTTGATTTTTCTGAGTTATTAATTTTATTTTTTCGATTATTGAATAAAATTAATTTGATGCTTAAGTTATTTTTTATTGTGAGCTATTGGACAAATGCAAAATCATTGAGTCGTGGCCTTGGGGCCGACGTGGCTCGGTTTGGGTCCGGACGACGGGGGATCTTCCTGAGGTGGCCTTCGGGTCCGCCGAGTTGGTCCAATCGGTACGGGGTCATCATTTCCTCCAGGAGGAGGCTCCTCGCCTGGGTGCCTAGCGGGAAGCCGTCGTCTTCACACCTGCACAAAGGTTGGGTCGGGGTGCTCGGCCCGACCCCTCCGACAATCAAGTTAGTTAATGTGAGGGGGATTTTAGATTAAGAAGTCTTTTTTGGGGTCTCCCCCCTTTTTGGTGTTCAGAATGCAGGGGTATTTATAGGGAAGCTTACTGTTTCCTGATCTGCCCGTTTGTAGGGTGCAGGCTGGTAGCGTCTGACATTGGTGTTGACATGGCATGAAGAACCGAGCCTGAGCAGGCGTTAATGCGCCTCGGTTGGCATTCTGGTTTGTTTGACCAGGTTGTCACGAACTTAGCTGGTTTTGCCTAAGTCGTGCGGCACCCTTGCGTGTCCGTCCGCAAAGGTCAGCGTCCCCAAAGCCTCCTATGTCCCTTAGGACCCACAAAAGAGAAAATGGGTTAGAAAAAATACCTCATTTGGGGTCCACAAGCAAACATTTCTGAAAACACTTCATAGACAATGCAAATTACAAACAGACTTTACATGCTCTGAACAATTGCACAACAAAGGGTAAAATTATCCATTACAGACCGAAAATATCTCACACGTGTCCACATGACACAACCTTTATTTACATGCCTAAAGCGACCACCAACCTAACTAAAATGGGACTATTAGGCCTTCGGTCGTCCCTCTATATGTTGTACAAAGCATGAACATACCAAAAGACACGGACATATATAAGCATTACATCAAACATCTTGTTTAGAAGTTTGTCCGTGACATTCACCCCCACTTATTCATTCGACGTCCTCGTTGAAGCCTTTGCCGACACTGTAACTCCTCGCCTTTGCTAAGTCTTCAATCTTCTGCTCCAGCTACAATGCGCCTCTGGCTCCCAGCTGCTTTTGCTGCTATTTTTGAGTTGTCGAACCTTTGATCTGCCATGCTGCTTGAACTCGCCAATGACTCTGACTCTAGTGTGGGGTTGGCTGAGTTGTGTTGATCCCTGTTGATTCCTGTGGATCCTCCAAATGAAGGAAAAAATCATCCTTACTACACTAGTCTCTCAAATGCCTCATGCTATTCGAACAGGGTGGATGCTTGTTGGAGCTTTAACGAGCATCGTCTCGCAATCTTCTGAAATTTTGGGTCCTTCCTCCACAAAATTTTGCCAATTGACTCTTCTTTCACTTAGTTGTCACATCCAAGTAGGTTCACATTACTTCTGCTTTTGATTGGTATTTCATTGGGAAATGAAGCGGACAATCTACTCTTAGTAACACTGATCACCGTTGGTGAGGATTTGACAACTATTGTCTTCCATTATCTTCGAAGGGTCTTTGAACATATGCAGAGCTCCTCTGCTGGGTAGATAAGAGAATTGAGGTACTCAGTTTCGCCCATTCTCTTAAGAGTTGAGAAGGAAAAGGTTACTTGACTTCGCCCACCTCCTCGAGGTTGTACTCCATGTATCGAGCTGGTTACTAGCCTTCGCCTGCTCTTTGCTCACAATTCTGAAACACTTGAAGTGTTTGCACTCCTTGCGTTGAGTTAGCTACTGTGATTCACCTTCTCAATGCCATCGAACTTCTAGAATGTAGGAAGTTTTCACCCCAACTTGGAGTAATTCTCTAATAGATTTGGTCGCCTTTGGGATTGTACCATCTTCTCCATCAACCTTGCCGCCTACTCCCCTGAGTAGCAAAGGTAAAGCACCATGTACTGCCTACTTCGTTCCTTGGTCGTGCACTCTTGCATGACCCGAAGTCCTTCACTTTCGGCTATCTTGATGAGAAACTCATTGACACCGGTCTTACGAAGTTCCTTGGCCTCTGCCCTTCAACCTTGTCTCGGTACTTGGAGTTTGCCTCTGCATGCTCCAACTCCTCGGCCCCTTTCACGACCAAGCGCTCTCCCTCTATGAGAGCAAGGGATCAATGACTTTCACGGAAGTCCCGCCTTTGTGGTACCATGGCGCTGCCATGCCCATGGCACTACTATCCGTCGCCTCGCATCTGCATCCCTTTTCTTCACGATCAGTAGATATGTCTCCGTGGCACTCCTTTGAGTCCACCTCCATTCTAACTGATACTTGATTTTGGGTAGCTAAGTCCCTCAGGACTCATCATCGCTTCCTCGCCCCTTTCGACCCCCTGCTTCAACACCTCTATGTTCTCTAAGTAGCTCCCTTTGGTCGATGGAAAGATAGACTGCAACTCCCATGCATGGCCTCTGCCATCACATTATAGGGTTTGTACTGATTCTGTTCTCCTTAGCTTCCTTGGTAGCAACGTTCGCTTACTCGACCTTGTCCTTTGACTTGCCGGGCTCCCTTAAGCGAATATGAGCTCTGGAGTAGTCCAACTCTCCAACTGCTTCGATCATACCTCTGTATGATCAAGTCCCTCCCATGGGACTCACTAGTACTTGCATTCAAACTTTTCCCTTGGTGGAACACAGTCCCTATATGCTGATGACCAATGTTTTCATCCGATGCAAAATTCGTTGCATGCACGGAAGACCCGCCTCTGCGGTACCATGGCCTTCACTCCTTGAATCCATAGCCCTTCTTGCCATCATGTTGTTCACCGAAGTGGAGCTTCCAGTAGCTCCCGATCATACCTCCATATGATCTAGTCCCTCACGGGACTAGGTTATGTGTATCGCATTGCCACGAACTGTTCCACCATGATCCGCTGCACCATGTCGCCTCCTTGTGACATCTCTATTGCATTCTGATCCTTGTGGGATGAAATCGAATTGTGAACCCTTCATGTGTGGCCTTTGCCAATACATCGCAGGGTCTCTTCCACCTTCGATTTTGTTCGCTCCTTTGGTAATCGACCTTCATCCACCCACTCTTGGGTCACACAAAGATGAAGCATCGCTCTAGGACAGTTCGTCGCCTAGTAGCTCCCAAAGTCCCCTGACTTCGCTGCAATTAGTGCACCATTGTCTGGATCCTGAGCCTCTAACCCTACCAGCACAATCTTCGCTGCACACCGCCTCCTTTATAGCAACTTGAATGATAACACTGTGGCATATTCTTCAAGAGTACCCGCCTCTGCGTCATCTTGCCCCATGCTAAGGCCTTCTGAACCCAAATTCGCCTCCGCAAATTGAGTCGCCTTAGTTCCTCCATCAAATGCTTTTCCGAGATAAGGTGCATGTGCCCAAAAGCTCCCTTCGTCTTTGGCACCATGCAAGATGAGTCTGCTCCGTCAGAATGAATGACCCATGGAACAACATGATCCTGTTCTTACCTCTGCAAGAGTTCATGTCCTTGATCTTTGTCCAAGGAAAGCACTATGCCTCCGCTCCATGTACCATCTTCTATGCTGGCTCCCTTCATGCGGCTTGGGTACTTCGCCAAGTTACACCCAAGTTGCTCCGCTCCTCGTTTTTTCATTGAGTTGATGGTGGCCCTCGCGCCCACCATTCCACGGGTCATCCCTCCCTTGAGTCTGATCTCCATATCGACTTCAAGTGTGCCTTCATTTGTGTTGCTTTGGGTCGCTCCCCCACTTGATCTCGTAATGCATCCACCAATGCATTCTCTCAAGCGAGATCATGCGATGACTCCTCGCCGATTTCTAAGTCCATTGAGCTTCGTGGAGTTGTTGTTTGTTGAGGTACTCCTCCTCAACATGTGAGGTCCGTCCCACATGATTCTCCCTCTGGAGAGCTGAGACTTATCCCTCCTGGATAACTGTCCCATTGGAGCAACATCTCTCTTCATTTCAGAGACCACCATCCCCTTGGACTACTCCGATCTGCTGAACAAACTGTGCATTGTTCTACCTCCTACAATCACACTTGCTAGATTGTGACTCCATGTCAATACAGCCCCCGCTGCACCACTCAAGGCCTAGCAACATGATGAACTCGTTGCACACTTCAGCCTCCTACGGACGTATCCTTTACATGCCGAAGAGAAAGTTTCAATGCTCCATGGCGCCGAGTTTCGGTTGCCTTGGGATGGCCGCGAACATTCCATCGTCCGCATACAAGCCCATGCATGAGTACCGAATTCTTTGAGTTAGCAATTCCCCTCGCCTTTGTGAGCTATGCATAACTCCTTCGGTCGCTGAGTAACTCATTCCACCTTGGATGGTCTCATCCTTTACCAAGCGCCTCGCTTGCCTTGAGCACCATCAAGTATAGTTGTCAACGTTAAGTCATAGCTCAAACTCAGTCATCCCAACCTTTGTGTGCTTCGCATTCTTCCAAGCTTGCCTGTTCTCGTGGTGCCTCTTACGCAAAGGGTTGGCCATTCCTCTGAATGCCTATGTCAGGTGCCCGCTCCTCCGAGCGACTCCTTTTCCCTACATCTCCATGCCCGTCTTCCCCCAAACGGTCGTCCATGTGCTGACTGCCCTCAACGCAGCCCCACTAGGTCCCCCACGTTTGCATGCTAAGTGTTTCTATGAGTGCTTGTCCCGCTCTGATACCATCTATCATGAACTTAGCTAGTTTTGCCTAAGTCGTGCAGCACCCTTGCGTGTCCGTCTGCAAAGGTTAGCCTCCCCGAAGCCTCCCATGTCCCTTAGGACCCACAAAAGAGAAAATGAGTTAGAGAAAATGCCTCATTTGGGATCCACAAGCAAACATTTCTGAAAACACTTCATAGACAATGCAAATTACAAACAGACTTTACAAGCTTTGAACAGTTGCACAACAAAGGGTAAAATGGTCTATTATAGATCAAAAATCTCTCACATGTGTCCACATGACACAACCTTTATTTACAAGCCTAAAGCGTCCACCAACCTAACTAAAATGGGACTATTAAGCTTTTAGCCGTCCCTCTACATGCTATACAAAGCATGAACATACCAAAAGACACGGACATACATAAGCATTACATCAAACATCTTGTTTAGAAGTTTGTCTGTGATAAGGTATTGTCATGTCGATTGAGGCGTGAGGCGTCATCTAACGTCAGCCGAGTCTTATCATAATTTCTATCCTCATCATATTGCCCCCCGGAAAGAAGTTATACGTCGGTCGTTGTAACGGGAGTCCGAGGTATGGCTTCAGCTTTCAGGCGGGCTGGCTGCGTAGGCGCGGTCTCGGGGAGCATGGGGCCGAGGAGCACGACGTAGGCGAGCTGGCCACGCAGTTGTGTCTCAGGTGGCATGGAGCCGAGAAGCACGATGCAGGCAGGCTGGCCGCACAGGTGTGTCTCGGGGGGCATGGAGCCGAGGAGCACGACGTAGGCGGGTTGGCCGCGCAGGTGTGTCTCGGGGGACATGGAGCCGAGAAGCACGACGCAGGCAGGCAAGCCGCGTAGGTGTGTCTCGGGGAGCATGAAGCCGAGGAGCACGATGCAGGCGGGCTAGCCATGCAGGTGTGTCTCGGGGGGCATGGAGCCGAGGAGCACGACGCAGGCGGGCAAGCCGCACAGGTGTGTCTCGGGAAGCATGGAGTCGAGGAGCACGACGCAAGCGGGCTGGCCGCGCAGGTGTGTCTCGGGAAGCATGGAGCCGAGGAGCACGACGCAGGCGGGCTGGCAGCGCAGGTGTGGTCTTAGGCAGCATGGGGCCGAGGAGCACGACGCAGGTGGGCAGGCCGCACACGTGTGTCTCGGGGGGCATGGAGCCAAGGAGTACGACACAGGCGAGCTGGCCACGCAGGTGTGTCTTGAGGGGCATGGAGCCGAGGAGCATGACGCATGCAAGCTGGCCGTGCAGGTGTGTCTCAGGGGGCATGGAGGCGAGGAGCACGACGCAGGCGGGCTGGCCGCACAGGTGTGTCTCAGGGGGCATGGAGCCGAGGAGCACGACGCACGCGAGCAAGTCGTGCAGGTGTGTCTCGGGGAGTACGGAGCCGAGGAGCATAACGCAGGCGGGCAAGTCGCGCAGGTGTGTCTCGAGAAGCATGGAGCTGAGGAGCACGACGCAGGTGGGCTGGCCGCACAGGTGTGGTCTCGGGGCAGCATGGGGCCGAGGAGCACGACGCAAGCGGGCAGGCCGCGCAAGTGTGTCTCGGGGGGCATAGAGCCGAGGAGCACGACGCAGGCGAGCTGGCCGCGCAGATGCGTCTCCTCAACCAACGTATATAGATATTTGGACAACGATTCGAGGAGCATTTTTGTAGCCCCTATGGTGTAGATCGCCGCAAAAGAGGATAAATACTTATCTTCTTCATCCTCGCCCACAGGTATATAGGATTTCAGAGATATATGATCTCCATAGATAATACAACTATCTCACATATGACTTTCAGTTTCACAGGTTTTTACGTACCAATGAACGCACGACGAACACTGAAAAATCTGGGATTTTTGTTTTCTATTCTTCTACTGCACATGTAATGTTGCCTCTAGATTTCTACCATTATAAATTCTTTTTAAATATACTTTTAAAAAAATATTTTTATATAAATTCAGATATCATAAAATAATAAAAACTTATAACTGGCCAACAGCCACCTTCCTATTTTCGAGACAGCATTAAATATAATTATCAGAAAGCATCAGCTCTGGAAACCAGCACGTTACTTTGAAAGCAGCACCAGAAATAAAGAAATAAAGATTACATCTCATTCAGGAGATGTGACGGTGGAGGCAACACAGTTGCCACAAGCACCCTCTTCATGTTCTCGATCTCTATGCATAACATCTACAGCCCGTTTCATTTTCCTCGAACATTTGATTCTGCTGAAACAGCAATTTTATTTCAGTCGATGATTGCAGCTGACACTGGGCAATACGTGATTATAATTAGTAGGGTTCACGTACTGGAAACAACGACAAGATCAAGCACGAGCACAAACATTTCAGCTTCATCAGCAAACCTCACTCGATCTCCAGGCAGATCTATTCAGGAAGAAGTTTCAGGCCACTGAGGAAGTGCCTCTCAAACACATCCATCTGATGCTGCTCGAATGATAAGCCAATTTCCACGCCATCTCCACTTCTGCTTTCCTGCAGCCATACGGCTCGGCTCCTATGCATCACAATCTCAACCTTCACCGGTCTTCCCCATCCGAAATCAGTATCGTAAACTTTGAACTTGGGTGATCCCGCCAGGGTCATGGGAAGTTTTTGCGTGGCGTGATGCCATCTCTCGCACATGCCGTGCACACCCTTAAGGGCGCCGTGTTTCAGGTCTTCTATGGCCTTCCCGATGGCCTCGGAGGCGGCGAAGATGCCGTCCTCCCCGACCAGATCGCTCACCTTCACCTCCACAAAGCACGGGACGATGCAGTTGCCGAAGTATGTCTCGGGCACTGGCGACGGCAGACGACCCCGGGCATCCGCCGTGAATGTGAAGTGCGCGGTCTCGTCGCCTGCGTCGCCCAACGTCTTCATGAGGCAGACCCACACGTACGCGTAGGTCACCACCACCGTCGAGCAATGGAAGGTGGTGTTGCGCTCCCCGGCCTTGGCCATCACCCAGCACTTGAGACGCCGGAGGTGATCTTGTCCGAGGGCGAACGTGGCGGTAACCAAGTTGGAGGCTAGGGTCGACGCTTCACGGGTCCCGGAGCTCTCGTAACCTGGAATGAAGTTGACGGAACGCAGCTGAAGAGGATTAGGGATCGCCGTCCTGTCGAATAACGGTGCCGCCGGCTCCACGATCTCCCCTGCTCGGCAAGCGGATGCCCACGATTTCACGAAGCGCGTGAAGCTCGAGCCGTCGCACGCGACGTGATGCACCCATACCCCGACGGTGAAGCCTTGGTCGGGGAACACGGTGACCTGCACAGCCGACAAGGGCTTCGCGGCACCCGACCAGATCGGCCGGGGCGCCAACCGCTGCAGCTTGTACACGTCGCGCGCGTAGTCGCCGGAGAGCTCGTGGAACCCACTGTCGCACTCGGCCAAGACGAAGGACAGTGATTCGCCGCCGGTCCAACCGACCTCGGAGACGTCGTCATGGCTGACGGAGCATCTGAGGTTGCCCGCCAGGGGGTAGAACCGGGCAAGCGCGAGGGACAGGGACGACTTCAACTTCGGCAGTACCGAGTCGGCGAAGACTGCAGCGGGGTGGGGGAACTCGAAGAAGAAGAGGCGGCGGACGGGACCGGAGGTCGACCAGAGGACGTCGAAGAAGGTGAGCGGAAGAGAGGGCGGCGCCGCCGCCGATCCCATCGTTGGGAAGATCCGGGATTGCTCCAACACTCTCACTTCTCCGGCCGACTCCATCGTAATAGCTACGCTTCGCTCGATTCCCTCTTGAGACAACACGAGATTCACAATGGCAATAGGCTCGTTGGAAGTTCGAGCTTGCTTTATGCGCGCCTTCGATCCGTGATACGAAACCTCAGAGCTCGTCCACTGGACCACGGGCTTACCATGTGATAAACGCGGGATTCTTTCTCGACTGCGTTCCTCGACATAATGTACAGTTTACTGCGCTAATTAATATCCCATAATTAATTATGATTAGTACGTCGGTACTAATAATTTAAAAATAATATTGAGATTCTTACGCTTTTCAAAATGAAGCATATATATATAATTTTTTAAATTATTAATTTTATATCAACTTTTCCTTCCTATCTGCTCCCTTCCCTTCGGTTATGTTACTAACGACGGACAAGCGTCAATGTTAGTGGCGCGCGAGGTCGGTGGCGTTCCAAAGAAAATCCCAATGTTACCTCCGATCGTGATCTCTTTCCTCCTTCCCTCCCCTCTGGCTATGCTGCAGACGATAGACCAGTGGAGGAGGCTACCTCTTGAAGGGCAACAACCAGCCTCCCCTCCGGTTCCCTCCCCTCTAGGAGAAGTATTTCGAAGGCCACCTTGAACTCTACTCCATCTACGTCCATTCTAGCTCGACTACCCATCGAGTTTGGTGTTTTGCAAGTGGTAGATGCCAAGCCCGGTACATACGATGAGTCCTCTGTTTCGTAAATGCTTCGACTCTTAATCATTGTCTTCCTCGTCAAGATCTCAGCTTTTGTAGGTGTTAGCATGAGGTGGTTTGTCCATAGTAGACACTGAAAGAAGACTCTTGGTAAACTCATTGCTCGGCATCTCCAACCAATTCTTCGTTCTGCTATCGAAGACATACATCCCTCTATTCGACTTCAACTTCACCTATCGCTATCTAATGTGATCCAAGTAAAGCTTCACGGAGACCTTTGATGATCTAAACCCTAACGCGAAGGGGAGATACTATTGGGAAACCTTAGGCAACATCACATGCGTAGTAGAAGAATATAAAATAAAAATAGGTTCCAAAAAATTTAATATCGGATCGTTGTGCAAAAATTGATGCACAAAAAATGCAAAACCAAAAATTTTATAACACGTGTGAGATGATTTACCTAGGAGAGATAGTGTATCCTCAAAATCTCAGATCCAAATATCTAAATGAAGGAGGTCAGATATTCTCCTCTCTAGCGGTGATCCACACGGTAGATAGCGTGATGATGCTCATTCTTTCACTGTGCGATCTTCCTCTGTTTTGCGCACCACAAAATTATGCCAAGATTAAGAAGGGGTCGACCCTTCTAGCTGTTTACATGCCCCAAATAGAGCTGTTGGCTGGGGAGAAGAGAGTGGGAGGAGAATATGAGATGACATCTAAAAAGTGTTTAACATATGTTCCTTTGGTTTCCTTCTATTTATAAAGTTCCATGTCAACTTAACCCTAATAGATCCTGCCATATTGGATACTGGATCTTTATGCAACTACATAGGCCTCTTATATTAATGAATCTCTATATAATAATCACTATTTGCTCTTATTGAGTCTCACCTAAAGGATCCAATAATATTGGGGCTTATTGGATATCCAATAAGATAGGGTTTCAATAGATATCTCATATTCATATCTCTATTCATCGCAACACCTACCATATGTGGGTGATCCTCTAGGCTCAATATCGAGCTAGCCATAAGTTATACCTGTTGAAAAATTTGGAGGCAGCATCACATGCGCATTAGAAGAACAAAAAGAAAAATCCCAGATTTTCATAAAAAGGTTACATTGTTATACGAAGATTTATGCCCAAAACTATACGTATAAGGGAGATTGTGTTACCTAGAAAGATCGTATATTTCTAAATTCCTTTAGATCTGTGGGAGAGAATGAAGGAGGTCAATTGTCATCTCTAGTTGTGCTCCACACGGTAAGGGCTGTAAAGACGCTCCTTGAATCGCTACATAAATCTCCACATACCCAAATAGAGGCCGTTGGCTAAGGAGAATAGGAGGTGGTAGCCAAAAGTCTTAGCCTATGACCCTTTAGTTCCCTCCTATTTATAAAGACCATTGTCAACTTAATTATAACGGATCATGCCCTATTGGTTAATGGATCTCCAACCAATTACTTAAGCCTCTTATATTACTGGATCTTTATCTAATAATATCATATTAGCTCTTATTTGATCTCATTCATAGGATCCAATAATTCAAGGGCTTATTAGATATTCGATAAGATAGGGGCTCCAACGGATATCTCATATCTGAACATTTACTCGTGACAACACCTACCATATGTATGTGACCCTTTAGACCCAACATCAAGTTGGTCGTGAGTCATACTTGTTAGAACTTCTTTTAGCTTAGTAAATTATTATCTATATAATTCACTCGACTCATCAACTACAAACGTATTATGCCACTACGTCGTAGTCCGTAGATGATTCAAAAGAATCCAATCAATTGGACCTATTTATCCTCAGTTATTATGTATCTATAGTGCCTTATTCATTTAATACCCTAGAGACAATATACCGGGCATGGTGCTATCAAGCTCATACAGTTTCTACTTGAGTCTTGCTCTAATCGGATTCTCCCGAAGTACTCTTTATCTCTTAATCCAAATAACACTAGCGAGGGATTTGTTTGAGCAAAAACACATGAGATATTCTTCTCATGACACCGAGAGTGGATGTTTCTCTATCGATACTCAATAGCCCTCGTAAGATTGGTTGCTACTCTTGATGACCGGTTATGCTAGATCTGAAACTTTTAGGCTTATAAGTTCGGTATCAAAAAGTAGAGTTCTAATATAGGATATCCTTGGTGTTTAAAGTCTAAGGATCAGATACACTACTATAATGACGGAATAGTTATTTGAGAATGATGTATAATCAATCATCCAGCATCCCATAAGTAGATCAATTAGTGACCTCATTCTCTAATGAGTACTTTATCCCTAGTGTCCTTGCATAAGCAACTATGAGACTAGCTGCATGCATTATACGAACTGGTATGTAGTATACTGGTTTGTTCGGTTATCTCGATATTCATCTCGAGTAACCTATGACCGAGATTATTTATGGTCTATGTTTAAAGGTGAATTAGTCTCATTATTATTATCTCATCATAATATGATTCTCATTGCATAGATCTATAGACATCACAATATATGCACAATGTAAGATAAAGTGATAAAATACTAAATAATATAATAAGAAAAAAAATACGTATTATGTCACATGTGTTATCACTCACGTGATTGACTTATAGGGCACCTATAACAAATAATCTCTCACTTGACCTAAAACGAATCACCTGCGTGTTTAATCCCTATTAGAATCTTATGACGCTCAAAGATAATTTGAGATAACAATTTTGTTAGTAGATTTACGATGTTATCTTTGAATTAAACTCTTTCCACTACTATATCTTCTTAAGTCATGATCTCTCTAATAAGCAAGAACATCCTCATAACACTTTTGATGAGACTCGAGTTCCCTCATTTGAACAATCGCCTCGTAATTGTTGTAATATAAGGGAATCGGCTCCTCGTTGCTTGTCACGACTCCCAGATTCGTAATAAACTTTTTCATCTAGACTCCCTCCTTTGCTACCTTTGACGTAGCAATATACTCCGCCTTTGTGGTTGAGTTAATAGTAATATTTTCCTCGAAAATCATCCAGCATACTACTCATCCATTCAGAGTGAATACATACCCTAAATTAGACTTGTTGTCATCGACATTAGAATAGAAACTCGAGTCTGTGTTACCCTTAATCCTGAGGCTACTACCTCCATAGGCTAGTAAAAGATCTTTAGTCCTTCTTAAGTATTTAATGATATACTTTATTGCTTTTCAATACTCAAAGCTTGGATCCGCCTAATACCTGCTCGTGATACTCAGAACATGTGCTATATCAGGCCTGATACATAGTATAACATACATGATAGACCCTATCGTTGAGGCATAGAGTATCCTATCTATGTTTATCTTTTTTTTAGGAGTCTTTGGGGACATACTCCTAAAAAGCGATATCACATGTCTCATCGGTATGAGACATCTCTTGGAATTTTTCATGTCAAATCTTTTGATAATAAAGTCTATGTACTTGGATTGGGATAAGTCAAATATCCTCATAGATCTATCTCTATAGATCTGAATCCTAAGATATATGATATTTCCCCTAAGTCCTTCATAGAGAAATGTCTAGATAACCAAGCCTTTACTATAGAGAGCATTCCTACATTATTCGTCATAATTATGATGTCATGCACATACATCATCAAAAAGGTGATAGCGCTCCCACTTACCTTCCTGTACACATAAGACTCATCTTCTTTCTTAACAAAGTCATAAGATTTGATTGTTTTATTAAATCTTATGTTTCAACTTCCAAAAGTTTGCTATAGTCCATAGATACACCTAAGCTATTTACATATTTTATCTGACTTTCTTTGGATACGAATCACTCATGCTGTATCACATACACCTCCTCCTCAAGTTGCCATTGAGGAATGTAATTTTCACGTCCATTTGCTAGATTTCATAATCACAGTGTACTACAATAACCAATAAAATTCGGATAGATTTTAATATGGCTATGGATGAGAAGGTTTCATCATAGTCAATATCTTACATTTAATAATACCCCTTAGCCATTAGTCTTGCTTTATAAGTCTCTACCTTTCTATCTACTTCAATCTTCTTTTTAAAGTTTCACTTACAACCAATAGATACAATACCCTCGGGTGTATCAACTATATTCTAAATCTTGTTGAAGTACATAGAATCCATCTTAGAATTCTTCGTTTTTTGCCACTTTCTAAAGTCTATACTCGTAATAGCCTCCTCATAGGTCTAATGATCAATATCCTCAGCATCATCTCCTCCGATATGTCATATATATCTCTTTGGAGGAGGAGGTACTCTACCGGACCTATATAAAATTGAAACTTGTATGCTAGGTACCTGAATAAACTTAGGCTATGGAATGGTGCTCGAGCTAGGTTTTTAAATCTCGCTCAACTCTATCATGCTCTCATTGTCTCCACCAAGAATATATTCCTTCTCAAGGAACAGTGCTAACTTGGCCACAAAGACTTTTTGATCCTTGGGTTACAGTATCCTGTAAACTTGGCAAGGCAACCCCAAATCTCAACAACATTACAATCAGGCTTTTTTCTTTTGTATATCTCATATATTATAGATACTACCGATTTATTTGGAACTTTGTTCAGAAGGTAAGCTGTAGTCTCTATGGCTTATCCCGAGAATAAGACGGGCAATTTGGCGAAACTTATCATGAACCGCACCATATCTAACAATGTGCGATTACTCTTTTTAGATACATTATTAAGCTGAGGTGTATAATGAGGTATCCATTGTGATAGAATCTCATTGTCCTTGAGGAATTGGGTGAATTCTATACTCAAGTACTCATCAACTCGATCTAATCGAAGAGTCTTGATACTCTTTCGAATATGGTTCTCCACTTCATTCTTATACTCCCTAAATTTCTCAAAGGCTTCAGACTTGTACTTCATAAGTACACATGTCCGTACCTAGAGAAATTATTAGTAAAAGTAATGAAATATGAGTAACCACTTATGACATGAGTTGAGATGAAACCACATATATCATTATGTATGAATTTCAACAAGTGAGTAGCACTCTCTTCAGTTTCACAAAATGAAAAGTTAGACTGTTTTTCACAAAGGCAAGGCTCACAAGTTGCATATGATTCATAGTCGAATGGATCTAGATATCCATCATTTGGCAACTTTTGAATCCTTTACTAATGGATATAACATACCTTACAATGCCATAAGTATACACTATTTACTTCATCTTGTTTCCTCTTAGACATACTTATATTCATGATATGTGGAGCAATGTTTAGCATAAACAAACCATTATGCGATGTCTCTCTAGTGATGATCTTATCATTATTAATTATTGAACAACTATTGTTCTCAAAAACTACTTTATAACAATTCAATGTCAAATATGAAATGAAAATAACGATTTTGATAATAGAGGAAACAAAATAACATGCATATGATGCGATAGTAGCTCCACTAAGCATATGTAAAGTGACATCGCCGATAGCAACAGTAACAACTCTTGCTCCATTACCTATCCTGAGGTTCATCTCGCCTCTCGCTAATCTTCTAGGCTTTGCTAGAATCTGTAATGAATTACAGATGTGATAAACACTACCGATATCTAATACCCATGCACCATCACGAAAATCTAACAATTGAAGAGTGATCATGAATATACCTAAAGCTTCTCTAAACTTTTGTTTCATCTTTTCTACAAGGTACTCCTTGTAGTTACTCTTTCAATGCCCGTCTTTGCCATAGTGGAAGAATTGATCTTTGTCCTTTGTCGGGTCCTTCTTAGTAACCTTTGCTTTACCCGATTTGCTCTTGTCCTTGCCCTTCTTAAGGGATTTTCTGTCTTCCTTTTCATTATAGTCTCACTAGCACAAAGAACTAGCTTCTCATTCTTAATAGTGCTCTCAACCTCACTCAACATATTGAGGAGCTCAAGGAGAGTCATCTCAAGCTTGGTAATATTAAAATTCATGATGTACTGCCCATAAGTTATCTTCTAGTACCATTTCTAGACTCATGAATTTTTCTATCTACTCAAGCATCTGAAGGACATGATTCTAAACTCGTATCCCCTCAATCATTCTAGTGTAGAAGAGACTCTTAGATATCTCATATCGTTGAGTCATTCCTTTTTCCTCAAACAATTTATGGATATACAGAAGAATAAATCTAGAATTTATTTTTTCATATTGTCTTTGTGACTCACGAGTCATAGAGCTCAACATATAACACTGAGTAAGACTTGAGTCATTTATATACTTCCTGTAGCGAGCGATCTCATACTCGCTTGCCCCTTCTTCGGGTGTAGGCATCACTTTATCAAGGGTATATACGATTTTCTTAATCGTGAGAACGATTCTCAAGTTGCGGAGCTAATCCATATAATTTGGACTAATGAGGCAGTTGACATTAAGTATGCCACATAAAGGATTTGAAAGTGACATGTTTCTACCAAACATGAGATGTAATATAAATAAATAACATGTATATTTTATAGAAAAATAAACAATTAAGATATAAACTTCTATTTTGATGTGCTCCCATTATTTTTTTAGCGAGTTATGCAACACTCTAAACACATGAAATGAAAGTCTGCGACAGACTTTTAGTAGGGATCGAGTTCCAATTGGCATCTTAGTGTAACCTCGAGGACTCGACCAATCACACTAAACCCAAAAAGATATGCAACTCTTGTCGATCACAACTCCTTGTGATTCTCATCCTGTTTGGCCTTCGACCCACTATGGTCTCAACAGACTCAACTAATCATGATATTTGGTTAAGTAATCACCATCGTTACAAGATGAGTTTGATTCGATGATATACCCTCGAGGGGCTTGACCAAGCATATTACATCCTCAGGTCATTGGTGACATCTTTATATCATAAGCAAGATATTGAATTGTAATATATGTGAGCCTTGAGAGCCTCGACTAACTCAACCTACGTCGAGAATCGATTTCTTCTTTTAACGATGGAAGGCAATGTGGGCACTCTAATTGCATCACATTTACCAACTTAATATTATCGAGAGAAGAAATTTTAATTTGGTCTCCTATGACGTGTCACATACATGCATATTTAATATATATTTAAATCATATGTAAATATATATACATATCTAGTATATGTACAAGCAATCACATATTACATGAACAATCACACATAATGATCATGAACCATAACCTAATTTGATCAAACTTGAGCCAATGGGCTCAATCACTCACATCACGATCTATATATGCATTGAACATCTCCATGTCTAGTAATCGTCCATATTTTTTTGTCGGTTCTGTCGGTATCTCGGCGCTTCTCCATGTGTTACGATCGTTTGTCTCGGCTTCGTGGGTTCCTTTATCGCCTCCACGCTTCCGCTGTGTCTCGTCGTGTAATTACAACATAATCACATGTACCTAGGCCCGATAATAAATGAGAAAAATAAAGACTCGCGAACCTTATTTCTCCTCAACCAACATATATAGAGATTTGGACAGCGATTCGAGGAGCGTTTTTTGCAGCCCCAATGGTGTGGATCGTTGCAAAAGAGGATGATACTTGATCTTCTTCATCCTCGCCCATAGGTATATAGGATTTCAGAGATATATGATCTCCATAGATAATACAACTATCTAACACATGACTTTCAGTTTTACAGGTTTTTACGTACCAATGAACGCACGATGACGAACACCTTTTTGAAAAATCTGAGATTTTTGTTTTCTATTCTTCCACCGCGCACATGTAATGTCGCAAATAGGAGCACTATCATAAAAATATGAAATTAGGAGATATACTATCTAAAAAAATAGATTGTTTTTAAATCATCCTTTTTTTATTTTATCAATCACGAATTTGATTTTTCTGAGTTATTAATTTTATTTTATCGTTTATTGAATAAAATTAATTTGATGCTTAAGTTATTTTTTATTGTGAACTATTGGACAAATGCAAAATCATTGAGTCGTGGCCTCGGGGCCGACGCAGCGGGCTGACAGCGCAGGTGTGGTCTCAGGCAGCATGGGGCCGAGGAGCACGACGCAGGCGGGCAGGCCGCACACGTGTGTCTGAGGGGGCATGGAGCCGAGGAGTACGACACAGGCGGGCTGGCCGCGCAGGTGTGTCTTGAGGGGCATGGAGCCGAGGAGCATGACGCAGGCAAGCTGGCCGTGCAGGTGTGTCTCAGGGGGCATGGAGCCGAGGAGCACGACGCACGCGAGCAAGTCGTGCAGGTGTGTCTCGGGGAGAGCCGAAGAGCATAACGCAGGCGGGCAAGTCGCGCAGGTGTGTCTCGAGAAGCATGGAGCTGAGGAGCACGACGCAGGTGGGCTGGCCGCACAGGTGTGGTCTCGGGGCAGCATGGGGCCGAGGAGCACGACGCAAGCGGGCAGGCCGCGCAAGTGTGTCTCGGGGGGCATGGAGCCGAGGAGCACGACGTAGGCGAGCTGGCCGCACAGATGTGTCTCCTCAACCAACATATATAGATATTTGGACAACGATTCGAGGAGCATTTTTGTAGCCCCTATGGTGTAGATCGCCGCAAAAGAGGATAAATACTTATCTTCTTCATCCTCGCCCACAGGTATATAGGATTTCAGAGATATATGATCTCCATAGATAATACAACTATCTCACACATGACTTTCAGTTTCACAGGTTTTTACGTACCAATGAACGCACGACGAACACTGAAAAATCTGGGATTTTTGTTTTCTATTCTTCTACTGCGCATGTAATGTCGCCTCTAGATTTCTACCATTATAAATTCTTTTTAAATATACTATTAAAAAAATATTTTTATATAAATTCAGATATCATAAAATAATAAATACTTATAAATGACCAACAGCCACCTTCCTATTTTGGAGACAGCATTAAATATAATTGTCAGAAAGCATCAGCTCTGGAAACCAGCACGTTACTTTGAAAGCAGCACCAGAAATAAAGAAATAAAGATTACATCTCCTTCAGGAGATATGACGGTGGAGGCAACACAGTTGCCACAAGCACCCTCTTCATGTTCTCGATCTCTATGCATGACATCTACAGCCCGTTTCATTTTCCTCGAACATTTGATTCTGCTGAAACAGCAATTTTATTTCAGTCGATGATTGCAGCTGACACTGGGCAATACGTGATTATAATTAGTAGGGTTCACGTACTGGAAACAACGACAAGATCAAGCACGAGCACAAACATTTCAGCTTCATCAGCAAACCTCACTCGATCTCCAGGCAGATCTATTCAGGAAGAAGTTTCAGGCCACTGAGGAAGTGCCTCTCGAACACATCCATCTGATGCTGCTCGAATGATAAGCCAATTTCCACGCCAACTCCTCTTCTGCTTTCCTGCAGCCATACGGCTCGGCTCCTATGCATCACAATCTCAACCTTCACCGGTCTTCCCCACCCGAAATCAGTATCGTAAACTTTGAACTTGGGTGATCCCGCCAGGGTCATGGGAAGTTTTTGCGTGGCGTGATGCCATCTTTCGCACATGCCGTGCACACCCTTAAGGGCGCCGTGTTTCAGGTCTTCTATAGCCTTCCCGATGGCCTCGGAGGCGGCGAAGATGCCGTCCTCCCCGACCAGATCGCTCACCTTCACCTCCACAAAGCACGGGACGATGCAGTTGCCGAAGTATGTCTCGGGCACTGGCGACGGCAGACGACCCCGGGCATCCGCCGTGAATGTGAAGTGCGCGGTCTCGTCGCCTGCGTCGCCCAACGTCTTCATGAGGCAGACCCACACGTACGCGTAGGTCACCACCACCGTCGAGCAATGGAAGGTGGTGTTGCGCTCCCCGGCCTTGGCCATCACCCAGCACTTGAGACGCCGGATGTGATCTTGTCCGAGGGCGAACGTGGCGGTAACCAAGTTGGAGGCTAGGGTCGACGCTTCACGGGTCCCGGAGCTCTCGTAACCTGGAATGAAGTTGACGGAACGCAGCTGAAGAGGATTAGGGATCGCCGTCCTGTCGAATAACGGTGCCGCCGGCTCCACGATCTCCCCTGCTCGGCAAGCGGATGCCCACGATTTCACGAAGCGCATGAAGCTCGAGCCGTCGCACGCGACGTGATGCACCCATACCCCGACGGTGAAGCCTTGGTCGGGGAACACGGTGACCTGCACAGCCGACAAGGGCTTCGCGGCACCCGACCAGATCGGCCGGGGCGCCAACCGCTGCAGCTTGTACACGTCGCGCGCGTAGTCGCCGGAGAGCTCGTGGAACCCACTGTCGCACTCGGCCAAGACGAAGGACAGTGATTCGCCGCCGGTCCAACCGACCTCGGAGATGTCGTCATGGCTGACGGAGCATCTGAGGTTGCCCGCCAGGGGGTAGAACCGGGCAAGCGCGAGGGACAGGGACGACTTCAACTTCGGCAGTACCGAGTCGGCGAAGACTGCAGCGGGGTGGGGGAACTCGTAGAAGAAGAGGCGGCGGACGGGACCGGAGGTCGACCAGAGGACGTCGAAGAAGGTGAGCGGAAGAGAGGGCGGCGCCGCCGCCGATCCCATCGTTGGGAAGATCCGGGATTGCTCCAACACTCTCACTTCTCCGGCCGACTCCATCGTAATAGCTACGCTTCGCTCGATTCCCTCTTGAGACAACACGAGATTCACAATGACAAAAGGCTCATTGGAAGTTCGAGCTTGCTTTATGCGCGCCTTCGATCCGTGATACGATACCTCATAGCTCGTCCACCGGAGTATGGGCTTACCATGTGACGAGGATAGTTATTATGATAAGACTCGGCTGACGTCAGATAACGCCTCACGTCTCGATCGACGCCACAGCACTTGGTTAAACGAACCAGAACGTCGGTCGAGACGCATTAATGCCTGCTCAGGCTCAGTTCTTCACGTCACGCCAACACCAATGTCAGACGCTACCAGCTTGTCCCCTGCAAGCAGGCTGGCAAATCAAGAAACAGTAAGCTTCCCTATAAAAACTCTCGTATTCTGAACGGAGAAGGGGGAGGGAGACCAAAAAAGCCTCCTGACCCGATCTGTGTGCAGGGAAAAAGACGGGGCACCTCCCATCGCGAGCCTAAGCGAGGAGTCCCCTCCCGGAGGAAGCGACGACCCCGTCCCGATCGGACGACCATGATCAACCACCTCGACGGACTCAAAGGCCGTCTCGGAAAGATCCCTCGTCATCCGGACCCGAACCGAGCCGCGTCGACCCCAAGGCCACGGCTCAAGGTTGTTCACCGCAACACCATGTGATAAACGTGGGATTCTTTCTCGACTGCGTTCCTCAATCACTGCAAGATAATGTGTCGTTTATATGATCGACATGGACGAATGAAATCCACATGCATAAACCAAGCTTTCGCGGGTTGGTTGGTGTTGTCAATCTTTTGTATGTCCAATGATATTTCTTTATAATCTTTTAGACGATTTCTCGAAAACACATCTTTCCATCTTATCATAATCTCCGAAATACTCTCACCTTTTCTGTTCATATATCCTATTCAAAAATATTATTATTTTTAATAAATTTATAGTATTTTTAATTATTTCATCAAGATATTATAAATCTATTTAAAAATATTGTAACTAAAAAAAAAACTCAAAATCCAGTAGAAACTAACTTATATATAAAAATAAAATTTCTAATAATTATTTTTACTGATTTAAAAATAAGAATAATTAAATATTGAGACTTATTTTTGACACCTTCTGCGAAACATTATAAGTTTAATTAAAAATATTATAATTGAAGTAAATAAACCCAAAACCAAATAAAAAACTGCTCATAAAAATAAGATTTTAAATATATATCCTACTGGATTAGGAATAATAAATAAATAAATAAATAAATATTTATGATTTTGAATAGATTAACATTACTTTGGAAAAATATTATAAATATATTTAAAAAACTAAAAACTTAGATCGGTCCAAAATTGATTGACCAATTTACTCTACACATCGATCCATTAAAAAAAACAGAAAACTGTTGAAAATATGAAAAGTACCTCTAAAAAAAAAAGAACTTTTGCATCTTCCATATATCTTAAATATTTATGGATGTTTAACATATGGCGAGTAGCACGAGATGGGACACCTCACTGCAGTGATATGACTACGACGATTATGCGCTCGTGACTGGATCACGTGAATAGCCCACAAGTTTTCTGAGTTGACGCGATTGATTTTTGTACGATTTCTCTGAAATAAAACTCTTTTTTTTTGTGGAGAGTATCTCTTATTTTCATTTTTTTCAAATAATATTCTTAATTTTTTTTAAATTTCGAAAATACTTTTCTCTCTCCCTTCCTTGCTTCGCCCTCTGTTGATGTTGCATGCCCGTCTCTTCCCGCCCCATAAGGGGAAGTGGGTATACAAAGGAGTGTGGGTTTCTTAACGACGTATTATCAACAAAGTGGTGAGGATGGAAGAGTTAGAAAATGATAAAACTAAAATATTATAATATAATTAAAAAAAATGTTACAAGATATTAGAAAGTGCATACTACATTGTTCCATAAACTAGATTCTAACGGTAACTATCTCATCCCATCATATCATCTATGATTAAATTATGTATAGAACTATCCTCTTAACTTTTAGATCAGGGGCCACTTAGGTAGAACATGACTATAAACATAACAACTATCTTTATAATTATCTATGAATCAATTCTTAATGTCATATCCCGGGTTTATAAAAAAAATAAAAAAAAATAGTATTTTATTATCCATAATTTACATAATAAACTCTCTCATTTTCTTTTCATTCGTCTTTGAATTCAAATCCTTATCTTTACAATAGTAAATATTCTATTAACTAAAAGAATGACAAGTCTCTTCCACCCAAGCTTCGGATATATTACACAGTAGTAGATTACTCTGAAAATAAATATAAAATAAAAACATATCAACAACCACATATGTTGGTAGGAACCTTAGAAAAATCATAAAAATAATCTTCAATATTCATGAAATATAAACAAGTATTAATAATTCAATAAGAAAATATATTTATTCATCATAAAACTTATGTATCAGAAAAATGATAATAATTTTTTACATAATAAATAAATTCATGCATTAGCCACATGTAGCACATACATAATAACAAAGGCATACATCACCCGATGGTGCACTCTCCTTACATCAGATAGAGAGACATATTCTACGGGATGGATTCCTCCCAACAACAGATGAAGATAATCTATATCGCACTCCCAATAGCGGATGGAGTGGTATCCCTCACTCGCCCAAGTGGAGACACATTCCTCCCAACAGCGGATGGAGGAACCGTCTAACTATCATGTTTGACGACCCGCTAATCCCTGAAGGGAATCGCCATACCTGCCCTTGGCAGGGATACATAAACATCCATGGTCATTTATTTACACTCATCCAATCACTCATGAGTATAACAAGAAATCAATATGATTAAATATTATGATATATCATACTTGATGTAAATCTACTGGACTATGTTCATTTGTGGCTCCGCACTATGATGGACTTGTAGCTCTTTTCACAAATTACACTCCCAATGTGAACTACTAGTCTAATCACATCTACTACATAATACTCATCATATCAATATCATAAACATAAGAAAAATAGAAAACCAATAATCATTTTCAAATACCATCTTCGGATAAAACCTTTAAATTCATCAAATCATAAAAGCATGAAACATCAATATCTCAATAGTCCTCGATCAACCAAAACCCTAATTAGAATAACTCAATTGACTTAAATCAAACTCAATTCGATTATGATCTAATGGAACCAACATTAAATCCTTATAGAACTGGTCTGGAATCATTCTAGACTAGTCTAATTTAGATTTGATCGATCTCGATTAGGTCAAATAGGTTTGAACTAGTCAAGTTAGTTTAGAATCACCATAAACTGGCTTTAACTGAACAAACCTGTTAATAGAGAGGGAGAAAATTGTGTAACGGTTATTATTAAATATCTTATTTAATAATAACGTAACCGTTTTCATTAAGATTCATAATTCATTATCATGAATTTCTTCATTTATTATGGTTTAAATGATTTCAGTTTCTTATTCTTAATGCATGAAACCGGTATTAATAAATTAAATATTTAATATCATTAAGTTCTTCATTATGGTCCAAACGTTACAAATTTGAATTAATTCTTGAACGTTATGAGTTGGTGATGATAAATGTTCTTGATGGGAGAACATCTATATATACATGAGGATTTTGGTCCCTTGGCTCAATCATCTCTTTGAAGCGAAAGGCTTTCCTACACCATCTAAAGCGAGAGTTCTGAGCCGAGAAGAACCAAAGTTCAAGAAGAAACCTCTGCAGAAATTCTTGGCGACAATGGCTGGAGGTACGTTATTTCGTTTCCGCATTAGTTTTATTGTGTTTCTATTACAATGATTTAGAAACACAAGTTGGCTTCATTAAAATTTCTTACATTTGGTATCAGAGCCGAATGACCTCTGCCTTGATATGAAAAAGTTTTCATTTTTATGCCATGAAAATGATTTGATTTTGGTTTCTTCTTGGAAACTTCTTGATATATTTTATTAAAAATCATGAGGAAATATCATTTTCAACATTTTTAGTCGGTAAAATGCTCATATTATGTATGCATATTTAGTTATATTAAATTATGCTTATGAGCAAATTTTTTATGTATAAAATGTCTAGTGATCCATATAATCTTAATTAATTAAGAATTAGCCACAGCATCCTTAATTAATTAAAATTATATATAAAGTTAAAATAAGGATCACATAAGTAATTAGACATCATATTGTGATTGATTATATTTCGTATAATAATTGTTATCCCACAGGATCTTTTATTATATTTAATATAATTAATCAGGATAAAATATTAGATTATTTTCATAATTTACCCACAGGGATTATGAATTGGAATATAATTTGATAGTTTTATCATAAAGACCATATGAATCTATTTGAATTAAGAATTTAGCCCACAGGCAATTTTTATGTCATGAGATTCATATTTTTGGCATGTTTCACATTGGTAAAACATGTAATTTAGTCTATTAAGCTTCAAATTTTGACATAAGCATGTTTGATTTTATGCAGTTTCTCAAACTGTTAATTTCTCTGATATTCGATGTGATATTCCCGAACTTAATGGTGATAACTATAAGATATGGAAGGAGAGGGTTCTCCTCCATTTAGGGTGGATGGATATTGATTATGCTATTAGAAAAGACGAACCACCTATAGTCACTTATACCAGCACTCTAACTGAGATCACGTTATATGAGCGATGGGAGCGATTCAATCGGCTCAGCGTGATGTTTATCAAAACTAAGATAACTGCTGGCATACGTGGTTCTGTTGACCAGCATGAAAATGTCTGAAACTTGCTAAAAGCTATCGATGAACAATTCATCACTTCGGATAAGGCACTAGCAAGCACCCTTATAATGAAATTTTCATCCCTTAGACTCACCAACATAAAGGGTGTGCGTGAGCACATAATGCAAATGCGAGATATTGCGGCTCAACTTAAGAAACTTGAGGTTAATATGTCAGAATCCTTCCTGGTGCACTATATTCTGAACACCCTTCCACCTCAATATAGCCCTTTTAAAATTTCATACAATACACATAAGGACAAATGGTCAATTAATGAATTAATGACCATGTGTGATCAAGAAGAAGAGAGGCTAGTAATGGAATTTGGTGAGAGTGCATTGATGGTAACCACTCGCGGGAAGAACAAAACAGACAAACATCAAGCCAATCAAAAAGCTTATCAGCAGGGAAAAGGTAAATTACCACCCCAAGCTGATATCAAGAAAGAAGCAAGGTGTTTCTTTTGTAAAAGAAAGGGACACATGAAGAAGGAATGTACGAAATTCCAACAATGGCTTGAAAAGAAAGGTAAACCAACCTCATACGTATGTTATGAATCTAATATGGTCAATGTTAATATTAACACCTGGTGGATTGACTCTGGATCAATAATCCATATTGCAAACTCTTTGCAGGGTATGCAAAATCTAAGGAAGCCAGTGGGAAGTGAGCAAAGCATCTTATCAGGAAATAAGATGGGCTCACATGTGGAAGCAATTGGAACATGCATTTTAACTTTAAGTTGTGGTTTTGTTTTAAAATTGGAAAGAACCTTTTATGTACCAAGTTTCTCACGAAACTTAATTTTTGTTTCCAGACTCGTACCATTTGAATATTCCTTTAATTTTAAAGACACATCATTTCATTTATTATATAAATCTGATTGTGTTGGGAATGATATTTTGTCTGACGGTCTTTACCGTATTTTATTACAAAATGATAATACTCAAGGTTCAATGCATGTTCACGCTGGCATTAAGAGGTGTAATATTAATGAGGACTCCTCTATATTATGGCATCGAAGATTAGGACATATCTCCATAGAGAGAATTAAAAGATTAGTTAAAGATGGGGTACTTAGTACTCTTGATTTTACTAATTTTAAGACTTGTGTGGACTGTATTAAAGGAAAACAAACCAATAAGTCCAAAAGGGGTGCTAATAGGAGTTCAGACTTATTAGAAATAATTCATACTGATATATGTTGTCCAGACATGGACATACATGGTCAGAAATACTTCATCTCCTTTATAGATGATTACTCACGATATATGTATATATATTTGCTTCATAATAAAAATGAAGCATTGGATGCCTTCAAAGTCTTTAAGGCTGAAGTTGAGAACCAATGTGGTAAGCAAATTAAAATTGTGAGATCAGATAGGGGTGGAGAATATTATGGTAGATATACTGAAAATGGACAAGCACCTGGTCCTTTTGCTAAGTTTCTTCAAGAACATGGGATTATTGCCCAATACACTATGCCTGGTTCTCCAGACCAGAATGGTGTTGCAGAAAGAAGAAACCGAACATTATTGGACATGGTGCGGAGTATGCTTAGCAACTCCAATCTTCCTAAGTTTTTGTGGACTGAAGCACTAAAGACGGCTGTGTATATATTAAACCGAGTTCCAACCAAGGTCATCCAAAAGACACCATTTGAACTATGGAAAGGTTGGAAACCGAGTTTGCGACATATGCGCATTTGGGGATGTCCGTCTGAAGTCAGGATATATAATCCACAAGAGAAGAAACTGGACCCGAGGACTGTTAGTGGGTATTTCATTGGATATGCCGAAAAGTCCAAAGGTTACAGGTTCTATTGTCCATGTCACACAACTAGGATTGTGGAATCAAGAAACGCTAAATTTCTTGAGGATAATGTGATTAGTGGGAGCGATCATTTCAGGAACATAGTTTCCGTACATGATCATATAGAATCTCAACCTTCCACATCAAATGATAGATTGGTTATAGTTCATAGTACTCCTTAAGTACAAACTAGTGCTGAACAACCAATCATTGAAATTCCACAAGTTGTTGATAGTATTCTAATAGATCAAGCAGTTCAGGAATTACAACAAGCTCCTGAACAACTAGTTGAACCACAAGTTCCTCAAGGAACCATTGGTACAACATTAAGAAGATCTACTAGAAATAAAAGATCAGCAATTCCTAGTGATTATGTTGTATATCTACAAGAATCTGACAATAATATTGGAGCAAAAAATGATCCTGAAACATTTTCACAAGCCATGAGTTGCAAAAAGTCAAATTTGTGGCATGATGCTATGAAAGAAGAGATGAATTCCATGATGAGCAATGGAGTCTGGGATCTTGTAGAGTTGCCTAATGAAGCAAAGGCCATTGGTTGCAAATGGGTCTTTAAAACTAAGAAAGATTCGTTAGGCAACATTGAGAGATACAAGACAAGACTTGTTGCAAAGGGATTTACTCAAAAAGAGGGAATCGATTATACGAAGACATTTTCTCTTGTATCTAAAAAAGATTCTCTGCGTATTATTTTAGCATTAGTTGCTCATTTTGACCTTGAGTTGCAACAAATGGATATGAAAACAGCATTTCTTAATGGAGATCTAGAGGAAGAGGTTTATATGAAACAACCTGAAGGTTTCTCCTCTAGTGTTGGTGAACACTTGGTTTGTAAGCTTAAGAAGTCTATATACGACTTAAAACAAGCCTCCCGCCAATGGTATTTTAAATTTCATGAAGTAATTTCTTCATTCGGATTTGTTGAAAATCTCAGGGATCAATGCATATACCAGAAGGTTAGTGGGAGTAAAATATGTTTCCTTGTTTTATACGTAGATGATATTTTGCTTGCAACCAATGATAAGGATTTGCTGCATGAGGTGAAACAATTTCTTTCTAAAAATTTTGACATGAAGGATATGGGTGAAGCATCTTATGTCATTGGCATTAAGATCTATAGAGATAGACCTCGAGGCATTTTAGGTCTATCACAAGAAACCTATATTAATAAACTTTTAGAAAGATTTCGGATGAAGGATTGTTCACCAAGTGTTGCTCCCATTGTGAAAGGTGATAGGTTCAATTTGAACCAATGCCCAAAGAACAATTTTGAAAGGGAATCAATAAAAAACATCTCATATGCTTCTGTCGTAGGAAGCCTTATGTATGCTCAGGTCTGTACTAGACCTGATATTGCATTTATTGTGGGAATGCTAGGTCGATATCAGAGTAATCCAGGTATGGACCACTGGAGAGCTGCAAAGAAAGTGATGAGGTATCTACAAGGAACCAAAGATTACATGCTTATGTATAGACATACAGACAATCTGTATGTGATTGGTTACTCAGATTCAGACTTCGTCGGTTGTGTTGATTCTCGTAAATCAACATCAGGATATATTTTTATGATGGCCGGTGGAGCTATTTCTTGGAGAAGCGCTAAGCAGACCTTGACTGCTACTTCTACCATGGAAGCTAAGTTTGTCTCCTATTTTGAAGCTACTTCCCATGGTGTATGGCTTAAGAGTTTCATTTCTGGGCTTAGAATCATGGATTCTATTTCTAAGCCATTAAGAATTTTCTGTTACAATTCAGCTGCTGTCTTTATGGCTAAAAACAATAAAAGTGGAAGTCGAAGTAAACACATCGATATTAAGTATTTAGCCATAAGAGAACGTGTAAAAGAAAAGAAAGTGGTCATTGAGCACATTAGCACTGAATTGATGATTGCTGATCCTTTGACTAAAGGCATGCCACCTCTAAAATTCAAGGATCATGTAAAGAAAATGGGACTTAGTTCTACTTTGTAATGATATTGAAACTCTTATATATTGTGAAATTTTCTCATTTATGTGCACATTATTTTGAGAAAATATATTGTTGTTGGACCAAGAATAAACATAAGGTTTATTCATAAAGTAATATTACCACATTAAGATTAAGAAACTAAATACATCGTGATACATGGATGATAATACTCGCTCTTAGAGGACTTATCGCTATGATTCATGTATTTATTTCTTAAGAAAGTTGTTCGAGAAAGATTAATTCAAATTATTAAGATAAACGTATGGACCAAGTGGGAGAATGTAACGGTTATTATTAAATATCTTATTTAATAATAATGTAACCGTTTTCATTAAGATTCATAATTCATTATCATGAATTTCTTCATTTATTATGGTTTAAATGATTTCAGTTTCTTATTCTTAATGCATGAAACCGTTATTATTAAATTAAATATTTAATATCATTAAGTTCTTCATTATGGTCCAAACGTTACAAATTTGAATTAATTCTTGAACGTTATGAGTTGGTGATGATAAATGTTCTTGATGGGAGAACATCTATATATACATGAGGATTTTGGTCCCTTGGCTCAATCATCTCTTTGAAGCGAAAGGCTTTCCTACACCATCTAAAGCGAGAGTTTTGAACCGAGAAGAACCAAAGTTCAAGAAGAAACCTTTGCAGAAATTCTTGGCGATAATGGCTGGAGGTACGTTATTTCGTTTCCGCATTAGTTTTATTGTGTTTCTATTACAATGATTTAGAAACACAAGTTGGCTTCATTAAAATTTCTTACAAATTGAACTATGTCGTATAGTGCTAACTCAAACCGGGCCAACCCACCTGAGTCTTGGACGGGTCACATACACTACATATACCTATTCCAAGTCCTAGGTTGAGTTGAGATACGATAGGCTATATAAAAGGAGCGACGATATATCTAATGTCAATCGCGTAGCTAGGCAGGCTTAACTTCATGAACTAGGCTAAACCTCACTTATAAGTTAGGCTGAGCCTTGCCATTGAACTAGACCTTTCTTGGCTCGCGAGTTGGTTTTAGACACATGAGTTAGGGTTATATCTAACCACATGGATTGGGTCGTACCTAGCCGCATCAACTAGCCGATGCCTGGCCACATAGTTGGGTCGTACCTTACCATATAAGTTGGGTCATACATGGCCACATGGACTGGATTGTCCCTAGCCACATGAGTTGGCCCATGCCTAGCCACATAGTTGGGTTGTACTTTACCACATGCTAGCGTCATACATGGCCACATAGACTAGATCGTACCTAGCCACATGTGTTGGGTCATGCCTGACCACATGGGTTAGGTCATACCTTACCATATGGGCTGACTCCTACTCAACCACGTATGTTGGGTCATACCGAGTCATATGGGCTAGGTTGTACTTGGTCACATGTGTTAGGTCGTACAAGACCACATGGGCTGAGTCGATTCGATTTGATCGATCGACTTGACTCAAGTCAGACCCTAATTAAACTCCTCTTATCAAATTAGATTTCAACATTTAAAATTATTAAAGAATGACTCAAATCCATTAATTAAAATTTTAAATTCATGATCTTAAATTTAAAACTAATTACAGTATTAGAAATTCACACATAATTCTTGAAACATAGATATATCTAATTAAATAAATTAAAACTATTATGTTAATCCAAAAATAAGAGTTTTAATAATTAAATAAATATTAAAATTTACTTAAGCTTAAGAGATCAAGATAAATCAAATAATCATTCTAACATCATAAAATAATTATCATTATATATTAATCATAAAATTTTAAAATCAAAATATCGTTATGCATAAAAAAATTATAACAATCTCGACATCAAGATTTCAAAATATAGATCAAAGCTAGTTAAAAAATAATGGATCCTACCACTCTTCGATTATCCCTTCCTCGATATAATCTCCCCGAGAAGTTCTCTCCTCAATCCACACATAATTAGGCTTAGTGGAGAACGAGGGAGAAGTAGCCCCCTTTATATAAGAGAAGATAAGATCTTCCCGAAAGATAAGTAATAATTTAATTTTAATTTTTAATTTATTTTTCTTTTACTTTCACACACAAAGAAGATAGTATAATATTCATTTATTATAGTTCACATATAAAAGTGGAATGTAAACTATTTACTTCCTAAATATCAAATCATTTATTAGGAAATAAATCAATTAATAATTTAATTGATCTGTAAAATTCTTAATTTATCCATGTGATTAAGAAAACTAAATTTAATTATTTCCTTATTTCCTTAACTATAGTACACAAATATAGAAGTTAATAATAAAGTAATAAATCATTTATAGTAATTAATTTATATTAAAGGAGAAATTATCGGTGATTATATTTAAACACAAAGGATGTTCTATTGTTATTGATGCTATTATAGGCCATTGCCCTCCCTTCCTTTACTCCGTGGGGTGACAAAGGTGCAAGCAGCAACATGCTATCGGCGATGGCACAACAATCACTCGAGTGTCGCAAAAGAGGAAGCATCGCAGGTGGGTCACGCGACAGAAAGGGCGCATGCAAAGTTGAGGGGCACAATGGGGAAGGATGCATACGGAGGTGAGGAGTGCAATAGAGAAAAGCGGGCCTCGTGATGATGGGCAGGGGAGCAACAATAGAGGCGACCAGTGGGAAAGGACAAGCGGCACCGAAGGGGTGAAAGCGATTGTGTAAAAGGGTAGAAAAAAAAAATTTTAGGATCGAAAAAAATAGGAGCACTATCATAAAAATATGAAATTAGGAGATATACTATCTAAAAAAATAAAATTTTTTAAATCATCCTTTTTTTATTTTATCAATCACGAATTTGATTTTTCTGAGTTATTAATTTTATTTTATCGATTATTGAATAAAATTAATTTGATGCTTAAGTTATTTTTTATTGTGAGCTATTGGACAAATGCAAAATCATTTTTAGTTAAATATACAAGAGCTTGTCAAACTATTAGCAACATGGTATTGGGGTGCCGATTACATGACAATGAGATATGAGTCACACGTGACACTAAAATGTGTGATTCTAGAGTATCATTCACATAATAACATTTGAAAATCGATCATATAAATTTAGATATTTAAGTAGTTATTCAAGTTAAATTTTAAATTTTGATAAAATTTAGAAAGCATGGTACAAGTTGAGGGGAGAAGAAATGTATAAGTGAAATTGGCCTGGATGATTAATGAAATAAAAAATTGGGAACATTTTTAACTCCAAAAGATGGTTTAGTGTGAGCTATATTTTATTGGACGATCTTTCAATTTGTTCGTATTATCCATCTAATACATTATTCTCAGAAGGACCCTAATTAACCCACTTCAGAAGCATCTTTGTCGTCCATCTCAAATGGCCACCAATCTTTTTGTATTCGCATCATCGAGAATTCGTACATCTAATTCAAGACAACTTGGGATTTACTCCTAAAGAAAAAAGGGCCATATTTTCTTACAAATACTATTGAGTTTGCAACAAGTGAGGTGGAATCATATGATAAATCGAGTGAGGAGATGATCTCAATCAGTACATTTTGTTCAAACACCAAACTTTAGACCACTGCATCGAGGATTATACTTGTGAAAGACTCCATATGTTGCTTGAGGAATTTATTAAGACTTTATTATTTATATTTTATATAACTAGTATTGAAACATAAGAACATTTTATAAATTATAAATAATAATAATATTTTTTAACTTAAATAATTTTTTTATAAAAAAATATATAACCAAATTTGAAATAATTGGAATATCACATCTTATTATGTTGAAGTGTTCAAAAGCCTAAAAGCCTAAAAGCTCATAGTTTTTGGGTTGTTTGAGCTAGAAATTGATATTGGATCCGATACTTCTTTAAACCTATCTCAAGATGGAATTCATCAAGTCAACCATTAAAAACCTACAAAACAATATCAGTAGCACTTTCGACGAAGCTCCTCCGATGCTTAAGTCATCAATATAGTCAAATAAGTCGGACTTAAATTGTTTACTGTGTTGGGCATACTTGTACAACCTATTTTATAATAATTGATTAGGGGGCTCATTATATAATATATTCAGTAACATAGGCTTAAGGACTGATCATAACTATCCTTATTGATGCCAACCCATTGTATTTGTTTATTAGGAACTACCATCGACTGATATTGGGCTATTATACTCATTTATTATATTGCTTACGTGATATTAACTTCGCCACATGTTAGCTAGGTAACTTGGCCATGTAGAGAGGAGGTGTCCAAGACAAGCGAAAGTGCTAGAGTGCTGACAGGTCAACCATGTCACTTTTGCCATAACACATGCTCCCTACTTCTTGAGTTGAAGAGTGTAGTGGACAACTGGTTGGGAAGTACGATTTAGTTGATATATGTTGTCGATGTAAGAGGTGATGAAATGCTTGACTCGGGCTATCCAACTTGGTATGCCCGACTCGATTGTACTGTGTGGGATGTTAGCAGTTAGTACTCTGCCTAGGAATAATAGCAGAAGGGGATGATGTAGTCGGGTTCAACAGTGTAGTGGGACAATATGGCCAGGTCTGATAGCATGGTGAAGATGCATAATGGATCAACGAGGTCAGGTGTGATAGTGTGCTATGTTATTACCTCTGAGTATTGCATTGCAAAAGGCCAAAGGTCCGGTAGGCCAAGTGCGATGGTGCGTAAAGGGATAGGAGGCGCGGTGGTACGTAAAAGGCCAATGGAGCTAGGAACAGTGGTGCAGTGGTGCTTAAAGGGCCAATGAAGTCAAGCATGATGGTACATGAAGGGTCGGGAAGTCGAGTGCAATGGTGCACAATAGGTCAGTGAAGCCAAAAGTGATGATGTAGGAAGGGTTGGGAGGCTGAGTGTGATGGCGCATAAAGGGCTAGTGAGGCCGATGCATGAAGTTGAAGAGGGCCGTCTATGGCATGTGTCGAGCACATCCCTTCTTTGGCGAGCGAGAGAATTCGAGTGGATTCAAACACAATCTAACAACTGATCACACATCATACTCATATATGGTAAAAGGGGGACATGGAACAATTGTCATCTACTATGTGGCCATTACATAGATCATGATAGATTCAACATGATCTCCCTACCGATTTGAATAACCACTACATCGTTAGGATTCCGTCGTGTTCCTTGGGGCAAGCTGGCTAATGCCACATGCCCCACTCTCTTTGAGGTGCTTGGTTACAACAAAGATATTCATGAATTCTGATTGATCCATCTTATTAAGGTATTCTCAAGCCCCAGTCAAGATGTCAACCAATGAGGGTTATAACAAAGAGATTGGGTTTCAAATCAATGATGGGAAATATGATTTGGGTGGTACTTGGGCCTAAGCTGAGGAAGACTCGACCACCAGGCTAGGAACAAAAACTGGCGATGGAGCAAGAGTCAGGATTGATAGAGTGAATGTGGGTGAGCTTTGATAAGCAAGTTGAGAAAAATAGGGAGCAGTGATTTTTTACTGTTCCAATTAAAACTTGTCTTTGTTGGAATAGGGTATGAAAAGTTTCTATAGCAATGGCCATGGTTGCAGTTGTGGAAGGTGGTTGGGTGAAGGTTGAGTCTTAAAAATACCATTGAAAAAGATTGGGGTATGACATGGGATGAGGATTTGGATTGACCAACACCTCTAATGGTCTCTAATTCGATATCATCAAAATTGGGGGATTCAACAAAGGAGCATTCGGGGTTGTTAGAGTTTGTCCATTGATGTTAAGGGGATTTGAATCCTCAAGGTTTCTATGAGATATACTGGTAAGCTCTCCTTCTAATGCTAAATTGTTAGAGTAGAATTTTAGGTTGTTCGAGCTAGAAGCAGATCTAGCTTGGTCATTCTTTGAGCCTATCTCAAGATGGAAATCATTTGGTCGACTGTTTAAAACCTGTAAAACTATATCAGAGGTGTTCCTGCTCCTTCAATGCTTAAGTCAGTAATCTAATCAAATAAGTCGAACTTAAATTGCTTAATGTATTAGGCATACTTGTATGACTCTTTTTATAGTGAGCCTCTTGAGGGGGATGTTATGCAGTCTGTTTGGTAATAGAGGCATGAGAACCGATCATAAATGCTCTTGTTGATATTGAGTCGTTATATTTGTTGTTAATGATACCAAGCCATTATATTTATTTATTACATCAATTCAAACTGCCATCTATCGAGCTATTATACTTAGTTTACCATGCTACTTACACGATATTAGTTCAGCCACGTGTCGAGCAGGTAACTAGGCCACATGGAGAGGAGGTATTGAATACAAAACGATAGGGCTGGCATAGAGTGTCGACCAATCAGCCATCTCACTTTTACATTGCTTAGATGTCACTTTTTCCAAATTTCAACTCGTGATAAGATTCGACGTACATTACATTTGACATTAAATCAATTCAAAAGATTAAAATTTTCTAACTTATTAGTCAGATGATTTCGATCCTTACTAACTAGAAACTATTCTTTTCAGTATTTCCCACATATGACCCCTTAGGGAAACGACGACCAACAACACTCATTGTTCGCGTTAGAAGTCATCGATGGCCGTCGCCACCGATGGAAGACATTGAATTGATCGTCCTTTGTATACTCCAAAGATTTGTTCTTTTGCAAGAAAATGCATCATTCGTATCAACATTAACTACAGGTCATTCAGCTATATATATCTTCTCCTAGTATAGCATTATCTTCATGAATGAAGTCAATCTTTTTCCCTCTCATTCTCCATATATGCTTGCTCCACAGACACAATACAAAGAGAGAAGCCGAAGTATAATACGTTGAGAAAGAAGGAAGTCCGACATCACAATGCTGAGGAACGGAAACAAAATTGTTCTGGGCTCGCCCCTCAGTTCGGCCGCAAGATGGAGCATCGCAGACGCACTTGGCTTCACCGCTCACCAGAGATCTCCAACGAAGGAAGTACCATTGAATGCTGCCATCAGGAGAAGTAGGGAGATGGCCGGGTTCAGCACGCCGCAGAGGATCACGATAATGGGGAGGGAGCACGAGATCGTCGAGTTCCGGACGCCGCAGCATCCTCTCCCCGGGTCCAACAACTGGGGCGGCGCTTCCCCCCTCCTCTCGAAGCACATCCCAGAGGAGTCCTTGAAGACCAGCTACCTTAGGTTTAACGCTAGAGAAGCCATCAACGACAGTGAGCTGGAGCCATTTCCAGTACCTCCATCTCCGATCGTGTTTGAAGGGAAGAGGAGTTCTCGCCGGGGGCGAGGTTGGGTCTTCCCCGGGATGGGTTGGAGGTGGAGGTCGAGAGAGGAGAAGGTGTTGGGCAACGAAGAGGAGAGAAGGAAGAAGAAGCAGAGTGGATTGGTGCCCGGTAGACGCCGCAGTAGGTGGCCGCAAGGTTGGTGATGTATGGCCGCAAGGCTACGATGAAGACCTCATAAAACTTTTAATACTTCGAAGATACTCTACGTAAATACCTTTTTTCTTCTTTTCTTTGCGTGGCGAGCGACGTCAAGCGTCGAGCGATGTCTTCCTCTTCTACGAGCGACATCTTCCTCTTCCTCGAATAGTGAATGACGTTACGAGACGGACTGTAGCATCGAGCAATATCGAACGGTGAAGTATAGTTAAGCAACGTCGACATCTCAACAATAGATATAGAGATAGGAATTTATGGAACGAACCGCACCATCACAACCTATCACAAGTTTGAGACCGCCTAAGAACTGAGTTCCAAATTCCTCCATCTCATTCCTTGGGAGAACTAGACCGATCTCCACTCCACCCTCGTCTTCTCTGCTCTCTCCCACTAATATGGCTCCGCTCGTCCTGATGGAAGTCACCTCGACCTTGTTCGGCCTTCCCCATCCCATGTCTGCGTCGTAAACACCGAACTTGGGAGATCCCGCAACAGTCAGGGCCTGTTCGGCCATGGCAGCTTGCGCTCCTCCACGCCATTCCTCAGCGTCGTGCAGGACGTCAGCCTTGAGCTCTTCGATCACTCTACCGATGGCCGCCGACGCCACCACGAACCCATCGCGTCGTATAAGATCCTCTGCTTTTACGTCCACGAAGCATGGCCTTACGCAGTTGCCGAAGTACTCGGCGGGCACGGACGGCCGTAGCCTTCCCCTGCAATCACCCATGAATATGAAATGGGTGATCCTGTCACTCCCATGTCCTCGAGCTCGTGCATGACACACCCACGCGAATGCGAAAGCCACCACGACCGTCGAGCAATGGAAGGGGGTCTTGCCTTGCTCGGCTTTGGCCGGAACCAAGTCCTTCAGCGATCTGATCTGCTCTCGCCGGAGGGTAAAGATTGCACTGACCACATCGGTGGCGCTGTCTTCTTCTGCAACACGACGTCGCGGGCCCATCTTCGAGAAAACTGTGTACAAGCCACGAGGATCGGTAATCACAGTCTTGTCAAATAAGGGCGTCGGCGGCACAGCCACCTCCTGCCCGGACAACGCCGACCTGCAAGCGGATGCCCATGATGCCATGAATTGCTTGAAGCCCGTGCCGTCGCATACAGCATGGTGGAAAGTCACAGCGACAGCCACGCCGCGGTCCGGGAACAAGGTGACTTGCACGGCCAACAAGAGCCTGTCATCTCCGGACTCCGCGATCCGGGGGATCAAAGGCAGCAGCTCGGACACATTGCGGGCATGGCTTCCGGAGAGGTACTCGAAGTCTCCGCCGTGCTCCGCCAGAGCGAACGAGACCGAGTCGCCGTCGACGTAGTCCATCTCGTACTTGTCGCAGCAGCCCGGGCAGCGCCGGATCCTTCCGGCAAAAGGGTAGAAACTCTGGAGAGCGACGGAGAGGGAGGATTTAAGGGCCGGGACGACGGCTTGCATGAAATTACATGTCGGGTCGGGGAAGCGATAGAAGAAGAGACGCTCGACCGGATCTCTGTTCAACCACATTACGTCAAAGAAGGTGAGCGGCAGAGTGGTTTCAAGCAACGATCCAGTTGCCGGAGAGACCTGGGATATCCGTCAAAGAAGGTGAGCGGCAGAGTGGTTTCAAGCTCCATGACGCTGAAGGCTGCTGGTGACGCCATGGGAGGAGCTCAGCTGCAGTTGCTGCGACCTCCGAGTGCTTATCAGTCACGCAACGAGAGATCCAACAGTAATAACTAACTGAGGATATATATATATATATACATATATACATATATATATACATATATACATATATTCATATATATATATATATATATATATATATACATATGTATGCATATATTATATATATGTATATATACATACATACGTATGTATATATACATATATACATACATACATATATATATATATATATATGTATATATTTATATGTATAACAATGATATTATGTTTGCATTATGCTTCTATCTTCCATTATATATATACATATATACATATATACATATATACATATATATATATATATATATATATATATATATATATATATATATATATATATATATAACAATGATATTATGTTTGCGTTATGCTTCTATCTTCCATTATAATATTCTCTTCCATCTTTTGGAACATGGAGAACATCCTCTCTCATCGAAGATTTGATTTGATCATTAGAATGGATTAGATTCATCTCATTGCAATCATGAAAATTAATTTTCTAGAAAGATGACAGATATCTAAAAAAAAGGGGTCTGTTTATGAATCATGAGGAGGAGTTTCGTATCATAATAAATATCATATGAATTGAAGCTTTGTTTTGATGTGTGTGCACAGCTATGATTGTCCATATAATAGCTTTGTTGAATCAATTTGGGCCCATTGAATCGATCTACACGCAGTAGATGAGTTGACCTCATAACTTCATTCACATCAGTGTTTCTAACATGTTGTTATCTTCCTTGAAAAACATATCACAAACATAATATAATTTTTATTTAATATGTATTTAGTTTTTTTTTTTTTGTGAGATTTACCTGAATGAAAACTTATCCAAATAAGTATTAAGCATGAAAAGTAGGTTAAAGAGGTTTAAAGAGGAAGCTTATATCTTAATTTTTGGTTGAATTGTGATAGGAAATATTAAAATTACAGTCGATATTAGTGTATTAACACTGAGCAATATGAGAATGACAACTCAACTCTTAATTTGAGAGAGGAATCTAAAATGAGCCCGTGTTTTCAAATGCAACACACATGTTGCGAATAATTGGATAAGCCGTAGATCTACAACTATACATCTTATTCTTTTTCTATCATAATTCAATTCTCTACAACATTCCTCGCTATTAAAAAAAATCCCAATAACGTTTCCGCAGGAAGGCCACAATATATAATATTAGATTCCAAATTATATCGTCCAATCCAGTCTAGTCATTTTAGATTACCAATCCTCTAAAATGTTTGCAAACAAATAGAGAATATTCCGGGGATCATATTATCACAGAGATTTTTTCTCTTACCATTTGACAGTTTTCTACTCTATCAATTATAGTAATCCTAAAATTTTTATTCTATAAATATCTCATATCCGTACCTCTACTCGTTATAATATTTATCATATATATGTGACTCTCTAGGCCTGATACTGAGTTAGCTATGAGTTGATCTTGTAAAAACTTTTTCTGAATTATTATCTTTATAATAATTTATTTTACTCATTAACTATAAATATACTATGCCACTACGCTATAGTCTCTAAACGGTACATGAGATCTAATCTATTGGACCTATTTGTCCTCAAGTACTATGTATATATAGTTCCTCATCTATATAATATTCTAAAGATCGTATATTGAGTATGGTAAAATCAAGCTCATACAAAATTTTGTTCAAGTCTCGCTCTAATCGGATTAATCATGATATTAAATTTTTATATAATAATTTTATTTCTTATATACTAATTTTTTTTAATAGTATATATAATATAAGTTTTTAATACAATATATAATAATTATATCTAATTGAACATGCAATCTATCCAATTTGCCAATTGATGCAATCGATGACCTAGTAAAACATTAAATCAATTATCATTGTCATTTAATAATAGCATGATATCAAATATCATGCTCAGATTCAAAATACTTATTTTTCTATTCAAACTTAATTTAGTTTGGTTTGATAACTAGTCTTTAAAAAAACCAAATCCACTTTTTCTTTTTTTAGTAATAATCCTAATTTTCTTACCGTGAATCAGCTGTTGATATTCTTATAGTTATTTCTATTTATCACTCTGCTCTTAGTGGGAAAATCTATAACATGATTGATATTCTGCTAATGTTTATTTTCATTTATTATCACGCTCTCTTATTATTAATATCTTATTGATATAAATATAAAAAATATTTTATTCCATTTTAAGCAATAATCACAAATTTTTACTAATAATTTTTGTAATTCTGATTTAGGAATAATACCAAAATTCAGCTACATAATATTAAATTTAAACTAGTTTAGGAATTCATATCTTTACCGTTTTATCCCACTATTCTAACTTGAATAGTATGTTAATTCTTTAATTTTTTTGCAAAAAAAAGTTTTATAAATTTTAAAATACAAAATTATTGTCATAAAATAAAATTTTAAATCTCGAATTTTGAAATCGAAAACTTTTGTTAAAATATATATTTCAGATTTAAGCTCGAGTTCTAAACATCTTTTCCAAATTTTATATGAACAAGTATTGAACAGCTACTGTTGAAATGTTAATGTTTGATTAATACTGATGTAAAAATACTGCCTGAAGAGCATATTTTCACTTTTTTACATTATGGTCTAAACCATTACTAAAATTATAATATATATAACTATTTATTTTCTTGTTAAATTAAAGAGAAAAATTCTTCCATAATTTGCTTGTGACAATTGTTTATTTTAAACGAACAATATAAATACAATTTATATATTTTCTTTGATGCTTATTCTTATCCCCTTAGAAAAAGTATTTTGGTATTTTCTTATATGATCATAAAAAAGTTCAAAGTTTTTAAATTTGATAGATGGCAAGTCACATACTAATCACTTTAGTCTCATTTTAGCGAAAAACTACTCATTACCTTTCTTTCCCAAATATATTTCTCCAAACCAATGGACTTTTTTTTCTTTTAACATTATTTTATTTTTTAAAAAATATTATTGAATTATATTCTAACAAATTTGTCGGAGATATTAAGATTTGATGGGATATATGGCTGATGTGAACAATAAAAAATTTAAAAATTTAAATTAGAATGTCAAAGAAAATCCATGTGTGTAGCACAGCGTGTGTTTGAGGGCTTCAACCATAGTATGGCAAGGAGAACAAACAATACGGATAATATCATTAGGAAATTTGCAGAGAGATCAGATGTGTAGAATTAGCTTTAAGAAAAGAACCGAAGTTAGCATAGTCTATATCATGTGTTAAGAGAGTTATTATAAAATAGGATTGTTCCATACAGATAATGATAATGGCATAAAGTAGGTTAAATCCGATGAACTTATTAATCAAAGGACACCATAAAAAATTAGCAATAAGGGAAGGAATCCATTAGGAAATAAACTTATTATAACTTTATCCTCATTCAACCAAGATCCTTGAAATCATAATTAATGATCCTAAAATATAAAATATTAAAGGAGGTTTGAAAATCGAGTTCTACCTAAATTAAGATATCGAGATCATTTATGATCCAAACTAATCTTAATTATAATTATGATCTTAAGTCATCTAATATATTATTGGAATGAAGTTTGTCTCTGCATTCTAAAAGATCCTCTGATATCCTAAGGAAATAGAAAAAAATCTAGTATTCCCATCAGATTTGGATTTGATTTATAAAGTATCATAAACTCACTAACATGTAAATTCTAAAATACCTCTCTATTTCTTTTGGGATATTATATTTAACCTCTGTATAGAAGTATCATGTGACCAACTTCATAGATTATAAAGCTTTTCTATGTTTCTTTCTTTCTTATGCAATGTATTAGGTTTTAGCTTATGAATTGCATCTTGATTTAGTTAATTGAAAACGACCTCTATCTATGAGAAAACATATTATTATGAGGTCTTTTGGGATATAAGATTTAGCCTTTATGAAAAAAATTATATTCATAGGGACGCTAAAGAAAATATTCAATTCAAAAAATGTATAGATCTATCTTTATTATGCATTATACAAGATTTGAGTTCATGAGTTGGATCTTGATTTGATCAATTCATTCTAAAGATGAATCAAATTAAAGAAGAGGTTTAACTTTTTACTAAGACATGATATTTTCTCTTTATACTTAAAAATATAAAAATAATTATCTTTGGGGCAATATTCCAAAAAATTATCCTCTTTTTGGGGTTTTTTTTTTTTTTTAAGAGAGACTAAATTTTCAGCTTTTCGTTCACTAAATTATAAATATATCATTGATTTGATAAATAGCCATCTATCCCATTTTCGCTCTCTTTTCTTACGGATCGGAACATAGGATGTACCAATCCATCAAATTAAACCAGTTCACAATTATAATATTATAATGTTTTGATGATAATGCTAAAACCACTATAACTCAGCACAAAAATATTATCATTGAATTGTTTAAATGATTTATAAGTTTTTTAATACTTTATATAAGGATAAACAAGGATACATATTTTTTAAAAAAATATTTTTCAGTATATTTTTCTCTATTATAATATTTTTGAAAATATACCAAAAAATTGTATCCATGTTGAAAAACACTATCACTCATGTAGAAGTCAAATTATTTGAATATTTATTTCTTTTAAGTGAAGAAGCATACCTATTTGAAACCAGTAAGGTTCATAAATACTTTCTTAATATGTAACTGTTGTTTCTCTATAATCATATTATAAAACACTATAACAGAAGAAAAAAGACAAAAAAACAAAAGTATATTTCTTGGTTTACATTGACTTGTATATAATTATAGTATTTATGAATATGATTATAGTGTTTTTGATATATTTTCAAAGGTAACATAAGCCAAATGGACTTAAAATATATTATAAAAATATTTATCAACCATGTTCCGTTTTCAAATAGTTTTAGTTCTCATTTTCAAAAAATATAATTCAAATGATTTGACTTCTACTTGTGTTACAGTATTTTTCAACCTAGTCAATATTTTTTAAACATTATAACAGATAAAAAATATTTAAAATAATTATGAACTCTGTTTATATATTCTTATAAAAATAATTAAAAACAACTTATGATTTCTATATATATCAATAAAAAAATTTCAGCTGCAATGTTTTCAAAAAAAAAAAAAATCAAGAAAATACATTAATTGAGAATCGATCTCAGTTGATCGTATCTACCGATCGTTTGAAAAAGAAGAAAAAAAGAAAAATCGATCTGACTATCAAATCAAGAATGTATTTAAAATTAGAAAAAAAATACTGCTAGAATAATCCTTCAGAAAAATACCAACAGGAGAGCACCCTAATTTTGTGGATCCAATCACAATCGGACTGATACAGTTAGAATTTCGGGTGCGGATCCTAAAATTTTGAATCCGATAAGGTGTTCGTACTCGACTGATACTGTTAAAATTTCTGGTACGGATGCTAAAACAGGAACCAAGTCCCTGTTTGGGCCCCACCAGAGGGCCCATTGTAGGCCCAGGTTGTCTCCCCAATCATAGGACGGGTAGATATTCGCTATGGAATACAAAAAAAGTAAAGTTTTACGGTTGATTGAGCACAATTCCAATTACTTCCCTGCAGACTATATTAAAGCCCCCGTAATCGATTCTGTTGCGCGTCCAAGCTTTCTCGACTTCCTTTTCCACCCCCCCGGTCGGAGTCCCAATTTCCTCTCCGCCTCCATCTCCCAATCTCCACCGATCTACCTACGGGCACGGCTGCTCTCCTCCGCGACCGGTAGACTGCCTATCGCCGCCGCCTCCATTCCCTAGGTAAACCTCCTTATCCTTCTCGCATCGTTCGTTCTTCTCTTTTCGATCGTTGCCCTCCGTTTGTCTGCTGCCAAACCTCACCCCCATTTCTTCTTCTCGTCATCGCTGTCGCTGCCGCTGCTGATTTCCGATCGCCATCGTCGTGGTACACCTTTTTCTTCATTTGTGTATTGTATACTCCCCCCAAATTGAGGTTTTCCATAGTTCTTGATTCGTGTTTATTAATGTGAGTATCGCTGCAAGAGGAACCAAAAACCCTAATTAATTTGTCTGTATTTGGTATCTACCTGGAGGATTCTTCTCGACTGTTGCTTCGATGTGAGTGGAGAGTTAAAAGTCTTAGAGTTGTCTATGCTTAATGTCAGCGAGTTGAAGTTCTGGAATCGTTTGGTTGTCTTATTCGGGATTGAGAAGACAGACAGCTACGCGATCAAGCATATCTTAGTTGACAGAGATACAAATCCCAATCTAGATTGGTTGTGTGGTGTATATAGCCTGTGACACTGGCTTATACTTGTATGTAAATATGGATAGATGACTTAAAATAATATACAAAGTTTTCGATCACAACATTTGCAGGTATTTTCAAATGGTCTTGAAAATATTGAGCCAAAAAGCTTTTAATTCATGAAGTTTTCTCTCGTTTTTTGGGCTTTAAAGAAGTATTGAAACTTAAAGACCAATATCATGAAGAAGTAATTAGAAAAAAAAAAACTGATCTGTTATAGGAATAACAGTGTGCAATAAACAAGAAAGGTCCAAAAACAGGAAAAGTACAATCAACATTTAGTGTGACTGAGAACTTCACACCTTGTGAGAATGGTATTCTCAGGGCAACAATCGGCACCCATCCTCATGATAGAATGTTGTCCAACACCATTATGACTTCTACTTGCTATGTTTAAAACATGGAGTAGCAAGATGATTGTTTATAATTTTAGGTGTGATAAGGATAGAGTTGTAGAACTCATCGAGGAAAGTAGTGTAAACAGTAAGAGGAAGAATGATTTAAATGAAAGCATGGAGAAAACAACAATCAGGTCAGTTGCTCCTCTAGAAACAAAGTTATGCTTCTTAGAATATTTATATATATTTATGCTTTTTTCTCATTGTCGTGTTGATGTTTAAAGGAGGGATCATACATGATCTTGGAGGCCCTGAGAAACCCCATTTAGATTAAATGCTGATACATAATACTAACTAAAATACACCTGATCCATAGCTAATCAGCCTTCCCAAATGACTAATTGAGAAACACCATAAACTTCTAAGAAAAATAAAAAAAAGACTGAATGTTAGTTAGTAATTCTAATTTAATCTAATTATAACAAACAAGACTTGACTTTACTCAAATATAGATTGCCTCACATGTTATGTTGTGTGGTACTTTTTGTATGAAACTATTGATACAGAGATGCCATTGTATTATTTAAGAATGTAATTACATGTTATTTTTTGCTTTCTTTGGTGAGATTATATTCTCTTCAAGTGGCATAACTTTGGTGTAGAAACTAAACTATATGGAATCTTTGGGTCTGAATTTCTGGAACCAAAATGCATTTAGGCTTATCAGTGTACTGTTGCTATCCATGATATCTTTAATACACATTAAAATGAATGCTGTATCTATTTACTGAAGGTAGCAATTCTTTTTTTCTTTCACGTCATACATAATGATGTTTGCTTGTTCTTTTCGTCGACTTCTGGGTCCAGTAAATTTCCTGTTTCTCCCTCATACAGATATATACGTCGGAGATCTTTCTTTTTTCCTTCTCCATCTTTAGTTTTTATATTATCTCCATCTGAACACTTTGTTGATTACCTATGTAAGATGCTTCTTACCCATAAGTACTTTCTTCTGCCTTTCAGATGCTCATATTGTGGCATGGACTGGAAAGTTTTGCTTGTGCTGGGTATACGTGAATGATGTTCAGTTCACGTAAGGGTTTAATTGCTGCTGACAGATGGAAAGGGCAACAGAGAAGTGATTTACCACTTACCACTAAATTGCTCAGTGATGTACCACCTGAGATAGAGTTGTCTGACTATGGAAAACTACCGGATTCTGGAACTGAGAGCCCGACTGGACTTCTCGATGGTGAAAACTTAAGGGCAGAAACAATTGTTGATCTAGATATATTTTTTAGAAGGCTTTATAGTTATTACTGTGAGAAGGGTCTTTGGTGCATCATCACCAAGTGGACAGTTGAAATTTTAAATGTGATTTTCATGGTACTTTTTATTGCCTTTTTCTTACTTTATGTTGATTGGGATGCCTTACGCAAAGCAAAGTGTGGGATAGAAGCAGTTGAGTCAGGGCAAAAGCCTTGTGACCTTGCGAAGGAAGTTGTTAAGCATCAACCATTAGTTCCATTTACAGTTACTAAAGCAATTATCATTGCATCCATGGTTATATTGACCTTATATGCACTGCTGAAATTTTTGAAGTTCTTCACGCAACTTAAAAGTACTGTCATGATTCGCCACTTCTATTATAACCGGTACTTTGCAACTCTCTTGATAGACTTAAATTTTTGAACCATGGTAAAAATTACTAAAGGCATCTCTTTCTTTTCAGCCTTAACATTACAGACCGCGAAATTCAAACAACACCTTGGCCTCAAGTTCTTGAAAAAGTTGTTCAACTACAGAAATCACAACAACTATGTGTGGTCAAGGAGCTTTCTGCACACGATGTGGTAATGCGGATAATGCGCAAGGAGAATTATTTGATTGCGATGCTTAATAAAGGTATCCTAGCATTTCCAATTTCCTCATGGGTCCCTGGTGCCGGTCCGGCTGTCAAATCTAGGACAACAGGAAGGAAAAACCATTTGATACTGCCAAAAACTCTCGAATGGACTTTGAATTGGTGCATATTTGAAAGCATGTTTGACAGGTAGTTGTTATTTTGTATGTTTTAGCTAGCTGTACTTTAAACCTCAAGGAGTTTCTTGGGGGTTCACTAAGAATTTCTTGAATTTGAGAAAATGCATATATGTGATCACCTCCTTTCTATTTCCTGAGAACCATGACTGTGATAAGTATACTGTAAGTAGCTAAAACCAAGCCAGCATCATACAGGTTGAAGAACCATATTGATTGAGAAACCAATTAGCAAAAGAGTTTACCTTTGTTTCTGTTTCTTTTTAGGGTTTGGTATACCAGTATGACATTCAGAGGATAGAGATGGAGATTTTAGTTCCTAAGGGCATAGACGTTGGCATGATTAGAAAAGACTGCAGATTTATTCAACTGAATTTAGATCATTCCTCTTCCATTTATGTGCGGGGAGTTGCCCTCACAGAAACACCTAGTTTCTGCAGCAAAATGAAGTTTTTGTTTGTTTTAGCTTAAATTATGAATTCAATATTCTTCCAGATCATTGTACTTGTCTCTTATATGTGTCAGTCATTTATCTTTGGCTGTTTTCCCCTGTGATTTTCTTCAACAGAACTCCATTTTTCGACTCTCCATATGTGTTTATTTTATGGTAGGACCATTCTTTGTTATGTATGAGCTATGCTATTCAAACACGGAATGGTTATGAAGTTTAGTGCGATCGCAGCAGTTAGTTTGGTTCATTAGAACTATAGCTTCCAAAAACTGATAATTTGGTCCACTTTATGTTATATTACAATAGGATAATCTACCAAATTTATGATTCTATGGTAGGGTAGTTAATGCCGGAGAGAACATCACTTGTCTTTAAGTAGTTATTTCATAAAAAAAAACATCCAAATGCTCTTTCTAGGCAGATTTTACGAGTGATTTGCTGCCAATAATCTTGAGTTATCTACATGAATATAATTATTTATAAGCACAGGTCTTTTGCATGTAACGTTTTGTTATCTAAATAGAAAATGCTGATGGTTTTTTCTCTTTTTATAACATATAATTATGTCTTTTTTTTTTGTATTTGCAGCAATTTTTGTCTTCAGAGGGATTTCCTAAATAACCCTTCATCTTTAAGAAAAAGACTCATTTATGTTGGGATTGGGTTGTTTCTCATATCACCATGCCTTGTGATCTTTATGTTGGTTTACCTCTTTTTAAGGCATGCTGAACAGTTCTACCATCATCCAAGTGCAGCCTCATCTCGTAGATGGTCTAATTTGTCAAAATGGATTTTCAGGGAGTTCAATGAGGTACTAATATACTGGCAGCCGAAGATTTTTTTTTTCTTTTCATGTATTTTATTCATGGCTTATTTGAACTTAGTTTCTACAAGAATACTCAACAATTGTTTGTAATGTTACAACTTATAACACCTCGCATTGTGCTATGATAATTTTCATCTTAAAGATTCTAGGTTATGGAAATTGCATTTTTACAACATCCAACAACAGATAACCATTTTTGAAACCTCTGTGAGGAAATCTTCAGCTTTGTCAAACCTTAGATGCTTGGAACTTTAATAAGTGAGCTAATTGGCATAGTTTTCAAGTGGGTTTGGAGGACATTAGTTCTGGCTGCAATGGTGTTGTTGGTTGATCATCAGAACATTATGTGTTGGACTACTGAGCAAAGCCAGCACTTAGAATGGCACACCTAGTTAAAATTTTAAAAGAATTCTTCAAAGAATAAAAAAATTGAATGAAATTTTTGTTTGGATTGTGAGTATGAGGGTAGCGCTGATCACAGGGGTGGTAAGGATGCACTTAATGCAGGAGAGTCTAAGGCTGGAGACATGATAGACACAACCATATTTTTTGCAGTTAAACAATCTAGTCTTTTTGGTTCTTTATTTATTTCTTAATTCATAGGTTTTCTCTGGTTGGCATCTGATTGTGACGGTCAGCTTGACTTGTCACAGTTTATGGCATTTGCATCGATACACACAGCGTCAGCGAGGGGGCTGACACATTCTAATTCTTATTGCACATGGATTGAAGCCTAAAATGTTGGGTAGGTCAGTTATGACACAGATTTAGAAGGTTTCAACTTTCAAGTTTGACAATTCTACAACTTGGTATATGCATGACTTTGATGCACTTCGCTCAAACAAAAGTCTTCCCCTAACTACAAGGCCAGTTTTGTGTGAAGAACACCTTTTCTTTCTAGAGTGTTGAGATCTTAGAGTCAAGGAATAAAAGCAACTAACTCTCCAAGCATGGATGTATAATGAAGCATGAGGATAAAATCTTGGAAGTGCATAATCCAGAGTGAGGATGAAAGCTTTTGGCAAGAATATCAAACAATAAGATACTAGCATGCTTCTTGCCTTTGTTTTGATAATCTTGTTGTTCCAAATCCTACTATGGATCTTTTGTATTAGGAACTGGAAAGTATATCCTAGTACAAAGCAATTGTACTGATATTTCCCTCTACATAATCTCCTATAAGGAGCTTGAAGACAAAATGATTATCATGCTAAAATGGAACATCAAGAAATTAATTTGCATGACACGGTAAAGTCAAAATATAAGTTCATTACTCATTTATCATTTGATTGCTGCAATGACAGTTGCAGATCATTACTCAATTTGGTATTTTTATATTTCCTAAATTTCAGGTGGATCATTTGTTTATACATCGGTTAAACAACAGTGTCGTACCTGCGTCAAATTATCTAAAGCAATTTCCATCGCCTCTGATCACCATAATAGCCAAGTTCGTGTCTTTTGTTTCCGGAGGCTTCGCTGCAATTCTAATTATATTTGCAATCTTGGATGAATCCCTGCTAGAGGGTCAGGTATGTTATTTATCCTGTCAACTTTTCTGTAGGTTAATGTGTGAACATAATGTTTGACTTTTATGCTTGAATTTGTTCATTAGATATTTGGTCGCAACTTATTTTGGTATGCTGCTGTTTTTGGAACTGTGACTGCCATAAGTCGAGTTGCTGTGACAGATGAACTTCAAGTGCTTGATCCAGAAGGTGCAATGTCTCTCGTCATTCAACAGACACATTATATGCCAAAAAGGTGGTGTGGTAGAGAAAACAGTGATTCCGTCCGAACAGAATTTGAGACCCTGTTTCAGGTGATGTTAGTTGTACACTGTTGTTCTTTCAGTTCTATTATTGATTAAACACCTTTTTACCGGTGAAGAATTTGTTCATGATATAGTTTGAGGAATCTTCTGAGGGGCATATGAATTTGATGGTGCTCCATTTACTAGCCCTTCGCTTAGCCCTTTAAAGTTTTGGTGGATTATTAATAGTTAGTTTACAAGTAGATGTTGTGTTATCCTAATGAAGAAAACTTTCTTAGCACTTGGACAACTAGACGCAATGTGTTAAATTTTCTAATTTAGTTTGGAATGATGGAAGGAATCTCTGATGCTCTTATTTGTTTTTTTCCCACTCCACCGTTTAAATAAGTACATGGAACATTGTCTTAACTCATAAGACTAATTGAGGTTTAGATTTCACTGAATCTGTTTAATACTTATGGTGCTCTATTGCTTTATTTTTCCACTTTCTGAACTATATTTTAATGTGATCATGTTTCAATGTTTTTCATGAATATTTTAATGGGACCATTTAATGGGATCATGTTTTAATGCTTTTAATGAAAATTTAGTGGCATCATAAATCCCATTGAAAATATCAACTGCTGCAAGTTGGTCATAAAGGAATTGAAAATTTTGCTTATTTGTTCCGTTTTAGTGCAGTATACAGGAATGATGCTACTGGAAGAGATGGCCTCAATATTTGTTACACCTTACTTGCTAATATTTGTTGTGCCAAGGGTAAAATTAGTTTCTGCTCTAAAAACTTGCCTTGTTAAGGTCATATGTAAATCTAGTAAATGTGTTTCTACTGATTCACAGCATGTTGATGATATTTTACGATTCATTTCAAACTTTACGGTGTATGTTGATGGTGTTGGCGATGTTTGCAGGTTAGTGTTTGTACTGTGTTCTTTTTTTTCCCATCAAAATCAATTCTTCTTGATCATCATACATGTTTGCTGGTTCTACTATTTTTCAAATGTAGCTTTAGTTTGTTCGACTTTCAAAGCCATGGAAATAGGAAGCATGGTTCTCCGTTTGACACAGAAAGATATAAGTGGAGTTCCCAGGGAAAATTGGAGAAATCATTTTTAAGGTATTTTTTCCTTAATAGTTAAGATTTTCTTTTCAAGACGTTTTCCGCATGAAACTCTGTTAGTTGATTAAGCTTGTATGAACCTTTTTCCCAATGTGAAGGTTCAGCCTTTCGTCTTTACCTTCTCTTAATAGTGAATAATCTTGGGTAGTTATTTACCCTGTTACACAAATGATTTGATGAAAAGCTAATAAATATTTGTATTGTTTCATTTTGCAAAAATCCTCTGTGTTTTTGGGGTTTCTTTTGAATTATTTGGTTTTCGGGAGCTATTCTCTATTGGAAAGAGTAATAAATTGATGGCCATGGTTTGTTAGATGCATTTGTTAGATCTATAATGAATTGATGGCTATCTGTATGGAAATTACTCGATAATTATTTAGTTAAGGAGAGAATGAAACAATAATCTTTTGTGCATTGCTAATATATCATGTGATCAACCTGTCAAAGTGCAAATTACACCAATCCGGTGATAAACTGTTATAACATTTTGCTTATTACTGAAGCTATATGTAGAGTGTTGTATGGATCTCTTATTTTAGTAGTTATTTGTAGTGTGTTGTATGGATGACTACTATATTGTGCATCTCATTCCTGTACCCAAACTTGATTCTTATTCTTTCTGCAGCTTCCAGAGCACCTACCCATGCTGGGAACCCAGTAGACATGGTCAACAGTTCCTATCTGGTCTCCGCAAATTCAGAGAAAAACAGATGCATCCTCAAACCGTTCAGGAGAACCCATCAACTCATACATCACACTTAAAATCTAAATTGAAAGACCAAACTGAACTGACCAAGAGATTCTTCTCAGGGGATGAACAGCACGGCAACCAGGGCATTTCTCCTACTGATCATAAACTTGGTTCTTTATGGGCAATAAGTCCTAGTCAAAAGACTCACCCATATATCTGGGATTGGTACTACACAGATTTCCAGCTAAACCGAGATGTTAATCCAAATAATGCAATAACCCTGCCGACAGAAGAGATGTGCCCACCATTGAATAAACAGCTAACTGAAGCTGAAGATGATGAAAATTGGTGTCCTCAGTTCTCAGATAGACATCATAGTCAGTTAGAGGGCTCCTCATCCAGGAATGATGCCATTCAACACCAGAGTCCAGAGCACCATGATATTGGCCGTTGGTGGGACCGTCATCCTGGCCCTTCATCGTTTGTGCCACAGGCAAGCTTTTTGGAACCCCCTTGCTATGGTCAGCAAAATTTCGATTTTCACAGTGATAATACAGTTTGGAGAAGTGAGGCGCAAGTTGTGAATGGTGTCGAGGATAATAGTGTGCAGAAAAACCTGCACAACATGTCCAGAACAACGGACATGGATGATTCTGGTACAGACGATGATGCATTCAATCTTCATTTTACATATGACAATGACAAATCTTTTATTGGCAAGACCAGTTATACTCCTAACAGTGTTCCATCAATAACCATTCCGGTGACAATAATACCGAGCAGCAAAGATCCTGTGTGGTAACCAATAATGATGTCTAACCATTAGTTTGGGATCAGTAGGCTGAATATAGAGACAATTTATCTGATGTGGTAAATGGTTAGAATGTGATTCTTTTGTTGTGTGTGTGTGTGTGTATATATATATATATATATGTGTATGTATATATATATATATATATATATATGTGTATGTATATATATATGAAGTCCGGACATTATAATACGCTTTGATACAGTGCAATTATTAAAGTACTGTGTCATGGGATTGTTTATATCACTCAATTAAAATGGCTTACATTGTCATCACTTAAGATGGTTTTCTGTGTTACATTTACCAGCTTTTTCATTGCCGATTCGTTTCTTCAAGCTGGTGATAATTCTGTGCGACAATGGATCCTGGGTTGAACTTTGCGATATCTCATATTGGCATTGATGGACTTGAAATCTACAGAATTGTGTAACATGACATGGAGGGAACCTGTCTTCCCTCGCTACAATTGAGCTGGTGCAGTCCTTATTGAAATCTCTTTCTTCATAGTAGTTTCTCTCAGTTGGGTTGTTGACATGGTTGCAGATTGTTTACGTTGTTGGCTGCCTATTTTCTAACCAGAGTTAAAGTTGGATGCCTATTTGTTGGAACTATGAAAGAAAACACTAAATTTTCCTCCCTCCTCTTAAAGGGATTTTTAGCTACTCATTGGAAGGGGAGGGGTCTTTCCTTCCCTTCATATTATTATTATTAAGAGAAAAGCTCCAACCAAATCTACAAGTAGTAAATCTAATACCATTTCTATACCAAGTGTTAGGAAAAGCTACATTGGTATAAACTGCATTATTGTAGCTAAACAGCCTCCACAACTTCATTATTGTGAACGCATCGACACATGGATGGAAGTTTTGTGTAAATCCAATCATCAACATTAGTCTAATAATTTATAAGAACTCGAAACCTCGCAGCTCTCTATTCTTTCACCACAGTAAAATAATCACATTGGCGCAATGGAGCTTATGATGAACTTCACCAAGATCTTGAGATCTAAGATTGATCCTGAAGTTTCTGGAATACCCATTTTTCTTTGTCAAGCCTCGTCTTAGTGATATGGAGAAAACTAATGGAAATAGTTATAGAGGTATAGTGGTTGCTCATACTAGGAAAAACAAGATAAAAAATGCTCTTAATCCTTCAAAAGATGATTGGGACCATTTGCTCATCCCACCCTACTAAAAGTATAACATTTACATGAGACTATAATAGTTCATCATAGTTATACATCACTTGCTTAAAATCCTAAAAGCCAGAGCTTGTAGCTCTCCCATATCAACGTCTGCTTCCCTTGTGCCTACTTTGTGTGGACATCTCATGCGCTGTCAGAATAGATTGAGCACTGCAATCAAGGGAGCTCTGTGGAGAGATGGATTCCTCACAGGGCATTTGCTAGGGAAGCGGATTAGAGTATTCATAATTTTGCCATGTGTTCCCTGGCGAGTGTCAGTGAACCATGCTGTGAGCTAGTTGTGCCTTGGCTTGCATCAACCGCGACTGCAGCCTTGCAACCCGTAGCATCGACACAAAAGCCATTGATTACTGACTGGTGGATTCACATTTTGCATGAAGTATTTGGTGAGAGGAGAAGAATGACACCTTAGATGCTAATAAGCCTTTGAATCTAGAAAGGATTAAAAGATTTTTTATTTATTTATGCAAGATATACAATAAGCCTCGGTCTTGAATTGAGTTAACTCAAGAGAAAAATTTTTTATTAATTTTTATATAATAAAAAAATTAATTTTTTTTCTTAGATAAAATAATAAATCATGTTAAATCTTGTACCAACTTTTAGATATATTTGATCTCCCAATTTATCCTTTGGTTTCGAATTTTTTCATCTCTCTCCAACATATGATCATCATTTGAATCATTTAATTCAAACATAAAAATAAAAGAGTCGTTGTTAAAGGTTTATAACATTATAGATTTTGTGTCAACCATCTCTCCCCGTCAACCAACGGAGTTCTTCAAAGCTACAAGACATTGGTCAGCTTCTAGAACAACCATGAAACTGGTCTAAATGATCCGTATTTGGATTCTCGAGAAAGCGTCGAGGAAGTAGGTCGGCTTTTGAAGTCAAAGAAACGCGTTGTTACCAACTGCAATAGCGCAACTATGTGGCCAACACAGCAGTATGCGATAGTCATGGCTGCATAGTCACGATCCGTCGCCGATAGAACGATAATAAATCTTATATGTATATGAAGATAAGTCAAAATGTTATCACATTCTTGGTGCTATACGTGGATGACATCCTAATCATTGGAAATGATATAGGAATACTCTATACAGTCAATACTTGATTATCTACGAAGGATTCGTTAACAACATGTTAAGAATGAAAATGAGCCTTATGTATACAAGAATATAAATGTGAGTGCTATAGCACCTTCTTGGTGCTATATGTGGATGACATTCTAATCATTGAGAATGATATAGGAATACTCTTTATGGTTAAGACTTGGTTATCTAGATACTTCTTCATTAATAACTTAAATGAAGCACCATATATTCTGAAGATTTGGATCTATAGAGTTATATCTAAGATGATGCTTCACTTGTCTCAATCAAAGTACATAGACACTATTATCAAAAGGTTTGACATGAAAAATTTTAAGAAAAGTGTCATACCAATGAAACATAACCCCAAAGCCTCATGTAGAAGAGCAGACATAAATAGGATACCCTATGCATCAATGATAGGATCTATCATATATACTATGTTATATACTAGGCGTGATGTAGCACATACTCTAAGTGTTACGAGCGGGTATCAGGTGGCATAGTGCATGTGAGGCGCAGCTCAGTGGTAGCTTTACGCCGTGACGAGTCCACTGACTCTGTCTACGGGTAGCCCTTTCCTACTCGAGTCCCCTCACCATGCCCAAATGCTAAGTCGGCTCTGATACCAAATATCACGACCTTGGCCTGATGGGCTAACTGGCCTATCAACTTCGTTTGGTCTAAACTACTTACCAAAATGCTTAAGCTGAAGTTGATAATAGTACACTCATCGGACGTTTATAAGCCAATCTTAATCTTGTCCACTTTCAATATGGGACTAATCAGGGATGTTACAATTATTATGATATATTTTTACTTTATATTAGATAATGAATATATTGTGATGTCCTTAGATCCGTGAAATGAGAATTGGATCATGATGAGATCATGATAATGAGACCAATTCGTCTTTAAACATAGACCTTGAATATTCCCGGTCATAGATTACTCGAGAGGTACATCGAGATAATCAGACATACTAGTGTGCTATATATCCATCCATATGATGGAGGCAGTTAGTCTCATAACTGCTTGTATGGGACACTAGGGATATTGTGCTAGTGCTCATTAGAGAATAAGTTCACTAAATGATTCGTTTATGGAATGTTGGATGGTTAATGATATCTCATCGTTAGACAACGACTCTGTAGTCCTAATTGGGTATTTGGTTCTTAGACTTTAGACACCAATGATACCTTATTTGAATGTTATGTTCTTTAATACCGAACTTATAGGTTTAAAAATTTTGGATCTAGTATAAACGATCATTATGAATGGTAGTCAACCTTGCGAAGTTAATTAGTATTAATAGAGGATCTTTTACTCTCGGTATCATAAGAGAAATATCTCGTGTGTTCTTACTCAAGTAAATCCTAGCTAAGGTTAATCAGATCATGATGAATCCGATAAACGTGAGACTCGGATTGAGAGAAAAGGAGTTCTACGAGAGAATCTAACAATAGCATGCCTAATATACGATCTTTGGGATATTAGATGAATGAGGGACTATATATATATGATAACTAAAGGCAAACATATTCAATTAATTAGATCCCTTTATATCATTTGAAATTATGACATAGTGGCTAGTACATCCATAGTCGATGAGTTGAGTAAATTATTATGAGAATAATAATTCACTGAGTCAGAAGGAGTTATGAGTAAGAAGAAATTTTGATAGGTGTAATTCATAGTCAGCTCGGTATTGGGCCTAAAGGGTCATACATATTTGGTGGATAACACGATGAATAGAGGATCAGATATGAGATATTTGATAAGCCCCTGTTTTAATATATCCTTAGGAGAGACCCAATAGAGCTTAGAATTATTATTAGATGTGAATCCAATATCCATTAAGCTAAGGATAATTGGATAGAGATTCAATACCCGAAAAGAATGATTCATTAGAGTTAGTTAAAGAAGATTCAATATGAATTGAGACTAAAAGAGTTATAGGCTATATCCCTATTACTATCAACCTCCTCATCTCCTCCCTTTTTCTTCCTCTGACTGCCCCCTCTCTAGTGTGAGAGGATAATAAGAGGGACTGATCCCTTCTTGTGTGCTACTACATGTTGGTGCACGATCATGAAGAAAGAATGTGTTGGCGAGGAGGTGCATCATCATTGCATCCATCATGTGGATCATCGCTAGAGAAGAGTTTGTGAAAATTCCTTCATCAACGGACTAGGATCTGTGATCTTAGGGGATATATGAGTTCACCTAGGTGAAAAAGTCTCAACCACTTTATGTAATTTTCAGTTTCACGAGTTTTACACTTCCGATCTTCGCATGACAATTCGATAAGACTATTTTAGGAAACCAATTTTTGTTTTTATTTTTCACTACACATGATACTCTCCGGTGTTTCCCAATAGTTTTAATAATTATTAAAATGTATCCCTAAATATATCTATACCAATAACATAAGTTATCTCAATTCTATCAACATTAAGTTGTTGGTGAGAATTTTTTTGGTTTCATGTAATAAACCAAGATCATTATTGCCAAACAAAATATTATCCATATATAAGATTAATATAATAAATTTGCTCTCACTAATCTTCAGATATAAATATTGATCAATAGTATTTTTTTTAATATAAAAGAAGTAATGATACCATAAGACTTTATATACCATTATCTAAAAGTTTGTTTATGGTCATAAATGGGTCTCATAAATTTGCATGCCAAATTATACTCTTTTTTTTTTATGTGAATCATTTAAATTGTTCAATTCAAAAAAATTATTTTCACATCATTCTAATAAAACTTAAAATCATAATGAGCCACTAATATCATTATGTTTCTTAACGAATTTATTTAAAAAACTAAATAAAATATCTCACCTTATTTATGTGTAAAATCTTTGACTATAAGTCTAAATTTATTCTCTGATATTATTCCATGAGTCATGTTTGGACTAAAAACTCATATATAATAGATTCTTTTATGATTATTAGATAATTCTATGAGTTCTCAAGTGTCATCAATTTCAACTCCTCATTTTTTTACATTATATCAATTTTTAAAATCATCACTCTCTATAACTTGTAAAAGTAACGAGAGATTCTTTTAATTCATATATCAGAATCTAATTCTTGTAGATATATCATATAATCATCAAGAATGATATATTCTCTTTTTCTTTTAAGATTTTCTTAAAAGTATTGATTATGGTTATTCTATAAGTCATTAGCAATGATATTAATATTATGTGAGAGTTAATTAATATTATTTTATTATTTATCTTTATCAAGTCGTTTACTGATTTAAGAAACAACTTCTCAAATATAAAATAATAAAGAAGTATCAACCTATATTTCCACAATATTATGATTAAATTTTAAGATTTTTATTTTCACTAATTTGCCATTTTCTCGAAATCTTATATTGTTAGATTCAACTATTATCGCACTATGATTATGGTGATAAAATCTTTATCCCTTTGAATTTTTCTAGATAAATAATAATATATATAGTTATTTAATCTAATTTCTTTTCATATGATTTCAAAATCATTATCTATGCGGGATAATCCTGAATATGTAAATGTCTTATGTAGGGTTTCTTAATAATTCATAACTCAAAAAAGTTGATGGATTTGACTTACTAGGAATCTTGTTCAAGTTATATATAATCATCAATAGGGTTTATCCTCATATTGATACAAGTATAGAAGAATAACTTATCATACTCTTAATCATATTTATAAAAGTATAATTTTACCTTTTAGCAATCTTATTTTATTGTGACCTACCTAGTTAGACATACTAAACACAAATACCTTGTTTTTCTAGAAATTAAGCAAAAGAATCTAGATTCTAACTTGACTCATCGTATCTATTATAAAATTTATCACTCTACTAAAATAGATAATATGAAGTGACTCGCAAATGTAAGCATATATAATCTTAAAGAGTTTATGAAGCTATATTTTATTCTAATATTTAATTATATGATCATTGTAAACTCAAGATTCATATTAATTTTATATAAACTATTATATATAATTTTAAAATTAACTTTTATTAAATCATAAATATAATAATTTTATAATCATTAAAATAAATATAATATCCTAATAAGTTTAGATAAAAATAAATAAATTTCTAGAATTGTATGAACATAGCATGCATCCTCAAAATCCATTAAATGAATCATTTGTAGGCATAGATGATAAGTACCCACTACTATCGCTTTCGCTTTAAAATGATTTCATATAACAATGAATATTTCATATTCTTTTGATTCTCGTATTAAAATGAATCTCTATTATTTGTAACATAAGTTGAACCATCAAAATCAATCACTATATATATTAAAAAATGACTTATGTAATATTTAATTCATAACATAAAAAGGTTAGACTAATTATCTTTCTTCACATCACTTTTCTTGTTATAGAAATAGCACTTTTGTGAAGTTTTTTTATGAGTTTATATGACATTTGTAAACTCATATGACTTAGGTTTCAATTTTTTTTATTATTACCTACTCATTGAGTAATACCAAAAATATTATAAGTTTTTTTTTTAATCTTAATTCTTCTTAAACACATATACTAGTCGGCTCATCTAAGTTTTACTTATTCTTAATTTTATTATAGTTACTTTTAAATAAGTTAAATTAAAAAAAATTAAGAATAAATTATATGAGAAATGAGTTAATTACATTCATGCCCAATATTCTTGGGCTTGCAACTTTGTTAGTCATATGGGTGATAAAATCTTGAATTCTTTAAATATCATCATATTAAATTTCAATCAGTTTTTTCAATAATATACTGGCTAACAACTTATTAGTAAATTTAAATTGATCTTTAAATATTCTAATATACTAGTTGTACATTATAATGAAGTCTAAATATTATTAGTAATTATTATAAAACTAAGCCTTTAGATACTTCTCAATCATTTATCTCAATTATTTATTTCATAAAAAATTTAGAAGCCATGTCTATGATCCTTTCAACTAGTCTGATCAAGACCTAACACACCTATTATCAATTGCACTTGCTCAAGTTATTTATAATAATTTAATCTAAAAATAAATATATATTTAAAAAATATAATAAAAAAAGTATCATTGTAATAAAATAAAATAATATTAATTATTTAAGTTTTTAGTAAATATTAAATGATATCATCTCTATTTCATCTTTTAATAAAATATTGATGTCTCTAGTGTTCACACAAGATTATACCATTACGAAGGACTGATATCAACTTTGTAGTGCAGTGTAACTCTAAATTACAAGGATATCTAAATCTCATACCCTTCATATAATTATTTGAAGCAGATTCTCCTTTGGAATTATCTAAATCTTCTAATTATGTATGTCATTATAAATATTATTTTTAAATATCATTTAGAAATAATTCTTTAACATAATTTTATAAGTGATTGGTCTAAGCCATTTTGGTGGCTACAAGACCAATACAATGATATCAAATATAATTTAAATGTTCTATAAATGATAAAAATATATTTTTATAAGGCAACTGCTACCCACGATGGCAATCATCACACGTAATGTGGTCACCCAAAGTTGTTGCATATGTAATGCCAACGATCATGGCAGGCCATCATGATGCTTGGGGGTCAGTGCACAACGGTTGTAGTGACACAACGCTTGGGCTACTACACACAATAGTTATCGTTGCATGTGGCAACGTTGCCATCTGTGCAATCATTGCTAATAACTGATAACCAACAAAGGCCACCACCCTCAATAGTGCTTCTTTCGATAGTAAGTTACCAATGGTAACCCATCGGATAAATACAAGTAGCATGTCGTTGTTCCACTATGTTATAATGTCCGTAAGTAGGCGAGAAGTACAATAGAATATATCTAGAGATCAGATAAGATAGACGAGATATGAAAACAGATTGACAATACAGACAGATTATTTAAGCATCATACAATCAAAATTGAATAATACATTTTTGCAAGTGAATGGTGCTAATAAACAAATCTAAATACAAAATAGATTTGATATACTTTTATGATATAAGGTATTTGATTTCAAAACATGGCTCTAATATGAATTATAAGCATACAAATTATAATTATGCAGAAAACTTCAATGCCAAAAACTGAAATAAAATAATTTATAGATCAAAGATTATAATTATCTATAGTAAATCTTTAGTGTAACATTTGAAAGCTATAGTGATATCAATTTGTAAGAAGAACTAAACTTGTTTTCTCTCTTCTTATCATTTATAAGACTACTTACTATAAGCGATGAAATAAGAATTAAGGTGAGATAAGAGAAGATCTATAATCTCTCTAACATAACGTATCCTAACGAGTCTCTAAAAGATTCTGTATATTTATACGTGAGACTAAAGGATCGAAAATATGTAATCAAGAGAGATTCTCCAATCAAAATCATCTTCTAAAAGAATTTTATTATAATTGTTCTAAGAAATTTTATTATAATTAATTTTTTTTCTATTAATCGATAATTATAATCATAATGTAATTATATTTATAATATATTTTATCTAATTTAATAAGACCAGACTGCCGATGTGGGGGGATACTTTCAGCAATATCGTCTTTAGCGCTAAAAATAATTTAATCCGAATTGAAATCAAAATGGAATCCGAACGATTCAATTACAGTTCTTGATTTATAGAAACAAGAATCGATGGTTCATCCATCAACGTTTTGGCTATTGGATTCAGCACAAAATGAACCGTTTGCCTGCTGCACAATCATCAAGATTATTGGATGGGATGGTTGCTGCATGATTGAGACTGTAGCATGACAGACACTGAAATTTACAGCCCTTTATTCAATCATTTTAAGGAATAATAAATCCTTTTTCTGTACATCTAATCTTCTTATACAACAGTATTTGTACGTATCTACGATTACATACATACGTTACAAAACCTGTATCTCTTCTTTGACTACCTTCACCAGGCTCTTCTTTGAGAGCATAAAACAGAAGGGAATGTTCTCCACTAAACAGGTCTCATTTCGTCAAGCATGTTGATGAGCCACTTCTTCTTGTCATCCAAGCCAGCGAGGTGGACTAGGAAATCGCCGTCGGAGTAGACGCCTGACGGGAAGCAAGGAAGCGAGGATTAGCAGTTGGATACAATGTGATTCAAGCAGTCCGAGGGAGAAGAAGGGATACCGTTCCAGGTAGCCCGCGGCGAGGTGAAGAGGCGGTGCAGCGACTTGAGCGTGGGAACCCAGGGGTAGGAGTTGAAGAGGCACTGCGCGGGCGACACAGCGACGTGGGCTCCCAGTTCCTCCGCCGGGAGGGTGCGGAGCAGGTGCTTCAGCGCGTCGTTGTCGCCGCTCTTGGTGGATCCGAAGCGAACGAAGGACGTCTGGTTCCACCATGTCTGCAAGAACTTGTCGCTCCACTCCGATCGCCGCACGAAGAAGACGCCTGCGAAAGCCACGCGGAGAACCAAATCGGCATGCAATGGATATCCTTCCCTTTTATTTTAATTTCGTAATTTAATAAAATTATATATATATATAGGTGAATTCTCAAAAAAAAAAAAAAAACTTCTAAGTTTCATTATCATTTATCATTTTGCGTTTATCATTTTGAAAAATCCTTACACCATCCATAGTGGTGCTTCCATCTTATCGAAAGCTTTGTTTTACACGTGATTGCTTTGCCCATTGGCCCTCACTCGCCCCTTGACTCTCACTATCATCGTTGCTCGCGATGACGAGCCATCCTCCCCTCCTTCCTCGCTCACAATTGAAGGTAAAGATGGAACATGAGGAGACCACGCCAGGGAAGAAAGGGTGTGAGGAGGCTATAGGGCCCATGTTGGACCTTATTGAACCTCTGACTTTCATCGTCGTTGTTGTTTGCGGAGTTATTATGCAATATTGCTTGTGCCCTTGCTTGAGGGCAGCAAGGGCTGCTATGCCTTCGTCATTGGGTGGATCCAACGAATGGGGGCAATCGACGAGGCAACGACATGGCCAGGAGCTGGGTGGAGGGCAATGAATGACTAGGGCACATGATGATCATTTTGAAAAATAATTTGAAAATAATCATTTTCAGACATGGGTGCTATTTGAAAATTTCTATAACTTAAGTGTTTTTTTTAATTTTATCATAATATTAAAGTTAAAATATATCTCTCCAAAATCTATAAAAATATTAATTAAAATTAAACCTATTAAGGTATATTTTAGCCATGTGATTTTGGTCATGTACCACTTATGCTCTTATGGTTTACTCATATATAAAATAACCAACTACATTTTAAAAAACATAGCATATAAGTCCCTCTCGTCAAGTTTAAGTTAATAGACGTTAAAGTTTGCCTACGTGGTATGCTAACTCATAATAAATCATTAATATAATAACATATATAATTTAAAAATAAAAAATATATAATTTAATTTAAATATAATGACATGTGTAATTTAACTCACTTATGCTCTTATAGTTTATTCATATATAAAATAACCTCTACATTTTAAAAAACATAGCATATAAGTCCCTCTCGTCATGTTTAAGTTATTAGATATTAAAGTCTGCTTACGTGGTATGCTAATTCATAATAAATCATTAATATAATGACATATAATTTAAATTTTTAAAAAAAATTAAGGTCTATTTTATTCCATGTGGTTTTGGCCATGGACCATTTAAGTCTTTATTATTTATTTGTGTCTAAAACAATCCATATATTTTAAAAAACGTAGCATATAAGCCTCTCCCGTGAGTTAACAAATGTTAGAATTTGTTTACCTAACATGCTAACTCACAATAAACCATTAATATAATGATATATATAATTTAAGTTTTAAAAGAAAAACTGAGACCACCATTAATGGCGGGAGGAAGTGTCGTCGTGAAAGTGACCACCAACATTAGCACCAAACCGTTGCTACCTAACAGGGCGTCGTATGCACACAATCTCTCCTTATGCTAACGATGAGCTGAGGAGCTTCCGGTCCTACCATAGGTGGATGTGCATTGACCAGTCCGATGCTAAGCATGTAATAGTCTCCTAGTCCCTCTTCCTTCTCCTAAGCGTCTTCGTCCTCACCACCTCTCACTTCATCCTCTCCTGCGCCCCCACCCATCATGCCTATGACATGATGGTCCAGTTTTCCCTCACTTTCGCCTCCGGCCTCTCCTACCTTTGTCTCTCCGTCTTCGTTCGCCTCTATGACCTCCGTCTTTTCCTCTTCATTGATAAGATCGATCTTAACCCATTTTTAAACTAAAATTATATATATCATTATATTAATAATTTATTGTGAATCAATATACCATATAAGAAAACTCTAACATCTATTAACTCAAACTTGACAAGAGAAATTTATATGCTATATTTTAAAAAATGTATGAGTTATTTTAAATATGAGTAAATCATAAGGGCTTAAGTGATTTATGGCTAAAGCCATGGGCTAAAATGGACCTTAATCCTTTTATAAACTTAAATTATATATATCATTATATTAATAATTTACTATGAGTCAACATGTTACGGGCTCTAACGTCTATTAACACATGTTTGACGAAATGAACTTATATGCTACGTTTTTTAAAATGTATAAATTATTTTAGACATAAGAAAACCATAAGGGCTTTATTACCAAAATCACATACACTAAAATAAACCTTAATCTAAATTAAAATTTTCGTTACTTCTGAAAAAGAAAAAAAAAAAAGGTTCCGATCTAACATAATTCTTATGAACCAATATATTTAGTATTCAATTTATAGAATGAACTTTTGAATTCGAATCAGATATATTCTTAAAAACATTAAAGATATTTTAGGCATTTTTTTTATATAAAGCTTTAAACATTATAGAATTTAAGGATTGATTGAGTATTCAATTCTTGCCCGAACCCAACCCATCCTCGAACCGAGCCCAAAGCCCCGGTCGGACACAAACTCCAATTGGGTCGAACCAACAAATTGACATCATTTACATCAAATGTATAGCACGTACCGCAAGTTCAATTCGATTTAGAATTATGTGCAATATCGATAATTATAAGCATCTTAAATCAAAGTAATATTAGATTAATTTAAAATTAAGAAAAATAAGGGAATAAGAATAAGGAAGATTCACCAAAGCTGACCTGCATTAACCCCGTTGGTGTCCTCAGTCACGACGAGATCGGGAGATGCGTCAAGATTCGTGTGCCCAATCACAGCATATAGGATACTCTCCTACAAAATTCAGGCAATATTTCTATTATGAAAATTTTTATTTTTTTTATTTATTTTTTTATCTACAGCAGACAGAATTAAATCTCATTGTAACTTTCATTAAACCCAAGCAATTTATCTTTTCCCACAAAAGTTGGTCAACTTTTTACATTTACTAGTGGAAATTGTTATGAATGGAGAATATCAATGAACTAATTTTGATGTGTTAAGATTATATTAAGTTTTTTCATAATAAGTTATGGTATGGTTGAATATTTTAAATGAATGGTACAAGATGATGATAAAAAAAAAAATATTTGAAATTTAAAAGAATAAATATGTTATCACTTGTACCAAAAAAAAAGAGATTCATTTTCTCAATTTTGTGAATTTTAATGACTCATAAATATATTTACTATATCAAATTTGTAAATTAGTTTTTACAAAATATATATTGAGGGTGGAGGGTCAAACATTTCTACAAACTTTTAAGTCACAAGCCTGGTAGAGTTTATTATTATTTTGGCATAAGAAATCTAGAATTGTTTATTATTATTTTGTGTAATAAAACAAAAAAGAATACAAATGAGAAAAATATATGGCGGCCTTACCAATGATATTGCTGGATTCATCACCATCGTGTCCTAAAATCCAAGAAACCAAATCCACCACTTAATTCACGACAACATAATTGAGATAGTGAGTGGGAGACAGCAAAGCCACTACTTAATTCACGACGAGACAGAGAGTGAGAGACTCACAGCGTCGTTCCAGAACACCCAGTCGTAGTGCGGCAGATTCGATCGGACGGCCAAGATCTTGCTCCAGCTCGGCGGACGGCTGCGATCCACCATTCCCCCCGCGTCCACGAACACGTAACCCATCCGCGCCGCGTACGCCTGCTTGTTCCCAGCGACCGCGTTCCCCACGCCACTGAACGACCGCCCCCGTTCCCGCCCCTGTCCCCCGCCCTCGTCGGAGAAACTCACCATCGCTATCCTCCGCCGATGTCCTGCTCCATCCTCGCCTCCGGAGCTCCCCTCAAGTCCCGGCGCGCACTGTCGGCCGAGGGCGTTCGCGCGGCGGAGCACGCCGCCCGAGGCCGCCCGGAGGAATCCGATAGCCAGCAGCAGCGACGCGGCGGAGATGAGGAGGAGGAGTAGCGGCAGCACCCTCCAGTTCGCCGGTCGGGGCTTGGCCCACCGAGCGGCAGCGGACGGCGGCGACCGCGGAGCCATTTGGTGGCCACCAGCCTGCCTTCAGGGGGCCTTTGGACACTCTTCCTTCACGTAGAAGCAATCAACACTTGTTTATATCGCCACAAAAGATGATTGGATGGATGAAGGTTGCGGTGGTTGCCATGGCTGCCAAAATAGCTTTCAGGCAAAATAATCAATGGAAAGTCTCTGTCAAGAACAGGTCATCATCTCTGTCCTTTTTTATCTCGTCTTCCTTTGAATGGTGGAGTAGAAGAAAAGCTTTCGGGCAGAAGAATCAAAGGAAGAGTCTCTTGTCATTATCTCTGTTCTTGTTTATCTTCTCTTTCTTTGAGTGGTGGACTAGAAGAAGCATGCCTTGTTGAACCTGCAATCTTCTAGAAGAAGCATGAACACAGAGAAGACATTTGCTTCACATGGAATCAAGGAAAGGTAACATGTCACCATGCTTCACATCATGTTGACAAGTTCATTAAAGTCAAGCTCCATTGCTGTTGGTCAACTGGTGATTTTAATTACCTGCAAAAGTGTTTTTTCTGTGATTCTTAATCATAGTGTCTCAATTATTTGTCATCACCATTAGTTTTGTATACTGATGATCATATACTGTCCAAATATTTTTTTCTTGATTGATAATTTTATTAAAATCAATAAAAGTATTTCTGTGAGTCCATGAAGTCCACTGAATGAACACTAATACCAACAAATACATCATGGAGAGGATGAGACTGCTTTAAAGATGTTAAATTGATGTAGGCCCAACCCCTTGTTTATTGTTAGCACATGTGCAATCTACCAATCATTTATATGTATCTACTGAGCCCATGAAAGATGGAATGAGCTGCCACATGTGTATGACATAATTGAATTGCTAATTAATATCACAGCATGGAAAAGGTGGCTTTGTCCTAATAAGTTTCACTTGCTATCATGATCACCACAGAAACAAGATTTGATCTAAACAAAGATACCTGTCTCTACTCTGTGAGTTCTATGTTGGAAGTTGTATTTGGTTATCAAGCAATGAAAAGAGTTCTTGAGCATGTTATTTTTAAGATGCAGAGAAGAAAATTGTTGATACAACTTCAAAATAATGACTGAAAAGCTTCAATTAACTCATCTGATGATTGAAATATATAATCAGCAAGTTCGACAAGAGTATAAAAGTTTGACAAATATTTCACAAATAAAGACTAGGATGAAAAAAATTGGTGAATATTTTTACCCCAAACTCTCTATGAACAAAAGGAAGAAGAATGATGTCAAAAAGTGAAATATTTTCATCATATTCAAGCTCTGAAAGTGTGTAAGACAATCTTGTGTGTTAATACACTAAAATTGTACAAAGTTCCCACTCAACACAATTACACTTAAAAATGAGAATACAGTTTTCCACAATTAAAATGGTATCATTATGTTCTTCTTGCAACAAACATTAGTATTCAGCATCTCTAACAGAAATTTATAGCTTCCCTATATCATATCAGGTAATTTTGACAAATATTGGGTCTTCTTTGATTAAAAAATATGATCCATTTAATGGTTCCTCTGACTGGAGGGCGGGAAGTGAGGATCTGAAGATAATATCTCCCTGTAATCTTTGCGTACTGTCCATAAGATTTCTGCACACCTCCGCATGCTGGGCCGGCTCTTCTTGGTCGGAGCCAAGCACAACAAGGCAAGTTCAAGGATCTTTTCGACTACGAAATTTGTTGCTAGGCTTGGCTGAAGGTTTGGATCTAGAGTCTGTATCCCGCTCCCCTTCATGAATTTCTTCATAGCCTGTACATTTAACCGAGGCAAGTCAGATTGGTCAAGAACATAGCCATTCGGTTATTTTGCAAACACAAAAGAAGCTAGCAGTAGTTCAAGAAAGACGTATAACCTGATATGAAAGGCATAATATCAACATTCAAATTTTGTGAAAATGGCAAACCTTATCATTAAGGAACTAATTGGTGACTCCAAAGTCGGAAGGGTTTCTAAACTAACTTGCCATTGTTTTGACAATGTACTTGCAGGTATGAAAGAAACACCTTCAATAATTCTTTCCTGTTAGAAGTGACTTGTCCAGCATCAGAAAAAGATTATGTTAACCTAGTAATCTATGGTTGGATGTGAAACCTTTTCCAAGAGAGGGATTTCAACCTCAGGGCTAGAGCATTGTTGCTATCACGTTGGTTGAAATAATGTTGAGTTACATTTGAATCAACTGGTGCTTCACTATGAGCTGCCTTGAATATCGACCTCAAAATAACAATGGCAACATTTCACATTTGTTGATTACCAGAGAGAAGCACATGTAAGAGACCATCAGAGGCATACCCAATTTGCTGTAAGACGTTCGTTGAGTTCCCTCCTGGGTTCTATAGGGCGCCTGCCAGAGACTAATTCCACCAGCAATACCCCAAATGAGTAGACATCACTCTTCACTGTAAGTTGGTAGGTTCTTAAGTACTCTGGATCTAGGTAGCCTGCGGTCCCTTTTACTTGGGTCGAAACATGGGTGGCATCAGATTCCACCATAAAAAGTCGAGCAAACCCAAAATCGGCAACCTTAGCACGTAGATTATCTGTGAGAAGGATGTTCGAGGATTTAATATCCCTGTGAATTATAGGATTATCTGCATCACAAAAATTTCATGCATTATGTTAGCAACCCTTCAGACAAGAATACTTCCTAACTTTAACTGCTAAAGAACAATATTCATCTGAAAAGATTTGCTATTGGTATTCTAAGAGAAGAGTGATGTCTGCTATAAACATACCCCAAGCTCTCCAATTCACAATTTGGCTTATGATAGGAAAGAACAAAGGAGTTAAGAAAATCTAACACTGCAGTACCTACCTGAATACATATGAAGGTATGTGATAGCATGAGCCACATCGATTGCAATTTCCAGCCGCGTAGCAAGTTCCAAAATTTTTCCTCTCTGACCTGAATTTTACCAAAACAAACGTCAGCAGGGCACTGACTCCCAGAGGCAAAACAAGGTAGCATATCAGAAGTGGAAATGGATAGTATCTAACTATTACAGTGTCAAACAGGAAGATCAACAAGGAAATCCATGTAATCGATCATCATCAACACAATTAGAAAATGGGCATTAGGAACTTACAATCAAGATGTTCTCGAAGAGTTCCATTGGGAACATACTCGACAACAACAATTCTCTCATCTTGATGCTCCAAAAACCCATGCAATCTTACCAAATTCAGATGCTCAATGCATGCCAATGTCTGAATCTCATTCTGGAATTCTGCATTCATACGGCTGTTGTTGGCATTCTACAGAGTATCACACCCCAAGTTCAGTATCAGCCTAACCCTGGATAAACAAGATACAAGAAGAAACATCATATCCACTCCATATACCTTTTTGGCACGCTTAACTGCAACCACTGTGCCATCGGCAAGCTGCGCTTTGTACACAGTCCCAGACCCACCTTGTCCAATCATCAAAGAAGGGGAGAAGTTCTTTGTTGCCATCATGATCTCTGCGATGGTCAATCTCATGGCTCCTGGTTGATGTCTAGAGTGGCTGCTGCCATCGGTATGCATTCCCATGCTGCGCCGCCTGCTACCTTGTAAGCTCCCATGGGAGCTTCCTTGGGTGCTGAGAGATGGGGTGACTACAGAAATAAGAATCTGATGAGCTACTGGACATGAAATAAAAGGAGCTAATGTCTATTTGTCACATCAGTAACAATAAGCATCCAAATTCATAATCTCATAAGAATGCATTAGATGAACTACTGACTTTGAAACATTAAACATCTTGCTTGAATTAGCTTCTATTAATAAGTTCTTTTTCAAAGGATCATCTATTGGTGAATCAATAACAGGTGATCCAATATTTCCCAAAGTGATCAAATAAACTAATGGAATAAACTCAGAGATCAACAAATAAATAACATACCAAAAAACTGACACAAGATGTAACATGGCTTGACAACTTCCTATCTACATCCATAGAAAAAATTAAATTCTTCAATATATGAGATCAATCACACAATCCTTGAGTTATTCTCACTCAGGCGCAAATCTCGCCTCACATAAGCTCGAAGAACTTTTCTCTCAACTCTTTCTAGAAACCTAGCACCCAAAATGTCTTGCCTCTTCCTCTCACCAAGACTCAAGATATATTTAGGTGTAGTTATAGGAACAAATCCTAACCCTCGGTCTGTTTTTACTTGAATCTTTAATTAAATCCAAATCCACCAAGGAGTTTGAATTTAATTATGACTTCTTAAAGTTGGTTGAACCTCCCAAAATACTAACCAACCTTAGCAAAACATTTGCTTAAATTAGCTTCTATTAGTAAGTTCCGTTTCAAAGGACCTTCTATTGGTGAATCAATAACAAAAGCAAGCTGGTGATCCCATATTTCCCAAACTAATCAAAGTAATCAATGTTCAAAGTGACGTATACAAATAGGTTTCAAGTTTAAGAAGGAATTGACAGAAGAATGAAGATTTCTTTTGATCGAACATTATTCCTTCCACTTCTGAGACATGAATGATTTCAGAACACTATCGAATTAATTTGGAATCTGGCAATTTTAAGCTTCAAAACAAAACAAGAATAATTTTTGTGAAGAAAACCCCCTAAATCAAAACATAAACTTAAAATAAGAATCTTTTGCAGTAAAGGCTACACCTTTCCCCTAATTCTTTTTCCCTCCCAAGATCGGATCCCACGACGCACTGTTCTAAGAGAAGAAGCTTACCATAAGGCGCCTTGAAGTCCTCCGAGTCGTCCGTCGGAGAAGGCGATCTGGCCTCGGGCGAGCCGAAGCACGAGGAGATCGCCCTGGCAGCGATGCTGACGGGGTTGCGCCCTGACGACACCGAGGGCGTGGAGCTCCGGGAGGCGTCGCAGCTGTCGCGTCTCCTCCGCCAGCCGTCGAAAGGGCTGCGGCCGCCGAGCGGCGTAGCCGGGTTACCCATCCTCCGCTGCGGGGAAACCTTGGGCGGAAGCCTCCGAGGTGGGTTCGCATTCAGCGGCACCACGCGCTTAGTGAGTGCCGAGTGGGTGATAACGCTCGCCACACAAGTCAACGTCAACGCCCAGCGAGAAGACATGATACGACACACCTTACGAAACACGGCGTGGCTTGGAGAGGTCGCTGACCATTTGGGCCGGTCCACCGACTCTCAGCCGGTCCGAGTTAAGATTAATCTGCGAGAAATGAGGTTTACACCCACGTCACAGTGGGGCAGAAATCCACCGTTCGCAGGCCCATGTGCAGATCTTAAAGAGTCCAATCAAATTTTTGCACAAATGTCAAAGCACTCCTCCTGACCATCCTTGGGGCCCAGTCATGCCTGATTGCGTGTTGGGTTTGGGTGAAGCCAACCATCTCATTCCGCCCAAATATGGCTCAAGGGCTAAGCTAACCCGTCTGATTCCGACGTCAATTGCACTCCCGTTTGATCGTCAGCATCCCCGAAACCCCCCAAAACCCTGCGCTCGACCCCTTTCGAGCTCCACCGTGATGGGCTCGCCGTGTTCCCTTTGTCGCGCGCAGGGTCACGCCGCCCTCTTCTATGATCAAATCGGAACGTGGACTCCTTCGTCGAGCCCTCGCCGCAAGATTCCCACTACCCCTATCTCTCCCTTCCTTCGCCTCCTCCCTCTCGTCGGTCGATGGGCAAGCCTGCTACTCCAACGTCGACGTCGAAGGCGATGCTGCCGGCAAACTTCGCAATGCGAAATCCATCGATTCCTGCGCTGGTGACCCTCTCCCGGCCCTCTTCCCCGTTGTTGCTGTCGCTCTGCGAACTCTCAATTGGACTCTCGTCCAGGAAGTTAGATTCTCGGAGGCGGCGGCCTCGCACGGCTTCCCGCACGCATTGAAAGCTTTCGCGATGCTCATGGGGGTGTTCTCGTTGGGGGGAATGCAACGGGAGGTCAGGTGCTTGCTTGCGGGCGTTTTGGGCTTCTGTAGGGATGCGGACTGCATCTCGATCGGGTTGCTGCCTACACTGGTTGAGCTCTCTCGAGGTGCCCTGAACTTGTTACAGGTGTACGGAGCTGCTGTCCAGGTTCTGGCGGAGCACTTGCTGGTCGAAGATGCATTGGAGACCTATTATGAGGCCAGGAGAATGGGACTTCAAATTGGGGTTCCCTTATCTAATCTCTTGCTCAAGGTTCTGGTCAAAAGCAATAACATGGATAAGGCTAAGTGTTTGTTTAACAACATGAAGAGCTGCAGCCCTCTGCCTAATGTATACAGCTATACTATCATGGTGCATATGTATACTAGCAAGGACACCTTTGATTTATATGAAGCTGGTAAGATTCTCACTGAAATGGAGATGAGTGGAGTGAAGCCGAATGCAGTGACATATGATACGTACATTCGAGGACTCTGCAGAGCAGGGGATGTCAAGTCTGCATGGGAGTTTCTTCAGGACTTGCAGTCTAGAGGTCTGCCGTGCAACACCAACTGTTACAATGCTCTCATTCTTGGTTTCTGCAGGGAGGGTGAGTTGGAAAATGCTTTGCTGGTGTTTCAGGAACTGAAGCAACAGAGACTAACACCGGATGTACATAGCTATAGCATTCTCATTGATGGATTTTCCAAGAAAGGAGATGTTTTGAATGGCTACAATCTGCTTGATGAAATGCTCAGCAGTGGAATCATCCCAACGATGGTCAGTTATAGTTCACTGCTGCATGCATTGTGCATGAAAGGTGAGATGGGATGTGCAGTAAGTTTGTTCAATGAGTTGCATAGCCGAGGTTATGTGCATGACTTAGTTTCCTATGGTATCCTTATTGATGCTTATTGCAAGCATGGCGATTTGGATGCTGCTTCTAAGCTGTGGCAGGACATGGTCCAAAACAATTTTGTTCCAGATGCTTATAGCTACACAAGTATAATATTTGCCCACTGTATAAATGGATGCTTGAAGGAAGCATTGGATCATTTTGAACTCATGCTTAATAATGGTGTGATGCCTACTGTCGTCACCTGTACTCTGATAGTTGATGGTTTTTGCAAGCAGTATCGAACAGTAGAAGCTTTTGAATTCTTAAATGAAATGCATAAATGGGGTATTATTCCAAATATATTTATGTACTCGGTCATCCTTAATGGACTATGCAAGGAGGGAAAGTCAGTTTGCACATGGGGAATTTTGGGAGCAATGATAAAGAAAGGGATAGTTCCTGATGTGGTCGTCTATACCATCCTTATCAATGGTCTAGTGAAAATTGCAAAAGTGGAGGAGGCATTGAGGTTGTTTGCAGGAATGTCGAAGGTGGGAGTGATGCCCAACATCTTTACATACACTAGCATCATTGATGGGCTGTGTAAGAATGGTAGGCTGCCTGAGGCATTGATTTGTTTCGAGGAAATGATCCGGGAGGGGTTTGTACCTGATAGGATTGTGTATACATCCTTGATTGATGGTTACTGTACGTGCAAAGATATGCTGAAAGCTGTTGAATTGTTCAACAAAATGACCCAGAGTGGTTTAGTGCCTGATGCACATACATACACCTGCCTCATTGATGGATATAGCAAGTTGCTTCTAATGGACGTGGCAGTTTCTTTGTTAGATGAAATGATGAAACTGGATCTTTCTCCTACGGTAGTAACTTATACTGCTGTTATTACTGGCTATCGTAAATTGGGTGACTGGGATAGAGCTTACGAGGTATATGAGTTTATGTTGAAGCAAGGCATTTCTCCGGATGCACTCACATATTTATCATTAGGGGTTTCATGTTCTGGTGCTTGAGTAGCCACTGTACAGCTACATATCATGTAATATAGTGCGGCTCTCAAACTTGCCAATCCCAGCTACGTGGTGAGTAATGCATCATCCACATCCTATTAAATTGGTTCAATTTTTAGATTCTGCAAGTTGCTGGACTGAAGACAGCAAAGCCCCATAACCTAAAATTCTTTTTTTTTTTATCTTCTTCTGATCCCAAATTAGATATTTTCTTCTTGATAATGCTCATAGAAAATTTCATTTCAATGGCAAGTACGCCTTGCTAACTTATTGTGAAGTTCCATGACTAGGTTATTGTCTCAATGCAACTCTGCTTGCAATCATGTGCTCACTGTGGATATTGTTGGTTTTGTGATAGAAGCTCAAGTTATGCTGATGTGGCCGGATGGCTGGAGCAGTGTATCCTGAGGTGCAAAACAACTGCTGTCTGAAAATCTTTGGATGTTTTTGTTTGACTCCAAAATAACAGGTCGGTAATTGTTAGAATTACCATATTCATTGTGCGTACTTTGTGCGCAAGTATTTTCAGGTTTTCTAATTTGTTTATCATTTTATTTTGGAAATGTAAATGCACAGCAAATATCCATCATGGTGGCAGACATTGTATGTGCTAGAGATGACAGTACATGATGATGTGTTGAAGGAAGTGACTTCAAATTGCTTTTTAGGAGGAAGGTCACTAACAGTAATTTATTTGTATTCTTCTACATGGCTTTGCTTTAAGGTAACCCATGTTGATCGTTAATCCTTTTTACTTCTTTTATTATTGCAGCTTGACAAATCCAATGTATTTTGATAAAGGAGTGCATGCTGGTATGAATCCAGTTCACCATAGTTCAGCATGATTTTCCCTATTTACAACTGTGAGTGGTTTGTGATCTATATCTATTCTCCTTTCTGGTCTTTTACTCCATTGGAGAGTGTGAAATATTTGTATATCTTTTTGATGTAAGAACGAGAATGCTTGGTTTCTTTCTACTTGCTTTATTAGGTGTCTGATCACCTAGTTTAATTGTTTGTGTGTGTTTCTTTTTCGCTTTTATATTATTTCCAGTGAGAACCATCCCTATTTATGTTATCAATAAAAATAATATTTGTGAAATTATCTAATTCAAGTTTGGTTAGCGTATGAGTATATGAAGATGAGAGTTGAATTCATTATTGTAGTAATTCTAACAATTCACGAAATCTGTAGTATATGCATGTATAAACCAAAAACTTGAAACACCTTTTAGAGTAGTGCAAGAATGCTATCATAGTTGTCATTTGAGAATTGGGAGTTGGTAATGGGGACCATGAATGAAATGAACATACATCTCTGCCTTAGGACACAAATTAAGAGTATGTGATCTGACCTTTTTTTTTCTTCTCATTCTCATAAGTTGTCTTACGGCTTTATTGTTGTTGTTATTGACTCTCATATGCTAACTTGATATGTTAATATTTTCAGTTCATCCTGGGTTGCATCTAGTGCCTACAACATACTAGTAATTTGATTTTAATTTCATTATGTGATACATTGTCAAGATTTAACACCTTCAATCTAATGCCCTTTTTCATCGAGGGAAGAAATACACCACCAAGAAAGAACAGAGAAGAAAAGATTAAAAGAGGAGAAAAGAAAGAGAAGAGATAGAGGGTACATAATATTATTGTAACTTAAGTTATGATGCTTCTTTTGTTTATTTGTTTAAATAGAAAATAATTATATAATCTATAATACTATTCCCAATTAGGAATTTTGGATACAAATTAGGCCCTAAATTAAACTGTATTGACTTTCCTAAATTAAATACATTAATATCCTAATCTAAATAAATATTTTTTATGTTGACTAGTCAAGCTTCTGTACTATTTACGAAGATGTCCATGCTGTACTTGAGGTTGATCTGGCAAGACAAGGCCCCATATAGGTTGCCTAATATTTACCATGTAGTCTGATTGCAACTAAACAAGGATCTAGGGCCTCTTGACATCCGTGATTGGTGCTCTTGAGACTCGTCCATTTTGTGATGATGATAAGTTCATAACAAGTATTAGCTTGTGGATTCATGTACAGTAATGACCAACTATTGCCATGGCATATCTTTAACAGATTTATTATTGGGAAGTTATCATGGATTGTCTTGGATTTTAGATGTATATTGCTGACATAGTGTTGATTATATTTTGTTTTTTGGTATTATCAATTGCCGCTGTATGTGGTACATTTAACTCAGTAATGTGAACCCTTGGAATATTTTGCTGCACCTTCTGTAAGGTTTCCTAATTCTATCTTACAGTAGATTGTGGAAATGAAATGTAAAGGTGTTAAAATTCATATTATGATCTTAGTACAAAAAGGTGTTCTTTCTGCTAATGATATATATATTATTTTTTGGACAGGCTTACTTTCACAGATTGTCATGTGATAGAACGTCAAGACTCATGACGAAGTGGTTCTGATGATGATAATGTATACTGTTTTAGACTATAAACAGAAGCGATTATGCTCAAACAAGAGGAAGCAACAGGGACAAGATAATAGGGTCCTTTTTTTCCCTTACTGATGTCTTCTTTTCATTTAGATTATGACTTTTTAAGGGGTCAGTTGGATTGTGATGTTAACATAGAACAACAAGGTATCATTGAAGTATCATGTTTGTGTGTAAAATGTGCAGGTATTTTACTGATTCAATAATTGAGATCCATTCAGATGTAGCATACGAAACTTTCTTGATTCACTGATATTGGGTTTTCTTTTCATTTCCTTGGATCAATATGTCTGGGTCAATTGTTGCAATCTCCCCCAAATCTGATCCAGTTGTCCTGTACCCGCGCTTTACCCGACATATGCACCTGACTAGCGATTGGGTGCATTTTTGAAACAACATGTGGGTCCTGTTCTTCCTCCAATCGCAGGATAGGTGGCCGAGGGGGTACTTAGCGCAGGGCAACCAGATCCAGTCTTTCTCTCCACGTTATCTACTCGACTGACACACCTGCCTTGCAATTGGGAGCCTATCCCGGAACAACATGTGGGTCTACCTCTATCTCCAATTACAGGATAGGTAGGGGAGGGGGTAGGTAACGCAAGACAAACAGCGTATTACTTTGAACCATGTTGATCAGTTGCCTTCTGGTCCCAACAGTTTCTACCCCTCCGACGCTGGCGCGTCACCGAGTGGGTAGGAAAAGCGGGACCCACCTACATATAATTCACATGATGATGACATTTGTCAAACCCTTGCTGGGTGGGTCACGTTGTATGATAATTTTCTTGTGTATTTCTCCATTAATTAGCGGCACTCGTTCTCGTCCCTAAAAGAATACCCATCGGCTCACGCAACATCCCATTTTCCCCATTATGCCCTCTCATCGTCGCCCTTCTCTCCGGTCTCCTCCTATCTCCACCGCCTCCCTGCCCCTCGCCTTCGTCGAAGGGTAAACTCTCTCTCCCCGACGATCTTCGTCCGGGCTTTCTTCGCAATCTTTTCTTTAATCCATCTGTTGTGATTATGAACTGATTCTTGATGTCGGATCGACAAATAGTATCGCTATCCATCTCTTGATGCTTGATCCATCAAGAATACAGGAAGATCCGTCAAAAATGTCTTCCTCCCTTCAATTACTTCTTCCTTCTGTTTTCCTTTTGGATTTGGGTGCCATCTTATGTTTTCTTGATTCTGTTTGCTTTCTTGGTTCAAACCCTTCGGTAGTGTTTGCATTGTGTTGTTTGTTAGGGGAAAATTTTTCTTGCTGTGCCGATATCGGGTGTGCCTCCCTTTGTATCTCGGCAGTTATTAGGTTTCTTCCATGATTCATGATGTTTGGAGAATAGTTTTCGCTCAAGATATTCTGGTACTGGTTATTATAGGTCTGAGAAGTAATTTTACGGAACCCTGAGCAAGTTAAAAATTCTGTTCTTCTGGTGGATCTGTGGAAATTAACGACATCTATATTATATCCAGAAGTTATGTTGATTATTATGTTAGGAGTTTACAATACTGATAAGTTATTTTACCAGAAAATTTTTCACACATACAAGCCCAGTCCTATTGAATCAAAAGTACCAATTAATGACAGCGACAAATTAACAAAAGAAGGAACCAGTTAGCTTTATTACTGATAGGCTTATTTGGTTATTTGGTGGTATGCTGCACACTCCATATTCCATTCAGAGGCTATATTTCTGTTCAATAACAGAGTATGGAGAAGTGCCTTCTCATAAAATCTAAATACAAAATGTTCTGTAAAGTAATGAAATAGGTGAAAATGACATGCACTAAAAATGTTATTTTCTGAGAAGATTCATTTTACTTATTTGGGATATTTGTTATTTGTAAAATCATGGGGTTTAAACACAAAAGCTAATTATTTTTGGAGCATTATTTAGTTTGGTGTCCATGGTATTGTACTGGATTAATGTTTCATATTTGGTTGTTTGCTTGTGTGTTGTATGATTCAGGAATCTATTGGATATTCTAGATTATTCATCATCCTCAACAATTATAGTGTCTGTATTAGTTTAGTTTCACTTGATTTGAGAAATTTGAAATCCAAGCCTATAAGCATGAAGAAATGCTTTTTATTATTCTGGACATCTTAAGATTCATGGTGTAGGCGTATTAGGTGAATTTCCTAAATCTTATCTTATCTTAATGTTTCTTGCAATACACCCAATATTGGATTTGCAAGGACTCATCTGGTATCTTCTCCTTCTTTATGTGAGGAAAAGGAGGAAAAAGAGCGAGGAATACTTGGCTTTGTTCCTTAAGTTTTTTGGGTGGTTTAAAATTAAAAAGGAAAAACAGCAGAATTCAATTTTTAAGGAAATAAAATTGAAGTTTGGGGTGTTTACTGCTGTTTATGAAAGTTGGATTATTCTTAATCCCTTGTGCAGTGACACACCCCTAGCTGTTGGTAATTTCCTCCTACTCACTTTATGGCTGACAAGTAGTGGGCCACCGATGTGGGTTTATCTACTGGTGGGTGGCCAAGAGGCAGGGATTCGAGGTTGGTGATGGTTTATTTCTTTAATTTAATGAAAAGACAAGTTTGAACTATGGAGAAGGATACAAGATTTGGACCTCAGGTTAGTTGCTCTATAAGATGCACAGGAATTTCATAAACCTGGGACAGTGCTAACGTTTCTTGTTATATATACCAAAATCCTAAAAGTTCATGAAAGTTACATGATATAGTTTAAGGCAGCTCTTGGATCATTAACATTTTATTGGAACATTAAACTTTTATCAGAACATTTACACCACTTTTTAAATAAATAAAAATAATAGACCTCTTTATAGACACATTATTAGGCATGTATAGGAATGTTGAGGATTTGAGATGTTTGTTAAAGATAAATTAGAATGCTGAATTTATTAGATCTGCAATAAGTTGGAAATATCATTCCATTAATAGCCTGATTATCAGAGCAGATCTGTTCTTTTTCTTTGCCAATCTTCATCATGCTTTTGACTGGTTGCACCTTCCATTTCATTGGCACTGTCTCACTTACATGAGAGCTAAAGGCCCACAAATTAAGCATTTGCAAACAGTGCTTTCTGAAATAAAATTAGGAAATTCACCTCACAGGGTTCAGTCTGTAGAAGTGCCACTATCTTGAGTCATCTGGTAACTAATATGGAGTGCCAAAAAGGGCAGCACTATGAAGATTTACTCAGGTCCAAAGAATCAAACAGTTCAATTTGGATCTAATTATAGCCTTTGAAAGTTCTTAATCAGATTTTCTTTTTGGTTCTATGGAATTCTAATACAGTAAAATATTCTAAAGATGATTAAGGGCTAAATGCAGTTGATTGAGTTTCTTAATTATCCAGTTGAACTAGTACTCATGCATAAACTCGGAATCAGTCAGTCAATGAGAGATAAAACTTTAATGTTTGGCTGGACATTTGTCATCTATTTCAAAGAGATGCCTTGTTTAGCAAAGGACTTACCATACCTTGGAGGAATATCATGTGTTAGGTCATTTGCTGAAGTACTTTGACCTTTGAGTAGGTGTATGCATGACATTCAATCCAATCCTCCTGCAGAATTTTGCCATCAGTACCCCTGAATGGTGTTGATTGTATATATCTATTGCTTGATTCATGTTTGTTATGCGATCACAATGGTTCCACAAACCATTCCTGCATATCATCCTGATTATAATCATGTTGCCTAAGATTCTTGCCTGTTAGTTATATTGATTTTGTTAAAGTACTTCGTCTTTTTATGTGAATGTTAAATCAACACTGTTGGTTTGACACATCTTGTTCTGTATGGAATATCTGACATGTTTTTATTTACTGACCTCTTGAGGTTCAAATTGGTGATGACTTCTATTGAGCTAAGAATGTTAAGTTGTGTTTTTTCTTTTATTTTTCAGAGAGACATTGGGTTCAGCTGGGAATTTGCTAGAAGTAATTTCTAAAACCAGCTACAGGTGATATTAGAAGGCTTTTATTGGTTGGTAAGGCTTCTTGTTTGTTCTTCTCTGTGTACTAAACTAGCAGATTTTAGATAATACTTAGGTATAATCCTCACGTACCTTCTGCATTTGTGGACATGATATACTGTAGAAAATTTGAACTTTTGGATTCATGAAAGATGATTGATTTTATTATGAATTATAGATGCTCGACATATAGTTGGACCATATCGATGACACGATATGGTCCAACTAGATGAATCCATTTTAGTAATTATAGGGCATCACTGCATTCACTTTCTCTTAGAAACATCCAAATTAATCATGTGCTAATTCCTTTATATAAAAAAATTGATAAGAATACTTTTAAATTGTAAAGCCTATTTAAGTTTTGTTCTATATAAATACAGCTAATCTTGTAGTTGTATCCCCAGTCTGTTAGTATTTTTTATTATAACGAGCATCCATGCTTATGTTTTACGTCCTTGCATACAAACAGTAAAAGAAAAACGGGGTTTCCTTTTAGATATTCAACTAGTGGACAAGTGAAGATGGAAGAGAGATGGACATCAGTGAATGATCTTGTTACATTGATTTATTAAATCATGGAGAGAGAGAGAGAGAGAGAGAGAGAGAGAGAAAGAGGGGACGGAAGATGGAAGAGAGATGACAGCAGTGAAGAGAGGAAAGAAGAAGAGGGAGGGGAGGGCAACAATGATGACTATTGTTGGTTTAGGATAGAGGAAAAAGAAAAAAGAGAAGAGAATAGTAGTGAAAAGAGAAGACAATAATGTTGGAGCATCTGCAAATAGAGGGAGAGAGAAGAGGCAGAAAAGAGGGAACAGTAATGAAAAAGGAGAGAGAATGGAGAGATTAGGAGAGGAGCATGGATGTTTGTTGTGCCCGAGGAGGAGATTGGAGCTGGGGGAGTGATCGAGTTTGGACCTGGTCAGAGGCTTGGGTTGCACAGGCCAACCTAGGCAAGGCATCCGATGTCTCGACCCAGGCTTTTCTAGGTGATGCATAGTTGAAGCCTGAAAACACCTCGTCTCTGACTCATCAAGGGATTTGGGCCTTCCCTTGCCTTGCCTTAGCATATAGGCGAGAGATCTAGTATGCCTTAACCTCATTGCACAAGTGCAGTTCAATTTGGTATTCACAATCCCCAATAATCTACCAATCCTTCAAATCATTAGATAATCAAGTGCATGTCAAGGAAACCTTCAACTGATGGCAAGAAACTTGTTGATAATGCTTCCCAGTTCTTTATATTAGTCATGAATACATGGAATATACTGAAGTTTTTCTAACCGCCCAAGAGCATTATAAGAATAGAATGGATCTCTTCTTTGACTCAAATCCCCTACGAAATTTCTTCTTCAATACTTTCAAATTTCAACATGGTAAACCCTCCTTGTAATGGGACCATCAGTTTATAAACTATTCTGAAATAAACTAGGCATGTAGACCTTGTTCCCCAATCCAAGTTCATAATAAAAAAATTGCCAGTTTTTTATGATATTTTTTCTGGAGCTTTCTTGTTGCAAAATTTACCTAGGAATGCATGAATTGGCCTGACAAAGTACTTAGGTTTTATCAAAGTCTTATGTAGGAAAGTCTACTTCTGATCATTATTGTTATATTTGGAAATTTTTTACCTTCTTGCTTTTGTTATTGACTAGTGAGACATGGGAGAAACCTCTTAGGTGACAGAATTAGAGAACATGATTTTGGAAAGGTTAAAAAGGGTAGGTGTAGTAAACTGGTGGTATTTGTTTGAGAAAAAAATCCTTTGGTCGATAGCTTGGACAAGGTGAGGGATTTGGGAACTCCTCGCATGACAAAGACTGCAAGCCTCATTTACTCTAGAAATAAAGCACTATCTTTATTTGCAGCATTTCTGTCATGCCTATCTCCAAAAGCTAGTTGGTAAAACAGCATTGTCAAATGCACATCGGAGGGATCTGTGACTTAATTCCATCACCTATGATTTATATGATGCAGGTGCTGAACTTGAGGGCTTATTTTCTGTGGAAGAAATGGACCTAGATATGATACAAGATGCATTTGACCGTGTTGCTAAGAAGCAGAAGCTCTCTTCTTCTAAAATTCAAGAACTCATCGACCAAGTTAGACGAGAGATCGAGCAGGCAACAGCAAAGTTGCAGATGACTGAAAATGCTACCGGCTGTTCTGACCCGAAATCCATACTGGTTGATCTGAAGACCAAGCTTAATGAGATTGCCCCTATGAAACAACTGGAAAGTCTTCAGAAGGAACTGAATGTTGGGCTTGGCAAATATGTCAAAATCATTGAGAAGTGTTTCAATCCAGATATATCAAAAGCATATCGAAATGTAGACTTTGATGTCCATATAGTGAATCAGATTATTGCAAGCCACTTCTATCGCCAGGGCCTGTTCGATCTTGGTGACTGCTTTATAAGTGAGGCAAATGAACCAGAAGCTGCAGCCCTGAAATCTCCTTTCATGGAAATGTACAGTATACTCGAGGCTATGAGGTGTAGGAATCTTGAACCTGCTCTTAGTTGGGCTTCCAATCAGAGTGAACGGCTGTTGCAGAGTGGTTCAGATCTTGAACTGAAGCTTCACCAACTGCAATTTGTGGAGATTCTACAGAATGGCAGTAGAAGTGAGGCTCTCAATTATGCCAGGACGTACTTGGCTCCATTTGCTTCTGTGCACAAGGTCGAGATCCAAAAGCTAATTGCCTGTCTATTATGGGCTGGTAGGCTCCAGGAGTCCCCTTATGCTGATTTCATGTACCCAAGTCACTGGGAGAGGTTGGCTGAGGAGTTCATGCAGCAGTTCTGCAGCTTGCTGGGTCAATCTTTTCAGAGCCCACTTAGTGTGGCGATAGCTGCGGGTGTCCAAGGACTGCCGACGCTGTTGAAGCTAGAGAGCGTGATGGCTGCTAAGAAACAGGAGTGGCAGGCGATGAAGCAGCTCCCAGTTCCTGTGGACCTAGGGAGGGAGTTTCAGTTTCACTCGATCTTTGTTTGCCCCGTGCTCAGGGAGCAAGGAAGCGATGAGAACCCTCCAATGCTCATGCCTTGTGGGCATGTGCTCTCCAAGCAATCAATAGCAAAGCTCTCGAAAAGCAGTACACGGGCTTTTAAGTGTCCTTATTGTCCGCTGGAGGCAAGTGTGGCTCAATGTAAGCTACTTCACTTCTAGCTGTTGGTTAGGCTTATCATCGTGGCTGTGTGGCAGCTTGGGTACTCCATCAAGCAGGTAGTCTGCTGTGAGATGTATCTGAGATACTGTAGCCATGAATATGGCTGTGACTTTCCATATCGTTGGTTCTCACTATCTCCTGATATTTCATTGAGATGTTCAGTAGTTCATTCGAACCTGAGATATTATCACTTTCATTGTTATGGATGTACATAAGCAAAACTTCATGTTTATTGGTTTCTTTGTCTCCCTCTGTGATTTACACGTCTAAGTTGCTCGGTTTGCTTGATTGATATGGCAAAATAAATTGGCGAGACTTTATTATCATCTTCCTCTAATTTTAATGCTGAGATCTCGATGTCGATAACCATCGTGGACGCTGACATCGCAGGCTTACATTCGAGACTTGGCGCTGACAAGGTCGCGAAGGTTAACCGACCACGTCTGGGGACCACGATGCCCGAGATTGAAAGTCTGAGGCCCAAATCATTGCCCAAGAATCAGCAACAACGATCAACAGCACCACAGCCGGCCGGTAGTTGTGGGGACAGAATGACCTCCGGAAACTCTACGCAGAATCCCATGAACCCATTGGTTTTTTCAGGCTCCGAGGCGCCCACGCCAGTTCAGTGGTCCTCCTACCCGATGGCAGGCATCAGAGGAGACGACGGTGAGCTAAGCTCGTTAGTGCCGATTCTTATGATGGCTAGGGTTCTAATGCCGCTTGTCCACAGGCATTCGGAGATCACATCGATTTTGCATGTCATGAGCATTTAATTCGGGATTAATTATAGATTTTTTTATATAATTAAACCCTATTAGTATTATGATTTTTATACTTACAAATTTTATATTGATAGGCACCGATACGAAGATGATAGACAAAGAAATAATTTTAATATTCTTTTCGTTTTCAATTATTTTATCGATAAAAATATTATTTTAAATTATTTTTTTGTTCATCATTTTCATGTTGATCCAGCATATAGTATTTATTATGTGTTATATTTTTCGTCAATACAAACGATGATGTTAAAATAAATTAGATTATTTATTTTATTTTTAGGGATCTTTATATAATTTTTTAAAATATAAATATCACGATGCATCGTCTAAATATAAGAGATAATATATAATTAGTACTTTAATTTACTATAACAAGAAACAAGTTTTTGGGAAGTCCCATATTTTTGGGTTTTCTTAAATTGCTAAAGAGCCGATGGTCATCGTTCTTTGTTGCAGCCATGTCTTCACCGGAGATTTCTTATTTTGCTTACATTATTTTCGTCCCATTCCGTCATTTACATCTCGCGTCTATATATATAATAGCTCAACTTTTCCTTCCTTCTTACTTGACCGTGTAAGTAGTAACATCCTCACATGTGATTGCATTCCAACAAGTCTTCCCTTTTTGTTGCATAGATCTACTCCCATCATTCTTGATCGATTCCTCGATAATGATGACAACCTTTATTTCTTTAGTAATTATTTGTTAGATTTACGCATCTGTCCTCGTAGAGTTGTTAAATGGCGTATTTGCTAACATTTATTTTAATAGATAATTTATATAAAAAATCTCTAGTAATGAATTTTATCTAATAATGTCAACATATTTAGGTTTTATGGAGCGATGTCTTATTGTTTAAAAATCTCAATAATATCCCCTAGAATCATATTGTTTCAAGTTCGATGGATTCATAGTTCAATTTAGTTGAAGTTAGATTGATTCCAGTTGGATCCTTTCATATCAAGTTGAGTCGAGTGATATCTTATTGTTAAAAAATCTCAATAATATCCGTTAGAATCATGTTGTTTCAAGTTATTAAGTTGAGTCGAGTTGAACCCTTAAAAATATTTAATTATTATAATAAATAATAAATTTTATTTTTTATCTCATCTTCTTTGATATTTAGTTCATCCCATTTTATTATATATTTTTATTAAATTATATTCTCTTTGATGATGTAGAGAAGAAGGAAGAAAAAAAAAGAAAGAAAGAAAGGGAAGAAAAGATGTTGTAAATAAGAAGTGAAAAGATTTTATTAAAATTAAATTATAAAATAAAGACATATGTCTATTTATAAAAAGATAATTTAAAAATATTTAAAGTTCTTAATAAGGTATTATAAACAAAAAAAAATAGTAATCTTCCTAAATCAATTGAATAGTTAATGTTCAGTTGAATTGATCTAATTTAATTCATCTCAAATGAATCAATTTATTTTTTATATTATATTAATACATAAGTAAATAAATAATTAAAATTTGGTTGAATCAGTCTCATCTAATTCGTCTTACAACTCAAACATAGTGATTATCATCTTTTTATAATTTAATTAAGGATATTTTGATCAAAGACAAAAAATCATCGGTAAAATCAAAATATCTTATTTTAATTATAATCTATAGGGGTAGATGTGTAAATCTATAACTTTTAGAGGGTCACAGCTGGGCTTAGTTGAATTGTCGGTGGGTGGTCTCACGAGACAGCAGCAGCGGCAGCTTCAAAGGCCAACGCCTGCGTACATACGCAGATCCAGATCTGTAGTGATCAGATCAGGCTTCGGAGGAGACGATGCTGGGCGCAGGCCGGCGATTCCAGCTCCGGCCGGATCACCCCATCCGCAACGGCGGCTTCGCACTCTTCGTCGCGGCCGTCCTCGTCTTCACCATCATCGCCGCCACCTACCAGCCCGATGACCCCCTCCTCCACGCCTCCTCCTCTTCCTCCTCCTCCAAGCTCACGTCCTTCCTCGTCTCCACCTCCAATGCCACCTTCCTAGCGGACGTCTCCGTCCTCCGCACCGGCGAGGACTTCCAGAACTCCTCCTCCCCGTCCTCCGCCGCCGATAACCGCGTCGCCGAGATCGCCCCCTTCATCCAACTCTCTGACATCGACAACTCCACCACCTCCGCCGCCGCCGCTATTGCCGAGGTGTGCGACCCCGGCGCCCCCGTCGACTGCGCCGACCGAGAGCTCTTCCACCTGCTGATGCGCGCTGCTATCGAATCCTTTCCCGACATCCACTTCTACCGCTTCGGCAAGCCGGCCTCCGTCCCCGGCGCTGCGGGCGCCTGCGACATGGCTTGGCGCTTCCGCCCCCGAGACGCCACGCGCCCCACCTTCTACAAGGACTACCGCCGCTTCCACCTTGCCAGATCGGAAAACTGCACCCTCTTCGTCTCCAAGATCGATGACTACCACTCCGGCGTCAACGCCCGCAAGCGCCGCCGCTCCAAGCACGGGGCTGGAGGCGGCGGCGGTGGGGAAGTCGTCTTCGAGCCGAAGAAGAATGCCCCGGCGGCCGAGGAACACAAGGCCGATGAGAAGCTGGAGGCTGTGCCCGTCGTCGGAGAGGCCGTGAACGACACCCTCCCGGTCATCGAGTCGGAGTCCACCTTCAGCGCCGGCAAGTACCTCATCTACGACGGTGGCGGCGACCGATGCAAGAGCATGAACCACTACCTTTGGAGCTTCCTCTGTGCGCTCGGAGAAGCTCAGTACTTGAATCGAACACTTGTCATGGATCTGACCATTTGCCTCTCCTCGATCTACACCGGGACGGGCCAGGACGCGGAAGGGAAGGACTTCAGGTTCTACTTCGATTTCGAGCACCTGAAGGATTCGGCATCGGTCATCGACCAGCGCCAGTTCTGGACGGACTGGGGGAAGTGGGAGAAGAAGGACAAGCTCAGCCTGCACTTCGTCAACGACTTCAAGCTCACGCCCATGAAGCTCGCCGGCGTCAAGGACACCCTGATCATGAGGAAGTTCGGCGACGTGGAGCCCGACAACTACTGGTACAGGGTCTGCGAGGGGGAGACCGAGTCCGTGATCCAGCGCCCCTGGCACCTCCTCTGGAAGTCCCGGCGGCTGATGGAGATCGTCTCCGCCGTATCCTCGCAACTCAGCTGGGACTTCGACTCCGTCCACATCGTGCGAGGAGACAAGGCGAGGAACCCCGAGCTGTGGCCCAACCTCGCGAGGGACACCTCACCGGATGCGCTCCTCGCGACGCTCGGCGACAAGATCGACAACGGCAGGCGGCTGTACATCGCCACCAATGTGCCCGACACCACATTCTTTGATCCCTTGAAGGACAAGTATATGACGTATTTCCTCAATGACTTCAGAGACTTGTGGAATGAGACGAGCGAGTGGTATACGGAGACCAAGGAGCTCAATGGAGGGATCCCCGTGGAATTCGATGGCTATATGAGGGTGGAGGTCGACACCGAAGTGTTCTTGAGGGGGAAGAAGCAGCTTGAGACCTTCAATGATCTAACCAGTGACTGCAAGGATGGTGTCAATACCTGCCCTGCTTCTTCTTGATGCTATGCTACATCAGTAAGAACATTTTGAACCTCAATGTTGTCTTCTTCCCTGATTGTTATGAGATTACTGATCTAGAACTCATTAATGTTTCTACTTGTCAGTATCATCATAGGGAGGCCATTAGATCTATATCATGGAGCTTCAATCTCTCATCTTCACCTTGGCATTTCGACAAGTGAGTCAAGTTTGCAGGATCCTCAATCTTTAGAAGAACCTCCGGGTTGTTTCCTTCTCTGCCTGGTTATGATTTCTTTGAGCTATTTGATACTGTTGTTGTAGTCTTATCAAGAGCTAGTCAGCTATTAGTGTCATGTTCATCCAAAAGACTCATCTGACTTTTGACTTTTTGTTGTGCTATAATTCAGATGATATTGCCAGAGGATGCTCTTAAGTTTGACTAATTGTCAAGTTGGTAGTGTTTCTTTTAGAAGTAAATAATTCCAAATAATAATATTTCACTGTCTTAAGAGCATTAGTTGAATGTTTTATTAATTTTATAGCATCGATAAACCATAAAAGGTTTGCTAATTTATTAATCGACTAACTTATTGTTTAGTCAAGTGTTACATGAATTAATATTTAAAACAAACTATTAGTTGATTCCACAAGACTAATTTACAATTTTATTATCTACTTAGCAATTCATTCTCTATTTTATGGATCCCACAAATGTTTTTATTACTAGCGAACAAATAAGAATATGCAACAACCAATATTCTCGCATGTATACATCAAAGTATTTCTAAAACAGTATATTTTTCAAAAAAATAATTTTTTATTATTATTATTTTTATCGATAATCTTAATGGTTTTAAATCATCAAAGTAAAATTTTATATTCATTATATATCTTTTACGAAAAATAGAAATAGATTCCGATAAATATTAAATACATCTATCATGTAATGTCTAAACGAGAAAAAAATAAAATAAAATAGTAAATCAAGGAACCAAATGTCTTTTGATTGTTGCTTCTTTTATCTTATTTTAAATAATGGAAAACATATCTCATATTGAAATCAAGAGGTCCGATCGAATCATATCAAGGATGACCTGATCGACCCTGTTATACAATGATTTGGACTCAAATTAGTTCGGGTTAGTCGCATTAATATCCTGAACTCGAATTCGACCCGCCAATCAATACCTGAGTCACGTCCTCGCCCGGTTCAATGTCGGGCGAGGAATTGCCGCACCACGAGAAACTTGCCCTAGCTTCGGATGCCTATTTAAGATGTCACCGAGGGCGAAGCGCTGCTGTGCCGAAGTCGTCACGTCCCTCGATCGTGTAAAGAGGGGTGTGCGGGCGAAGGAAGAGCGAACGAGCGAGGTCGATGGCTGTTCCCGGGAGGCGCAACGGTGTGATGGATGAGGAGGATGACGAGGACGATGTCCTCTTCGACGACGGCGACGCCTTGGCCGACCTCGACCTTGACTCCGACGTCCCCCCTCACCTCCGCGCCCTCGTCGAGGCCGCCGAGAGCGGAAACGTCCACGCCCTCCGCTCAGCCCTCGGTATGAACCCCATCTCTTTTCTCTCTCAAGAATCCTAAGCCACGTACTTGTGTTCTATCGGGTTTCGTCCTCTTTGTTTACACTTACTACGACTTACAATATGTAAAGAATCTGTTTGAGTCGATTAAGAAGAATGCTTAGGGCTTCCCTATATATCCTTCATTGGAAGTTATGATTTCTCAACTTGGAGATGTACAACTGTGAGATGATATGTATGTCCACTAAAATTAAGTATTAGAAGTTGATATTTTTAGGGGGGGCAACCAAACATCAACAATTTCATAGGCAGTAGAAAATGCTACCATATTTATGAATGCTATTTGAAAATACTTTTGGGGGGAATCTCATATTGGTAGCTTAGTGTTAGTGTCTCTTATGCCGTGGCTGGGGAGTCAGCACGGCAAGGCTCGATTTCAGATACGCAAGGTCGTTCGGTCCAGCACTCGGGTAGCAGAGGTGGGCGTTGGTCTTCTCAAGTCCGGCGCCTCATCGTGTGCTTGTCGAATCCCTGCATGTAGGTTGGGATCGGGAGGTTTCCGGACCTGACACTTCCAAAGATTAAGTTAGCTTTTATCTCCCAGTCTTCCCCCCTTGGCGCTGACCAGGGGGTGAGTTTTTATACCTGTGTGCGGAGCCGATCGTACTCGGTCCATTAATGTCTGTCGACAGTTGGGGCGGCTGACTCGTACTTCCCACGTGGGCGTCGACCGACCCGCATGGATCGGGGCCGAGCGGAGCTGCCTCGGGCTTTCCGGGACAGCCACATACCTTGCGCCATCGTCCCGGGCTTTTTGGGATGGCATCATACCATGCGTCGCTTTGTACGGTCTTGCAGGGATCCGAATCCGGCCTGTTGTGCTGATGCGGTCTGCCACCTAGGCTCTGCAGGCCGCCCAGTGATGATGTGGCTGTGGGTCGCTGCCTAGGGGTGTGCGTCGCCGGTATATGCCCTGTCACTTGGGTTTCAAAATTTACGTTTACATACTCATATTCTTCTACAATGGATGGACATGTATTAGCTGATGAAGTTTGTATAAACTAGCTTATTTACTGATATAAAACATTCTTTGTTTGTATTGCAGAAAAGGCACTCTGGCAGCATATTAAGGAATAGATCTGCTAGTGTTTTGTTTCTTGGTTCTCAAGCTCACCATTTCAGAGAACTATTCCGTGAAATACATAAAATTATTTCCATGGTTTAATGAGTTGGCATCATCGATGCAATCTATCTGCAGTTTGGCGGTCGGAATAGGGATTTAACTGGGAGGAAATAAGGGGGTTGGTTGATGGGATTAGGTGGGAGGTATTTGCTTGTAATAATTAAGCTGTCTTCCACTTCAATGGATGGTGCTGTTGGGGCATCCGGCAACATGTCATCTTTGTGTTTTGGCTAGTTAATAAGGGCGATTTTCTTTCTAGCATGCATAACTAGTGTGAAATTTTACTTGTTATTTTACTTGTAATGATTGAAGGGATTTTTTGTAGCAAGGTTTGCAATACCGAATGATACCGCCTGTATCGGGCGGTATGTACCGGTTCGTCAGTAGACCGATACACGAACTGTCTACTACCGAGTGGTACCATCGATTATCGTCGATGATGACCGAGGGGGAAGAAAGAGGGAGTCCGAGGGAGAAGAAAGAGGGAGAAGGTGAAAGAAGAGGCAGAAGGGGGAGAAAGAAATAGGAAACAAAAAAAAAACAAAAAGGAGAACATGAGATCGGCGCCGCTCTCGTCATTTGCAGTGACTTCTCACCCGCGTGCGAGGAGAAGAGTATCGGTGTCGTGGGGTGAAGAGAGCTGACGCCTCAACGAATTTTTGTTTTTCCTACGACGTCGCCTCGGCAATGTCGCCCGAGAAGAGATGTGATGTTGCCCAAGGCAACGTCACAATTTTTTTTTTTGCAATGTCGCCTCAACGACGTCGCAAACTTTTCTTTTTTTACTGCAATGTCACAAATTTTTTTTTTTCTACGACGTCGCATCGCGTGGGGAGAAGAGAGGTACGTCGCAAACTTATCTTTTTTTACTGCAATGTCACAAAAAAAAAAAAAAATTTCTACGTCGTCACACCGTGTGGGGAGAAGAGAGGTATACTGAGCGGTTTACCTCTTATATATATATATATATATATATATATATATATATTGAGCGGTATACCGAAATATATCGCTTGGTATACAATACCATATCGTACCGAGCAAATATTAAAATTCTGGTACGATACAAAATTTCAATCCTTGTTCTATAGTGATTTCAATTGCCATGTTAATGTTCGTTTCGTGGGATTTGTTCAATCTTCTATCTACTAGTTCAAATATCTTTTAGACAAACACAATATGATTATTGATCTTCTTTACCGTGATAAAATTTTAATTATTTTGAGTAGATTTGTCAAATATTGTCGTGTGCCTTCTATATTACCTATGATTATTTATGACCTTTAGGTAGTAGGCTTCTTGCCAGTTCTATAGTTGTCAAAGAGACTGGGTGGCCCTAGGCAATATACCTATCCTGAAATGCATGTGATAACCTAGATGAAATTTCGACAAGGAAGGTTAGGCTGTCATTATTTATGTAGCTAGTACATAAAAAGTCATAAGAATTGTGTTGTTTTTTATGGTTTATATTCTGATTTTCCTTGACTCTTATAAGATACAATTGATATATACCTTTGTTACAATTGATATATACCTTTGTTATACGAAATTGTTATATCTTGCAAAAATGATTTAACTAAATAAATATTAATGCAAGTGTAGTATTGTCATTATTATCTCAATTAATATGATCGTAATCACAACACATTTGGTATTGAACTCTTGAATATTTATCTGTACTCAATCTTTCAAAGTTTCTCAGATGATGTGAATTGCTATTTGCTTTCTTTACTGTTTTTACACTTACAAATTTTTCTGACCTTTGAGTTTAAGACAGCTGGTTATCACTTGTTTGGACTCATCCTTTTCTATATTTCCTCTTCTTTTAATATATGTAGTATTCTTGCTTATGTTGAAATACAGATAATCATACTGGCAGCATTGATGAACCAGTGGAAGATGGTGATACTGTCCTCCACTTGTCTTGTCTTTATGGCTATTTTCCATGTGTTCAGGTTGGCTATCTAACATCTTATTGTCTTATCCCACTCTTACTGCTTAAATAGGAACAACATGACATGCTCTTTTCTTAGCTACTACTGGAGCGAGGAGCTAGCTTGGAGTCCAAGGATGAAGAAGGGGCCATTCCTCTTCATGATGCTTGTGCTGGTGGTAGGTGTCAACTGTTCCTAGTGTTTGTTCCTGTTTCAGCTACTCAAAAATACAGTTTCACCTTTGGTGCCTTGTGATCCAACCTCATGTGTCCATCAAAGGAAGAAATACTAAAACCTACCAATCAAATGCATATTTTTAGTCTTTTGCCTTTACATGGATGATATATGCAGGGTTCACTGAAATTGTTCAATGCATGCTGAACTCTGCGGGTAACCCAGATTTTGTGATGCAACTGCTAAGTGCTACTGATATTGAAGGCGACACTGTAAATTTTCCTCAACCAAAACTCAGATTTTTATCAATTTATTTTTTTAATATATGCCAACCTGGTAGCTGCATTATAATTCTGTATACAGCCTCTGCATCATGCTGCTAGAGGAGAACATCTCGATGTTGTAAAGTTGTTGCTTGCTGCTGGGGCCTCTCCTAAGAAGACAAACATTTATGGGAAGGTACTGTAGTAGCTGCGACATGTCACTTGCATATTTTTTATGAGCATCACGTATCTGTAGCTTACTAACTGATTATCACTGTAGATCCCAGCAGAACTTGCAGATCAAGAGACAGAGGTCCGGAGCATTTTAATTGCAGCAGCAGCTTCTGCAGATGAGGTGTCATGCCAGTAAGTTTAGGGGATCCTGAGGCCAGCTCTGGTGATCCCCTTCTATGATGAGAAAGTAACACTGATAGCAATGAATTGAGGTTCTTTATCAAGGGTTTGTAGGATTGCCCAAGGAAGAAGCATCAACTGGTTTCCCTTATATGCTTAGGATTTCGGTATAATACTGCTTTTAATTAAGCACTTCTATAGTCTGCTAATTTGCAATTTTTATCTGTTGAATCGAAGGTAGACATGTTGGGATAATAGGACTTCATTTACTATGTCATAGTACAAATATTCTTGCTCAAAGTTCTTGTTTATACATGATTTGAATTTTTGATCAACACAATTATTATATGAGTGAAGAAAAATTGTCTTCAACCTGTCAAATTTGTTAGAGAAATTTGTCCTATGGAGTAGGGTGGAGCCTGTTATAAAGCGTCCTCTCCTTGGTCACTAGGTTCTCATCAAGCATGAAATTATGCTGGTGCTGGTTCCATATTGGCTCCATTATTTTGGCATTTAAAACATGCTTATTTGCAGCTTTGCAATTAGTTCATTTTGCTTGTATCATGCCTCTCTCTCCCAGGGTTTAATCTTGCTGTTGCGAGAAATTGAATTGGTAAGCCCAGTGACACAGTGAGCCGAGTGACCAGAAATCTTTAGGTAACATGACTTGTGCTTTCTGATTGTTTGTGAAGCTGCAAATAGCTGAACCTTTTCTTTTACATAAAGGCTGTAGCCATATTTGAGACAGTATACCTTATTCAGATAATATTTCATTTCCTATAATTAACTATACGTTTCTTTTTTTTTTTATAATTATTCTTGAGATCAATTTTTTGCAACAAAATTTCAGTCATTATTTGCATGTTGTCATGAGAACTTTGCAGTTGCTAATTTTACAGACTTGCCTTTGCAAGGAAAGTCATGTAAGGGATCCTTAAAAACTGTCCATTCCACTTTCCTTTTTATTTGTAAATAAGTATCTTTACTAAATAAAAATAGGTATAAAAAATTGGTTGGACCAAACTAGATGAACAGTTGTGACTAAGACAGGAAGTAAGATCGATAGTTCTGTGGAATTTGCATCCAGATTTTGCCCCTTTTTCTCCTTTAAAGATTTTTCTCTCAAAACAAGATATGCATTTTCTACATTTTGTGAAAGTTTGAATTAGGTAATTGTGGAATTCCCATTAACAAGTTAAAATTATCAAGTAGTTGGGAGAAAACGATTAGGATGTGAAAGAATAAAAAAAATCAGGAAACATGAACCTCTGTCATGTTAAAGGGACAAAGGTATCTATATTAGTTTCATCTTCATCTCTATACTTATCCTAGTCATATCATAATCAGCTTAGGTGGTCAAGACTTGTGATACATTAAAGAAATCTTGAACAGAAAACTTGAATCATCCATAATCATTAGAAAGGTTAAAAAGAAAGAAGACACCAAGAAGTTGTAACTGTTCTGGAATATACATCTCCTATGTTGCCTTGGAGCACTTTAAATGTCTGTAGATTTGGGACAAATGATTATGAGTAGATAGTGAAGGACAAATCAGTCTTATGTTACAATTTCTGACTTGAGTAAGGTGGGAGTTGGATCAAGTGAAGTGGGAAATTGACTCAAGGGTGGGAAGAGGCAGGAGTGTCACTGTCAATAGTAGGAGAGATTGGGAGGCCACTTGCCTCCTCTGTAACATCACCTGCACCAACATGCATTAGTTCCAACTTCCTAGTTGTAATCAAACAGCCAAAGCAACCACCACAACTCCCACCTGCCACTCCTGACCTCCAGTCTTCTCCCTCATACTCCTACATATCTCTTCTGTATGTACCACAAAAATGAAAGGGTTCTTGTGCATGTTGTTGTTTTTGTGGCTCTCTGGAAAGGAAGATCAATGAGGGCAGGCATTACCTCCCCATCAAGATAAGTAGTGAGTGCCCAATTCCCAGAGCTGCTTGGCTTGGAGTGAGAAATGAAGTGACATCACTCTTGTATCCTCCCTCCATCTCATCCCCTAGTTGAAGCCAAGACTAGTAAGTCTTTGGATGTTTGTTGGGTGGTTTCTTTCATGTGATACCTTGATTAGTCCTACATTGGATTAGATAAGATTTTGATTGGATGACTATTTTTCCCAGAAGTTCGAAGGTTTCTCTAAAAGGGCCTATCTGACACTAAAACTTTTACATCCCTTAACAGATGCAAATTGGAACTGACTTGATATGTGAAACCTCATCCCAGAGTATTTATAGATGAATAAACTACTATGTAAAGAGGCATATACTTTGATGCCATGTTGGGTGTCCATGAGTCTCAAAAGCTTGGATTCATGATGGTTCTATTCTGTGACATAAGTTTTTTTTTTCCTGAAGTTTTCTTTGTTTTAAAAGTTTAGGCTCTTTCAGATCCAAGCAATAATGGCCAAAGTGTGTTGCAGTTAGTTTGAGCTATAAAATCTCAGCAATGTCTCCATGCCTCTTATAGGAGAGGAGACCATCTGATGCATTGTTTCATTTCAAGAATATTATAACTATTCATTTGGTCAACAATTTGCCCTCTTTGGTTCCCAATTCATGCCCTTACCACCTGCCATTTGTTTGAACTCCTCCCACCTATTTTTAATTACACCATTTTAGCCAGCTGCCCAATGGCTATACAACTTTAAAGTATTTTGTAGCAGTCACCAGATCCCACACAACCTAATCATGCAAGAGAGAGAGAGAGAGAGAGAGAGAGAGAGAGAGAATTGATCATGAACTCTGAGGTGGTACAGGTACCATCTCTCAACAAATTTCTGGTTTCTAATTAATACTGGGTACAGGACCATAAGCTAGTCCATCACTAGTGAATTGAAGAATTGGTAATCAGCTAGTGCTTGATAAAGTATAAACCAATGATCATAGCTGTGGAATCACTATTGCAGATATCTCTTATCTTACCTCAAATCTGGTACTAGAACACCAGTACTGTATCGGTTGAGCTCTGGTATATGTTTCACTTTCCCCACTAAATGCTGAGCAATCCCTCACATATCAGAGATGTCCTTATGAAATATACTGTGGATTACTGTTCATCTTTTTAAACATTAGAACAAGTTCGGCAGCAACCAATCTAATAATCCGACAGTGCTGTCATGCATATGCTGCACTTGTTTGCACCACCGCCACTACTTTTAAGTCCTCACGCTTTAAGTCCTCGCCATCTTCGCAACTGTAAGTTTTGGAGGTGAGCTGAGCCCATGAACACAAGACTCTTAAGGACTGGTGGTAATGCTTGCACAAATCCTGTGTTTCTTTTCTCTCTCTCTCTCTCTCTCTCTCTCTATCTATCTGTCTGTCTATCTATCTATCTATCTATCTATGGTTGTGCGGGTGGCCAACTCTTCTCTCTAACAAACCTTAGCAAGTAAGTGGCCACCCACATACGTTCCAAATTAGGACCATTTAAATCAGGAGCTATTTAGATCATTCCTTCTGTCCTTTTTCTCTCTCTCACCTCAAACCCCGTTCTTCACTCTCTACCTCCACTATTTGCACCTAATTCTCCATATATATCTGTCCTTTTTATGTATATATATGAGCAAGCTAGCTTGGAGAAAAGAACGAGGAATAGTGGTGGACTAATTCATAGTTAGATCTCTTCTCACAGAAGCAAAGGGCGTCTTCTCCTCTCTCCCTCTTCCCTCTCCACTTCCCCCAACCCACCCCAAACAAAGTTACATGCAAAGGAAGAGGTCCTCCATCTTGTCTCTTCTACCTACAAATACTCTCGACATCTTCTCCACTCCATCCACCTTGCTTGCTTCGTCCATCAGTGACTCTCCTTTTTCTTGTTCTCCTTTCTTTCTTTCTAAGATCCTATCTTTCTCACTAAGCTTAGAGGAAGGAAATGGAAGCTGCAGAAGAAGCCTCGGGCATCGACGTCGGCGAGTGCGGCAGCTGCAACGGGGAATTCCTACAGCCTGCCGTCGTCGCGAAGGGCAAGCGCACGAAGCGGCAGCGGAGCCACCCGCGGCTGCACACGGTCCTCGCTGACTCTTCGTCGACCTCCTCGTCCGAGCACTCGGAGAGCAAAACCGAGGAGGACGAGGACGTGGCCAACTGCCTCATCCTTCTTGCGCAGGGCCGCGCCCGACTCACCGATCCCGGGCCTGGACCGGAAGGCCTACCAGGAGAGGCCGCCGATGGCGACGGCGGCGGCGTGGCCCAGAAGTCCAGTAGCAGAAGGCCTCCTGAGGCCGCGGCGACAACCGGCTGCGCCTATGAATGCAAGACGTGCAGCAGATGGTTCCCGTCGTTCCAGGCGCTCGGCGGGCACCGTGCCAGCCACAAGAAACCTAAGCTGACCGCCGCGGCGACGATCGCCATCGAGGAAAGAAAAGAATCGATCCATGATCGCCTGCTGCAAACAAGTACGAATCGTTTCTCGCATCCGGTTCGTGGTGTTGATCAGAGTAACACTAAGACGAAGACCCACGAGTGCTCGATATGCGGTTCAGAGTTCAGTTCTGGACAGGCGCTCGGCGGCCACATGAGGCGGCACAGGCCACCGGTGGCGGCCATTCCAGAGAGCCAAGACATCAAGAAGGAGAGGTTCCTTCTTCCTTTGGATTTAAACCTCCCGGCGCCCATCAACGACGACGCTCAGATCCCTCCTCCGCCAGCTTCCCCATTCGCCCCTGGGCGACCGCTCGTCTTCGCGGCGTCCGCCTCAGCTCTTGTCGACTGCCGCTACTAAGAAGAAGCAACATCAAAGCCGATCAAGCTGCCCATCTTTCTCTCCATCTCATCAACCTCTCTCCTTCCCCCTCCAATCGGGTGTCAGTCGGATCATGTGAATCATTATCATCTCCTTCATGGATTTCATCCTCTCTCAAGAAGGCAGGTGCGTGGCCGGTGTGAGGAGGTAGAGGTGTCACTGCGGGCTCACGTAAAGGCAGTGATCTCGTTCTCTGTGACAGCGGGCGACTCCACCACCAAGCAAACAGGCCGTGGATTAGGTTTCTTTTTCCCAAAGGAACAAAAGCAATGGATACCCGAGGCAAGTCGATATCACGCTTCTTCTACCTTTACAAGCACAAACTCATGCCTTCTTTTCATTCTTTCTTCCTCATATTATGATGTCTGTTTGTGATGAGGTCAGAGAGATAGAGATGTGATGTCCACCTTTGTGTTCCAAGTGATCTCTTTACAACTTGCTTAGTGACTGACTTAGTTCATGACGTGCTTTACAAGAAAGCATGCCATGACTTGAAGGCCATTTGAGCAATCGGACCCTATCGTGGGCAAACCTATACATATGTGTGTGTGGCTGCCATTAGCTTTGTTTCGATGGCTTGTTGGTATGGTGGTGGGATTCCTCATCTCTAGTGGTGGATATGACTGTTTCAAGAGGAAGCTACTGTGGTAGGCAGCAAGTCGTCGAATGCTACAGTTCAGCTCACTTTCACTCAGAGCATTGAATTCCTAAGGTGGTAGTTGACTCAGCAAAGATGATTGCCGATTTCTCGGTGATCGAGTGTTAATGTGTTGTGCAAGGACCATTGCACCGCTCGGCTCGAAATGAGATGAAATAGATGGTTCGTATGTGGGTTCAAGTGCCAACATAATGATGGTATCTCGGCCCATACAGTTGGCAACTCATATACCACAAGTCGGTACACATCAAATTTGATCGTTAAGAGTCATTAGGTATAATCTAGACGCAATTAAGGGTCATTAAAAAAAATAAATTCATTTTCTCATCCTCATAACCTAAAAATTCTATTCAATCATGTCTTATATACACTCTATTCTTATTTAAATATGATAAAAAATCATTAAATCAGGATAGAAACCCTTTTTTTATTTTTGACTTAAAAAAAAAAATCAGTACGTAACAACAACATATCAACATACGATACGCTAATACGATACTGTACATATTGATCCGATCAAAGACTAATACTGTATTTATTTATTTATAAAGGATAAATAATGAAGATGGTATTCGAACCAAGAAGCTTACGATAATATATCAAAGTCTTCACTATCTATTATGCTAGCTAACACATTCAAAAATATATCATGTTTCGAATCATCAATCTTTGATAAGTGATCTGATATATATCATCATCCGACTAATATTTAAGGCGTAAAAAAAATAATTTAATATAAATGAGATGCAAAGCTTACAAACCAATATTTATGAGATGCATCCACACCATGACTTGGGCCCACAGATGAATTGTAGGCCTCGGCCATTAAGCAATTGGACTGCTATGAGCTCTCTTAACTTCAAACACCCTCCTCATTTAAACTTCAAAAAACTATTGTACATGAGTGAGTCATTCATTTACCTTCTTACTCATAATTCATCAACTCCAACACCGAAAATAATGTCCCAACGATAAAGAGTACTTTTAGGTTCCATCCCAAAAGAGTAAAACTACTATAAGAATATTATAAATTCACACCACTGCAAGCTTTGTTGTGTTGACATGTAGTATTAGTGTTAAAATTACTCATGTATTTATTTACTTGGTTGAGTTTCTAAAAATCCCATCGAAAATATTATATACAAAACTAACATCAACACGAATATCTTTGTCATACCTTAAGGTTAGTAGAGAGGGAATAATATATTTTTGTTTGTATTGATATGATAAGTCTAATTAACTTAGCTCTATTTATTGCTATACTAAAGTCCTTTACCTGTCAAAGTTTTTAATTAACATGAAATATTGATGTAATAATCCTGATTAGTCCCATATCGAAAGTGACTAATATTAATATTGACTTATAAGGGTCTGATGAGTATACTATTATCAACTTTAACTTAAACATTTTAGTTAGTGGTTTAAACGTTGATAGACTAATTAGCCCATCAGGCTCGGGTCATGATATTTAGACGTTAATAGACTATGTTAACTCTTATTTAAATATTTTGATTCGTGGTTAAAGGACAAGTTATTGGTTAGTTAGTTCATCAGACTCAAGTCGTGACAGTCATATCAAATTGTGAAATATGCAATGTAACAACATGGAACACAGAGATACAATGAAATCCTCGAATTAGTCTAGGAATCAACGTGTGTCCTAACATACACATACTTGGATCCTTTGACTAAAACAACTATAGTGATGCATAATTTTCGATCAAAAAGAACAAAAGGAACTCAACAAGGACCCAATCATCCAACCTAAATGGAGAGGACATTGTCGGTCCTCCTCCACCGAGCGGAGAGAACACTGCATGGTCCATGCGGTGTTGCATGAGGAATAAGAACATGGTGCCTTATGCTTGACAAAGACGTATCAACCAAACCCTAGACTTTTCTTCCTTTATAGATGCAACATCCATTTGTTAGTGCAATTATTTGGGAGATAGGACACGATTGATCCTGTCTTTTTTCGATTAGGTGTAGCTTGCTGCTTGATTGTAGTTGCTTAGAAAATAATAGGATATCCTACAATCGATCACTTGCATTGTTCCGATTTGTAGCCACCTTGGAATCTACCATGGATGACGCAAACAAAGAACAAGGAAGATAATGCTTTGAAAGGTAGACCTCACCCAACACTTGGAGGCACATTTCATGCATTACTTTTGTTAGGCGGAGTTAGTAAAAACTCGAGGGAGTATCTAATATGGTTTCGAGATAACTCTAAAGTAATTTTGAGATGAAAGTTTCGATCTATCGAGACACTACTTATATTAAGACGAACATTGAAAATTTTTTTTGACCTGATCTCTCCAACGATTAACTTGGTCATCAAAGTCTCTTAATGACTAAGAATTTTTCTTGAAAACAAAATTTCTCGAAATAACTCACCCCAACGGGAGGACAGACCCAAAGGATCTGCCTTAAAATTTGTCTCTAGTGACAAACACACTAATATATATTAAGTGCATGATCCAAGTCAAACAAAGAATATATATTTGACAAGTATTAATTAAACATCTTGATAAAATTTTTAATTGAATGCTCATTATTTCCAAAAGCTTACGCTATTAGGATTACTAATAACTCAATATCTATGCAATGTATTTTTAGCTTTGTTTAAATACTACTATATACTTAGAATGGTCTCATCTCCCAACAATAAGATCTCCCAGCGAGAAGAACAGCCTCACGGAGATAACTTATACCTGCTTTCTTTCTATTCCACTGTAATGGTCTACAAAGGATGCAGAGAGAAGAAGGTAGTAACGAGCAAAGAGGCAGACAAGAGAGTAGTAGTAATCATAACAATAGAGTCGCGGCTCGAGGGCGCTGGTGCGCCGCTACCGAACACCATCCCCAGTGGCCCGTACCCTACTCCCCAGCCGCTGGCCCCGCTTCCACCGTCGGCCGTCGCGGCGGACCCACCGTAGTTGACTCCCGAGTACGCCGTTCCGACGCCGTTGTCCCTGTCCCCATCGAAAACAACGCATCAACATCCTCCATTATCATCGCTATTGTAGCAGGAGAGCCATCATGCAACAGGATTATAGCATCAGATGATGAGTCTGGTTAATCTGCACATTGCAGTCAACTCGTCGTTGACTGCAGCTCACATGTTCTTCGGGGGATGTTCTTGAGATGGTGCTGATACGTATCAAAGCACCGGTTGAGTCTCCTTTAGGGAGACGGCACGGCAGGTGCCTCGGAGGCGGAGATGGGCCCACGTGCGGGACCGGCGGACTGTTATCTCGGCGCGCGAGACTAAAGATTGGGGTGGACAAAGGGTTCCCAGTCCGAGCATTTAATGGCCATATCGGGAGAACTGAGAGGGTCTACAGAGGGATCTTTCCCTGCACGAAGTCCAATGGGGTGAGTCAAATTGTCGAACACCTGGTGGGTTCGCCTTTGAAGTCCATGGACGAAAGGTCCAAAAAGCTGGTGTCGAGGAGCTAAAAGAACGCTTACGGGATGCCTCCGATACCCACCCAGGCATTCACAGCCAAAGGAAAAGCGGGGGGCCCGCGGAGATGGATAAGATGAAGGGAAAGGTATCGAATCTGATGCGAGAGGGAGCGGTGGTGGGTTACCTGGGGCCACCGAGGACGCCCGCGTTGAGGGTGAGCTGGTCGATGAGCGCGGCGGACTTGGGGTCCAGGCTCTCGGCCTTGGCGTACTTGGCGTCCAATCCCTCCCCGGACGGCACGAAGAAGGCCCCGTTCACCAACACGTCCCCTTCCGTCCTCCAATTCCACCCGCTCCACTCGCTCTCCTCCGTCTCCACCCTCTTCGTCACCTGTTCGACGGTATGCTTCAGAGAAGAAGAGGGCGGGGGAAGAGGTTGAACGACAGAAGAGAAGGCTTGGTTCGACTTCTTGCCTCCTTGGCGTTGGGGTTGGCGGGGGCAATGTAGCGGTTGCCTTGGCTGTTGATGGTGGGGTTGGCGCTGCCGCCGATGGCGTACATCTCCCACGACGTGAAGTCATTGTTCACCACGTGGAAGTAGCCGCGCCGGCACCGGGGCATGCGCTGTACCAGCTGCTCCCCGAATCGGTTGAACGCGATGGTGACCTGCATCGCGGAGTCCGGCAGGTAGCCGTCTGTGTGCCCCAGCAGCATCACCTCGTCGTGGTGCGAGAAGTAGCTGTTGGAAATGGTGATCCCCGTGGAGCCCATGATGGCGTCGATCAGGCCGTCCGTGCAGGAGGACAGCTCGCAGTGGTCCACCCAGATCTTGCGCCCGCTGTAGATGGAGATGCCGTCGCCGTCCGACCGGGTGCGCCAGCCGTAGTGGGTCGGGGACGAGCGCACGTTGGCCTCGCCGGCAGGCACGCAGTGGTGGACGTGCACGTTGTGGATGATGACATTGGAGACGTACTGGAGGGTGATGCAGGCGCCGCCGGCGATGTGGACCACCGCGCCTCGGCCGTCGATGGTCTTGAAGCTGTTCACCAGCAGCTCCTCATTGAGGTGGATGGTCATGTCGCCGGCAAAGATGATCCACAGGGGGCCCTCCTGGATGACGCCGTACCGGAGCGTGCCCAGGGCGGGGTTCACCGGGTCCTGGTCCGACGGGTCCGTCACCACGTATATCGGCCCGCCCTTCCCGCCCATGGCGTCCCGCCCGAACCCGATGCCGCAGTCCGCCAGGCGCTGCCGGTCCTGCCGCCAGTCCGTGCCCGAGCACCGCCAGCAGTCATCGATTGGGTTGCCCGTCAGGCACTGCTGTTCCTTGACGCCCGCCGCCAGCAGAGCGCGCCGGCGGGACGATTCCACCTGCCTGAGACGACGTCAGACCCACCTTAACCACGCACGCAACGAGAAGAGAACGGAGAGCAGCATTGTGGGGAGGGTTTACCTGTGGACTTCCCGGGCGACGGAATCGGGGTCGGGGTGGGCGTGCAGATGGAGCGAAGAGTTGTGGAAGGGCGTCGCAGCCAAGAGAAGGGGGAAGGAGAGGAAGACAAGGAGAATGTGGGTGAGTAGGAGCATTCTTGGTGGGAATGATGGGGGGGTGGGTAAGTATACCCTGCGGAGGAGGGGAGTGAAGAGAACTCAGAGGTGGATTTGGGAGAAATGGGAGTGAGCTATTTATAACAAAGGGATGGTGAAGAGGAAAACTCTTTATCCAAATGTTGTAGCCATAGTGGTGATGTTAGGGTTCTTGAACAGGGAGAAACAGAAAAAGGATGGTGACTTTGATGTTTAGAGAACAGTGAGGGAGATGGAGATGGAGATGGAGATGGAGATGGAGGAAGCAAGGGAGGAGATGGGGAGAACTTGGGAGAGAGAATAGAATCGCCTCTCTCTCCTCCCTCTCCTTCCATTCCTTGCTTGTCAAATGGAACAATGGTGGCACTTTTTTTCCTTTAATCTGAGATCATAAACTATGTTTTGTTGAGCAGGGGAGGATAGAGGCTGTGGAAAGGAGGAGAGGTGAACAAGTTGGCGACTGGCTTCCCATTCTTTTGCCCTCCTCTTTTTCTTTCAGATAAAAACAACTTTACAATGTCAAAACTTGTTGTATTTGGTGTGTTATGGTTTTGGGTACTTGTACTGTGTACTGTATATATATATATATATATAGCATTCAGTATGGACAGTGACAATGCTGATATCAGGCATACTTCTTGGAAAGATGCAATTTGATCAGTCAATATTTCCACATATTCTTTTTGTTATAGTTTCTGTGAAATGAGGATGCATGGTGATTATTATTTCAAGGACATGTATGCTCTGTTTACAAAGAATATGTCCAATTTTTCATTAGCACTACTTAGGTGGGATGACAGATTTCCAGACACCCAACAGCTTATGTTTGATCACTTCTCACAGCTATACTTCTCCAACTAAACAACACTCATCTTTGCTATCTTAGTAAATCATGGACCAATTAACTTAATTTGTAATCAAGTGAGATAACTAAGATAATGTAGTTTAACTTGGGTATCTTATTATTATCATACTCATCATCATTGTTTTCTTGTGGAATCTTATAACCATCCTCTCAACAGGCCACGAGTGTGGGTCTCATTGCACAGGATATCACATCACCCTAGAAACTCATCTGGGTGACTCAGTCTGATGGCAGGTTCTGAGATGAATGGATTTGACAAGGTCAATGATGTCCACCTCTCATGGGTTCAACTTCCTTTTTCCCACAGGTAATATGGGCCATGGAACATTGCATGTGACTTGTTGTGAGAGGTAGCCAGCATTTGTTCCTTTTACCACTATCTAAACATGAACAGTAGATGAGCTTTCTGTTGTTTTAATTATCCCTGAGTTCAGATGGCACAACTGTGAAGGTATCCCTTTGCACTACAAAGGGAAATTCTTCAAAAGAGGATTCAAGGAAAAGAGAGAACCTCTCTCTCTCTCTCTCTTTGTCCTCATCCTGATCTTTTTCTTTTTGCTAAAGGGAAGCTATATATATCTAACTGCTACTGAACCTTAGCTCTAAACCCCTTTCACAATTCACTTTTGCTGCTAGGATTCATGGAACTATGACAACAGATACAAGCTGCACGTCTTGTGCTTTTCTTGCAGTCCACAAATGGCAGCCATCATCTGCTTTCCGCAGCTTATTTTTGACCTTTTCATTGGACTCATTAGCTTTTCCGATGCAGAGAGTCTATTCTTTTCCATGTGGATTAGCATGGGGTGATGAGGCATGAATGGATACCATGTCAGTTTGGGTAGGAAAGGGTGGAAGGGCTGCATGTGTGACTCTGCATGCACTGAAACAGTCCATCTCAAGAGCTACCAACCAGCCTATTTCATGGAAGCTCTGTATCTGATCAAGTGTTAAGATCTAAAAGCGTCATATAAATCTCATTCTTGAGGGTGAGTAGAGTAGTTCCCCATGAAATGATTCACCAGTTTCTGCCATGCCTGCTAAATCCCAAGGCAGAAAGGTTACCTGTAGTGCAGCAGCTCACCGTATCACACCATTGTCTGGAAGGTGGAAAAATGAGATTGAAATAAGGTGTAGCTATTCCAGGAATTTAATCGTTTGATGTTTTTTCTCATACCAAAATGCAGTATATTTCTCTTCTAGCTTTAGGTGACGTCCATCTTCTCAAGAAACCTTAGCCACTGCCATCAGGTAGTACTCAGAAAGTGGTTCAACCAACTATATAATTCAGCAGACAAAACAAAAGCACAAGCTAAATAAATGTACTTCTTCCAATTAAGATGTTCTAACAAGCATAATGCTCCATGTAGTTTACGGATGTTCAAGAACTAGGCAGTGACCATGACAAGATATAGATGTCTACAGAATCCACCTCCTCAGCAACAACAAGCCCATTGCTATTGAGCTGTTAATGAGAGCCATCTGTTTGGAAGATGTAATCGGCAGCCGCAAAGTGTGATTTCACCAACGCCAGTGCTTTTGAGCGGTGGGATATCTTATTCTTTTCCTCTTTCGGCATCTCAGCGTAGCTTCACCAGGCAATGTTTTGTATATGATAAGCATATCATATCATGTCAATAAACCAAATTCAAAAGGATTTTGGGAGGAGGAGTTTTACGTTTGCTCATAGCCATCTGGTTGGAAGATCGGATCCCATCCAAAATCAGTAGGACCTCTTGGAGGAACAATTTTACCCTACAATTATAGCATTAGAGTCAGTCTGTAGTAACCGGGACATTGCTTATTGAACACACACAAAGATGTAATGATGAATGTGGCTTCCAAAGCCAGACAATGTGAAACCCCAAAAGCAGTATCCAGACAGCATAGCATGCCTTTGGAACATGGCACATCCCTCACGTGATAAAGCTTACAGAATGAATAGGGTTGTGTGGCCTAGAAGGCTGTTTTTTTGGATCCTATTGAATATAAACCAAGGTGGTGTATTATGGTGTTTTGGATTCACTCGATCCATTTGGTTTATGTGCTGGGGTGATGAGAATTAAAGTTTCTATATCAGCCCCAACCCAGATAACAAATTGGGCCGAGCTTTAGTCATGGGTCAAATACGTGTACATATTCTATACACATGCTAAAGCATTGGGGTTGGAGCACTATGTTTATTGCATTAAGTGTTTGGGTTCTGGAGAAGAAACAAAAGAGTGAACTCTAGGAACATGTTTGGAACTTATCTTTGGAACTATTCAAAGATAAGTTAACCCAAATTAGCATGTAGAGATCTTTATTCTTAAGTGTCACTTTCATCCGCAGCCATGAAGACCAACATCCAAAATTGCAAGCCAATGCGACTGATGTAGACGTAAATTTTTTTCATAGAATGCATTAACTGCTTAAATATTGCATTTATGGTCATTTTCATTCTTCAAACCCACTTCACACCACAACAATCAAACACATCAATTTTTTCATCAACATAGAATATGATGTGACAAGGACATTATTTAAGCTTAATCCATTATAAGAATTTCTCATACAATAATCTAAGGAAGTCATAGACTAAGCAAACACAAAAAACACGGAACTTCAACTTGGATCAAATAGAGGTGAATCAAGCTATTTTAGGATAAATGAGAAATCTTGTGTACCTAAAGGAATTCTGCAGTCTAACATATACCAAAGGAAAAAGAGCTAATTACCTTGAAAATCTTGTGTAACTATCAAAGTGTAAGAAAATTCAATCTGGTTTCTTTATCAGGATGATGAAACTAAAATCCTAAACTTGCAACTACAAGCGCTGACTTTTCCCACAGAATCATCTCATGTTCAGCAGCTTCACATAAGTAATACAACATTGGCATGGTAGAGTTGCATAACACCGAAATCCTTTATACAGTTATACTTGAATACTTCACATAGGAAGTACAGACAACTCAAAGCACCCAATGTCTTTCATACATTTATGTGCAAATATAATCCATCGAAGCTCTCTCTTTCTGTCATACACCAACAACATACATATGTATACTTATCAAAAAAAAAAACATACATATGTATGATTTTGTACTCTTTAAATTTAAATATATAAATTGTGAAAGCACCCAATCCCTCTCTCGTACATTTCCCCATAGATATAATACAAATATACTTTATATTAGCAAACAAATACGACTATAAAAAAAATAAAAAAGACAACATCAGGTATGACGATGTGTTTTGGTTATATTCATTTATAGTTCCTGAGGAATTATGAGTCAAACTTGACTGAATTTTTCACAAGAACAGTGAACTGAGAGGACAAGACTCTAACAAGGCTTGTTCACAGTCTAGAGACACATTGGGCTTAGGCATAGTACAGGGATTGTCAGTCCCTGTTTTGGCGAAGGACTCTGCATCCTTGCTTAGGTCATCTAGGCTCATTCCATCTTGAAATAGGCACACTAGGCCTCACGTCGTTTCTCGAATGGGACTCTTTGAGACCTATTTCCATCGCCAAAGCCTTCCAATTCAACAAACTATTGTCCTGGACAGTCTGAAGAGGACTGCAGGTATCTCAAGGCATTGAAAGTACTCTTGGATCTCATCTTCTGAAGCAGGCTGGACATTGGTTTGGTTGAGACAAACTGAGGTCTAGATTAGCTTCGATTCGCTACCTAACATAATCCCCCACATCAATAATTATGGTGAGTCACCATTTTACCAATTCAAAAGTGGGTCTTAGCTAGTCCAAGTTCATTTGATATGAACTCAACTTCACACCTTCACAATCTTAATAAATTTTCGCTAGGAATCGACACTATGATCCTCAGAGGAGACACCTCCTAAGGGTAAAGTCTTCCTACTAGTAGAGCCCGAATCAAATAACTATTCAACTCCTTTGTCCTCCCACCACCCCCACCCCCACCCCCACCCCACGAAAGTTCTCCCCACCATCTTTCTCTCTGTCATTCATGTCTGTAAAAAATTCACTTTTCTTTCTATTGATATAGATCATCATAAAAAATTCCTTGCCTATTTGACTCCCCCCACAAAACAAAAAACCTTGCCAATCTAGTTGCCTGACTACTACTACCATCTATTTTACAGCATATATTGTCACACTTACTTCTTTCCTCATAATTCAATTTCTTTGTTCATAATACAAGCTCAAGTACGTAGAACAAAAACATTGATTACCATTTTTGTGTTAAGTGTGTACTGCACTAAGGACTTAATAAAGGACAACAAATTGACAAAAGAAGACACAATAAAGGATGCCCATGGCAGCGGGAAAGAAATTATTACCTGGGTCTTCCCAAGAAATGTAACTGGCTCTAAGTTCGGACCAAGAGAAAGAGAAAAAATACACATAGCATAAGCCGATTTGTCTTCATAGGCATTCAGTATATTGTTCAGGCCTGTAACAAGTGAAAATTTGAACATACAAGTAAACATCATCTCAGTGTAAAGAGAAGAAAATATACTTGAAATCATAAGATTCTAAAACCTTCATGTCCAATCTTCAGCAAGAACCACTTTCTGGTTATCCATTCGAAGATCATGTCAATAAGATTAGAAGACAGGAAAATCATCAGAACCTATAGCCATGATGCTTAAATGAAGGAGACACTGAGATATTAGTACAGAGCTACACATAACTACATCACTAGTGTATAAGTACCAGAGGAAAGGTATCACCTCGAAGGAAATTAATGAAAGACTTACATGTAAGGTCCTGAAAGTTAAATGATAAGCTAAGTTATATTCTGGCAAATAGAATGAAACACAAGAAATTAAAGAAGCAAAAGGCACAAAGCAGCTACCTGGGAGACCATTCAAAGCATTGAAGCACAAGCAAGTGTCCTCGACGAGTACAGGCCCATTTACCTTTAGCACAAGGAATCAAAAGAAAAAGGTTAAACCATATGTAACAACATAGAGGTTACACAAAGCACTATCACAACTCAACTGGAAACTTTTTAGATTAACAACATAAGCAAACACCACAATACCGAGGCTGCAGCCAGTCGGGCCTTTTCTTTGGATATTTCTTCTGGCTCACCTTGCAATTCCGGCACTGCAAACGTTTAAGGTGAGTAACATCAAGAACAAAACAGGGGAATTGTGTTCCTATCAGCATTCTAGACTTACACGTTTACTACTAAGAAACACTGAGCCTGGCATAATCATTGGCGGGTAAACATCTAAAGAAACCAACTGCTATTCATGGGCAGGCGGATTGATTCGAGGGCAATTAGAGATCAACAGATTTTCCTCTTGAAGCAAGTGAGAGAACAAGAGATGGAGGAAAGATTAGTTACGATCGAGCTTCAGAGATCGAAAGGGAATGGAATGGCCGAGGATGGCACGGACTTCCTCGAGCTTCTTTGTGTTTCCCGTCACGAACGTCACGGGTCGCGGCAGCACCGTCGGCATCGTCTCTTCCCACGTCCCCTCCGCCGGTCGATTATGATGTTGATGGTGTCGTAGGCCGCAGCGGCGCCCCTGGCCACACTTCGCCTGCCACAAGAGGAGACTCCTCACTGCCCCTTACCTGTTCGACGCTTGGTCGGACCGCTATATATATATATATATATATATATATATAGACACACATGGCGTGCAAAGGTTCCTTCTATACGGGAACTTCTTCTCGCACCGAACTCTTCGATACCCGTTCAAAACCCTCACACTCACACCCACTAACGTGTGGGCTCCACAGGTCGGGTTCATATATATATATATATATATATATATATAAACCAAAATAAGAAAAGTAAGTATTAGTAGAAATTTTGGTTTACTATAACACGCTCTTAAAACAAATTATGTTGCTAATCATCTCGCCACACTATAAATATCATTTGCTGTTACCGATGGTCGCTTATACAACCATCTGTGAGGAGGGAAGAGGAGAGCCAAAACCCCGACCGACCAAAACCATACTCCCGACGAGTCCATCGCAAGAAGCGCTGTAGTATCACAAGAAAGAAAGATCGGAAGAGGAGAGAATAATTAGTGAGGCAAAGAGGGTATTATCTTCGGATTTGATTGCAGATTTCTTTGCAAGACCGTCTCAAGATCCCGCTGTAATATCCAGACCTTCTTTTGTTGTGTAATTTTTTTTCCCTGGATTCTTTTTTATTTTCTTTCTCTTTGCTCTAAGCAAGTCGTTCGATCTTTCCGGTTTCTGCTATCGGTGGGTTTTCTTGAGAACCGATCTTGAGCAATACTTTTCTTGCAAGATGGACCGTGGCCTGAACTGGGGAATTTTTGGGGTTGATCGTCGGTTAGGGTTTCGAAGAGATTGGAATTGAGAGGTGGATACTACGGTGGAGGTGCCGGCAAGATCGTAGAAATTTTATCGACAACTATATCTACGTCTTAATTATTCAGTAAGTAGGAATTTTATCTACATTCACTTAACAATAATTAAAGTTCATTATCATTCACTTTCGTATGTATTGTAGTGGCCTGTGCATTTTAAATGTTTATATTATCAAGGATAAAAAATGAGATGTCTAAGTGCCATCAGAAGTGAATGATTAAGAACTTAAATTGTGTAATTACTGAACTGTTGAAATTGACATATATCAAATCAGAAACTAGAAAGTTGTTTTGTCCTTGAAAACAATTTAAGTGAACCCACAAAACTTGTCAGATAAATGCATACTAATGTATTATTGACCAATTATTGATGGAAATTTTGATCTTGTTACGGTTGCAGGGGATCAAATTGACCAATAGATCTTTCTATTGCAAGCACTTGGTGTTTAATTTTCTAAGGAAGTCATTTGACCACCTAAGGCTAGGATTTGGTAACATTCTCATTGTGTTCAGTTAAACATCATCTGTCTGATGGGTGAAGAAGGTATCTAATGAAAATTCTTTTATAAAATGTATTGAGTTAAACATCAACTGTATTGAGATGAGAGAGTGAACGCAGTCTGCGGGCTTGCTCAAGTGCTTTCCCTTTCCTAATTCATCAGTCGCTCACGTGCATAAAACATGTAGGTACTAGCAAAGATAGTTAGCAGACCCGAAGGAGGATGAAGTTTCTGGCTACTCTCAGGAAGGTATGATGATGAAACAATCATCAGAAGGTCCCCAGAATTCTTGACACCTTGAGTTTGACATTATTTGAGATTATGTTTTATGCATGAAGCTTAAATTTATTGGTCTTTTCTTCTCCATTGGCTTGTGAAGGAAAGTTTTAAACCATTCGGAGAGACTTAATTGTTTCTTCGAGGCAATGGCAGAAAGACTGCCAAGGCTAGTTTTGTTATTGATGTTAGTTAATACACCGTTTAAATAATCTGATATTTGTTTACCTAATTAAGGATTGCTATAAAACTGTAGCCCGACTTGGTTCAATTTGGTAGAAAATACTGATCGTGCTTGAAACATTGGAGGAGAATACCAAGGAGGTGATGGTGATGATGATGATGATAACATAGATGATGACATTCCAATTCCAAGGAGGTGTCTGAACGTTTATCATTTCCTGACAATTTGTGCTGCTCTCTTTTAAACTAAGCGAGCTCCATATTTGCCCTGCATATTTTCTTTTTCTTTTGTTCCTGCAGTTTATTGCAGCGAACGAATGATGTAATGAATCAGCTTAAATTGACTCTGGAGAGAATGCACAAACTCATTTGACATGCAGCTTTTCTTACAGCATTGATTCCATTGACAAAGATACGATTCAGGGTAGGCATGTTTTGCCTAAAAGAAATAAGAGATATAAGGGTTACAATGAAAGCCATATCTTTTGATACCTACCATAAACAAAAATGAATTCAATATGAGAGCTGGTTTTACAAATGTTTTCAACTCGAAAACAAATGCTTCCCACGAAGCTCGACTACTTGAAAACATAGAAAACAATATCTTGCCTACAAAGAATGCTTCTCTCTCTCTCACTCTCTCACTCTCTCACACACGCGCACACACACACATGCACAAAGGTGAAAAAAAAAAAAAAACCCAAGAGAACCAGCCGTTTATGAACCTCTGTGAACACACGGAGTGCACAAAAATTTATGAACCTCGGTGAAATGTAAAAAACTTAAAAACCCAGCGGGTAGGTCTGCTGACGGGAAACAAATTTGGGACTAGACATGAAAATTTTTAGTCATTCAAAAATTGGAAGGCTGGATTTTTGAGGAGATCCTCTGGTGGTTTGACACCATGTAAGTCCTTATCCTGTATAGAACTTGATACTTCGTCCAGTGAGAAGGGGATGCTGCATCACAAAAGAACAACATCATGAATTGCGACAAAATTTTCCATGGTTACAGTTAAAGAACACCAACTACCTGGGATCATCTTCCAACAGAAAAGCACTATCGCTGTCAGCATCAGCAGAATCCTTTATCATTAATGTATTCATGTCGGAAAGGACCTGCAAAAGGCATAGTTGGCTCTTTTGTTATAATGTTTGGACTATTCAATGGGGAAAAAAATATAATATATAGTAAAATCACATGAGAGAAAATAATTTTTTCCAAAGCATGAGAAAATCAGCAAGATTGCAGTCGTTTGGACTTACAGTCGGAGAGACACTTTGACTGTTATATTTGTCATCCCAATACTGCGTGCAAATTTTGTACAGTTGTTGGACACTCAGCACCTACAAAACCATCAAGTTGTGTTAATGCACATCAGACGGAGATTTGAATGGAGCAGAAAGAGAAAGTTGGCGTACTGGGCATAGGTCATTGACTATCTCATCGTAGGAAATCCTATACTTCTGAAATATTACCTGCATATGACACCAAGAAAAATGACCATGAGGTGAAGAGAACATAAAGAGAGCATTGCTTTCACATGCCAAGATTCTTTTGACTTACTGCTTATAGTGATTTTAACTAAATTTGCAAACAAATAACAAATGCATTTTCTACATTAGAAACCAATTTGCTAAATATAGATTGAAATGGCAATTTGACCACTAGGGGCTGGTGCCATGCAACAAAGAAGAGGCAGATTAGGACTATTGCAAGGAGAGAGAGAGGGAAGAGAAAGAAAGAAGAGAGAGATGGCACAGATTAGGAGTTGGAGGTGGATTCATACAGTACCATGCAACATAGAAGAGGTAGCAATGCAACGATGCTGACGAGCAGTGGAAGGGGACGAGCGGCAGTGGCAAGAAGCCAGCAGCGATGTAGACTATCCATAAAGAACAAACACTGGGAGAGAGGAGAAAACAAGATGTAGACTATCCATAAAGAACAAACACTGGGAGAGAGGAGAAAACAAGGGGTACAACAGATACATATACTGAGCATGGTAAGTCACGTGCAGCAAACTTGCCGAGTGATAAGCTTGGTTCCGAACTGGATTGAGCAAAATTGCATGTTCCATGTACTGGTCAGCCATCGAGACTAATAAAAACCAGAATAAACCAACCGGTAAGGTTGCTTTTTAGACCTTAACGACCACATATCTGAAATAAACGGGAAAACAGAAAAATTGGCACAAAGATGATCTTATTTCAGTCACTAGTAAAAAATACATAAGCATACACCCTAAAAGCACCAAAACATTCTTTCGTTAATAGACACTCAGATCTAAGGAATCAACCTCATCCAATTCCTCCAAATATTGATGCAATAATTCTGATGCATTTATCTGAAGCTATATAATTAAGCAATACACTCGAAAGAGATACAACCATTTAAGAGCTAAAATTTATTTATATAGAATGATATTTCATCGTACATCAAAATGAATCTACTTACCAAGAAACCAACAGCCTGTCTTGTGTGCTTAAGTTCGTCCCATGATGACCCAACATGCTAAAGGAAGGTTGTCATATGACATTAACACGATCAGATATAAACAACAAAGTTTCCATAGCAAAAGAAGTTCTTGAGATCCATTACCTCTGGCTTTGCTTTAGCAAACCACAGTTCCAGCTCAGACAAGCCAGATTTCATATACTCTCCATTGCTAAAGGAGCAACATTCTCGGCGCAGGAGAAGACTGTAGCAGTATGTAATAGCACATTTCAATAGTATGACATGGATAGAGAAGTTAAAGCAAAAGAAAAGAGAGCATTTCACCTGTTAAAGAGTTGGACATTAATGAAAGAGAAAACTTGAGTAAATATATTTCGGATTAGGACTGCAGGCACCTGTAAGTCAACAGAAAAATAATACGTGATGTAACTACTGGTGTTAATATTAAGTTAGCAGTTAATTTCACTTGACAAGACAATCCTTACATAATTTTCTTGCAATGTTATTAGCAGGTTATCAAGGTTGTCAATGATACTCTGCCAGGTGCTGTTTTGAGTTGAATTTCCAAATGAACGTCCTCTCACCATACTTTTTGTTTTTGCTGTTTTTGGCGCCTTCAATTTCCACATATAATCAGAAAAAAGAATTATTAATGTTTCAAAACTATGGTGGTCAGGCATGCTTTGTCAGAATTAGCAAAAAAATAAATTGGATAATAAATAAATAAAGGAAAGGTGGAAAGTTTATACTCCAACTTTTTAAAGACATGACAACTATGAACCATGGATACCGGTATGGATATGGGATACCAACACAACATGATACAAATTTAAAATATGCCAAATCTTGAAAAAAAAAATACACACATCAAGATAAATAAATAAATATAAATATAAATATATATATATATATATATATATATATACAAAAAATAAAGCTTGATATATATTTATACTGATAAATTAAGTAGTTAAATGCCTATATTTATCATGAAAGATTATTTTAGTAAAATAACAATTTAAAAATATAGGGAAGATAACAAGAAATTATCAAAATATTATTATTTTAATTTCATCAATAATATTTTAATTTTTATTACAAACAACATAAGATAATGTTATCTAGTCATACTCAACATTCAATAAAAATGAAGTTTAACCATAAAATATCCACAAACTCTTGGGCTAGGTTAAATGAAACCACCATACCGGTTACTGCAAGTCAGTTTTTACTGGACCGAGCCATGACCAGCATGTGGATCGAGCGAGGCTTAGAATAGTGTTTACTACTCAATACCAAGGTATGTAATTTCGAATGGTACCGCCCGGCATGGGCGGTACGTACCAGTCCGACAACATATCAGTACGCGGACTGCCTACTGCCAGGCGGAACGTTTAAAAGCGCCTCGTATCGGACGATACGAGGTAATATTAGGCGGTAACAGTCGAAATTTCGACCGTTACCGCCCGACACAACTAATCGACCGTTACCTCTTGGTAACGATTGATTCGCACTGTGACAGTGCTACAGTGCACGAACGATCAAATTGACCATTGGAGCCCTTTCTCATAGTATTCAAACCCTTCTTCTCTCTTATTTCACTCCATTACATTCTCATACTCTCTTAAACTATCTCAAACTCTTTTTTTCTCACATTTGTGCTCTCCTAAACTCTACAAAACAACGATTTGTAACGAATATGATTTATAACGATCAGCCTACGATTAACACCACATTGATGCATCAATAGCATACGGTGTATCAATACACTATGTCATGGGATCAATTTCATGATTGGGTCCAACAAACATATCATATTGATTTGCAGATGTATAGGATCGAGGACCCCGATCCACCACCCGTGGAGGCCCGTCGTTCGTTTTGGTAGTAGAATCAGCAATCAAGTATATCTACATATGTGATTATTTAATTCATTTGAATTTTAGAGTTTATATTATAACAAAATAGTCTAACAATTCAAATGATTTTTCTATAGATATTTTAATATTTACATAAGGACAATCCGTAATGGACTGAAATACGAACCTTGCACAAGATATTCTTCAAAGTCTGAAAAAGATATGTGATACTATTCTTACCTAATTTACATTGATTTTGTTAAACTTATGCTATTACTATATTTATTTCTTACTTAAAAACTCTATCCTAATTTTTTTTATTTTCATATATTTTCGGAGGGTTTTACACCTAAATTAGGTGTACCGTCCAGTACGCCCTAACGTACCATACCAAGCCAACCTCGAAACATGGGTACGATACGGTATTGCATACCTTGCTTAATACACTTATGGGCAATCCAACCACAATGACCGGTACAGATAGATATACCTGTCATAAGCCTATCACCAGGTACTAGAACATTTTAAGCTTCATTTTTCAGTACGAGTCCTCTTTCTTCTTCTGTCAATGGCTCTTGCAACTCTCTATCTCTCTCACTCTCTCTGTCTCTCTCTCCCTCTTCCTCTCCCTCTATCTCTCTCTCAAAGTTTCTCTTCCACTCTCTCACAACCTCCTCTGCCTTAACCTTGCCTCCTGGATGTCAACACAGCCACCTCCTCCTTGCCTTGATGATCCCATCTCTTGCTGCTCACGTGGCTTCCCATTCCTTCTTGCGTTGCTACATCTGACACATACCATCGCTGCCATCTCCTCACATCATAGTTGCTGCCTCCTCACGGTGTCTCCTGTCTCCTCAATTCTCTACTGCTGCTTCCTTCGCTTCTATCTCCCTTTGGTGTGGGACACCAACTACTACCAACCCCTTCTAGTCTCTGTATGTCAATCAGTACGGTTTTTGTACCCTGGTTCAATCACTGACCTGTATTGGCACCAGACTGAGATTGAAACATTTTTCTACGAGTATTTATTTTTTTATAATTAACTAAAATTGGAATACATCGAGGAAGTATCCAACACATATCCTAGAATTATCCAAAATCAATCCAACATGTATCCAATATGGATACAGTAAGTAATCGAACATCGAAGTATCTACTTTATGTAAATGGAAATCCATAAACAAAATGCCAAGTTTCATTGTTTAGGCCTTTAGGGAATATTCTACAGATTGAGCAAGGGATTTCAACCAAATTTTGGAAAGGAATACCAATAGGAACCATCATTTGATTATTGTTCCTCCTAGAAAGTATGTGATGCATTATATAAACCACAAGACCCCAAAATAATTCTATAGGTATCATATTCTTTGATGTGAACTCACCTAAAAGAATCTCATTTGGAGCATCATTTATCCCAACCAATTAAATTTGTAGCAACCTAAGACCGGACCAGTCAAGGAGTGGATTGGAATATAGAGTTAGTCCAATCACGAAATGTAGTAAATCCTAAATGTGTAGAAAAATAAAATGAGTTGGGTAAATTCTGGTATAGGTAGAAAATGTGAATTTGTGTAAATATGTTGAATAAAAAGAGTGGAGCAAAACCACACTAGTTGCACTTGGCTTAGAGTTCATTAGAAACTCAAAAATGTAAAGAAAATGCTTTATTCCATTCTATTTAATTTATATTATCATAAACATCATTTATCACTCTTCATATTTTCATGAGCTCTTAATTAAGAAACTTCTGCCCTGAAAGCAATGCCAACTTTATCTTTCAACAAGCCTTTATATTTTCTTGTTATATTTCAAGATTCTCAAATGACATTAATTATTAACAATTAAATCTTTTATTCATTTTACACTAAACACAAGTGTGGTGCAGGCCTAAATCAAGAACAACATAAATATTTTTTAATTACACACTGAGAAATAGGGATGAATGATACGAAAGCTACCCAATCAAAATATTTCACTCTTAATGAAAAGAGTAATGGATATATAACTGCCTATATGTTGCCTTTAAGTAAAAAGTATTAATATCTAATAACACTTATAAAACTACAAGATGAAAAATAATTTTTTCTCTCATTATTCTTGTTAAAATTTTTTCACTTAATTATTTTGTCGTTCACATTAGCTAGTTTCATGTCTATATATTATATGCTATTCAGTATTTATCAATTAATATCTATAAAGAAAAAATACAGTAAATCATGTGAAACCATGATGAAATTATACGCATACATATATATCAAGGACAACATTCCATTGTGATTTTTATCTTATATAAGTTTTGTTTTCTGTTGAAGACTACGCAGGTTGATTTGAACCAAGTAGGTTTTATGGCTTTCATTTCTGGTTCTAATTGACCTTATAACAAGAACATAAGCACGCTCACCCAAATTACCACAACCTTAGTCCCTTGCCAAGCTTCTGAATATATGGATTGAATTTTTGGGAGTTCTACACAACTATAACACATGAAAGAAGCTAGAACATGGCCTCTACAATTACTTACATATAATTAAAGCTCAAATACATTAGTAAACTCAAAGTTCACTCTCAAATTGGCATGCTGTACCAAGGTTCGCAATACCATACCGTACCAGTATTTCGACCTGGGCTCGGTACCGGTACGGTATGGTGTACCGAGCACTGTAGCACTGCTACATTGCTACAGTGCGGACCAGTACCGAGCGGTCCGCATACCGCTGGCCTGTCGGACCGGTACATACCGCCCGTACCGGGCAGTACGATTCGGTATGGCAGACACTGCTCTGTACAATCTTCTGCCTCACTAGGGAATATCAAAGTAATTTTGAAGATAAAAAGAATCTACACAGGTTTTCTGGTGAAAGTTAGTGATAGTAAGCAGTTGATAAGATACTACGTATAGGGACTAAATAAGAGACTTTCTGAATGTTTCTATTAATGGAATAGGCCTGTGGCAAACAAAGTATCTTCCAGATTTTGTGAAGAGCTAGGATTCTTTATCAAAACTCTTTTCGGATGTTTAGTGCCACTCTTTATTCAAGGTTTAAAAGACATGAACAGTGAGACAATCAATTCATCATAAATATTCACAATAAAAATGAATTTTGAGCTTATTTTGGTAGGAAATTGTGCATGTAAACCTAATTGACAAATTGAAGCTCAACATGAAGCAAGATAAAGTCAAACAATCAGAGTAGCATAGATAAATAGCTAATTTAGAATATAATAGAGATGGATAAGAAACAACAAGCAAACCATCATCATACCTGTAAACACAATGAAATCAATGAAGTTAATTCTTTTTTTGTATTCTCACGAATGATTCCAAAAATTTTCTCCACATAAGCTGTGAGCTGTTGCTTGAAAAGCAAGGCCGGATACTTGGCCTCTACTTGGCGCACAAAAGCAAGTCCATCCACAGGAAGGCTTGAAGAAGAGCGGAAACCCTAGAGAGGGTATCATGTTACATAAAGAGAGAGGAGCATAGTTCATAGGTTTTGTATTAATTTAAAAAATGTTACAGTAACCATGGTACAATTTGCAATAGAATTTCCATAATGAAAACCAAAACTTTAGTGAAACACATACTAGTGCCATACGCCCAAATAAGGATGTTGGTGGGGGAGGTTTCCGGCGTGGTGTGCCAACAACTGCACCAGAAGCTTTAAGACTCTTTTGTAATAGGCATAACAAAGTAGATGTGTTTGATAACCAATAAGCTAGATGATCATTGCTCTCATCATCCTGCATCAAAAATTTATGTGAACATCTTTATAAAGGGACAATTCTTCCCAAAATGTGGTTGACTAACCACATGTTATGCTAATGGAGCAGAAAGCAAAAGGAACCTAACAGGAACTCAAAATACAAGCTAATTAACCAACAAAAGTGACTTGAAGAACTGTGCTAATGATAAAGAAACAAAGTTTAAAAGATTTACCTGATAGCTTCATAAAAGGAACAAGAAAAAAAGTGATAATAATCTGCAATTTATAAGCATAATTGTATGCTACTGTAGCACAAAATATTCTTGGAAGAGGCAATCAATATTGTCTTCATCGTGGCCTAAAATCAAATCGAATATCTAAGATTAATATAATTATATGATACTGTAGCACAAAATATAGTTCTCATTCTAACCTTCACCTGATAACAAACTTTTCAAATCTAATGGTACAATTTGATGACTTTTAAATCACCAAGGAATCATATTTCCTAGTTCAAAGATTATGTTTTTTTTCCATTGCGATCTTCAGCAAGTACTCCATTAATTTTGAAAAAATTCATGTCACAATGATTATGTGAGTTTACTTCAAAGCATCAGTATATTTTTGCTCATTGAGGATTTACTTCCTAAAATGAATGATTCAACATCTTGTACCTAACAAGTGACAAACAACAGAATTTGGTACCACTAGTTCCTTTAAATATGTTACTACAATAATGTCCCTAAGGATAATTCCGTACTTTGGAATTATTAGAACATTGGTTAGCTAGCTATAAAGTCAATATAGTAAACCAACTTATCATACTAGGCATACCACGTTCCAAGTAAGAGTGCTGATACATGTCTTGAACCAAGCCTTTTGCTGTAGTGCAGGTTAAAACTAAGACATTAACTGTAACCCAGCAGAGGTGCAACTAGTGTAAGTGCCTATATACTTTGTTGAAACAAGCCCTTTGGTAAATTGTAGCATAAAAACTGAAAAATCAACTTTACCTACATCAGAGACGCAGCTGTATAACTGATCAATACAAGAGACAACAAATCCCAAGGATAGAGAAGACAGTGAAATGGATTTGTAATTTCTTTAGACATTCAGTAGAGAACCAAGACCCGTTTATGTTACCATGTGTAATCATTTTTAGATCCCATTACATTCTTATATCAGAAAATGATTTAGATAATGGTTCAAAATATCATGGCATGCTGGTTGGTACACATGATCCATACTGGTCTCATAACCAATCAGCATGCTGTGGCAAGGCCACAGTAGCTCATTTGAAATTTTATATAATTTCATATAATCTGAGTTGTGCTTAAATGCCTATGACCAAACCAGTTGATCATGATGACCCGCTTCAGTTGAAGATTCTAAATGTTGGCCTCCACTTGGTGATCATCATTCTCCTGCAATTTCATTTCACACAGTAGAGGCAGCAGCAATGGAAGAAAAGAAAGGAGAAGAATGGAAGAGGCAGTGGTGGCAGCAGTGTTTAGGGCTATTACTTCTCTCAGCACAGTGGAGTGGGATGGAAAAAAAGATCTATCCTGTCTTTTTCCCTTCTCTTTCTTTTCATTTTTAAAATTTTGTCTGTCAGCAGCCGATACACATGGTGTTGCAGGTTCATATTGGTCGAGTGAGGGACTGGTATGGGGTCCAATAATGAGAATTGAAATTTTGGTAGAGATGATAACAGCGATTGTATCTTTTAGTCCCCTGTTTATTCTTTGGTGAGTACAAACCAAATATGACAGTTTCCAAATGATGATTATATGATTGATAATACCTATCAACCGATTGGGTTCCAAATAGCTAATAGGTCAAGGACAAGCCAAACAAATTAAGTTGTATTGGTCCTCAACTCTTCGTTTTGCATTGCCTTATCGCAAGACACAATTAAATTAGGTCAAGTTATATCATCTGATTTTATAATATTCATTTTTTTTAATGGTAACTTATATAAAAATATACAATTGGTTATAAGTTATAACTTAATATAAAATATTATATCTATAGATATGCATCTACATGTCTCTTAATTATATATATATATATATATATATATATATATATATATATATATCAAAATAATTTTTCTAGTTTTCTTGTTGTTTTAGATTATTTTATTAGTCAATTGAGATCCAATTGATCCTTTCTAGTTGACTTGGCTGATCTTGATCATGTCGCTGCAAGTCCACCGTGATCATGAAACAATTTTGCGATTAATAACCTACTCTAATCCTGTAATTTCCTTTTGTCACATTTTCCCGATATTCCTCATTTTGTTATCTTAATTAAATAAGACTCTCTTCTTGCCGGAAAATTATGTAACTGTAAGATCTAATCATTTGTCTGTATCTGCAAGATTAATTTTATGAAAAGAAGAAAATCTTTAGAAACGTTCAATCATAAGTTAAGCAAAAGGCTATATAGTACACACCTTTAAAAAGGCTAGTGAAACCAAGTAATATCTCTATAATTTGTAGTTACTTAATACTAAAATATACATTGATTGACCAATAAGCTGCAAGTACCTCAATCGCAGAACCAATCATCTGGATAAGCCGGTCAAAAACACTTGTTTTTTCTGCTTCAAATAACTTCCAGTGGAGAAGACATTTGTATATAGTCAATGCAGCAGCTGGCTTTCCTAGATCAAAACCAATATTTTGAACCACACATTTTATAAGTGTGTCAACATTCTCCTGCATGTAAAATACTGTTGTGAATGACAAATCTTAAGAACTGGGACGATAACAGATTTATTTTGTTAGAAAAACTAGCACTTACATGCTGCCTATCTATGTAAGATTTCCTTATCCTAGAATCAAACCTGGCAAGGTTTTTAATAGCAGGAGGAACAGTTTCAAAATCCTGCAAGAATGATTCAAGAATAATATAGCCAACACATGGAAAAAGTCAAAATAACAAGCAAATATTATCATGAATATGTTTCAGACCTTAGTCTCTTTATTGAGCTCAGAAACACCATCTATGCTCTGCAAATAAAAGCAATAAAAAGTGAAAAAGGCCATAACAGAAAGGAAAATGAGATTTGTAAAATTTTCTGCATGACATATTTCAGAATTCAGGGATCTGGTACATGTTCAGGTGGGCTTTTGACAGATGAATGCAACAAGGCCTGCTGTCGTAAAACTTGATTCTCAGATTCCATGTTAGACAGTTTCTCTTGCAGGCTGCACTTAGAAAATACAAACTCAATCTGAGAATATCTAAAAGAGCACGTATAATCACGAATGAAGGATCAGACGTTCAACCAAGATTATAGTCCCAGTAATCATAAAGTATGCCATACTGAAGATACAGATGAGAGAAATATAGAAACCTTTTCACTGAATTTTTCAGTTCAGTTATCTTTGACTCTGCCTCAAGCGATTTCTTCAGCCTTTCCTCACTTATTTTGGTTGTTTCCTCATATTTCTTCTCGGTTTCATGAATCCTAGTTTCTAAAGAACTCACCAAAGCCTGCAATTTATAGTGGAGAATTGTGTAAGAGAAAACCAAATGAAGCACACCAGCATATCCCGTGAGCTTTCCTCAGCCCAATTCAAATCATCAAAAGGATTGGTAAATCCAAGGGCCACCCTGAGGATCTAATGTCCAGATAATTTTTCTCCCAAAGAAAGAGGGAATAGGCAAGCTCGTCATACCACATGATGGATCTTTGTTCTTTATAAATAGAGTAAAATGTGATAAGTTCATTGTTTCTTATTTCTTACTAGTTACAATAAAACCTGGTTTACAAAAAGGGCTATTATTTATAACCCTAAGCAGTGCTTAAATCATAATCATTACCTAATAAATTGAAGTGTATTTTTTTATGATCCCAATTCTTTACACTAAAAAAGCCAGTTAGATTCTTCAAGACCTTACTAATCCAAAATGGCTTACCATAGATTTACATTTCAAAACTAACATGTAAACAGTGTAGAATAAATGCAGATAATTGTCATTTATCCTGATGATATATGGTTGAACTAATTGTATGTGCATTTATTGGACGACCAAATGAAATATAAGAGGGGATAGCCAATTCCATTCCCTTTTTCTTTGCATTTTCTTTACTGTTTCTTGTCATTTTTTCCATTTTGGATGTGGGCCCACCAATAAAAAGGTCCCTTTTCCCAACCTTGGAAAAGGGATGTATATATATTACACAAGGGCTTAACTAGACGTTTACTATGTTGGTGGAGCAAAGAATTTTTTTGTACATACGAGCATTTAAAGTTTCATGTGGTTAGTTGACCAGTGAAGCTGTACTGGCAGTAAGCTTACCACCCGATACCAGTATCAGATTCCTTTTTATGTTTTTAAATGCCCAAAAGTTGATGACAGTCATATGCTCCCACACTCAAAGCACACCCTTCTGCACATCCTTATCCGACACCTGAATTCCTTCTTCTTCTCTTTCCTCCTGCACATCCTTCTCCTCCACCTCCTCCGCTCTCTTTCTCACCATCAGCTGGTCTGGTTGGTTGTGAACCATACCGACACTCAGATCCTGGAAATGTGTTTTTAATTCTTGCTTCATATGCTAACCAGCAGATATAGTCAGCTCTTGACCCTACTTGTATGAATGCCTAAAATAGCTTATATGAGTCTGCCTCCTCCCAGTATAATGATTGTTCCAACTTCCAACAATTTAATATACTGAGATGTGGAGTAGTCCAATAAGATGTAATCCTGTCTATAGAATTCTCAACTAATTATCACTCCATTGCAGTACTAAAAATCATAATGGTTCCTCTGATCCTTCTTCCTTCTCTTTCTCTATCCACATATATATTCAGACAAGCATGAAAAACACCATTATGTTTACGTGTGCGTGAGAGAGAAAGGAAAGAACAGCTGAAATTGCATGGCATAGTGTAGAGGGCAGCCATGTGAACAAAGCATGCTTTGCCACATTGACCATGTCAATGCCAATGTGCATGCCCATACATACAACATAGGCACATGGCTGGTGCAGGCACAGAACAGAATCCATGATATGCTAACAGGTATTGTCATGAGGACATGCATCTTTAAAGCGAATTATACTATCAGTATTACATTTGACACAGCAATATAAGGCTAAGACTTATTTGGTTTGCAGAGGGATATAACAATGAAAAGTAAAATGATAAAAAAAGATCCACTACTCAAAATTGACTCACCTTAAGTTTCTCATTTTCAGCAGTGACCTTATCAATTAAATCTGTATCAGTAACCTGCACCTCATGTATAACAGGAGCATCTTCTGCAGCCCTTTTGGTAGCTTCCTTCTCCTTGACTAATAAAGCTTTGGTTTCTTTAAACTGTCCTTGCGTGTCCTGCAAGGCTACTTGCAACTTTGTAATCTCTTGAGATTTTGATTCCTCCAGATCAAGCTACAAACGAAGGTAAATCAATTTCTATCAGGATGATCTACACGAGCTATGATCATGCATGCTATGAAAGGTCAAAACAACTCCAATTTCAAAGAGCCATAGAGCATCAAACATCTCAGTTGCTAGCTACTATGTCTGTCCAAGCAGATGTGAGTTGCAGACTTCAACCATGAATCTAAAAACCAGACAAAAGATTTAACAATAGACTAATGCAAGGCCTGTAAAGATTCTTACATCAAGCACTTTATCTTCACGCTAAAACTAATAACTAGTTGCTTTGACACTATAAACAGGCTTCATAATGAAAAATAATATAATATGTACAACAACAAACAAGAAGGAAAAATCATCTTGAAAACTTATCCCAAAATGTCACACGTAGTCGTCTATTTTATCACTGGTGTTATCCCATTAAAAGAATATTTGTTACTTGTTAGTACGATTCATGACAAGATCCATCCTGTGATATATGACCAGTAATCAGATGTGTCTCCATCAAAACTTTCCTATTCTAAGAAATGTAGCTATAGATAAAACCATCTTGGCAGATAAATTTTTTTAAAAAAAATTTCTTTCTTGACCATCCCTTTATTCATGACAAGAACAGGAAAAAATAATAAAAGACATAAGCTTTAGAGTTACTAGTTCCACAAATTGTGCAAAAAGTAATTAACATTTAATACCTATATTGAGCTAATAATAAAATTCCTAATTTCATTCTACACAAGATTGGGAAGCCCAATGCATGACACTGCCATCAGTAACTGATCCAGGGAAAGAGATGTTTACAAAATTTTACCCTAAACAGAAAGGCCATTTCCACAATTCATCGTACAGGTCACTATGGAACAACTGTACCACTGTGTTTACACCAACTTAAAAAAAAAATCTAATTTTAGAAGTAAAATAAAATACGACTGGTCAGTTCAACAATCAACAACAAACTTGAAATTTGTGTTCAAATGAAAACAAGATGAAAAGAACTCAACATTGACAAGAAACGAACCCTCATGCGTTTCTCCAGTTGCAGCCGCCATGTGAGTTCCTCAACTTGCTTCTCCAACTTATTTTTGGCTTCCTGGAGAGCACCAGTTTCCTTTGCGGCCTTGAACATTAAGACAACAATGATTCAACAAGAAAATACAGAGAATTCTTATTTAAATAAAAATGCGGTATTTGTGACTTAACTAAAATGTAGAAATAAATATAAGTTTGATCAAAAATGGATACACTAGAACAGAATTACAATACTGGGAACTTCTTTAGTTCAGAAAAAGTAATGGAATGGAAAAAAAAGAAAAACTATGCTGACCTTCTAAAAGAATAAATCATCAACTCAAACACCCACTACAGGTTTTTTATTTTTATTTTTAATTTTTATTTTATTTGGTACCAGCATCAGGCCATTCTAAGTGTCACATGGCTTGGAAGACAGGGTGTTTTATTCTGCCAGTTGGACAAGAAGGGGATGTCATCAACAATAACATGCATTCATCCCTCAGAAGACACTACAAATCCTTCAAAAAATTTATCTGTGTAAAATACATAAACTGTCCCATAAATGTTATATCTTCATTGAATTAACACTATGATCTTGTCAATACTATTTAACAGGCATGCCATACATTTTATTAGCTTAAACTTTGGGCTGAGGTCTCAGCAAAAGTTTGAGAAGACTAAAAAAATTGCATGACAGGTATAGTGTACAACTCCTTGATATTATTATTAGTTCATTGCTAAGAAAAATCTAAGAATGAAAAACCCATTGCTTTTTTGCATTATTGCTGATTATAATTTTTAAAATTCTTGTCTATTGCTAATTCCCAGAGTTAGTAGTTTCATAAAGCTCATGGTTCGCCAAGATCCATCAAGAATTTTCTGTTGTTACACAAGGTTTAAAATTTGGACCAGATATTGGCTGTGGACAAGGACTTGCGGGAATATGTCAAATAGGTACATTCCAGTTGTTGTGCACAAAAGAATTAAAATTTATCTTAATGTCAATATATAGTCGGCTACATGGTACACTAGCATACTAGTCCTTGGTCAACTAGATATATAGCAGGAAACATGGTATATTGATATACCATAACATTTAATCCCATGCTCTTATGTTTACTGCCACCATTTTCAGTGTGGACTCATGAATACCTCAAGTTCAATTTCTGCCATCAGATAAGACTTGCATGCAAAAACTGGATCAAAGGAAAGCATAAGAACATGTAGCCATTAGCATAAGTGCAAAATGTAGACTTTAAATAGAAAATGGTAATCTGAGATAATAAATGTGTTAAAAGAAAAAAAAATTGGTTTCTTTCATATATCCAAATGTCGAGAGCATATTTAGATTATTTAACTGTAACTCTATAAATTACATAAGATTCCCTCCAATGCATGGTGCGAGGATGGTCAATGTACATGCTTGTATCCTTGGAGGCAAAGAAGTTACTCCTGTGATTAAACAGCAATTATAGCTCATATACAATAGTCTTTATCAACATTGCTATTATTCAAGCATTTTAAGTGCTCCAAAAAACTTGAGTTCTTAAATGCCTTCTTGCAGCATAACTTAGTCATAATCTAATCTTTACCAGAATGCCAAAATACTACATGCTAGTGGTCAACTGTAGATGAACTAAGGATACGTACTAATTTAAGTTTCCGTAGCTCCCATCTGGCAACTCGTGCTCTCCAAGCACACTGCATCGTGATTGCTGCCATCTTTAGCCTGGCATAGTGTGATCGTGCCAAGTGTCGACGGAAATAACTCTGACAAAAAAAAGAGAGAACACTACATACTTTAAGAGGAGCAGCAGAAGGTTTTAGTGTCTTCTTTAACAAGAAAAATAATAATAATACATTAAACAGCAGTGTCCAGGGAAAGACAGTAGTTACAGCTGAAAACTAATAGGACTACACCAATATATCTGATATAATATTGTCTTGGAAATAGGTAAGTTAACATCAACGAAAGTTCATAAGCAACTGAATATCATAGGTTTCATGTTCATAATGCTCCCTGGCTAAATAGATAAAAGTAACATAGTATTTCACACATATTATACATAGAGAATGAACCGACGGTTTTCACTTTTCCACAGACTAAAAGAACAAGGTAGAACATATAAGTTAACATGTACATGTAATACAAATTAGTTCATCTACCTGGATAATTACTGCAGCCCTTGTTTCCTGCCTAAAATGAAGTTCCTTACGAGCAACCATCCCACGTAAACCAGATTGAATGATAACAGATGCAGAACACAAATCAGTGTAGGCTTTCCTTGCAAGGTGCATACGAAAATACATCTGGATTATCAATGATGCAGCTTGCCTCTGCATATTTTGATAATGTTGACGTGCAATTTGTCCTTCAATAAAATTAAAGCATAAATCAATATTTTACCCAAAATAAATTTATTTTGATGGGTGTCAGATGCGCAGCAAACTATAGATGGAGCACAATTTACCTCTGCATGTAGCTTGTATCGATATAGCTGATTTCCGGAGTGAAATGAAATTTTTGCGTGCCAAATATGAACGAAATTTCCTTTGAATTTTCTTGGCTGAGAGTCCTAGAACTTCGTTCCTACGAGCATCTAATTCAGCCATCTGACCAGCACGAAGAAACACCTTGGTTTTGCCTATCTGAAGGTTCACAGATTGAGCATGAATGTGGTCATTTGACTAGGCAACATTCATTTCACTGTTGCTTTTGAGAAACTGACAAACATATGCAGTCTAACCACACATCAACATCATGCAAAAGCACTAATTTATTTGCACTTTTCTATGAGCTTTATAAGTCATGTACAATCTTCGGCTATAGCAGTCAAAGGAAACAAGATGTAGCGTGTAGCCATATATCCTAAGTTCGTTAATCCCAGGTTATTAGTAGTAAGGGTATCTACCCTTATATGCCAAGACAACTCAATTTACCTCTAACGATAGTTGGTTCAATATGGGCATTGCATTTTCACCACTAAAATGTTGGACGGATTGTGGCATCATAGTCATCTAGGTAATGCCAAATCCAGAGGCCCACCACATTACTGCTATTATCCTTGATTAACTTGCTCCCCATATCAATCAAGGTTAACCATAAAAATGCACAATAAATTCCAGCATGTCCCATGCACCACAAGCAATTATGTCCTGGTAACATTGGACATATTCTAACCCAAGATGCATAATAATACAATCCACCATCTACATCTAATCAAGGTTTAAATCTCAATCTGGTGGATATACCAACATGTACTGCCCGGTATAACTGAAAAAATAAATATTGATCTACTGAGCTATATGGTCCAGTAAAGGTTTTTGGTTGGACCAACAAGGATCGGTCAATATCTGTCAGAGTGGTATCTGAAATCTAGCTTCCAGTTTGGAACTAAAACATCCCAATGATTAGGCCCACATCAAGAGTTGACATTGGGCTGGTTAGTATATATGACAAAAGTGGCCTATTATTATCACTTAGGCTTAAGGTCCATCCTCTCCTGGTTATTTGTGATGAAAAAAAAAAACTAGTTGTAAAAGCTCAAGATTCTCTGTCATCTACATTTTTAGAGTACATAATACATGATAATGTTAAATTGTTAATAGTATGTTCAATAATTGAGATCTGAAATACTTCAAGTTGATTGCAAGAAAAGCTTCAGCTTTTCTTCATATTAACAATTTGTCAAGAAAATAAACTAAATACCACTCAAATATTTAAGTTCATATCAGATCATATCCAGGAGGATATAGTAGAGATTCACAGCGAAGATTGATTTAAGGGGAAAAATTTTATACATTTGGCAACTTTTGCTCACATCTTCTGATTTCCTGACTAATTCCAACTGTTGAAAGCAGGTTTCCAATATATAAATGCCAATTTGTATGTTTCAAGAATGCTAAAGGATTTGCTCTATAATAAAATTACATAGATTTTGCTAAACTCGAGCTTAGGTCTCTGAGATATGACTGCTAAATTCACATTGTCAATTATTGAACTAGTGCGCCTACATCTCATCTCCAGGTTACTGATGTAGTAAGCAAAATTTCTCTGGCTCCTTAGAAGAGATACTGTCTATATGCTACAAATTTTCAAGCCATCCACTTTTAGTCATGTCATAGAATTATAGCAGGGAACATCAGATTAAGCACCAGGTGTAAACATAAAACATTGGTGATGCATTACTAGAAAAGAAATATGTGAATGAACGTATAATTAGACATTCACCAAGTAACGGACAAAGAATGAATGATCCTGCAGAAAATCCTTATTAGTTCGATGACCAAAAATACAATTGCATGCCTCTTGATGCCAACTGTAAAGTTACCTGAAAGCCTTTCAGATCCACCTTCTCCATCAGTCTCTTAGTAACAGCAGCCTCATCAGAACTTCCATTTGAAAAATGAAATGGAAATGTGCAGCTAATTAGAAGTCTAAATGCATCAATATCAAACTCAAATATCCACAATAATTACCTTTCATCTAACAGTTCAGATGCAAAAATTCCAAAGCGGTCAATAAATTCATCAAATGTGCGTCGTGTTGGGAACCCAGCACAACTTATCCTGATTGCCTCCAATACCCCCTGCATGCCACATAAAGTACATCATTTGGAATTTACATGTATGACAAAAGAATTTCAGTTTTGTAACTTGCTCCCATTGTGCTTGGGCCAGAATACAAAACGTCCTGACTGGTATTGACAGTTGGACACTATGCCGATTGTTCTGTGATGCCATGCCCTCGTGCTACCATGTCACTATGCTACTACATAGCTTGGTAGATGTTGCACCACAGAAAGCACAGCTGTGCTGCGCAATTCTTGCCAAGAACAAACAACATGCAGAAAATTTGAGAAATGGACAAAATATTACCCCACAACGAAGCTGCTGAAGCACATTATGGTTCTCGAAAATTGCTGGCTTCAGAAGATTATTTGGTTTAACACAACGAATATAGTGGGGCTGAGTAGCACTTAGGGTTTCCAATAACGTTTGAAGTTGTTGCTGCATAGTCATAGGCACAATAATCAGTAAACAAATGCAGCATAGAAGCATCAGAAATTGCACATCAAGTGAATGAACATTTCACCTTAAATCTTAGACCTATCGATGAGAACTTTGAAGATTTTGATGAGTCCTCAGAAAGAGGTGGGAAGAGATCTGCAACAAAAGTACACCCAGAAGCACCCAAGAGTTCTTGATGCTCAGCAACAACATAATCTTTGTTTTTGTCTAAAAACAATTCTGTCTGATATGTGACCTGATAAAAATAAAAGAAAAAAATGATACCCGAATGTAATTAATCTACAATGAAATACTAAAAGTTGAAGGAAAACCTAAAATCATTTACATCAAGACTACAAACAGCCCGGTTTGGTCCAGTTTATGGGAATAATAAAACGAACTTATCAAAAAATAATAATAAAACGAACTAGTAAATTACTGTTTGAGAATTATGCTAACAAACCAAATGATTTAACTATAGAAACCAAACAAAAATATTGTGGCCCAGTTCAGTTTCAGATATGGTTTATACTCTATTTATATAACTCAAAATCATGGTGATATAACTCGACTTACAGTATTGATTCTTACAAAATTTCGAATATTGTCATAGAGATGTCATGAAGAGATCAGAAAAGTGTAGACTACAATCAGAGAAGGGACTAAACTTATTAACATGACCATGGTTTTGTACAACAAATTATAAAGTTATATATAATGATGATTTATGCAAGGTTCGCAATACCGTACCGTACCGATATTTTGACCTGGGCTCGGTACCGGTATGGGGTACCGAGCACTGTAGCACTGCTACAGTGCGGACCGGTACCAGACGGTCCACGTACCGCTGGCCTGTCGGACCGGTATGTACCGCCCGTACCGGGCGGTACGATTCGGTATGGCAGACACTAGATTTATGTTCCTTTTGATTCCGAATAATAAGCTAATTATTTTCTAAATTTTTCAAATTCCAAATAGAAGCAAACCACCTTTTTTTGAAAGTTCAGGTCAGAGCAAATAGTGAACATTTCAACTTACGTCGCCAGCATAGTGACGGATAGTAAAGTCTGAACGTGAAAATTTGGGCTTGCTGAACCGCTGGTGATTCTTAAAAGTTTGGTACAGCTTCTCTGCAAATGTTTCATGTGTTGACCTTGGCAACATGCTGTAAAAAAGAAAAGAAAACATGCATCAGATGCTGATCTCCAGGCAATATGCTATCAATTAAATTCAAGAATTGGAGTTGTGTTCTCATACATACCAAGCTTCATCTAGGAGAGCAATTATCCCACCAGGTTTCTGAAAATTGTTTGATTAGAAGTTAGAAAATGAAGAGATCCTGGTCATCTGATAACTCCATAAAATCAAAAACTACACTCCCCGTCAAGCTATAAATTATAACAAGAAATAATGCAAGTTCAACGAGGATATCTGGAAACAAATATGGATATATATGTCTTACGAGTCAATACCCATGCACATATAGACCAACAGATGCAAGAATATGTTATACTGTTTTGTCACTTTTACTGAAATTCATTGACATTTCCTAAAATTTTTATTTAAATTTGTGGTTACTAAATAGAAGCAGAACTCATTGACATCTTAAAGAAACCATCTTGGTCAAAATATATATACACATATATTTATATATTAACTATAGGTGTGACAATCAACTAGAACAACTAATTTCCAGTGTGGCTTCAGAAAATCTTCATCAACTAGCACACTCTTCATCACTCAAAACCAATATAAGTAATGATATTGATAAAATGCCAAATTTGGTCTTCTAAAGGAAATGTTGTTGGACCATGGCTCACCTTACTGGTTCATACTAGTATACCAACTGGTCATTGGTACGATACATACCGAACCATACCGATATATCGACATATGATACGATGGGCATACCGCCAAACTAATTTGTACCGCCCATACTGGTCCCCTATCAGATTGGTACATACTGCCCGTACCGAGGGTATGCAGCAGTACTGAGAACCTTGTGCTGGACTACATGGATTTATCATGTTTTAACAGAAAGAAGAGGTAACATAGTATGTAATTTCATGCCAGTGTCAATAATTAGATCCTGATTCTGACAGCAACTCATGGACAGGAGTTGCATGACAAGTCACTGAGGACTTAGAACAACAATAACGATGACAAGAAGTTGTGAAGTTAACTATTTGGGATCATGGATCTTTTTTTTCACCATTGACCTCTATGCAACACAATATCTCTAGTTTATAAAAAATCAGTCAAAACTCTATTTTATTATTTCTAATATAGTGTTTTAAGTTTTTTCCTCACTCTCCTCGCACTAGTAATATTTTTTTTCTTGCACCAATAATATTAATTGGCCATAACATCAATAAATTTCCTCTGAATATGTATGTATTGGCTTCTCTCTCATTTTATCCTCTGGTCACCGATTAATGAATTAAAGCATTATTTTTTCTATCATACCTAACAATTTCATGCATCCAGCTCAAAATTATCATCTGAAATATAAAATTTTGCATATGTTATTTGTTAATAGGTGAACACCCGAATCCATAAAGCATGGTTGAGTTGCCTTAAAATTTTTGTTTCTCAATCTAGGAGACACCTAACAATCGCATAAAACCCCTAATGCCCTAAGTTTTAACCATCAAGCTTTTACTCTAATAATAGTATGTTCATCGAACTCCCTTCTGGTTGAATAATATATCCAAGACATTATTTTTCATAGGTTCAATTTTAGTCCTATTTAATCAAAAACAATCTGTCTTTTTTTTGGACAACTTTGACAACTATTTTTTCTTTCTCATTTTTTTCTCTCCTCTCACACACTATTCATGCCAATATTCAATAATCACTAAAACTTCAGTACGGTTGCTATATTACTTACTTGTTCAAGGTCGAACAAAAAAAACCAATAAGTGTAGCTCGATATTTGATTCTTTGGTTTCAAACACAATATAAACCAATAGTCACTAAATATCATAAGATTCCACCAAAAATCAAGCCGTATGTATCTTAAATCACCAACTAACTAGTACATACAGCTTAGTACAATCATTATACCCATCAGTTCTAATAAGTAACTCGTTCTAGGCTACTCGCTGCAAATTTTGTACCAAACTAATTCAATCAAGATACCAATAATATAGTTTTGTATTGATTCGGAACATAGTTTTCCATCTTTGAAACCTTGTGTCAGTCATTAGTTTGATTCATTATTTACTTTTTTTTTTGTTGAACTGATAGAAGCATGCTCACTTTGTTTAATTTCCTTAAAATAAGTTTTATCGATTCTCAATCTGATGTGAACAGGTTGACCCTAATTTCAGCTTTTTTATTTCTTTATTTGACCTAGTTTTCCCTCTAATAATCCATTCCTAAACCAGAGTCCTCCGTTATAAAATTAAATAATCATATGATTCACTGTCTACTTGCGCTATAATATCTCTAACATTATCCTTGATCATAAATATAAGTTATATAACTATATAAACTAGCAAAATTTTAGAATTAGCCATAGACATGCTTTATGGCCTTCGAGTCAAACGTGGGTAGGATACATACAGTGAGGGTGCCTTCTGGATGCTCAGCTGATGGACTATTCCTGAACTTTGATGTGCATTTGTCTTCTATTTATTTACTCACGTATTATGTATATTGATTTCTATTAGCTTTCCAACCTCCAGTTCAACTCTTAATTATCACAATTATTCAGATCTTACCATTATTGATGCATCATAACTTATCTTCTGGGCAGAAAAGCACTTGTATCATATGATTATGGGCCTAGAGGTACTACATTGTGCTGTAAAAATATAATCCTTAACAAAGATTAATTGTAGCTAACAGATGCCAATTGAAAATAAACTTAACAATAAATTCTCTTACATGATAAGAGTCCACAAATCCTTGAAGAACTTTTGAGATTATAATAACTGCTTTGTTAGAAGTGGTTCATGCTCCTTTGATATGTAAATGAGTTTAATCTTTGAATCCATGTAATTTTAAAAGGCATGACAGTAGAATTTATAGGCAACCAGAAAATTGAGCAACATGTCTGAGAAAGTAGCATGGTAGAAACTTGTAAGTAGGCTATAATAATACAAGCTTGATGCGGGCAATTGCACATATGACAGGGGAACTAAGTTCCGGCATTAACAGGCAGGTACTACAATTATACTGTAAAGAAAATAAAATCACTCTAATAGTGTGTCGCAAATTCCCAAAGAATTGCACAACGAACATTTTACTTTCGAAATTTGTACAGCCAGTTCATAGTTTTAAAGTTGATTTATCTAGCTATTTAGGAGTAGTAAAGATGATTCTTCAAAAAAATATTGGCAATTGATTATTTGGGGAAAATAGTTAAAATGACAGACCAAAAGAATATAAAAAATATAAGCAACACAAATTTAATGAACGCAAATTTCAATACTGAATAATAAATTACAATAAACATTTAATGACTTGTTAACTTGCAGGTCTATGGGAATGCTCATCTATTGATGGCAGTCAATGTAAAAGCAATTTTAAATTACAAATAACCAAGGTAAACCTATAAACAACCTTTTCAATAAGATCCAGAATGTCCTGGTTGTCAATAAATTCAATATAACTCCAGTCAATTTCTTCTTTCGTATATTCCTCCTGTTCCATCTTAAAAACATGCTGTTGCAAGAAGCAAAAAATAAATCAGAAATCATCTGGTGCATATAAATTAATTGTCTTCCCAACATAGTATGTTTAGGAACTACTATGCAAATGGAAGATAATTTCCATATCCAAACCTGATTAAAATGCTGCTGCAGTTTTTCATTAGTAAGATTGATACAAAATTGCTCAAAGCTGCAAGTGATGCATACGTTAGAATTTAAAGCATGACTGTTAAGATCAGAGATTAAGGAATCCAGTAAAATGATTAGCTAGTTACAGTTTAAACAAGAACAGCCATATATTAGTAAAAGGCATCAAACAGTACAACTGATATGCATAAAAGATCAATGGTAAGCATGGGAAGAGAACAAGTTGCTTAAAGTAACCACTAACCCATTACATCTGTCAGATAACCTTATAAAACTTACTGCTACACTCATTTCAATGTTTGTGCATACCAAGCTCAAGCATTTCTAGATTTATGGTTCTCGTCAACAACCTAGTACCAAGTGCTTCTGCCAAAGAGAGGATAATATGTTCTATATTTTCCCTTCTCTTTTGTTGTAGGGGTTGAATTTCTTAAACTAGATATCAGATCAAATGGGTTACCACAGATTCCCCATCTAAAATCCTCATCAGAGAAAAGGAAGTTGGACTGATTCAAGGGTTGGAGGTCACTCCTTATCTTTCAAAATAACTATCCTTTCAAACATAATGCATGTGAGAATCCTTGAAGCAAGGATTAACATTTGGGGTATCGGACCCATGGTGGTCCATGATCAGCCTTGTATGGGTTTGGTCAGTGCTGGCATACCACCACATAATATGCCAGCATGTACCGAAAAGAGTGAACCAAAATGAGCAACCTAGAACCCTACGCCCAGAGTCTATAGGAAAACAGATCAGACAACCTGAAAAGGGATAATTTGCTTCTAGAATAACTCCTGAACTAGTAAATACTGGATGTTACCAACCAGCCCAAGCAAAAATAGAATTTCTTGTCTTGAAGACCCACGGAGTCATGAAACTAATTTTGGCACACTACAAGATGTTCTATTTTTTCCATAAAAAATGTGTTTACTCAAGAACTCTAAAAGATTTAAATCATATATAGGAAGATTGTTTACAAAAAAAAACAAATTCACATTCAAATAAATAAGAATTACACAAGAACCAAAATAGTCTTTTAGTAAACTACTTTATCCTATTACCTAAAATTTATATTGTCAACTAATTTGACTTAAACATATATGGCCCTACCAATTGGAGCCAGGCCACTCCTGGAATCTAATTGGGAATCTTTTATCAAGAAATTTGAAATCAAGTTACATAGAAAAGCCAAATTTCATTTATGGGAGTAAGATTAATAGTGTAAACTCAATGCCTCATCAACTGCACTCTTCATTATGTCTTTTTTTCTCAAATTGGTTAATAAAAAAGCTTGATGCTTTAAGAGGACCTTGCCTTTTACTAGGTAAAAATAAAGCCATAGTGAATATTACTTTGTTTCATTGACTTTTTTTTTGGCAAAAAAGTAAAAAGATAGATCGGGGTCCTAAGTGTAGAGAAATTCAATTATTTCAAGATGATTACCCCTCTGAATTAATGGGCAAAAGGAAGAACTTTAACCTATTTCACAGTGTCTCTTGGTGGTGGGTACTTGTTTTGCTATATCTTGGCTCTTTTGGTATATGGAAATTGGTCCTTGCATTCATGTTTAGCAAGATTCATAGCTCAAACAACATCATTTTCCTCTTACTTCAGAGTTATCCACCCATTCAAAACATGCTCCAAGCCCCAACTTTAAGTTTTCTGTTGTATCATTTTATCACTTCTCTAACTCACAATGCCCCCTCTGAGTCTCTGGGAAGTGAATCAGTAGCCAATTTGTCTTCTAAAAGCATAAGTTTTTATGCGGCTTGCCCTAAAAAGAAGAATTTACATCAACTAGTTATTGCAAACAAAAGATGGATTTGGGACACATCTTATTCTTTGTGCTCTTATCATGTTGAGCAAGGTCAATTTCATGTACTGGTCCGGGCTCGAAACGGTACTTTATCAGTCCATATCGTGTACTAGTGTCATTATGTCGGTACATATCAAATTTTGACAAAAAGCCTAATAAGGCTGAAAAATACAAAAAAAAAGTAAACTGCTTGGTACAGACCCTGTACCACTCCATCTCGGGTGGTACCGACCCTGTACCAGTGTACCATCTGTTTACATTCAGTGTCCCAATGAACTATCGGTGCCGGTCAGTACCATCCTGGTACCGAACATGAATCAAGCGGTGCAGATGTACATCCGGTGTATCATCAGTTTACATTCGTCTGTGTAACCTGTCGAGCCAGTAAATACCACCCATTCGAACCATACCGGACCATATTTAACGGTATTGCAAATCTTAATGTTGAGAATATGAGCCACATCTAAATAGGCATAATGTGGTTTCAGAGATGCGGAAATTAATAATTTCTGTGCTCTAGGATCTTGCAAATCTTTACGATATCTGTGGGGAGTCAACAAATAGTTCTCTGTGTTGTCCTCAACATAAAATTTGGGATGGATGCTGTAAAGATAATAAATAGTAAAAAATATTTCATGATCTTTATACCAAATTACCAATCGTGAGGAACTTCTCAAAAATGTTGTGTGGTGATTCTTTTCTTGGAAGATTAATTGCCTAAAAGAGGACAGCTAAATGTGATTTTTCTTTTTGGCTTGGACACTGTTGTACTGATCACTGAACCATTTATTGGTTCCCATTCTTCTTCTCCCTTCTTTGCATTTATGCTCTTTCATTCTCTTAATGAAATGAATATGGGTAGGCCTAAATAATAACCAGATGAAAGATGGTCTGGAATCTGGATATTTATGGGTGTAAAGAAATTTGAAAAATGGCACAACTAAATATGCTTAAGATGATAGATTTAGATAAAGCATATCCCATTATCTGAAGGAAGCAAGAACTGTCAATCCACTAATTTCTAGAAAACTGAACTAGTTTCATGCACTTGGCTGATTATTTTTTTTTCTCTTGAAGGTTCCAGTACCTGAATCTTTTGTTTCTTGGAAGTTCAGTATCTTCAAAAGGTGATTAAATTGCTCAAGAGGATCTTTAGGCACCCACATATACCAGTACAATACAAGTAAAATACAGTGTCAATGTACAATACAGTCAGCCATGTCAGCGGTACAGAAGAAACCCTCGCCACAGAAAATACGAAAGAGACAGAATTTAGATCCAATATTGGACTCAAAAACAGAAGCCAGTGCACAAGGCTCCTGCCTTGTGCTGGTTCCAGAGAGAGTCAATTGACCCTAAATCCTAAATCCTAAACCTTAAACTTAACTCTCCTTCGGAGACTCAATGAGCACCTTTCATACACTGAGGTGATTGGCACGACTGAGAGTAGAGAGTGGTTAAAGTCCCACTATCTACATACTTGCTGTCATGTAAGATAAGAGTCAAACCTAATGCCACTGTCACTGTTCGAAAGGCAGAAACAGTCGGAAAATGCCTGTTGATGTACTCTATCATGGAGACTAGGATAAGTGGGTGATGGTCTAGTTCACTAATGGCGAAGCCACTATTAGCCATTTAAAGCATTCAGAGAATCAATCCAACCTTAGCCAAACTCAGTGCACCAGTTGGATTTAAATGCATCCTGAATAGGACATGACGGATCATGACCAAAACTGGCTGATGAAATTTCCAGTATATGTGTTTGTCTAGATGCAGATTGATACACACCGAAATGCTGGTTTCTTTTGATCTTGCAATCCCTGTGCAGCAATCTTACAAAATATGGTTCAGTATTTTGTTATATCCAACTTTTGTGCTGCAAATCCTTCTAGCAAAAATAGAACTTCAATGTATTTGCCTAAAAAAGTATCTAAAACAAAATGTCTGCATGAACGGCATAATAAATAGCAGCGAGATGCCAGCCTGCCAGATAACTTTTCTTCATAAAGTTCCATGCTAAGAGAAAGCAACACATGAAATTGGTGAGCGAGTATCACACTCCAAATTCTGGCAAAACAAGGAAACTCCAAAGAGGTCTAAGAACGAGAGGCAGAAGATATTTCTATAGCAATTCTACTTTGTCAAACCAACAAAATATTATCCAAACTCTCCCTGAAGCTTATTTCCAATTACAAGTAGACTTCATGGTAAATTACATAAATTTTACTTGAAACCTCTTAAGATTAAGTGTAGGATATTTAAAACTTAATCCAAGACATCAAACACAGACCACACCTACAGCATATAATATACTCCATCTTTGATGTAGTTCTGTTAGAAAAAATCAAGTTGAACTGGACTCAGCTTAGCAATGATCATGCAAGAAAACACATATCTGCACCCCAGATTTGATGCAAATCATGCAAATATTTTGACATCTTCCATGATGAATACAAAAGCGTACCAGTGAAGCACCTGTTTGTCTTGAAACTTTCAAAGCCATAAATATCCAGCACTCCAATCAAAAACTTTGAGTCAGGATCTTGACCAATCGAACAGTTAATCCTGTTCACCAGCCTGCATAACACAAGAAAAGCACTAAATAGTATAGCAAGTAGGATGACTACTTAAAAAAGAACAACCAGATTGAACAAGATCCAGTACTGGTAAGCATCCATGTTAACAATTTCATTTTTCAAAGCTCATTTGCAATTCAGTATCACTGACCAGTCAAACAACCGTGAGTAAACAACTTTTGCCAAAGCATCACGGCTAAGAGCCGCAGCTTCTGGATTTAGATTTTTGGTAATGTTCTCACCACGAGTTACAATAATGCGCTTACATAATGAATCCTCAAGAGCCTTTTCATTGCACCTACAAGAAAATGTGTTGCATTTGTTGTATTTGTTTTTGCTAAAGATATTTTTGTAGTATGATAGTAAAATGAATAGAACTTGGGATAAGAAATGGGTTTACATGAAAAGCTCTGCAGCAGTTCTAAGATGGTACCAAGACTTTTCATCTTTGGGTACAGATGAATCTTCTTCTTCTCCTTCTGCAAATTCAACATTTCCTAGATGAAGGATAGCTGCCACTACTCTGAAAATTCCATCCTGAATAAAGCAGACATTGCAAAAGATGAACAAAACACCTACATAAATATTTATTGAAGGATGTAAAATCTTTGTGAAGAGAACAAGAAAAAGAAGTACCTGTTCATCAGAGCTGATTCCAACAACATCCATTGCTCTTCTAGTTGCCAAATATTCCTCGGACTCATCTAACCCGTCAATCTCATAGCAGTTAGACTGATTTAGGTAGTGAAATGTTCTAGGATTTCCCACTTTATATCTTTCAATGTCCTGTTTAAACATTGGCGACAGTGAAGTCAAATTTGGCTAACCACTCAAAACCATGATATCACAATAAATACCGATCCAAGCAACCATAATATAACACCGTTTTTCCCTTCCTTTTGCTGCTTACTCTCTGTCTTCTGCTCTCTTACTATTTATATTTCCTTTTTCTTAATCTTGAGAGCGGAAACACTTTAAGGTAAAGTGGTTAATACTTAATAGAATCTTGGACGTGCAGTCACTATAGCAGAATAAGAATCTTTAAGAGATTCAAGGGGCAGTGTCAACCTGAATTGAGTACTGTTTTGTAGGACATCAAAAAGTGTAGGGACAATTACCTGAAAGCAATGTCATCACAGAATATCTATGCTCAAGTTAGATGTTGCTGAACATACCCCATCCTTCTTACATCAAATGGATAATTTGATGTATGAGAACTTTCGTGGTGTTACAAGATTGCCGTCCAGAGGCTAATAAGGTAGGCTTCAATCTCAATCACTCAAAATACTAGTAGCTTAAATTCATTCCAACAGCAGAAAATAACATAGAATAGAAATGAAGAGAATAATGGAAGATTATAGTAGTGAAATGAAAAACATAAACCATAAAGGAAGAAAGAGAGATACAGCTTGCAGATCAGGAGCCCAACCATGAGCAAAACCTGAATAGTTACCAAGATAATCAAATGATTGCTCAGTATTGGACTGAACACATCTTTACAGCAATTTTAGCCTACACTTCTAATCTCGTCATGCTTCTAAATAACGGAAAATTAACCCAAGAGCATATGAAGAAACTCAGTTAACAATATAATATATATGGCCAAAACGCAACACAGTTAAGAATGAGACGATGTCCAGTCAATAGCATTATGAGGGCCACTCCTTGCATTTTTGATATCATTCCCGCTGATCAATTCCCTGAGAGCAGGTATTACAGTGTGTTTCTTATGTGGTGGAAGTCCTCACTCAGACTTATTCATTCAATCGACCAATTACAGTAGCATACAAAAGTTATGCAGCAGCTCATCCGTCATTTCATGTCTATTAAAACAATTTATAGTGACTGACAGAATACAAGGATATTAAAGCTAATTTATTATCTAAGAATTTCCAAGTTCAGCTGAATCTTACTCTAAAAAATACCAAACACCCCTTTCTATAAATATCAGATTCATATCCTTTTAGTGGAGCATTAAAACTTCATCCTGTGGTTGTTGCTTCTAGGCAACCATGTGTCTATCATTGTATTCCTACAATATTTGACTGTGTAATCGGGAGACTTAGCCAGTGATAACAGGTTTTCACTTTAAATAATAAGTTCTATCACCTCACATTAATCCTAGTTGGATGGCTTTGTTTACCTACAAGACTAGCTTTATCTTCAGCACATTATGCTTGGACCAGCACACACTAGATGGCGTTTACTGGTCCAAGCTTGAACCACATGTGGATGAGGGCTTTTTGCCTGATCCAGTTCAGTAAGTAGGTTGCCAGCTGGGCTTACCGCTTGGGTTTTTTTGTCCCTTACCAGGCCTGGACTAAGTAATATGCCCACCTCTGATTCAAAATTAATTCATTTTAGTTTTGACAGTTGTTGCTGTCTTTTAAATACCTCTCTCTCTCTCTACCCTGCTTTGACTTGTGCCACTTGCTGTCTCACGACGCCTGCCCGGTACTTCTCCTCCCTCCCCCCACCTCCTCTGTCTCTGCCTCCTCTTCCTCCTTTCATTCTCCTCCTCTCCCCTTCACGGTGTCAATTGGAATGTCGATGTACCATGTGTTATCGTACCGGACCTGAACTGGTCAAGCCAAGCAACAATGCATACCAGACCTATACCGTCCTGGCCAGGGACCGATATGGGTCCTACATTGAGATTTAAATCCATGGTCAGATTACCAATTAATTAGAACCCCTCTCACTATCAATTCACCGTGTAAAACAGATTTCGGGGAAAGAACTCAAGCAAAATAATTTCAATGGGCCATACTATTTAATTCGAGCATAACAATAGTTTCTTTGAGTAAAATGTACGAGGAAGGTAGTGACTAACAACCACCTAAAACAGAGAAAATACCTCTGATGGAGCCGCACATATCATGTAAAAGCAGTGGTAGTTTCTCTCAGGATCAGATATTTGACAGACACGAGATCTTTCAAGCAGGTATGTTCTAACAGCACCTCCTGTAATCCTCCCTTTCAGATCGAACTGTATCTCGACAAACTTGCCAAAACGACTGGCATATGTGGGAACATCGGGAATATTAAGTCAATTAAAGAAAAAAATAGAATCCTTCCAGATGGAAGAAGGAGAAACATTGATGAATTACCTTGAATTATTGTTCCGGACTGTCTTTGCATTACCAAATGCTTCAAGCACAGGATTGGACTGGATGAAAGAACTAAGATTTAAAAAATAGCGGAACAGCATTTTGTCCAGTAAAAATAAAAAATGGTGATCTACAAAGTCACACATTCCAAAAACAAAAGGCATAAACTAATGGGTGATTATCAGACCTCCAAAATTTGTTGCTCCACGGACCGCCCTTCAGTTGCAGCCTTACCTCCCATATAAGCAAGAAAGCGCATAAGCATTTTGGTACTTTCTGTTTTTCCAGCCCCACTTTCTCCACTGACTAAAATTGACTGGCTTGTTTCATCAATCATCATACGTCTGCACATTTGCAGAAAAACAAAAGTAATGTTATGAATACTCAAATAGGTGATACATTCTTTAGAATGCTTAATTTAAGAATATTACCTATATGCAGCATCAGCAATAGCAAAAGGATGTGGAGCTAATTCGCCAAAGTCTGCCCCTTTATACTCTTCCATCATGTGGCTGTTATAAAGATGAGGCAGTCTTTGAAAAGGGTTGACAGCAATCAGTATATTCCCGGTGTATGTCTGACAGCATGTTTAATCCATTAGCAGTGTATTAGAAGATGCAATAACTAAACAATTAGGACCTCCGCCAACTTAAGTCCAAACAAATCAGATGGCAGATAAGGCCTTAAATGACACACATCCTTAACTGATTCCAACTTACTGAAAGATTAAGGGCCTCATGCTAGAAAACTTGTAAATGTATTAAATAGTCAATGTCCACTTACGTATATTTCATTCATCATAAATCTTGATCGTAGGTTATGCAAAACTCCTGGTTCATGCAGATAAGATAACTTTGTCATGTCATCCACACCACAAGCCGGTGCTTCGGTATCCTTTGGATGCACATTCATCACCTTAGCTGTAACCTGCAGTGAAGAACAGAAATCCCAATAGGACATGGTTTCACATGTTTAAGGTTCTAGCACTCATTAACAAGTGCATGCTATTTGTGAGAAACAAGACAAGGCAATTGAAAAGAATTCTCATAACGGAAGTTGAAATATATTATGACAAGCATATTTCATGAACACAGATCAGCTCTACAGCACAAGATGCAGCCAGGTCAAGAATTAAGTTCTGTACATTCATCCAAAAAGTGTGGAATCAGACAAATTTTTAGGCCATGAGCACTCACCACTTTTTCATCAGTACAGCAGATGTTGACCTCATCTCCATTGACCTCCAGAACCTCCCCATCAATCCAAGCCACATCAGAATCCTCGGTCCAGACATGTGATCCCACTGCGAGGTGGATTTGATTGGCCTGTCATGCAACAAGAAAAAGATAACTAGACCATGATTAGTGATGCAAATCAGATAACTAGATAAATCGGCAGGCGTAGTAGGTAGTCATATCAAAATGGCATTCATCAATGATCAGGTTCACAAAGATCCGATCCCTTCAGCTGATTGAAAAGAACAAAATCTTCGACAAATTAACCAATTGAAAAACACGTCTCTGAAATACACCAGAAGACAAAAGGAAATAACATGTTTGTCTCCTTGAATTAATCGAAAAACAATCATTCGTTTTATGTTTATCACATTTCCTGCTCCAAGAAGTCAATGAGATGGTTACACGAAAGACATATATCCGTTTCTTGCAGGATTCCACGATCATTTACTCGTTTAATTCACAAAACTCGGAGTCATTCCTAAATGCATTAAAGTTTTATTGATTCGCCCATTCCAGATTCCACAGATCACAAGACAATAAGAGTCGCGAACGTACCATTGCGCGCACAAGAATCAAGTCAGCACCCCAATTTCTTGATTCGCCCTCAGCCAGCAACCATCAAGAATCCCCAATCAAAACCAAGAAGGAACGCCTAGAACAACCAAAGCAAGATCCCAAATGTCAAAAAGAAGATCCAAGATTTCCAAGAAAAGTCAAATCCTTCTTCGTCCGGCCATTCAGATTCCCTCTTTCTCAACCGCACCTTCAAGATCGAACTCGTAACGATCCGATCAGGGCATAAAACGGCTCCCTCTCGCCCTTCATCTCCCTCCGTCACCACCCCTTCGACCTCGCTTCCTGGTGCACCTGAGCTGGCAAGGGATGGGGGCTTCTCCTCCGATATTAGAGTGAGAAGATCGTTTCCGCAACCGCCACCTCGATCGCCGCCCTCACGACTCCTTTCGGCCCCTTCTTGCTCAGGCGAAGCCCTCCCGTTTTCCGCCTCGATTTCCTCTCTCACCTGTCCTCTGTTTTGGCTTCGGCGTTGGCTTTGTCGCAAGGAAAGGTTGTTATTTATATATATATATATATTTATATATAGTAATCATAAATAACAATTTACTATGGAAACATGTTATTAATTGATTTCCTTTTATGCCCTCAACAGTAGCTAAACTTCCGAGAGTTGCCCTCTTAGTTTTCCTTTTTATATTTAGGATTATTTTATAGGACAAGTTTCATAACTATTACTAGTCATAATGTCAACTTTTTTAATTATAAAAATAAATAATTATGATGTGCTACAAAATCTCATTTTGAGTATGACATCTATGATTATTTTATTTAGTTTAAATTACAATATAATTCTCATTGTTATTGAGTATAATGTTTCCTTATACTACTTTTGCTAATTATTTTATTAATGTGTGAAAATTATATTTATGCAATAGTAATGAAATACATGAGATAAGTATTAATGATAATAATGAAACATAATATTATAAATATTTCGGATCGACTATATGGATTTTTTTTCTCATTATTCAATTATGTAAAAGATAACAACTCGGGTTATTAAGAGAAAATTATTATTTGTTATTTATGGTAAAATATTTTAAATCTTGACTTTTTTTTGCTATGATACCTTTAACTGGAACGAAAGCCAAGTGATCATAAGAGAAGTATATAAATTATATATAATGTTTGAAGGATTAGTTACGCAAAATCAAATAATAAGTTATCCTTTTTCTTACGAAAGAAATTTTAATATTTTATATAAATTAATGCCTTAGTTTTGCAAATCAACCAATAGTTTGATTTTTCTGAAACTTACTGATGATAATAACTTCTGAAAATATACAAAAAAATATTTTTTTTTCTTGCTAATCAATATCTAAAATTCACTTAAAATATGTTCATAAATATATATATAATTTATATTTATCATTGCTATTTGATGATGCTCGCACTAGTTATCATTTATATGAGCTTCTTGAGTCATCAAAGGGTATTATTGTGGACCTCAAAATGTACATATGATAATATTTTTCGAACCTTAGCTCTCAAACTCTCGAATGATATCTAAGTCTATATTGTATCTGTGCATACTAAATATGTTCTCATCACTGCTTAATTGAAGTTAATTTTGAAGCAATAGATATTAATATATATATATAATGTATATTCTATATAAAAGCCATTTTGTTGTGAGCTCATTCATTCTATGGTCTTTATGTTGATCACCTTTCCCTCCACATGCACCAACTCCCAAGTTTGAAACATTCATAAGTTGATGTCACCAACCATGCAATGCAACTCTCGTTTATAGGATGGACATGGTCAACTCCTCTCTTCCGTGGCAAGCTCCCACCCTACAGCCCAATATAAAGTCAAACAAACACCACCTCCCGATCAAGTCCTCCAAGATTAAGATCTATATTTCTTTAACACCAATTTACCTTCTCCCCCCTCGTCAAACCCCATATTTTCAAGTAATCAAACGATTATTTAGCATCGAAGCTGCCTCGGTCATATCAATCTCATTAACAATTATTTGTCAACAGAACTTAAGTTAATGATGGATAGAATCACGGTTAAATAAACTTCATTCTGATAATAATGAAAAATATTAGTGATTTTTTTTTTAAATATTTTATGACTATCAAGATTATCTATCGGTAATCGTCAAATACATATATATTAGATTTGATACACATTATTATTTGTGAATACATACTATTCTTCTTCTTCTTCTTCTCCGTACACATTACATAGTGCATATATATTAGATTTGATATAATTTGTATCACCTAACACAACCCTTTTCTTTTTTATTTTTTCTAATATGTATGCTTTCATCGTCTCTTGTAAATACAGATTGAGAAGAATATGAAGAATGAAAATATATGAAGGAGAAATAAGATTAGCATTCATAGTTTTGGCATCTCTAACTAAGCCTATGGTGTTCATCATATTTTACACCGAGCACTTACATAGCATGCGAAAAGGACAAAGATTTAATGATTTTAATGGCCCAATGCTATTCTTAAGATATGCTAAAAAGCCCATTAAAATTGCTCCCATGTTTTTTTTTTTTTCTTAATTTTCTTCTCCAAATTCTCTTTCACAACACATATTCTAATTCACAACTTAATTCACTACTTAAAAGCGATTGATGTTAAGTAGACTAATATTATTTCACCCGATTATTTTGACACCAAATCAAGTTAATAATATGATTGATCTGTACTGCCTAAAATATATAAGAATCGACAACAATAATTCATTCTTAAACAGCTTTTTTTTTCGAGTACAAATAAATTTTTTTTTTCTTTGGATGAATGCCTTCAGAAAGGATAAGTTTGGTAATGAAGTTGGGGTTTCATTTTGGAGTTTATACACAATTTATCTATCCTTCTCGATCTTGGAAAATAATGTTTTTTGTCTTTAAATTATGGGTTATTATTATTATTATTATTATTATTCCTCCAAATAATAATAAATAATTTAATAAGTTATAAATCATTAATATCATTAATTATTTTAATAAGATATAATAAAATAAAGGTTATTGATATCATTAATTAGTGTAATAATGATAATACATACATATATATACAAATTTAATTTTTATATTATAAAAGTTATAAATTATTACACTAATTAATGATATTAAGTTTCTTAATGAAGTTGGGGTTTCATTTTGGAGTTTATACACATTTATCTATCCTTCTCGAAAAATATTTTTGTATCTTTAAATCATTGGTTATATATATTATTATTACTATTATTATTATTATTATTATTATTATTATTCCTCCAAATAATAAGATATAATTTTAATAAGTTCTAAATTATTAATACAATTAGTAACAAGATAAAAGTTATTAATATCATTAATTAGTGTAATAATGATAATATATATATATATATATTTATATTTAATTATTATATTATAAAAAAGTTAGGTAATTTGGAATAATAAGGGAGAAATCATTCAAGGATTGAAGAGATCAAAAGAGGAACAACTTCACAATATCTTGATACAATCTATTGTGAAGCATATCATAATGTAGTCTATAGCAAAGACTTGATGAGGATATAATGTCATAACCAGTCTTGTATTTTTTGGGAGCCCTAAGATTCCAATCACTTTACTCCAATTTGTTGGATGGGAGATTAATATTTCCATTAAAAAAAATTCACTATAAGCAGCTAAAATGTTTCTATCTGACTTCATAATTAAGGAATCATTTGCTATCATGAGTATGAACATAGCTAGGCAAGTGAGATCACAAAACACAAGAAGATAGAATCCTGAGAAATGATTTGAATGATAAAGCCAACAAAAACATCATTAACATAGTCATGATCCATCTGATCTCTCCCTCTTCTCTCACTGTCAGGAGCATAGTTTTCATGTGGGCCTCATGCAATTAATGATAGATATGAAGAGCAGATTCTTTTAGTTCCTATCATGGATTTTGTGCAAATCACACACATCAGATGCCAAGACAAAGGGGAGAGAAGAACCCAATATCATGATAAAGGGTGGCTTATCTCTCAACCCTCTTCTAGATTATGTTCTGCTGACTAAAATCTACAATTCATGAGAGGAAATTGGCTTCTTCTCCCTCAGAGTCACTACCTCAAATGAACTCCTCAAAACACTGATACAACAAGCAGCAACTTGGAAGTTTCTACAGGTAGTAAAGAGAATGAGAATGAAATATGATCTATGTTGTGCCACATAACACCCAAAGAGTAGGATTCTAACCACACAATCTGAGCCCACATTGGTGTGTTTCTGCTCTGTGCATATAGATGGAAAGATGAGTAGAGTGACTTTGATATCATTGTTCCTGTGGTTTCCAAGTATATGTATTCACTATATGTATTCATGGTTAACCAATTATCCAAGTATAATTTCTAATCAGTAATTCAGCTTAATTCTTTATCTTCAAAAAATTTAGTCGACATTATAGTTCTTCGTACAATTCTTTTTCGCTTTACCGCCCGAGCGAGTGATCATAATTTTCTTATTCGCAAGTGTAAAATTACATAAATTTTAAATCTCGTATCGGTGGAAGCTTCATGAAATGAACCACTCGTTTTCACCGATCGCATGCAAATAGAAAGTCGATAAAAAGGACCACTCGAGATTGATTCAATTTTGTCAATCATTCCTCCTCCTTTTGTTGACTAAATATTTGATGTGGAATGTTACCAACTACAAACCATATCATCATACATACCCTCCTCTCGACGGTTCTATCTACAAATGACAGCCACGAAGGCTGCTCCTTGTGTTCTTTAGGTATCATTCAGATAGATATTACAAGTGACTCATCTCTCTCCAACTATTGTCTCTGATATCTCTCGCTCGAGCTGCAATACTTGTGCATACTAATGATTACCACTTTCCTAATGTTGATCTAATCATTAAAAAGTACCTCAAACTTCATCTGAAGCCAAATAGCACAAGGATTGCGAAGGCTCAATGAGTGAGGTTCACACACCCTCTTCCTAGAGTGGAACCACATCTAAGACGTTACTTCTCTGTGCCCCCACAGCACATTAATGAAGACTGCAAGAATCCACAACCCTCAAGCTTTTTTGAGGTCATAAAATACTATTTGTTATCATCACTATAGTATTTTGAGGAGTCAACATGACAACTTGAAAGAAGAAGAAGAGATCCATCCAGTAAGCAAAGCTGGGGCCATGGAGGATGGCTCTACTCGACCTCATGGACTACATAGAATAAGAGCTCAACTGCCCATACTGCCATGCCTTTTGACATCAACACCACAAGAAGGATTAGAAAAACACGGTTTCATGCACATGCTAACTCAACAACACCAAGCTCTCGTTCTCAAACCAAGGAGTGGGTTTCACCATCAAAGGACAGGCATGCATGCCAATCCTCACAGTGAGTGCCATTGTCACCACAGGATCTCATGTGTTGTTTTTCAAAGTTTCCACATGCAGACTCTTCACTGATTGCGGTAGCTACTCATCAAGCGACTGGCTTTCTCGCAGATCCTCCGTTTGGACAGGTGCAGATCACTGTTTCCCTTGAGATCAATGACTATGCCATACTGTGTTACATCAAGTTCATGAACCTGCATTTGGGATGGCAGAGATAATAAATGATGAGCATCATCAGTGTCTGCAGCCACTTGTAACTCTTCTTCTGCTCAGCACGTAAGGAACTTTTAAGAGTGCGACCTGGAAGAGAAGAGTCTTGCTCTTGGCTTTATAGGATGAGCAGGTGGATAAACTTGAATCTGAGGTGGTAGAACAAGAGCAAGGCTGCAGGTAGAGGCCAACAGTGTGGTTATGGGTTGCGGGGAATGGCCATCTGGGGATGATGGAAGGCCATCTGCCATTGGAGGCCGTGTGGGGCACGCATCCAAGATGAGCCCGTGCCATCCTGAACTGGACCCACCGGTTGTCAGTGTACTTCTCTCTGTGCTTTCCTCTGTCACCATACCATGATTGGAAGAGGCTGCACTGTAGCAGCAGCAGTGACATGGACGTCACGGTCAACAGGAAGGGCAGAATATTTGCTGCAATCCTACTCTTTTTGCTCAGGATAAAGAATTCTGCAAGACACACTCGTGTTCTTTAGCTTTCTATTCTTTCTTTTGACGAGACAGACGTGCAGTTAGCAGAAGAGAAGAAGGGAAGAAGAAATAACGTACCTGAAGCAGGTTTTTGACAGATTTCTTTCAGCAATGCTGAATGCTCGAAGACTCCATATATAAGTATGTATCATTCATCCTTCTTTGATGTAAAGCATAGCGGTAAACCTTCCATGATCTTGCGTTTAGGGAGTTGGAGCTCAAGCTTTCGGAGTGGGTATGTCTTTTTTGTCATCCTATCCCCGATCACCTCGTGAGACTTCTGTGCTGACACTTTGTTGAGCTCATCTCTGAGTCAGCAGGATTGACTTTCTACGATTTCAACAAGACTTGGATAATATCATTGGCTGCACACTTTTTCTGTACCTGAATATGATCATAACTGGGCAAATATGCAATCCTTTCTTTTAACTCAACTCAGGTCTCCTTGCCACTTTTGAGTTGCAAAGGGGAGATGGAAACTTGGAACGATCAAAGGCAAGTTCTTAGCTTTGAATTGGATGCTTAGTCTTTTGATGCCTCTTACTTACCGGAAACACGATATTGTAGACTGAGGATTTGTACTTCAACCAAAAACATTCCACACCTATGTTTCAAAAGCTGCACATGGAATGTTGTTTTAAGGAAAGAGACCTTCAGCCCTAATTATTTTCTTTGGGTTGAAGTCAAACCTGTTCATGTGGGAGTGAGAAAATTGCCCTACAACTAATACATTTCACTCTGTTTCAAAAGCTGCACATGGAATGTTGTTGTAAGAAAAAGACTCCATCTCAATTATAGCCTTCTTAGTAGAAAGTAAAATACAAATAATAGAAGAAAAAGAAAATGAAAGAAGCAATTTTTTCCTTCAGTAAAGATGCATAGAGAAACAAGATAAACTAAGATATCAAATTGTCATAATGTAGCACTTTTAGAGCTCATTGCATAACTCAGTCATGTTAAATAAAGGTACAGATGCCATACATGAACAGGAAAATAAAACTTATCTGATAAGGCTAATTGTTCTAGAACTTTGGGTGAACCTAATAAAGCTCAAGGTTGTCCATGGTATGGAAGTGACTTCAATGATCTCTTGTCAAGTGCAATGAATTAAGCTTGAACAGTTAGCAGCCGACTTAATGCAGAAAGAACAGAGTTGCAAGTAAGCATTCCAGTAATGATACAAAGTAAGATGAGAGAGCACAGGAAACTTAACCTAGAGATCCTGCCACAATAGAGATGTCATGGGCTGTCAGTAGGCAAAAATAAATGAAACTATGATAGGAAGCAGGTCAAGCTCATTACCCAGTCATAGTCACTGTTGAAAGATACTGGCAGAATGATAGATTGACTCTGCTATCATGCTGACGATACATAAAGCGATTGATCAAACAGCCACTGCTTCCTAATGATTGCATCTAAGTGAATATTATTTCTAATGTTAAAGGATCTGAACAACTTTCAACACTTTCAGCAAACAGGTGATTTCCCTGTTAGATTGCTGGCCTGGGGATTTTAGTGTATGTCCTCTCTAGAAAGTAGTCCAAACTATACAAACTTCACCGAAGAGATCACAATGCCCGCAAGTGTTTGTGTATTCCCATATTTACTAGGCAAATCTTGTGATCTTCTAAGGTTTTTCTTACTCTGATAACCATGAAAGACTTGCTCGGTCTTTGAGAATGAAAGGAAGGCCAGCTTCATCATTTGAGAACGACCTGAGAGGCACCACCTTCCACTCCCAGAACCCTATTTAAGCGCTTCCCCGATCTCTCAACCTTCCTCACCTCACCACTACAAGTCCCACTTGCTTGCCTCTCCCACTCCCTCGAGTAGTCCATCCACAAGTTCCACATTCTCTATCTCTCTTCTGATTCCTGCTGCTGCACGCGCCCCCAACACGTCCATCTGAAACCATCAGTCATGGCCGGTGTCGCTGATCGTGCCGAGTCGCTGTCCCGACTATGCGTGTGGGTGAACGGCCCGATCATCGTCGGGGCTGGGCCGTCCGGTCTAGCTGTCGGGGCCTGCCTCAGGGAGCAAGGCGTCCCCTTCGTGATCCTCGAGCGAGCCGACTGCATTGCCTCCCTCTGGCAGAAGCGTACCTACGACCGCCTGAGGCTCCACTTGCCCAAGCAGTTCTGCCAGCTCCCGAAGCTCCCCTTCCCGGAGGAGTTCCCGGAATTCCCCACCAGGAAGCAGTTCATAAGCTACCTGGAGTCGTACGCGAAGCAGTTCGAGATCAGCCCGCGGTTCAACCAGTCGGTGCAGTCCGCGAAGTACGACGAGACGAGCGGGCTGTGGAGGGTGACGGCCGTCGTCGCCGGCGATGATTCCAGGAACCGGAGTGCCGAGGTGGAGTACATCGGACGGTGGCTGGTGGCGGCCACCGGCGAGAATGCGGAGAAAGTAGTCCCCGAGCTGGAAGGGCTGGAGGAGTTTGGCGGCGACGTGAAGCACGTCTGCGACTACAAGTCCGGGGAGGCCTACCGGGGAAAGCGGGTGCTGGTGGTCGGCTGTGGAAACTCCGGTATGGAGGTCTCGCTCGACCTGTGCGACCACGACGCCTCCCCGTCTATGGTGGTTCGAGACTCGGTGAGTGATCCACCATCAACGCCTGTAGGATGCATGCAGCAAGCTCTCTGGTGGTGTCCTAATGGAGTTGGTCCTCCATCATCGCTGCAGGTTCACGTGCTGCCGAGGGAAGTTCTCGGGAAATCGACGTTCGAGCTGGCTGTTCTGCTGATGAAGTGGCTGCCCCTGTGGCTGGCGGACAGGATTCTGGTGGTGTTGGCATGGCTGGTGTTCGGAAACGTCGAAAAGCTTGGCCTGAAGAGGCCTTCCACCGGACCTCTGGAGCTGAAGAACACACAGGGACGGACTCCCGTTCTGGACATCGGCGCGCTCGGCAAGATAAGGTCCGGCGAGATCAAGGTGGTCCCAGGAATCAAGAGGTTCATCCAGGGAAAGGTCGAGCTGGTCGACGGCCAGCTCCTCGACGTCGACTCGGTCATCTTGGCCACAGGCTACCGCAGCAACGTCCCTCGATGGCTTCGGGTACTGCCTTCTCTGGAACAGGTTTCCTGCTTCGTTACTTGTTCCATGTAGTGGGAAGCTGACCAGTGTTCGGTTCAATTTGCAGGGAAGTGACTTCTTCTTCTCCAAGGATGGACTGCCAAAGTCACCATTCCCGAACGGATGGAAGGGGAGTTATGGGCTCTACGCAGCTGGTTTCACAAGGAGAGGCCTCTCCGGTGCCGCCGCAGATGCAGTGAGGATAGCGGATGACATCGGCAGGTTGTGGAAGGAGGAATCGGAGCCGGCAAAGAAGCTCATTTGCCTGCCGTAGGAGATGCATCTCACACGACTGTTTCATGCTCTGCTGTTTTCCTCTCCCGAGACAGGCTGTAGATAGTAGCACGAAGCATACGCCCAAGTTTTGATGCATGGATGGGCCTGATGATGTACAAAGAACAGTCGATGATAATGATGATGATGATGAGGCTTTTTCTTCTAGGTTTTTCACCCTCGCTTTCGAGTACTTTGTACAAAACCTCAGAACAGCAGCTTTAGCTTCAATAAACAGACTGTACCACCTTCCTGCCTATGCATTTCAAGGCATCCATCCACTTTGTCCCTCCCAACAAACACAACCAGACAAACAAATCTTTGCTATGTTGTCTCTCCATGTACTTGTTGCTCGCCTTCAGACCGCACCTGTTCCTGTTACTGCTTCGCTTCTGCCATGGCAAAAACTGGAAAAGGCTGGTAAGATTCTGAAGGAGTCACAGTGAAATCTATACAGCCGCTGTACTGAATCGATGAATTTGTTGGAATTGAATGCGAGGGCGGCAACGACAGCGCCACCGAGAGATACTGCAAGCTGTATGAATGATTTCTGAAAAGGAGATTTAAGCTCAGGCCTTTATTGCTGGGGATCAGCTGTGGCCAACTAGGAGCACCCGTCCACTTGTCAAAGACCCACCAAATCATTAGCTCCTGAGATTCCCATAGGGCTAATGTTTCACTCAGCTTCCGACTCCTTAAGCCATCCCTTCATCTATTTAAATCTACCGAAGAGTTGAGGTCTTCATGGAGGGAACAACAGCAACGAAAGGGACTCCTGAAATCTGCAGCACTACTCACTCCAGTCCCATTTGCTCGATGATCCAATGCATGTAAAGAGAATCCTGATGTTACCCCATCCCAATCCTGAAGTGGGGGATGGATCAAAAACATACCAACTGTGTCAGGTTCTGCATTTAGAAGTGCTACCATCCTCAAGGCGTCATGAAGGACACTTCTTTTCCTTCTCTTGATCATTGGATTGATACCTTTTTCATCCATGCCTACTCCACTGGTTCTGAGATACCTCTGAGAAGTCTGAAGTTGCACAACCCATAACTGCACTACCACATGCATCTCAAGGACAAAGCACATGGTCAGGCCTACATTGCCTTCTTGCCTCTCCCCAAACTTCTTTGATCTGGTCCATGCCTTGCAGCAATGTTGAACTGCTATGAATGGAAAATAAGAGTCTTCTTTTTGCCCTGATGAGCAATATATTCATCATTGCATCTGCATCATTTCTGTCCATGCATACAATGGACGGAAGATTGTAGCTTTTGTGATGAGGAAGAAGGATGCAATTGGCCCACAAAGGTGATTCAGGAGCTGAGATGAAAGCACAGAGAATATTAGTACTAGGATCACATTGGCCCCATGTGTATTTTTTTCATTATAGGGCAAAATCTTTGCAAGATCTTAATGACAGTTATAGAAGCTTTTCTCCAAGATCAAATCCTTTCTGAGAGACTCTTTTTATTCTCTACTACTGTGTGGTGCTTCTAATTAAACACTAAATGCAAACACAAGCAAAAAATATGCTGAAATATCACAGGAAGCAACATTTATTCCTTTTATGATCAACACCTTGCAAATATTAGAGTCTGTAAAGGATCATAAGTTTGCCTTGATTTCTCATTTGATTCTCTATGGCCTTTTTTAACTACCAACCACTTGTGTACAATGTAGTTTTTCTTATTTAGCTTCAATATATTGACCCTCCAAAAGAAATGTTTGTTCATTATGGCTATGGAGAGAACCAAGTGTACTATCAAAAGCAAATTGCTACCTCTTTCTTCATTCCTTTAATAACTTATTCTACATCTTTCAACCATATAAATGCTTTTTTGACATAGAATCATTGGTCATTACCCAACCATCAAGCAAAGTTATTTGACACAACTATTTCATGGTCATGATTTCATGATTCATTATTACATCCTATTCAACAAGTCGTACATACATACATTATATATATATATATATATATATATATATATATATATATATATATATATATATATATGTATATGTATGTATGTATATATAACTCTCAGCATATAATTCTGAACAGAACTTCATATCAGCCACATCAAAACTTAATGAAAAGAAAAATGATGTATTCATGGAATTGGCTGACAGATGAATCACATCTGAATTTATGGAATCCCAATTCCAATAACTTCTCTAACATGTAATCAGAGTGTCTATTGAGTTCTTCGAGTGCAATTTAGGAGTAATTTCAGAATCTTAAGAATCATGAATGCATTCAGATAATGCAGCAAAGAGCTAGAATAAGAAATTCGATATATGATCCTTTGGCACATTCATGTAGAATGAGAACTTAATCCTCTTTTTCTCAGTACTGTATGTTTGATCAATGATTAGGACATATTACAATAGTGGAATGCCGACCATTGGATTGGAGGGTGACAAAGATTCTATTATTCCTCCGAATAGACAACTGATCCTGAAGTCTGCAAAACTCCAAAATCCAGGCCAAAATTCCACATGTTTTGTCCTAATTCTCATAATTAGATTGCGATACATGATGTCATATCTCTAACAACTAATAGCGATGTTTGCAAATCACCATCAAGGGTTCCTTTAGCGGCTTGTGGTTCATGAGGCTAAAGAACTGCTCCAAAGCTGATACATAAGCCTTATGCATAAATGATGTTATCATATGTTTGTCCTGGAGTTGTTACCCATGCGTGGGCATTGTGATAACCAAGTGAGAAGGTCTGGATGGATTCAAATAGGAAGGTTGACATAGATGCAATGGATCTAACAACTCATAAAGTTTGTCATTCTTTCTTTTTCCTGTATGTCGACATTGCAATAGTTCTCTATTAGATACTTATGGAACTTGAACTGTGCATCAAACAACGACAGTTCTTAAAAATGTAGCTATTACACTATAGCTCAATGCAGGAAAAATATGATCTTATGACTATTTAGGATACTGTTACCGGTCAACTTTTCGGATCAATATCTAGGTTTGAAGCTGTTGGTAAGAAAATATAATAACAAAAATTATTTTATCCATGGAATACAAGGTTCTGGCTAAGTAAGACCAAGTATCTACAAAGCCATATAGCAACCAGATAACAAGCATGCTACTCATATCTTAACTTCCTACTTAGTCAATTGCCGCGGAGAAACAACTCATACAACAGAAGCACAAGAATATCATATAAAGCCATCATGTTCAACGAAGTAGGATAGCATGGCACAGTAAAACTACAACTTTTGAGCTTTCAGCCCTTGGAGAACAATGGCTGGAAGAAGGGATGTCTCACTTATTGGAGTAAAATTGATGCAAAGAAGAACCTACGGAAGTTAGGGGATCCCACCCCTGAAACTGACCTCTCTTGTGTCACCTTTCAGTGGCCATCATCCTAGCAGGATGACAATGACCTCAAAGGCCCACACTATCATGGGTCTTGGCATGTTGACATAGGACTAAACAGTATCCATGTTTCAATCAGTGAGGAGATGGAGAGACTGACAGGGACACTCCCTCAGAGGCTCCACATCAGAGCATGACAGGGTCCCAGCGCCACGCGGCAGACGACACACGTGAACGAGAACAATTCTTTGAAGGCCGACCACAGTGTGAGAGAATATGAGGTGGATATTTACAGTGGCGACGACAACAGAGGACACACCAATCGGCTACAAACGAAATGCATGTAAGTTCTCTGCTTCAGGTATTTATTACACACACCCCCCCAAAGCATAGGAAGATTGAGAAGAAAAGTGAAACTGGGATGAACGATTTTGGGCAAAGCTTCCTTTCATTGGGGAGCAAATAGAGTCACTGATCTCTCCATGAAGGGAGCCCAAAGGTTAACCAGCATCAAGATTTGGAACAATTGGAATGTGGTCCGTGTAAGATCAGGTGAATTGTTCACTGGTTCCAGCTTCATAGAACAGGAAAAGGATTATACTGAAAGGTGTCAATTTTAATGTCAACACCCATCCATGTGAAGCCCTCGTGGGTGTGCACTTGAGCAGAGTACCCCAACTTGGTAACTAGCTGCTTGTCATCTAGCCCATTAAACAATCATTACATTGTCTTTGGGACATAAGTTCATATTCCCTCAGAAGAATGTGGTGATGGCTAGACCTGGATATTTAGGCAGCCATCAATGCCATGAATTCGACCCCAAAAAATAATTGAAAAATCATTGTTGAAACAGAGCAATCCTCATCACTTCCATTGAAGATAACCAAAAATACGAGAGTGCAATCATCTTGATGCAGTCGCTAAAGTGCATGAACACATGGGATTCACAAGGACAGAGCACCTACTGGTGCTCATCATGTAAGAAGCAATCATTTATGCATGCTTAACAAAATTGTCCCTTCCTGGGATAAAGGGCTGTCAGTGAGATGCAAACCTCATAAAGCACACGCACCTCCGGCTTTTCTTTTGCGCCAAATCACTGTCCGCTGCCCTGTAAGTGCAGTCATCATCCAAAAAGGACTGAGATTTCCTTGGTCATAAAGCAAATGAGAACATCAAAATTCGCTAGGGAAAAAAGAAGGAATACGACTGATTAATACAAATAGAGAAGGTTTCCGGGCCATCTGTTTTCGCAGATCCTGTGAAGATGGCGAGATTCAGACGCCGTGCCGGCGGCCATGCCCGGCCGGATGATAGGTGCGTCGACCACGGGCGGCACCGGCGTCCGCAGAGGGAGCCGGAACAGAGAGGTGGGACACGCGACGGGTGCGCTTGTCGACATCTTAATGGGCCTGTTACTTATGCCCGTTCCGTTAAACTGGTCCATTAACAAACCGCCATCAGATCTAATTGGGCCGCTTTGGTTGGGTTGGACTCACTCAAACCGAGCTGCATCACATTTGTGGCAGCAATTGGCTAAACCGTTTCGGTTCGATCGAACCAGCCCCTGCTACTTCACCGAACTTTGCTTTCTTGCGCCATGGCACGTGACCATGGTGTATACGATATCATGGAAGTTGAGTGCAAGCGCATCAAACCGACCCGATCTAATCTCGGTTGAACCGGTTATAATTTATGAACCAATTCGCCTGGAAATATATATATACATATGTATACATATATACATATATATGTATATAGATATATATGTATATATACATATACATATATATATATATGTACACACACACACATATATATATATATATATACATATATATATACATATATATATATATACATATATATATACATATATATATATACATATATATATACATATATATATACATATATATACATATATATATATACATATATATATATACATATATATATACACACACACACGAAATGTCTATATAGATGCAGCTAAATAGACATATATTGCGATTTCAGTATGCTGTCAACTGGTAATGTAAGCAATAAAAGCATCCAAATCAGCTTTGGAAGATCCACCCTCAGCCATGGCTTTTCTTACTGCTTGTCCCACAGCGTTGGCTCTCCTCTGCACCTCCTTCCCTTCCTCGCTAATCATCAGCCTCAGGATAGAATCCCTTATCGCCATTGCTGGCGTGAGCTCGTTCCTCTTGGCCCAGTCGCGCACGAGGACGCCGGTGCCGAGGATGTGAGTCACGAGCAGGGTGTTTCTTGGCTGATCTGAGTGCATGGGCCACGCCAAGATCGGCACGCCCATGCTCAAGCTCTCCATGCACGAGTTCCACCCGCAGTGGCTCATGAAACCGCCGGTGGACCGGTGCGCCAGGATATCCAGCTGCGGCGCCCACCCTCTCACCACCCTCCCCGTCCTGTGCACCGCCTTGTCATAGTTCGGCAGCAGCTTGTCGCCCGAAGCGTGGTCGCTGATTCCTTCGTCGGCGTAGATGTCGGCCCTGTCGGCGTCTCTCAGCACCCAGATGAACTGCTGGCCGCTAGCCTGCAGTCCCGCCGCCAACTCGGCCACCTGCTCGTCGGACAACGACGAAGTCGTTCCGAAGGACACGTACACCACCGACGATGGCGGCTGCTGGTCCAACCACTCCAGGCACTCGTGGCGACAGCTGGTACCATCGTCGGCGACGACTGTCTGGTTCAGGGGGCCGACGGCGAAGGTCTTCTGCTCGCGCCACCGTGGTTCTTCCTTGAGCAGGTCGATGAATGGGCCCTCGATGGAGCGACAGGTGTTGAGCAAGCGGCCAGAGTCGGCGCCCGTCATCTGGTGCTGGCTCTGCAGGAAGCCCAAAAACTCGTCAGTGAAGCAGCCGTCGTTTGTTACCACAGCCAGGTTTAGTTTCCCGACGACCAGATCCTCGAGCTGCTTTCCGCAGGATTCCCAGAGGTAGAGGAGGACGGCGAAGGCGGAGACGCTGTGGAAGGAGAACGCCTCGACACCGGGGAGGGAGGCGGCCAGAGCGGCGGCGAAGGACATGGCAGAGTCGTGGATGAGGACGACGCGGCGAGAGGGGGCCGCGAGGGAGCGGAGGAGGGCGGCGAGAGGATGCCGGAGGTGGACGGCGGCGTCGAATGCCGGCTGGAGGTGGGCGGGGAACTTGACAGCAGCCCGAGGGTCAGGCTCCGGGGAGGCGAAGGGCGGCAACGGGAAGTCATGGAAGTGGATCGTCGCGTCCAGCCGCCATCCACGGGCGCGGTCTCGTACCTGGCGGTTGTGGGTGGCCGAGCCGGCGTAGTGGACGGCAACGCCGCGAGCAGAGAGGAGGCGAGCGAGGTGGAGGAGCTGGTTGAGGTGGCCAAAAGCAGGGAGAGGAAGCACCACCACCGACACACCTCTCAGGTTGGTTTCAGCTTCTCTGCCGTCATCCATGGCAGAAATGAACCGAAGCAGGTGAAGTGATGCAGCGTGCAGCGGGCAATCCAACAGCAGGAAATGGATTAAACTACGGAAGCCAGTAATGCTCTCTTATGGGGGAAAGATTTGGGACGCAATTGCTTTTGTTGCAGGCTATGGTTGCTATCATGCACATTGACGTGATGTTTAGCTGCTGCATGTTGGGGCGGAGAGCAGCCCGTTTGGCGTAGAGCGGCGCTTTCGCACCCCAATTTGGTGGACGTCAGTGGATTGCTGTCCTTTTACTCATTTATTTCTTTTTTCTTAATATATATTTTTTGCCCTACCAAAATGCAATTCTCCTTTTTATCTTTTGTTGTCCAACTTGTTAATTATTTCTTAATATATTTAATTGTTAATTATATAATTAGTAAATATATGAAATTAGTATCTCTATCGAGACATCAGAATTAATTAGCATTTTATTTTAATATTAATTAATTCACATGAATTTTTTTTAAAAAAAAATTGTAAAAAAAATATATTCAATCAGTGGATTGGATAGGAATGAATGATTAGATTATCCAATACATATATAATATAATTCAATTCTGCAAAAGAACAAATTGCATGCTTTGATTGTGAGATTAGAGATGTGAGCTGTGTGTTTTTGAAGGGTGGGAGAATGGATGTGAAACTTTTGCACGTTGTGGTGTGTGGTGTTGGGGCCATCACATTATTAATGCAGCAACAATCTGTCATTTCTGGTCTCTAAATATCCCTTTGTGTTTGTTTCATTCATCAGGTCCACTGGCAAAGTGTGTGGCAGCTGAAAGCTCACCAACTATGTATAAATATTACGGTGCCATTGTCCATTGAGAAGAACCCTAAAGAAACAGAAGATATATCTCTACAATATACTAAAGAGATTTGAGCTGCAGATAACACAGACTTGACAGAAACCCAAGCCAAACTCTATCTTGGATTAACTCGGCCAATTGGGCAGCAGAAAGAGATGATAACTCTGCCAACCCAATTTCTCTTCTTTTAGCGCTAAATGCTCAAATCTCGTTGTGACTCTATGCATGCGATGCAATGCTCTTTAATTACTTATTATTATTTTTTTATATTTTAGTCAATCTTTGTATTTAAATAATTTATATTGATATCTCTTTAGTTCGAAACAAATAATCCAATTTACTTTAACATCATCAATTGTATTAATCGAAAATATAATACATGACATCACGTATTGGTAAAAAGATAATTTTAATATATTTTTTTATTTTCAATAAGAGAATATTAATTTTATTTTTTATAATAAAATTATTAAAAATAAAAAAATATTTATTTCATTTTTAAAACTATAAAAATCTCGATATAAATTTACAAAACACTAATAAGATAATTAATGAATGTATTATGTCTTAAGCATTAATCCAAAACGTTTAGGCAATAGACTATGATTCGATTCATATCATCTCTCGCTCACAGGCCTAAACTGAAAGTGGAATTCATTTTGGAGGGACTTATCGACCGATGTCACGCTCACCGGCGTGAGATCGGAGAGCAAATTCTACCTGTCTGAATGCCGGTGAAACGAAGCCGAAGGTGAAAAGAAGGAAACATAATGACAGTATCAAAAGCAGCAGCAGTCTCTGCAGCATCACCAGCTTCCTTATCTCCCTCAGCAGCCTGTCATCATCTTCCCGGCGCCTGAAGGATAACCTCGCGCCGGCGTCTCCCATGGCCACCCTGCTCCGAAACAGCACCGAGTTCGCCACCCCCTGTGTGTTGTTGTTGAGGTAGATACTGACACAGCAGCGATGACGCGGCCGCCGTTGCCGAACCGACATCGAAGCTCCTGCATTCGTGCCACCTGAAGAGACATGACCGGCAGTGCCCCCGGCGGTCATGGCGAGTCTCAAGCGATGAAGTGTACAAGGAAGAAGAACATTTGTATGGGTTATACAAGTTGCTCTAACCGAGGATTTGCTACTGCTGCAAGCAAAGAAGATTCCTTGGAATGACTTGCCCCTTTCCATCATCTCCCACGCAGGAACAAGTTTTGTTTTTTCGGTTAGAGCTCATTAACATATCGATTCTTTGACTTAAAATTTGATAATCTGATTTAAAAAAATTATATTAAAATTATTATAGTTATAAAAGTAAAATATTTAACTTCATTTATCATAATATCATCGATACAACATGTGCATCAATAATATGAAAATGATAGATAAAAATATAATTTTAACAGTAGTGACGAACGATGGTGTTGTAGTTGACTATTGTGATGGTAGTCGACAAGAACGACATTATAGTCGGCTTGTTGATGCCGATTCGAATATCGACAACGAAAAGAAAGAGAAGACAAAGTGATGAAACATCTACGTCGACGCTGGAGGAGAAAGATGAGGGAGGTGATGCATCTACATCGACATTACATCACTCTACCTCCTCTTCTTCCTCCGGTGCCCAATCTATATCTGCGTCAATGCCGAAGGAGAAAGAGGAGACAGGTGAGGCATATGTATCAACACTAAGCTTAAATCCTCTCGCTCACTTCCCGCATCGTGGTAGGAGAGAGTATCAGAAAGATGACGATGACAGATATGACGAGTAGAAAGGAGGATGAGGGCTTATTGTCTTTCCCATCGTCAAATCTATACTCTTGGGCCTCCATTTTATGTGGCGATCACTCCTCATCGTCCGATCAGATCTCCTTCGGTCACGAACGGAGTTGATCCAGAAGCAGGTCGACGACCACACCGTTATGGCAGGGGTGTACGCATCATTCACGTGCCGGCTAAAACTCAAGAGCTCGAAGCAAACATGTCTCTTTATCGAGCTCACTCACAACCTCTCCCTCCTCCTCATCACCCACCACCCCTTTCTCGAATCTGTAATGCCACTGGACGAAGTGACCGTTTGAGGATTTGAGCCGATGCCAACACGGATGCCTTATTGCTTTGCCTCCTCTTCCTCCACATCATTGATGTTCATATCGATATTAACAAGATCGATCATCGTGTTGTTGTCGCTGACTACCACCACAACAATCACTCACAACACCACCATTAAAATTATCTTTTTTACTCATTATTTTCGTGTCATTCATGCATGTGCTATCACATACTATATCTTCTGTTGATAAAGCTAATCACGTTAGGATAAATAAGGTTAAATATTTTACCTTCATAACTATATGAATTTTAATATAAATTTTGAGATATAAAATATTCTAACTACATGAGGTAATCTATACGACATATATCAATAATGAATCATATTGATCAAATTACAAACACAAGGCCTAAAGATACAAGTATTTATTCAATAACCAAACCTTAAATCTAAAACCTTCTTTCTTTCACAAAGAAATCTTTCAATAATTAGATTCTTTATCATTTGATCCAATGGTAGTGGATCCAAGAACGCAAAAAATATTTATCCAATACTTACCAATCCCAACATGAATAAAACTCACCTCAATACGAGGTTAGAAAATAACTAAGAACATGAGCGGCAATATCATAGGAACACATCTTTTTAGTTCACACATCTTTTTAGTTCTTCAAACACGACAAATAAACCTGCAGAATCTCAGTTTATGTGATGGTCCACTTGTGACATGAATGACAAAAGAATGATGATAGTAATAACAATAACAACATCAACACAAAGAATGTTTAACCCAGAAAGTAACTCTAATCAGAGATAATTACGAGCACATTGCTTCAAATCCAATTCCAAATAGAACACAGAAATCATGACATACTATCAATGTACCATGTATCCTATTATTCTAACAAGTTACAATCGTATATCATAGAGGCTAGATTTAGCAGCAAAGTGAAACAAAAAGGATAACATGCCTGCAGCAAATTTCCAGAAAACAAACAGGCTCGAATATAACTTGAATATAGTGTACCTAAGAATACCAAGAGAACCCAACATCAATCGAGGAACGACATTAGAAAATTCAATTACTCCATTTCAAGTCATTACCGTGATGAAGTGACAATATCGAACTATCAATCACATAGAGAACTTTCATAATCATGCCGAGAGGTTTTCGGTTTCAGTGACATTTCTGCATTCACACGATCCTAGAATGATACCCATATTGATTTTCAGAAAATCTAATGCCCCATTAAGAAATAATATTATTTTTCTAAGAAATATAACCAGTAAGGGACAAGCACACGCTAGAAAGAAAAGAGAAAAAAAAAAAGATCACATAATACAAGGAAAAATAAGAAAAGAATATATAAATTTAATGAATTCGGAACATGAATACACTATGATTTATTTCCCTATGAAGAGAGATTAGGAACTGGTGAGGAGGAAAAGCTCCCAGCCCTCTCTTTAGACTCGATCAACATCAATACAACTTCCCGCATAGATGGTCTATCCAATGGGGACATATTTGTACATCGCAAAGCAATTTTCAGAACCATGATCATGTGATCGACAACGATCCTATCTTCCAGATTCAGTTTACTATCAAGTATTCCAGCATTTAAAGAATTGTCTCTAATATATGTCCTTACCCATGTAACGAGGTCACCACCTTGGTCTAAGGGTTGTACAGGTGTTCTTCCAGTCAGCAATTCCAGGAGGACAACTCCATAGCTATAGACGTCACATTTTTCCGTAACCTTCATGGTATATGCATATTCTGACAAAAAGGCATAATTAAACATGTTTATTATAAAGGTTGAAAACATGAACTCGGAGATGCATATACTCTACAACAGATATGTGGTAACAGTGCAATGCAAGTTGATAAATTATGTACAAATTACAATATAGTTGCTAGCATCGGCTCGCAGGTAAAAATCAGCATGCATCATCAAAAACACGGAAATCCAAAATATTTTTTTCTACTGCTATGATAGTGAGCTAGAAATGTCAAGCTCCGTTGCAGGACATTTGTGAAAGCAAAAAGGCAAAGCACAAGAGGCCATTTCGATGGGGACATAGTCATTAGGACTACAATGGCTGTATAGAAACTGTTATTACGAAAAGGACTACTTAGCGCAAGTCTCTCAGGGATTAGTACAATAAGCACTGAATTTAACTTTCTGGTGACCAAATCCAAAAGGAACTTAAACATCTGTTCAACCTTTGGGGGGTAAAGAAACTCCTGTCCAAGCAAGAATTTCAAGTTATTCTATCTAGTGTGCTGAATTAGTTTAGAAGAAAATTTAGAATTATGTTAAAAGAAATAACAGAGTAGATAAGTTCCAAATTGCCTGCTAGTTGGTCAGAAATTACACAGGAAAAATGGTACATTCAGAATACAGTAATTACACAACATTGTTATGCTTCGCTCATAGCATAAAACCCTCCTAAGGCATCTTAGCTCCTGGTGATGCAGGAGAAATGAGCAGGCTAGAGTTTCAAGATTGCTCTAATAATTAAACAGTTGTGATGTCAGTGTTCCGTCTGAGAATCATGTTGCTGCTTTGGTAGAATAATCAGAAAGAGAACAGAATAAGGTAGCAATCAAAGTTGGTAGAGCCAGTGCAGTAGCTTTTACTTTAAAATAGTAGATGGGATGGTTAACCATAGGAAACAGTTGAAGTAGAAAGAAAAAGGTATAAATTAATGTCATTTAAGATGACTTACCAGGTGCTATATATCCATATGATCCAGCAACTGCAGACATGGATTTTGATTGTGGCATGTCAATCACCTTTGCCAATCCAAAGTCTCCAACATGAGCTTCAAAATTTTCATCAAGTAGAATGTTGTTCGACTTGATATCTCTGTGAATGATGCGGAGTTTGCAATCATGGTGCAAGTACGAAAGCCCCTCAGCAGCACCAAGGGCAATCATATAACGGGTGCTCCAGTCAAGAGGAGGAGATTGCCCATGAAGCAACTCACCCAGGCTGCCTCTTGGCATATACTCGTATAGAAGAAGATTGGAACCCTGGTGATAGAAGAAACCATAGAGCTTTACAATGTTTTTGTGCCTGATCTTTCCAAGTGTCAAAATCTCTGCCCTGAAACTGTTCTCCATATTGTTACCTTCCCGATTAGATGCTAGCTTCTTTACAGCAACTGTCTGCCCAGACTGCACAACTGCTCTGTACACTATTCCACAAGCACCACTTCCAATTATGAAACTCTCATCAAAATTATTTGTGGCGGCAACTATATCTTGAAAGGTAAAATTTTCCCTTAAAGAAATATATGTGCCTGAAGTTGTAGTACATATTTGCTTGTCATGGAAAGAAGCAACTGTTTCAAGAGGTTTTCTCATGATATAAACAATTAAAGCAATAAGAACAAGAGAAATTCCTCCAACAACAGCAGCAATTATCGCAATAATCCTACCCAAGGAGGTATTTGTTCTGGCCGACAGAGATGCAGATGATGGTGATGAACCACAATTACCAAGAGGTTTACCACAAAGACCCTTATTTCCTATAAAGCTACTTAGGGCCATATTTTGAAACAGTGGAATAGAAGGTATAGGTCCTGTAAGATTATTATATGAGACATTTAGACCAAGTAAGCTAGATAGATTGGCAAATGTTGATGGAATTTCACCGGTTAGATGGTTATTGTTCAAGAAAAGGGACTCCAACAGAGCAAGATGGCCGAGTTCTGGTGGTATGTCCCCCGAAAGGTTATTGTAGCTAAGATTCATTGCAATTTGTAGACTTGAAAGCGCACCCAACTCCTTAGGTATTGCACCAAAAAAATCATTTCCACCCATCTGAAGCTCCGTCAGACGAGAGAGCTTTCCCGTAATGGTAGGTATTTTTCCTGATAACATATTATCAGAAAGTATAAGCCGTTCCAACTGCAGAAGGTTTCCAATTTCATTAGGCAATGTGCCTACAAACTGATTCTGGCTGAGATCAAGCCGCTGAAGCATCTTACAGTTGAAAACCTCTGGAGGTATGCTTCCTCTAATTTTATTGGATGAGATGTTAAAGACAACCAACTGTGACAGATTACCAATCTCCCCTGGCAACTCATGGGTGAAGAAGTTGTTATGAAGATTAAGCCTCTGTAAAGATATGCATTCCCCTATGTCTGCTGGAATGGGACCACTGAATCTGTTGTCATCCAACTCAATGGTAGTGAGATTAACCAGCTTGCACAAACTAGAGGGAAAGCTTCCTGTGAGACTGTTCTTACCTAGATGAAGCTGAACCAACGATTTACAATTGGTAACTCCATCAGGAATGTTGCCAGTCAACTTGTTTGACCAAAAGTTCAACAACATAAGGTTCGAGTGTCTACAAAGATTGCTCGGTACTTGCCCAGTGAGGTTGTTCTCCGAAAAGTCAACCACCCAAAGTGGGCTGTACACCCCAAACCTCTGAGGAATGATGCCGGATAGGTTGTTACTGAAGAGTTGCAATTGAATCAGATCAGGCAGATACTGCAGTCCAAGAGGAATTATTCCAGTGAGAGAGTTGATAGAGAGGTCAAGCTTTTTTAACCTTTTTAATCCACTGAGTTCAGGAGGAATGTTGCCCATAAGCTTATTCTGGAACAGGTAAAGCAACTGCAAACCCTTCATATTACTGAATTCTGGTGGTACTTCTCCAGTCAACAGATTTTCTGAAAAATCGATCTCTATTGCTGCAGTAAGATTCCCAATGGTTTTTGGGATCGTTCCATTCAATGAATTCCTGTACAAATACAACTTCTCCAAGTTGTTCAGATTTCCAATCTCTAAAGGTACATCACCTACTAGATAATTCTGGTAAAGTGCGAGTGTCACGAGGCTACTGCAGTTTCCCAGCTGCTTGGGAATAATCCCAGAAAGTTGGTTGTCCCAAAGAATCAGTTCAGTCAATTTATTCAACTTCCCGAGCGATTTAGGAATCTCACCTCCAAGCTGGTTCTGTGCAAGGCCAAGAAGCTTCAAGTTACTACAGTCGCTTATCGCCTCTGGAATGCTTCCAGATATCAGATTCTGTCCCACTCGAAATGTGGTTAGATTCTTCAGCCTGCCTATAGACCTAGGCAATGGACCTGTAAGGTTGTTAGTGTACGCCAGAAGTTCGACAAGCGATGAAAGTTCTCCGATCGACTCAGGAAGAGAACCAGATAGTTTGTTGTTGCACAAATTACATTTTGACAAAGATGAAAGGGCACCTAATTCACGAGGGATTTCACCTTCAAACTTGTTGTTATTCAGATACAAAATTTCCAACCTTGAACAATTTCTGATCTCCCTAGGGATTGTTCCCGAGAATTCATTGAAGGAAAGGTCGAGATGAGTTAGGTGAACTAATCCACCAATGCTAGGAGAGATGGTTCCAGATAGATTCATGGAGTTGAGATTGAGACCTAGAACTACTGGATTGTAGTCCGAAGTGCAATTCACACCCTTCCATCCACAAGGCGTAAGATCATTTGCGTTCCAATCATAAAAGTGGTGTACAGCATCCTTCATCATATTCTTAAGTTCCAATAGGTATTGTCCTTCTATGTTTACCCCTTCAGAGTTATGTACGAATCCAAAGGCCAATAATGCCAAAAACTTGAGAAGAATCAAAGCAAGAGCTCTGCTAAATTCTGGAATATCTGACATCTTAACCATCAGAATCACTTGCTAGAAGAGCTACTGTTGAGATCAGTAAAGCCTCATCGCACCAAGAACGGAAACAACCTTTCAGTCATCCTCCGTGCCTAATCTCAGAGGGTCCTCAATTTCCTGATAAATGTAAAAAAAAAAAAGTTACTCAGATTGCAAGAGAAGCTACAACAGTTAAAAGCAACACCTTTAGAAATTGAGTTTACAGGAAAAAGAATCCAAATAAATTTCATAAAATTGGGCCTTCCTCCATGGTTTTGAAGCCTTGGAAGTGGCAAACCGATGCAATGCTTCACCGATGAACAAATCACACCAGGACATGCTTCCGGTATGATGAACTGGACTTTCTTGCCTCAACAGATCTCATCGAAGAGAGTTTTTGATCAAACTAGATCTTGTGTTAGGTATGATCAACCGGACTTTCTTACCTCAAGAAAGCTCAAGACAAGCCAATTCTTCGAGCAGATACGAAGACGAAGACGCCACCACTGCCATCTGCTCCCCCTCCGGATTTAAGACAGCTCAACCCAAAATTCTCTCGCCTAACTTTGAAAAAGCCTAATTCGTGTTGGCGATATTTCTCGCAGCCAAACTAAAACCCTAGAGCGGTCCAACAAACTGGGACAAGTCACTTCGAGCCCACCTCAGCTTTTACCAAATTCTCGTGAAAGATACCTACTTTTCAAACTATCACATCAATATCTACATTTAATCTCAGGACGAAGCCATAACAAATTTTCCCGGCCCAGAGCTCGAACACTCGATACCGCAAACTCAGTCGCGGCGACAAAAAACTCTTCTGCAGAAGAAACCCACCATTTCAAACAACACGATAATCCTCCGTTCAGCCGAAGAAAATACAGCTGGAATCTTACAAACTGACCCAAATTCCTTCAAGAAAGAGACCCGCCACCGAGGAAAAATCACATGAAATCACGAAATCTTGAAAGCTTTCCGTATGCGAAACCTGTAAAGGAGCAGGCTTTCCAGCTCTTCCCTCGAAAGGAAGAGTGCAAAGGCGCCAACTTTTTTCTCTTCTTTCGCCTTCTTCGACCTACTGATGCATGGAATCTACCTCGATTCAGTCCATTTCCACTCTGGAAATTCACGCTCCACTCCTCTGCCCTGCTTTTGGCCCCATCTGACCCTCACCGTCGATCCGAAAAGGAACCTATTTTAAGAAGAAAGATGACGATTTGGAGAGAGAATGGAAACAAAGAAGACAAAGCAGCCACAATAATGGCCGGCAAGCATGCTTTCACGGTCTCAGCCTTTTCTACACCACCACACCCCCCGCCCCTCCCCTCCTCTTATTACTGAATAGTGCTTCCTAATTCTCGTTGACTAGAGCGATTTCTTTACACGGCTATTCAAGCACACTGATGGTGTTGGGCAACAAAGACAGTGGAGTGTCTTCTAGGTTTTGAACTGACTCCAAGATGAGCTCTAATAGTATAAAGGCTCTTAGGCTTGGAACAAAGTCCAAGAATACTTCTATTCCATTCTATCCATTTCTTTTGGCTACCAGTTGCTAGTTCCAACGTCGATCTTTATTGCTCGAACAGTAGATGAATTGGATTTTAGGCTCGATCGATCTTGAGTTGGAGCTGAGAATCAATCATGGAGTTCTTAAGGGGTTGGATGCCCTCCTGCGGATCCAACCATGAAATATATCTTTGTATGAAGCTTCTATCGGTGCTTCCATGTGAGGAGGATTCTAACTGGGGATGATTGGAGAGGCTCTGCAGAGTGTGCCACATGCAGAATATGAGCAACACTTCAGTACATGTACTCTTTCTTCTGAGTTGTTTTTTGATCCATGTGAGATCAAGTCAAGGAGTTGGTCATTGGTCATAAAAAAAAAAATTCAGTCAAAGGATTGGTCATCAAGAAAACTTGATCTAAGTTTCAGTTGTTCAAAATGTTTCTTGCCAGAAACCTTCACCTCCACATTCAACAAGGTCATTTACTATATGCAAGAAGAAATAGATTTGAGGATGCTTACTGAGCTGGAGAAGAGTCATATGAGAAGTCCCAGTGATCTGTAGACAATCAGTCATTATGCTGATATGAACCTCAACATCAAATGGAACCATAGGAGGTTTCAGCTCTGCACAAATATTCCACCACAAGTTTCTACTTTGCTAAGATCACAAAGAAACTTCAACTGGTCTGCAAATCTCAATCTGACATGGAAGAGTTGAAGGGAAAGAAGAAGGGAGTGACAACAAATGTCTAGGAACATTGTTACCAAGTCTGCTCACCTTGGTATAGCATCCCACTCCTTGTTCTTGATGAATTTTGTCACAAATCCACGAAGTCTCAGTTCATGAATTATAATGCATCCCTCCTTTACAACAATGGCTGGATCATGTCAAACAACAAAAAGGAAAACCCATTAGGATTTTACTATCTCTCTGGAGAGCACTTGGCCCAACCCCATGCTCTCTCATCTACCTTCATCTTCAACCCATGGAATCCATGTGGTATTCTGAAAGAGACAGCCATGCTCATCTTTTTCCTACCCCATTCATGTTCAGTTCCTCTTTGGATTCACTTCTCCTTTCCACTCTCAGTACTTGGATTCTTTTCATCATCTTTTTCTTTTACAAAGGCCTCCATACAATGACTGCTTTCACCATTTGGCATAAGTTAGGCTGGAAGACACAAAAAGTCAAGTCTCCAAACTACATAATCTTTTTATTGAAAAACACATCAAGATGCAGAGAACTGCTTGCTTCAAATTCAAATGATAGAAACTAAAGCATTGAAGTCCTGAAGAATCATTCATGAATCAGCGGCAGTTGAGTTGTTAAATCAACATTGTCAGCTGAGAAACATGCAAGAAAACCCAGCTCAAGAAGAAAAGAATAAGTGAAAAGATAGCTGGGACCAAGCTGCTTCTTGGTCCCAGAAGCTGACAGTAGCCTTCAAAAAGCATCAAAAGATTGTTCATATGGGTCACACTCATGTGGTCTCACTTTCTAGCTTATATGTCATCCATCAAAGATTTCTTTGACTAGTCCTTAAGCAGCACCAACACAACAAAAATTCTCTGGGATTCAAGTGAACACCAAGAACTGCATCAAACTAAAGAGACTGTCCCACCCTACCCTGAAAGATAGACATAATTGAGGTTGCAGTGCAAGGTCGGCAGCAGAAGGATTAAAGTGACTGACATGTACATGTAGAAGAGGAGATGAGAATGAAGACATGAACATCTCTGCTCTCTGTTGCTTCCTTCTTCTGCTGATCTACTCTGTTCTTCTTCTGCTGATCTACTATCTCTTTAGATTGTCTTGAATATCATGAGGTGTGATCTGGGAACTAAATGGTATAATTCTTCTTTGACAGAAAAAATAAGTATTTCCTAATACATCCCTGCATCATTGAGGTTAGATAATCTTCATAGGATAAATCTGAGGACACAGTTACAGAGTGCTGTTTGATAGTTACACTCGATCATGCGCAAGAAAAAGCACTCCAATTGAGCATCAAGTGCTCATCTTTTATCTTCTTGCACATCATTCATCTATTTTTTTTCTCTTATTTTAGGAGGAAAGTGGCTTTTCCATTTGGCATGTGATGGGTCTTAGATTAGTGGGTGGTCCATTTGGCAGACTGTAATGGCCACAGCTTGAAGTTTTCATTCTTCACACTCCATTGAATGACAAGGAAAGGGGGAAGATTAGATGGTGACATAGTAGACTCTTGAAGTAAGCCAATTGATCTAACTTGATCATTTATCATTCCTTTTTATTTCTATCATTCAAAAAACCATATATTTGTTTATACTGGTCAGAAGATAAATTGATCACTAGGTTTAAAGATGGGTGGGTTATGGTACTTGTGTGCATACCATAACACAATGCTTCTTTATCCGGAGTAGACACCCACAATGTTCTCAGTGATCATCTGATGTGGAGATTTGGCTTATCTTAACAACCATGGCATTTCGTTGCTTGTCACACTCACTGCTGATCCATTGTTGAGACAATTATGGACAGATGGTATGTCAGTATATGGTCACACTTGCTTAGATCATCAGTTTATGGCATTCCTCAAAAAATCTGATGGTAGTGATGGTGACAAATTTTGATAGAGAAATTAATCCTTATGCTTACCACAATAGTCCTTAGTAATGTTATGGCCTTCTTGCCATGACATCTGGCCTTCCATGATGATGACTGGGTTCTGCTGATATAACCTTAGAATATATAAGCTGTATTTTATTTGTAATGATTGAGGGGTATTTCTGGGTCCACCCAACTGTGTTTCTATAAAAATATATCATGCAAAGATATTCCAACTGCTCAAATTATAATAGCATTATCATGCAAAATGAACAATAATTCACCATTTCACATGCCATTTAAGAAACTTCTGATGGCCATGGGATTTGTATTGTATGTACAGATTTTTAGATGTTTGAACCTATGTGCATAGCTAGCTCAGTTAATATTGAACCACCTATTATGAGCTATCTTATGGCCTAAAACACACTATTTTTATCAATTGAAGTGTTCATTATGAATTTTCTGATCATGTTAAGTCATGAAGGCCTGACTAATTGGTTGAAGAGTTCTTTCAAATTTGTACTCATGAATTCATGTCAAAGAGTAGATTTGCATTTTTGAATCAGTTTCCATTCTTCTAAAACAGATAAATGTCCTTTCACCATCTGGCATCTTACATCTAAACTCCATTTATCTATAATATCAAATCAACATGTATTTTGTATATTTGCTTATGTGCAAATGGGACGGACTATCTATATAACTGGGGCTTATGCAATAAAGGTCATATGGTCAAGGATCAGTTTTGTCCAAGTTATTGAACTATTAGTTCTTGTAGATCTGATTGTAGCATGTGTTAGGAAGGTAACTGTTTGATTACTAATTAGGTGTTTATATGAAGAAGATATGACATGAAGCCCTGAGGAGACAATTTTTGAGTAGGCACAACCAACACATGTACTAGCAACTGCAAAGAATTGAGCTAAACCATGTTTAGACCTTGATACAATACCTAATAATCTATCTGCTATTCGCTTGAAACATGATCGGTACTCCACATCCAAATCTTACTTTACCCTTTCAAGAACATGAAAATGTGCTCAAATTGTGTGCAAGTCACAAAGGTTCATATGTCAAACTTTTATATATTTATAAGACATCAAAATAATACACAATTGTCAGTATGAAGGAAAAATCGAAACATACAAGGCGCTGTGATTATGGTTGTCAACTTGAGAGACACTCCGGAAGAGCAGGACACATTGCAGAGACATCATACTGACACATCAACAAGCTGTGCAGATTCATTACAGCATATGGCTGTGTCCCTCACTATAACAGGGTAGATCAATTTCCACACTGTGATAGTAATATACAAGATAAGTTCAGTACTAATGAAAATGCATGTAATGTAACTTCAAGAACTACATGTCACATTAAGTGCAACGAGGAAAGAAGCTAGAATAGGAAGAGCATAAATGTGAACTCGATTGTGCTATAATAATAAGAACAAACAATGCAATAAAATTAGTCGCCTTTTCCTCATTATGATAACTCAGAACTGTTGTTGAACGATGGGATACTGTAAGAGATGGTTATGGCGAATACAGTGATAGAGGACATGTCTAATGAGAAACTTTGAGCAAATACATAAGTAGCATGAAGTGTTAATTGTTAAAGAAAGAGTTGAGATTGCTGCAAACTTCCTGCACAAATTAATAGGCATTATAGTTCATTTGCTCAATGAATTACTTATAGTTGTTGCAATTGCCCCTAGAATAGGGAGATATATCTCATGTCAGTGACATGGAAGATCAATCTTCATTGTACCACAGATTATTTAATTATGCATTGCAAAGTCAAAGTTATTTCCAACCAAATTCTACAATTATTTCATCTATTAAAAGACAATATGGCTGTGTAGCAAAATGAAAAAACACAGACAAGTTTTTCTTGCTTACTCTTAGCTTAGTTGAACCAGAACATGCACCTTACATAGGAGAATTTTCCTATAAAAGTATCTAGAAAATCTGCTGCTGCTTCAATAGTTCCTAGATAAGGTAAGTGTGCATCTTTTTCCTGCAACCAAAATCCTAGGTAGAAGTTGTCTGCATATCTATACTTTAACATGCCATATATACATACATGAATCCTCAGTTTCATACCTATATCTGATCCAATGGTCAGGGATATATTCTTTCTAGATAGTGAAAATTCAAATAGATACTAGCATAAACTTGCAATATTAGCAAGCAATATTCTGATTAGTTCCTACCTTATTCTTTCCCTACACTTCATTTTAATATTCATCTCACAGGGGACATATAATATGTTGCCTTATTGCATATGATCAATACATCTTTTCCTTAAAAAGGAAAGCTAATATAGGGTCATCAGGAAAACAAAAGCAAGGGTCATTCCCTTTTAACAATGAAAGGATGAGCAAATGAGATGCAACTTGCTAGATTCAGCAAGTAGATCAAGTTAAAACATAATTGATGTGAAGTATAAAGAAACTGGTAGTTGTCTTTTGTATCAGCATTCTACTTTTCTTTTAGGGAAAAGATGGGTTACAATTTTAAATTAACCCATTATTACATAAAGGTGTGTCAGTGTTTTCTATTTGTTGAATTGGGTTTTATGCTTTCATTTCAGGGTAAGGACTAAAATACTACATCTGCAAACTGAGTCAGAATGGCATTTTCATTGTAAGAGACCACATTCAATGGACCCCCTTGACAAGGAAAGATTTAAAATATTGCTAGAAAATACACTACTAGTCTACTCAGATTATTGGTACAATTTTGATTCAAATTGAGTAAAAATTGTCAGTTCATAGATAGTGGCCGATAGGTATAGTTTGAACAACCAACCATGTAGGTAATAATCGAAGCAATCTGAAATTCTACAAAAACAGCCCAGTGAATGCTGTGCCGAACTTTCCAGCACTTGATGATGCCACATATATGCAACAATATCCTCATTGCAGGATTTCATGAAGGCCATAATTATGCAAATTTATCCCTACATGAAGATGGTAACCTGCTAATATAATGCATTAGAATGATCACTCAAGCAATCTAGAGCAATCTCTCGATGCACTAAAGATGTGTTACTGAAGTGGATTTTTCTTTAATGGATTAGAGCGATTTTCCTGATTTCTTTTCCTCATATTTTTTAAAATGCCAATTTTTGAAAATTTATATACTGGTAAAAGTATTTTTAACAGTAAAATTCTACAAAAAAGAAAGGATGTCCAATATTAGCACTTACAATATATGCTGGCAGCAAGCCATTCATTGATAATTTTAACCCATGTGCTAACCCAACCAACATCTATGCTCCACCTGTAGAAGTGACTAAGATTAGAAGTATAGGAGTTTAGGTATTGTAAGGACTATCTGGAGTCCCTAATAACAGATAAATCCAGAGGATTTTAGAGATCTTACTTTCTGGTTGGATGTTTTAGTTCCCAGTTAATGAATAACATCGCAAAATACATTGATCCCATCGAAAATATGAAATGGAATATCTCATACTTGTAAGGTATATCATCTTCAGATGGAACCTCATCCTTGCGGAACTGCATATGAACAAACATTAAGGGCATTACTCATTTCTATGATTCATCTTGAAAGAACAGCATAGCATCCGCATATGTTTTGTTCTTTTGATGGAATATCAAAGGTGAACAAAAGATGCTAGGCCTTCTCAAAACTCTTTAAAGTACAACCAAATGACTGAAAATGTTTTCACCTGAAAAGATTGTGAATCGGTTCCAGTTGAAAATGTTGCCATTACAATCGCACAAATAGCAATAAAGAAGCTCTAGATCAGAAGCATCAGAAGATTGCAAACATCAGTTGGCAGGAACTTACCAATGTATTCATAGGAAGCTTCATCAAAAGCTCAAAAATCTTATTATCTGTAGATATGCTCAAATTTTACATAATCTTGAAGGTATCAGAAATATATTCTGTCAAAATAGAAACTAATAACAAGTTGCTTGGAATGAATATCCATTATGACTTGATCGAGATTATGACAAAAACTGATTTATCGTCAAATGGATCATTCAGTATAATCACAGCAACAAGATGAGAGTATTGTTATATAATACACAACATCAAAAATTACAATTAACCCATTGGCTGCGTTCACAGCTTAGACTAAATACTGACATAAAGACAATAAAGAAAGATCTACAATACCCTTAATGGTAATGGTGAAAAATGGATATTGAATTGATATAAAAGAGCTTTTACACAAAGAGATTTATCAGCTAAAAATTAAAGGTGTTTGTCTTTCTTACTAGTATAGTAGTCATGTCATCTCTGTCGGCCATTTTCTTTTGACTGTTGCATTTCTGGGTATGAGGTTCACTGCAAGTGGCAAGAAAGGTTGTTCTTGGTGAACCTTGTTAATTAAATCCTTACAATTTACTAGGATATACATGAAGATGAAAGATTTTCAATTAACAATTGGATTTTCTTAAATTCTCAATGTAATTAGCACTAGTAGTTATTATGTTTAACAAAAGCTATCAACACAATCTGCTGATAGCCCATGTTCATGGGCATATATATGCAGTTATATTTCCACTATAAATATATACATGCATGTTATAAAATGTTAGTAGAGCAATAAATAAAAGTTCAGGAGAAAATAAACTGTAGAATGGTATAGTGACTTGAAAGATATCACAAAACTAGATAATAACCTACAGCATGAGTACAATCAATAACAAGTTTCTCAGATGTTGTCATACCTTTGAATAGCAGACCAGCAAAGGAAAACAATGTATGAACCCATGATTGCAGAAGATAAAAGTCCCACATTAACCTATTTTATAATGTGAAAAAGGTAGTTCACAGTTCACACTGATTAAAAAGATGATGCATGACTTGAGACCATGTGGGTAATAGTAACTAAGAAGATAGAGACAAATGATCATTTAACATATCAAAGTAGTATGTTAAATATTTAACATATTTTAATGGAGTATCTGCTGAAGGTAATGAAAATATGGTAAGAACCCAAGAATCAACATGGTCTGTGTACATGTCATAACTGAGTGGTTTCATATTTCATTTGACTGTATACCATGCAAGTAATCAGTCTACTTATATTAGACCATGAAACAGTGTATATTTATTACTATGTCAAGGTTAACTTTCATGATTTGCACAATTAATCAGGAAGATGCTCGCTAAGGCTTTTGAGCATTGGCTACAAAATTTATAGAACATTTGAGTTCTTTATTCATTTTGTTTATCTTTTCATATCTTGATATCTGAATATATGTGACATTCTTTCTGGAATTTTCTGTTTCTAAGTTTCTAGGAGGAGAATCCACTCACTCATAAATCTGGTATCTAAAATATATTGCTTCTGTTATGTGTGATACCTGTAAATGTAATATTCGTGACAAAGAAGAACATCTACTTTTGGTTGGAAGAAATCAAGAGAAAGGAAACTTTCTCATTGTAAAAGAAAGGAAGCTTTGTACAAAAGACTCGATTTTGCTCTTCATGACTTTAACGCTTTGCAGATTTCTTTTTTTTTTTTATAAATGCAAAATTTCATCACAGTCAAAGTAATAATGCTGCCAAGTGATGTCTATTGTTAACTAATTCTTCCCTTTTCCGGTAGTCCTTTTAGGTTTGAGCTTAAACCACCAGAAATTACTGAAGTGTTGAGATTCTCAAAACGCAAATACATATTTGTTTTTCAAGGGAAAGGCACTCAACATGTGTAGAGTTCAGTTTTTGACCTGGAATCAAATAATGAATCCCACATATCAATAATAAATATTGTCGGGTTATGTCTGAATTATTATTTTTAATTCAAGGGAGACATTTTATGTTTATTGCTGGTTGACTTTGAATAGTTAGTTGAGAGGACTGCAAAGTTTCTTGGCATTTCTCCTGAGACATGCATATGTTGTTTTGACTTTTGAACATGTGGTTGCTATGTGTCTACACATTTTAGCTCTTTGAGATCAGTTTATTTAACAAGTGGCCTCTAAGAAATGGATTAAAAGAGATAAGAATTGAGTTTCTTGCTAAGCATTCTTATTTTTCATGATTTTCACAGTAGATGCATTGCCCACTCTAGTGAATCTCATAAAGAATAACACAGAAGTTTTATCAGAATGAGCATAACACCTTCAAGATAGACTAAGCAATCCCCTGATCTTCAGTTTACAGATACACATTTGCGTAATGCTTAACAGGAATTTATACATGCTACACAAATAGCATTTTCAGTGATCACACAAAAATTCTCTTGAACAAATTAAAATAGTAATGTGTTTTAATGTTGTCTATGAAATAAAACTTCGTATTTGTGAAAGTATTCATAGAATGTAAATATTGGTGGAGCATACCTTAGAATGTAGAGATACTATCATCATAACTTTAACCAATATTGCTGTCCATGTGATGAAGAATATGTTGATGACACAAGTTGACTCCAGTGCATATAAATAGTACATCAGAATAATCCCAAAGAAAGAAGCAATGTAGAAAATGGTGGACAAGAACAATCCAAGCAAGGCACTGAAAAAAGGTAAGAAAAAATAGAAAAGGTAATTTATGCAGAAGAATCTCCAAGCCATTACAAAGAACTTTGTTATAAATGACAACAGATAGCTAGAGTGGTTACAATTTTCTCCCACCAGTTATATGTGGTTTACGTGGCATATTAGATATAAAAAAATAGAATACAATGGTCTATTGTAAAACCATGCACTTACAAGATTGAAAAATTGAATGCATAGACTTGGCTTATGATGTTATATTCTGAAGTTCAAGTGTAGGCCAACTATATCATCCAATAGACATTCCTTAAGATAATTGAGTAATTTCTTCTGTCAACTGCTATAACATCTCTTTTAACTGATTATTGCATGCTTATGTGAATCTTAAAAATGAATCAAGTTGATCAAGAGTAGGCAAGAACTTGTATGTAATGTGTGCCAGAAAACTCAAAGTTTCATCATGCCTGTGAATGAAACAATGCACAGCATTGCAACAGCATATGACGTTAAAATTGTGGCTCCATGATCAATCTCATACCATTTGTTTGTTTCCAAATCTGCCATCCACTGGTTGTCGCACCATTTAAGGAAGCGGATCATACTTATAAGTTGGAGAAGAAGAAAGACCCTGTACAATTCCAAAGCAGACATATTGCAGGTTTGAAAAACATGTGAGATCAAATAATCTTTCTTGATGAAAGGAGTGGATTATGAGACTGCTGTAGTTCAAATACAAAAAATTCTCATGAAAGGAAATAATAAAGCTTTGAGGATAACGTTGCAAGATAAGATTCCAGAAGAAATGACATCAAATGAATTCACTATCATTTTAACTTATTTTTTGGATATAGATTAAGTGAAATATCTATGGTATTATTAATGTTGAGCTTTAAGGATATAATCTATACTTATTAAGCTAGCTCTAGCTACCATGCTGGCATAATAAGCTGTGTTTATGCATGTGTGTCTACATACAAGAGGAAGAAATTTTATTGTTAGTTCATATTTCAAGCCCATATGTTACATGTAGGTTTACCAAATCTTCCATTCAATCAGGAGGAAAACAGCAACAATTTGTTACATCAATCTATATACTTGATACAGCTATTTGATGTTGATATAGACGATGAACCAAAAATCATAAAAGGTTGTTTGTTGTATTAACATTTTTAAATGGTTTATGAAAGAACATCATTTGATAAATGCACATTATAGTTGCTTATTTGGTGTCAAAAACTTGAAAAATCAACTCTGGAGTAAGTTCCTTGAGTTGCTCTAATTGTTGTCAGACTGACATGTAATTCTTAAACTCTTAATCAGTTTGGTAACCAAATTCCAATAAAGTGTTAGATTAAGATTGACTTTCTCAAATGTAGTGACTCAAGTTTCAAATACTTAGCTAATCGCATGCGGTAGTTCTATAATGTCCTGCCTATGGCAACAATTTTGCTGCTTCTCTTTTAAGTGCTTTATACAATAAAGTTCTCAAAATTTGAAATATTTTGTTGTGGCAGATAAAGGAAAGAATGTTTGGAAATAATGACACTAGAAATGCAATTTTTGATTGTAGGATGGTGAACAAATATTGATTGTTTAAATTAAAAGGATATACTCCTATTTTAAATTTGAGCAGCGGGGACTCTATTGAAATCTATTTATGATGTAATGATTGCAACTAAAATCATTTCTCAAATGAAGTAATTTGATAATTGTTTTTAAAGTTACACCAAACTAAAGGTGTAGCATAAAAGAAATTACTTATATAAGATGGGCATAGAGGGATTACAGTATTACCCAGCACCAACACGTGCAACTTCACCTGCAAAAAGAAAGGTTCGTTTGTCAATAATTTTTTTTAATATCTACCTCTTCCATTTTCATTTTTTTTTATATTTTGCTGCAGGTTGAGCAAAGAACTAGAAGCTAATATTTGCTGGTTATATTCTCATGTTTTGCCAAAGCAAAAAGAGATACATATACTTTGACAATGATATCTTCTATCAGACAAGGATGCACTGTTTTGTCATGGTTCAATGTAAAAATTATTTAGGAAGAAGAATATAAAAAAATTGGACTAATAATGTGAGACAATATATTGCTTTTATATGGATGAAAATCAAATTCTCTGTATGAATATAATACTTAATTACTATTTTGCATTACCATATATTTGGATAATATTTGAAGGGATGATGAACGGAAACCCTGTTGATAAAAGATAAACCATGCACTTCAGAGACCACCACCCAGAGTGCCATGAATTGCGAGCTTCTTGCAGCTTGTGAACTCTAAAACTGGTGACACACATGAATGAGAAAAATGTCTGTTTATGGTCAAGGTGTCTAATATTTGTCATTCCAAGATGTTGCCACCAGAAGTAAAGCATTTAAGAGAGTTACTACTGTTGGAATTTGAATAACATCATCTCAGTTACATCACAAGAAATGCAAAATCCATAATCACTTTTGAAGTATTATATTGAAGAATTTGTAACTCTTCGGAGTTTGTAAGAAAAAGATACGAAACACCCTAAGCTCACTCGAAGAACTCCTCCAGCATGAACACAGTTATTTCCCTCAACTCCACATGCCCTTTCAGCTGAACAATGAAAAAAAAAAACATTAAAACAAATATAGCTATAATTTTAACGGTGTATTACTGATATTCCAACTTTTCTACAATTTCCTTACCTAGTCTGTATGTAGTAACAGATGAAAGAACCCTTGATAAAATTTCTAGTTTATTTTTATATACCAGAAGAATTTACAATCCAGACAAGATAAGTACCAAAAAAGAGATTGTTGACAAAGACAAAAGAAGCTTCTTATAGCTGAAGTTGAAGGTGGAAATTAGAAGAATAATTGAAATTAGATGATCACAAGCAATCTACTCAAGACTAGAGTTTTCATATGAGATGGCACAGCACGCTACTCAACTTGACCACGACTCAAACAAAGAAGTGGATCTACATCTAATTTTAGACCTAGTTCTTCCACTCGGTGGATCTGGATCTCGGACTAGATACTGATCACTCCTTCACTTGGTGTATCAGATTACAGTCAAGAAGTCTTCAGCATCATATTGGACATATTTGAACTTAACTAATTAATCACAAGTTTAAACAAATACTACCATGCATAATCAAAAGAGTTTTGTGTGCAGTTCATGGATTCAAAATTCTAAAACTGGCACTGGAAATAAGCCTAGTAGATCCAGTTCGATTAGCTTTTATTAGTTAGAAGAGGATCAGAGAGATGAATTGCTGTTAAATAGCAGTGTCATTCAAAAAAGTCCTAACTTGATTGATAATCAGGATGTCAGTCACTTACGAAGAAAACTATGAAGAACCTTGTGCCCATAGTCACGAAGAAACCAAGCCAGTAAGTTTGTTATGAAGAAAATAAATCCATAAACATATCGAGCTTGCAAAGATTGCTTCCTTTTGAATGAATACAGTTCACTCGTCTGTTTTATATTTGGTTTGTCCTGTCTTAGCCCATCTTCATGATCTCTATCATCTTCCACCACAATGTTGTCAACAGATTCCATCTGAGAATGGAAAAAAGGATTAATGGAAGTAACAAGTTCCTTTCATTAAATATAATCTCAGTAATCCTGTACCAGATAACTTGACAAACGAACTCCTATTGACCCTTCAAGATCAGTTATTCACACATCATCAGTTAGGGTGACTGTGCCGAAAGTGAATGGTAAAGATTATTTCGACAATAAAAGATGATAAATAGAGAACATGTAGAACCAACGATATAAAAAAAATTTCTTGCAAGCTATAACAACGAGGCCCAAATCAAAATGATACTTTAGTATAAAAATATGCAAAGACAATAGAACATCTGCACAAATGTATTTAATGTAAATGCAAACAAGAAAAGATAACATTTATGTTTGAGTGACTAGCAGCATCAAGAAGCATAATTAGGTTCAAGAACATGTGTAATATATGAAAGAGCACACTACGCCAACGTCAAGATAATAAAACTTGTTGCATTCTTAAGCAATTTATCAGAAGTTGCAATGACAAAAGCTGTGACAAGTAACATTGCCCAACGCTTAGTCACAGAAGTCAAAAAGAAGAAAGAAAAAACACACTGCCTACCTGCATGACATCATTAACAACATAATACTATATTCCTCCTTAGTCCTAAGATGAGTCCGAAGCTTCCTTCAGCATATCCATCGTGGCTCCTTCATCATATCCAAAAGATGAATCAGGTGGTATCTAAGATAAGTTTATTCGACGAAAATTCATCATATCCAAGATAAGTTGTTGCTTTGTATCTATATTTATGCTCTAGTTATTAACTTGTGATCAGATGGTCATGACCTGCTAATTGAGTTCACTGCAGTATTAGGTATAAGATTAAAATTTTGAGGAAAATCAGCTTACAGATGATTGTCGGTCAATGCTTGTTTCTAAAATTTTGTGGCTTTTACAGATACCATTTTAGGTTTCCCTATGTGTAAAGTTCTCATTAACATCGAAACAGCCAAAATGATTCCAGGGTTTAGCTAGTGCCTCAAAGACTGAGGGACACTACAGAGCCAGACCAAGCATAACAACAACCATCTCCTGAAAGATCCCAGAAAAGGGAAACCCACAACAACGAATTTGCACCTGCCCGAGCAACCACAATAAATGGAAATAAAAGAAGAAGGAACAAGGGCTTGTGACACAACGAGATTGCTCATCACACTAGGGCAAATGTTGTCTAATAATCACATCGGTAACACCATAAACATAGAGACGCAGAAGCAATATAATCTTTCTCTAACAATAGGCAACTGAAAGACACAAAAAGAATACCCCAACACAAAGGCATTGAGCACCAAGGAAGAACCAAGAAACTCGAGTCCCAATGTCATTCAAGAAGGGGAAACAGAGAGAGGGCAGCAAAGCTGAGGCACCAAGAAAACCAACAAACTCATCGCCTTAATGCCCAAAACGTCGACAAGCTAAGGAACACCATAAAGATGGCACAATCTCGAACAACGCCTCCACATAGATGCCGAGATTTGGAATGTAAATGCAACAGAGTGACCAATTAGGCTTCCAAGAACTCACATTTCCAAGAATCCAGTGGCAACAAATCGGCAACAGAGAAGAAAGCTATCCTCCCGCTCTCTCCGGAGGAGCCCTTTAAATAGCTCTCTCAATGCCACTCTTGTGGTCAAAATGACCAAAACAACCCCACCGATCTGGAGATCGGACGGTTCGTCACTGCCGGGACGGACACGGGCGACCGTTGGGCCGCTCTTCTTCACAAAGCTTTCTTCTCTCTGTTGCCCGAAAGAAACCTCCGCAGGAAACACGTTAATGGGGTTTGGTAGAGCAGTAGGAATGCTGGGTCCGTGGAATGGCACGTAGCATTTGGACCTTTCTGCTACATGGAATATGGAATCTGCTTCGTCTTCTAGATTCATACTGACTCGCGTTGCATGGAAATCTTGTGTTACTTGTGGAGATTACCAAGTGGAAACTCATGGGTTTCCCAGGGGAGCAGTAAGAGCTTGTGAGGCTGGTCATGGATTGTCGTCCATTTTCGATTGACATGCTTGAATAGCACGATCTTTCAGTTCACCCATCCAAAGTGAATTTTCCAAGATTTCATCCAAAGCATAATTCTTCGTGGAAACGGCAGCGTGATTAACTTTGTTGAATTGGACAACGACAGGATAGCGAGTCTTGGGATCCTGGAAGAACTCAAAAATGTTAGGAACTGGAAGGAGACCGACAGAGTCACATCAATGTTCTTTTAAGCTAGAGCTTGAACATAGAGAATGTGTGTGTGTATATGTATAATCGACGAGTACAAACAAATACCTCGGCACCTCTCTGTGGGCCATTTGGCGGTGGCGGCTTGGCAACTTCTGTAGCCCCCCGCTCCCGTTGGTGGGGGCGCCGATGCCTCTTCCGCTCGAACCACGAACCTTCTACTTGGCGTAGAGAAGGGAACGGAATTTACACGTGACGATGCCTTGGGTGGCAGCGACGGAGAAGACGGAAGTGAGCAACGAAGCTGGAAACAGAGGAAATCAAGCTGGAGTTCACCGTGACGTACGTAATGGCCAAAGGTTACCTCCCCCCCCTTGTGCCATTGCTTGAGATGGATTGGACAGTAGGGAGAAGTTGATGGTTGCAAATCCAGGCAAAATTATCTGCTGCATTACGAGCCGAGAAAGATGTGACTCCCTCGACCGAAGCCGTGACACGTGCCGTCGTAACTGGTTCATGTGGATAAAGACTCGGATTAATACTGTACTACTAAATTCAAGTGATTCGATAAACATTTACGTCCTAGTCAATATTCAGATTCGAGCTAAACCACTGATCAAACGTTGGCATCACATATGACTCGTATTCAAAACTACAAGTTCAAACTAATAATGGTTTCTGAAATGATTAAATCATCGTTACCCAGAGACAAAGGTAAACAGCGTAAGTTGACCATCTTCTTACGGCAAAACACAAATCAATACACGGCTGCCATTTCCAAATAAAACCAACACCAGCAGTGGATCAAATTCAGCTGCTCGAGAACCGCATGGATCTAAATTAAAAATTGAAGCTATAATTTGATTAAAGGATGATAACCTTATGGTTATAAGGAGAGATGCATGGTCGACGTGCCAAAGCAATTTGGAAGCACAACATTAGAATTAAGGGGAGGCATCGTCCTCCTGTATTCTACAGCATGCATTCATGTCCTTTTAGGGGCTTCAAAGGTTTGAAACCGACCACCATTCATTTACCTTTTCGACGCTTCTGCATGCCAATGCAATTAGGGCAGTACCATTTACCTTTGGGTTGTTCTTTCAGACCAACACAGTCAAAATGGAACCACTCTATCTTGCACTGCCAAAGAAAAGAAATAATCAAAGAAGAGCAGTAAATTAAACTAACTCCAGGCAAAAACTAGATATACAAGGAAAGAGCAAAGATGAGCAGTATTTACATTGGCATTGTCGCAGGCAACCATCTTCCCAAAGCTAACTTGGTTGCAGATGCAGTAAGTAGGTTCATTTGGATCCACAGGCAATTCCAGTTCGACACCTGGTGGTTCTGCTGCTAACCGTGATCTGTTGCCAAGAATGAAATGTCAACCAAGTGGCCAAGTCGCAATGGTTTATACAGGTTATATAGAAATGACATACTTTTTACGGCCCCCTCTGCCACTTTCAGTAGCCCTTCCAGACCTTGTGTTAGGATCAGTGTTGGACACACCCGCAGCATTATCAGCACCAGCTGCAAGTTCCCGCTCTAACAAAATGGAACACTAATATGCTAGAACATTCACTAGTCTTGATATCCAGAACTTATCACACTCCAGGTATTTTACCTTGCCGCAGTTCTTCAAGCTTTCTCATATATTGATCAAGTTGTTGGATATGTGCATCCACCTACAGTGGAAACTGACATCAGCAAACAGCATGATGCTCAATACTCTAATCGAGGTCTCAGTACAGAGACTGAATGCTACGAATCACTAATGATTACCTAAACATCAACATATGGTAGAAATGAAAAATATGTTGCAACCAGTGCAACAACACTCCACAAAAGCCTATGTAAAACATGCATCAATGGAGTCTTACAGAGATTTATTGAGCAAAATAGTACTTAAGGTCAATTCATGGTGATCATGGTACAGAGACCAAATGTTAGCTCACATACTACAGTTTAGGGCAACATAAATTAACATAGTATAATCCTTAAGATGGATTGTTAACCAAAATTCAAAATGCAGGACGATATTTAATACTACAATAAGCTTACTGCCATAAAGGTATCAAGGTGGTCAGAAGTAATAAGTTGGTTTGTATTACCATACTGAGTGGTTGTTGACAAAATCAAATCAAGGTCTTCAGTGTAAAGAAAAATTACATGCAGTAGAACCAGATAGTGAATAGGTAATGTACCATGTCATATGCTTGAATGGCCAAGGTCACCTTTTCATCAGCAATCCTAATGCAATGCTTCTGTTCATCAAGTGCCTCATCAGAGAATCTAATGAGTGATGCATCAGGTGTAATGCTACCAGATTCTATCCCCCGCTTGATATCCTCTATTTCTTGCTCACAGCGCTGCTCATTTTGCTGCCGAACTCCTGCATGTAAAGTTACACCTATAATAAATAATGATCAATTACTCAACAGGAAATTCCTACAATTTGAAAGAAATCACTCTTTTGGGCAAAGAAGATTTAAAGACAGCAGAAAGGTAATCTTATCCAGTGGACAAAAGAGGGTGGGAAAAATTTCTAGCAAACTTTTCAGATGCCAGCTTGTTGCAAATATTTTAATTAGTACATTTGGAGAATTTGTATAAAATTCATCTAAATACTGGACAACCTCTACTCCCCTCTTAGAAACCAAGGGCTCTTCGATCAATAACCCAAATTTGTACTCTCTCCAGACTCGACATACCCATGATGACAAAGGTCAAACTTATGTAACAACTGGTTAGATCCTCCAAATACTGACTTTGATACTTCTACTTCCCATTCAGAAACCAATGCCTTTTCAATCAATAATCCTGAAATTCTACTGTCCAAACTCAACATACCCACAATGAAAAGTTTCAGTAAGTTATCACATAAGATGATCTGCCACCTAACATATGATAGTCAACAAGTATTGTGTTGGTTCATAAAAGAAGTACAGCATCTATGTTGCAGCAGCATAAGAGATTTAGTTTGACCACAGATGAGGAGATTTGATGTGATTATTAAAACAAGCACTGTAGGATTGGAAAGCATGCAGGTGATGTCTTTATATATGCATAGATCCTTATATTTTCCATTAAATCATTAACTGACTAAATGAGAGTTTCATCAACACACCCCAGCATCCCTCAGAATAATTGCATTTTGAAAAGAAAAGCACCTCAACATGCAAACAAGTACATTAAAAATTTGACATCAATATATAACTGCTGCATATCAAGCTAATCACCATGTTGACAAATTATGGATAAATTTTATTTTAACCACAAGAAAGAACAAAACTCATAAAATTTGAAACATACTGGACACTAGGATTTAAAAGAAATAGTGGATAATTGATGCCCTGATCAACACCAAACAGTTTTAAACACTTCATACTATCAAGTATTCTTCAAAAGATAAATTAATTATAAAATTTCCCTGGTGTAATTTGGTGCAAAACCGAAAAACATGGACCTATGCAGTGTTGAGAGAACTCTTTTACCCCTAAGTGTTAGGTCCATGAGTTATAGACCATAAGATGATCCTTAATTATATTGTAGGTTTGAAAGTTCACTGGCGAGCTAAAACTCTTCTAAGACACATCCATGCTGACGTTACAATGTTTTTTTTTTTCCACTTTTTTGAGGTATTTTGTAAATGCATCTTCTAATAGTGTCTAATACTATAATCTTAGATTAAAAAAATCCATACATAATCCAACCAAATATATTCTGATTATATATGAGTCACTGCATCTCCAATTTTGTTCTTGCCGACACTGACACTCCCAAACATATCCGATGTCTGATTCTCATGTCTGCATTTATGCAACAAAATCAAAAAATCTCACTAGCAAAGAAACTTCATTGTCAGCAAGGGACTAAAGACTAAACTTCATTGTCCTTTGAATAATGGAATGCTTGTCCCTCTAGCTAACCAACAAGATAAAAGAATTTACTTGACAAAAAGAAACTCAATGATTTGTGGTAACTGGTAACAATGCACAAATCCATTGTGTCCTCACTATTTTGATTGGTATGTCCAGGAAGCTTCCAAGGCTAATTTACTCCAAAGTTGCCCAACATAAGTGATAGGAACCCATTTCATTAAAGTAGCAGTTTACCACCTTAATAATCAAAATAAAGCAATCCTCGTGGAAAAAGAAATAGAGCTAGATGGCCAAGGAAACAAACATGAGTAAAGTGGGTTAAATAACTTCGGCATCCTATATATGCCATTTTTGTGTCACAATTTTACTAAGCTCATGCATATGAAACCAATACACTGCAGATAAAAAAATACTATGAAATTTACAAAATTGGATAAAGAAACATAACCCTTGATAAAGCACAAAAAGGCAAAGTGTACCTAATAGACTTTTATCTAGATCCCGCATCAGAGAATAATTGCGCTGCAGCATGGCTGGCACAGACTCAATACCTGTATGGAAAAAAGAAATACTAAACTACAATACACCATAGCAAAAAGAAAGAGAAAAACACACATCTGTGAGGAGAGAGAAAAAAGGATAACAAATATGTAATACAAGAAGGAAGGAACCATGTGATCAACCATAACACAAAGCATCTGGATAATTTCTACTGAAAATAAAAAATAAAAAACTCTAATATCCAATAAACTAAATTTGAATGGGCTCAGATACTCAACTATTTCTAATTCATATTATGATATGCTATCATGGTCATACATCAAAAAATGCATTTGAGGGGTACAGCACAAGGTGTTAGAGGCATGACTCCAAGGAACTACAAGTCACATAAGTTACTCTGATGATATGCTATCATGGTCATACATCTAAAAATACATTTGAGGGGTACAGCACAAGGTGTTAGGCATGACTCCAAGGAACTACAAGTCACATAAGTTACTCTGATAACATAACTCATCAAGTTTATCTTCCAACGGGTCAACTGGTCTCAAAAAAAGAGAAATGTAAGCCCCAGAACATTAGCTGAAGCATTAAAAAGAACCAAAGGAGAAATTTTAATTTCTATAAAGAAGTCACATAGAAGCTTCTTCAGTGACATCACTCCTTTGCCTTATTTTCCTATAGATCAGTGATTCACATAAAATCATTGTTGCAAATGAAACTCTGAGGTGTTTTTTCCATATTTCAATTACAATGTGCTATCCATTTTCACACCAATCATAATAGATCATTCAAAATTTTAATGCTCCAAGTACAGTAACATCAACTCAATTTAGAAGAGTTTGGAAGCACATCCTATACCATAAAAATCAAGATGCAATTCACTTCTATCTAGACTCTACTTATATGAAAAGTAGAACTTGCTTTCATGTAGCTGGTCTTGTGGATCATGGAACCAAGAACAGCTAGAATTTAAGGTGCTTTTGGAAGAAAAACAAGACCGGAATTGAGGTCTTTATCCTTTTTATTCCCCTAGAAAATTAGTAATTAGTAAGGAAGAAGGAAGGTGTGTTGAACTGTTTAGTTGACCAGTTAACTGGAATAATATTCGTGTCATGGAACATCTCGATTCCAATTCGATTGCCTACTTTATTTATCTCAGATCTTTTACAACTAGCAATAAGGATGACATACTCCTACTTAATCCTGTCGCCACTCTTTGTGATCCTGCTCAAATTAATGAAAGGATACTTTTCCCAGTTCTCCATATAGCTATTCTAGAACACCATAAAATACTTCTTCCATCCAAAAATACCTAGAACCAAACTAGGATTCCTAATGCAGTACTAAACCCATGAGTCCATGACTAAAGCTTTACATCCATAAAGTTCCTATATTTTTTTTTTTTTGTTTCTTAAATTCTAACTTAACACATTGCAATTTTGGGTGACATATTGCCATCACTTATTTTGATAATATTACAGTTAGATCACATGGAAGAACAAACTATGTTCTCACCAAGTGCCAGGATGAGGCCAAAACCTTGCAAAATTTTCCAATGCAAAGTTGATTGTGCAAGTTTATGTTACATCATTTTTCAAGTATTATTTATAAGATTGGAGATGCCAACGATGAACCGGACACACACCTTGTGAAGATGGGAACAATAGCACAAATAGATACCAACTAACTAATTGCCACCTCGCAAATTTTTATTTCTTTTTCACTTTAATCGATTTCTTGCTTGAATGACGACAACTGACTCAAAGACTAATTTACCCAAAGCAGAGAAATCACCCCCAGAGCGGACGCTCTCGAACAACCCTAAATAGCAAAATCTCGAAAGTTCGGTGCCCTAGAAACTAATGCAATTTCCAAACAAGAAAGATCCCTTTACCTCAGTCATCACAGAACAAGAATAAAAGGGGAAAACAAAAAGGGAAGAGAAAGAATGAATCGGAATATTAGGGTTTGTGCTTACTAGCTTGGAAATCCTCGACGAAGCCCATCTTGGAGACTGATTCGAGAACCCTTGGCTGCCACTTCTTCGAATTTCGTGCGCGATCTATGTTCGCAGCAAATCCCGGCGGATTCCGATCGAATCGAGAACGTTTAGATCGATCGATCCGTCCCCCTTTCCCCCAAAGAAACCGCCTTCCTTTCGCTCTCGTACGAATAGAATGACGTCATGTCTATATAGCTCCAGCTGCAAAAGGTCACGACACGTACGTGTAGTTATTACGCGCACTAAGTACGCGCATTTCTTAGTTCTCCCAGTTTTTTAAGTCATGGCACGGAGGACGTGTGGGTCATGGGTTTGCGTACGCACAGTAGATTACCCCCGGTGAACTACGTTTGCTTAATGGTACTTTTCACTACCAAACTGTTTGTCACCAACAATTATACCTGCCTTCGGGCTGGTGATGGTTCGGGTCTGTCTCATGGGACCCATTGATATACCGAATGATGAGGCAGACACGTAAGTTGAGTGGAAAAGTATCCGTAATAATGCCCCGAAAAAACACATTAATGCCTAAATATATTTAATGCATATTATTAATCATTAATATTAATAATACATATTATATATTTTTTAAAAAATAAAAAATAAAATTGTAATACATTAAATGACACACGGCGCTGACACGTCAGCTTAAGCTTGAGGTTTATAATTTATATAACAGTGCACTAATCAATTCAGATATCTCGATAATTTAACTAATATAATTATAATCTATTTTTAGATATCATTTTAATTTTTTTATAATTGGACCAACCAATACACTCGTTGATCTTTTGGCTAATTACTTATTATAAATTTGATTAAATATGTAATTCTATTCAAATTTAATAAACTTGATTTGTGTCATAATGATTTCTGAAAGATAATTAATTAATTAATTATCACATGCCTAAATAAGTCATCATTGCCAAAGAATTAAATTATATTTGGTTCTAAAATTATTCCTAAAGGTCACATGTGACAAAAGTATAATTACAGGCATTAACTCTAAATATATATATATATACATATATAGATAAATTATTTTCCATCACAAGCATAATTTTTTATGAAGCAATAATAGTGAAATACATATGCATATATACATAAATTGGTAGTGAAATAATAAATTATTTATTTATTATTCGAAAACAATTAAATTTTTACTAAGACAATGGAAGTAATTTAGATAGTCTCATCACAATCCAAACCAGCTTGACATGCTTTCAAACCTTCCATTCAAACTTCTGCATCATATCATGCAATATAATCGTGTGAGTAGTGATCAGTTTCCACTATGCAAGCATCAAGAGATTGAGATATATTAGGGACTGATGCTCGTGGTGTGAAGCACAAGCCACCATTTCCTTCCTCGGGTGTCTGTTTACATACACAATCAAAGAGAGAAGAATCTGATTCATCACATCACTAGTGTTTGCTGTGTGTTCTTCATTCCAATACAAGAAGTCATGCATAGAATCTTCAGTCCGAAATAAGTTTCATCGAGTTGTTCTTTCCAAGGAAAGCACATGAAGATGAAGACATCACAACTACAGCTCTCGAGTGGTGGAGTTGCACGAAGAAGAAGAACAGCAAAGGACACAGGGAGGGGGGAGAAGGGGAGCTGATAAGCACAAAAGCCAAGCATCAGACTTGCCTACTGCCATGGGAGTCTCGTCATCTTTTCTTCCCTAGCTTCCATCTCCCTTCATGCTGCTGCTTATAGCAGCTGGATTTTCTCTTCCTCATGCTATCCGATGGTGGAATCTGATCATGTTGAGAAACTAGCTGTGCCATCGAAGTTGGGAGAACTGGAAATGTCTGTGCCGCTCGAGGAAGGAGAAAGCAGAGATGGTTTGTTTCCTCTATGTCTGTCAGAGGTGATGCATGTCTCCACCTCTTATTATAAGAAGAAGAAGAAGAAGAAGTGAAGAAACAAGTGGACAAAGACAAGTTCAGTGAGGCTTACACCTCATTACTCCCATTAGATTATTTCCAACTTGTGGGTATGACTCTAATAAGATATCTTAAGCAAAGGACCAAGTGGTGGTGAAGAATCCCAAGAAAAAACATGGAGTTTGGATCTTCAAACTCTTCTGCTATGTAAATGATAATACTGCCGAAACATCTTTCTTTTTTTTTCTTAGGGGGGAAAAATTCGACACAACATTTACTTGTACTGAATGCTGCTGTATTATTCACCCTATTTGGTACAGTATGTTGACCTGAAATTATCCTTCAGATTTAGTTCATTTATGAAAAGCTTTGCTGAATTGGTGATGCTGGATTTGATTGTGTTACTTTTGGATGCATGATTCAAGCTTGACTTATTTTGGTCTATCTCGGATGAACAAATATATTTTCTAATTATCGCTCGATCAATAGGAGTTTATTATATTAAAACCATACTAATTCATCAATCGCTTCCAATGTTTCATGAGCTAACAACAGTTTCTTTTTTCTTTTTTTTTTACTTGAGAAAAATAATTTACAAAAATCTACGAACAAAGTCCGAACATAAAAAAAATAAGCAACCCGAAATACAACGAGGAGGATTAATGTACGTAATCTTATTTTTATAATTCTAACACGAAGAAAAGACGATAAAAAAGAAATAAAAAGAAAAGACACCCCTATCAAGTTGCCTAAGCTAGTAGGATGTGGTGGTCCTAAAATGACTTTAATTGCTGGTTAGGAAATTTCTAGGAAAGATGATACCATTTGACAACTTAGCAAACTTTAATTATGTGATTATCTTAAATCTAGGTTTTGGAGGCTGGTCCCCATTTTATTATTCCATGTAATCGAGCTTATCGCATCTTTTGATACTAACTATAATTGCCACCAATGCCCCATTTTCATTTTCTGGGAGAGGAAAATATTTTGATCTCTATGATGAATTTTCTCCCATTTTTTAGCCTCATGTCAAACAATTCCAACTGCTCTAATCAACATCAAGCATGCAAATATTTTGGGCATGAAAGAAAGATTTGGTAGTGGTTGGAAACAATCTTTTTTCCTTCTTCCACTAGCACATGTGGAAGTAAGACTTGATGTAAAATATTGAAGAATCTTGAAGTGCTGCTATCTTAGAGGTCAAGGTAGGGTTGGGTCAATATCAAAGACTTCCTCGGGTAAAGAGAGAGGTTTTCTTGTTGAAGAAGTGAAAGAGACTCCATCGGTGATGGTGGTTGATTGCATTTACTTTTTTTGATTAGTTTAAGAGCATGGAAGGATTAAGGGGTGGAAAAAGAGACTTGAACAGTAGAGCCATGGGATCCTCTTAGGTCATGTGTCATTAGCTTTGTGATTAGATTATTTCTCAGCTAGTTAGGGTTGAGAGACTTGCAAACATCCACATGGCCCCTTTATCATGGCATCTAAACTAAAGATTATAGAACCAATTAGCTTTCACAAGTAATTAATAGGAGTAGTAGGCCACCTTTTGCACTCCACACGCCGTAGATAAACCCTTGATGTGATTGATCATGAGATTTGGAAATAATAATATTTTAATACATAAGTTTTGTTGATAATTACGAGGCTTAATTATTTGAATTGTGTCAGTATGACAATCATATCTTTGAGCTTAAATATATATATATATATATATATATATATATATATATATAGAGAGAGAGAGAGAGAGAGAGAGAGAAAAAGAGAGTAGAAATGATATGATTGATATCTTAGTCGGACCAAACATATTATATGTCCTCCTTAAAACTAGGAACTTGATCACATGCACATATATCATATTATCATCTTTATTTTTCTCTTAAGAATTAGATGCATTCTCTCACCATTTCACCATAAAACAAAACATATTATTACAAAAGATATCATAGATATTCTAGTGGATAGTGCATTGTTGCACAATTGATGGATATATGTAAATCTTCTTATATGTTGTTTAATATAATAAAAAAAATCTTTCTAATTTTTTAAAAAATATAATAAATAATTTTTATGTTAAGAATACTCTAATAAAATATCCGGCCAATAATTTACTATATGAAATGATGAGTGTATAAGCATGCTTCTATAAGATTTATGAAGACTTACCGCGCATTAAAAAATATATATGTTGAATTGTAGTGAATATATATTAGGTGTGTAATGCAACACAAAAAAAAAAAAGCTCACAAATGTGTTTGTTTTTCCTCATCTTACCAAGCAAGCACTTGAGGACAAAAGTCAATGGAAAGGACTTTGAGAGAGTCATTGCCTTTGCAGATTATATTTTGTGTGAAAAACACCTGCTAATAATTGTGCAAAGGCACTGATCAGTAGAAAACATAATAAGAGTTGACTTCTAATTCTAATTGCTCTAATCTGTAAATGAGGTTGGCAATGTTTTCTTCTAATCATCTAACCTACCAAGTGTCAAATAATATTAATGTTAATAGACTGTATAACACATAGTTAATAGAAGCATAGCCCATACTGTGCATAAGTTATATACTATGCCAAGCTTGGGATCATCATCATGCATTAATCCAATTAAGAGGAGCAAATCCACAAAAATAAGTAACTGTAGCAGAGTATCAATTTCTTGTTACATGTTCTAAATTTTAAATCCATCTATCAAATGTGACATTACAGTTTAGATTGGGCATCCAATGGGACATTATTAAGACAAAACAAAAATTGAATTCATCATGCTACCAATAGAGTTCAAAGGTTTCTTGAGCTTCAAGTCCTGCTCATGTTTTCCATTAGCACAGCTTGGGATGTGCTGCTCTTGTTTGTCCCATCCAGCCATATGACTGTCGTAGATATCACTATCTTAAGCTAAATGTAGATATCAATAAAAAATCATGCCTTGGTTTGGGAAGGAAACTGATGCCAATGCTATCAAAAATCTTGTAGAATGTGATCATCCAGTTTAATTTTTCCCTTGATTCATAACCCCTGTTTCTAACACTTCTTTCTTTCCAGCTTGTTGCACATAACTTGATTCTGAAGGTCTCAGAAGAATGGAATCTGAATTAAGCACTAGACATCATCATCATCATCTTTATTCAGCATGGAAAATTGATATGGTAACAGTATACTATATACTGATCATAACTTGATTCTCCTTGTTCAGCACATCTGTTGTCTATGAGCACTTGACATTTATCTGCTTTGACTTCGTCTCTTTGCTTGATACAGTTTTTCTTGTATAGACTCAAACATACAGGAAATCTATCACTTCTTTCTTGTATAGACTCAAGCATGGCCTTCCTTGGTGCATGGAAGATGTGTGCATAGTTTAGCTGGAAGCATTTAGAATTTGGGATTGGCACTCAATTCCTAAACTTAAAGAGTCACCCAACCTTTCAGCTGCTTTGATCACAAAGACCCACACGTAGTTGTTCAGTTAAAATCTTAGAAGAAGCTGTGTAATTTGGATGAAAAATCTACTGTCTGCTGCCTGCTCTCGGTCATCTATAGATCTTGATACAAGGACATGTCTCTTCTTTATACAGTAATAAAGAAGTGTTATCCTATTTGCTGCAGTCCTTTCAGATTGTATCTGAAACAATGCTTACAAAGTTAGAAGCTACCCTGTCGTCATGCTCCCCATGTTACAGAGATTGGGCTTCTCACCTTGTACTTCTTTCGGCCACTGTGCACCCACATCAGTTGCCCCCCTGCAACACTGCCCTCCTCCTGCACTCCCTTCTTCGATTCGAACACGACTGTGTAGCTCTTGATCTCGTTGATTCCTCCAAATGCTAAGATCTTTGGTGTCACTGTCACTGTTACTCCTGGTGGTGCAGTCACCTGCACCGTGTAGATGGAATCAGGAAGACCGACGTTGGTAAGCTTCCTTTGGATCGTCGTCGATGTTCTTCCCTGCGTGAAGCTCACCGATATGGAAGGATAGTTGAGGTTGAATTGCTTCTGTCCCTTCAGCTGCTTGCCGCAGCTGATGTTCCTGTGAGTGATGGTGAAGATCTCGGCCTGGTTGTAGCCGAGAGAACAGAGGTGGGCGATGTAGTCCTCCGGCTGGACGTCGTACACCAGCCCCGGGTCGACGGCTCTCGCCGGATTGACGTGGCCGGCGCCCACGGAGAAGACCCCCGCTGGTTCTTTCCCGTCCATTATGGGCTTCCCGAGGTGGTCCACGACGTCGGCGGTGGTCATCATGGCCGACCGGATCGCAGCCGGGCTCCAGGATGGGTGGGCCGACCGGACCAGGGCGGCGATGCCGCTGGCGTGAGGGCATGCCATGGAGGTCCCTGACAGCACCGTGAAGTTGGACTTCCGCCGGTCTTCCTGAAGCCCGGATGGGCCGACGTTGCTCGGCCAGGCCGCGATGATGTTCACCCCGGGGGCGATCAAGTCCGGCTTGAGGACGGACGGGTTCGTCAGGCTTGGCCCTCGCGACGAGAACAGAGCGACCGCCGGCGCCCTCGATCGCCGGATCCTCGTCCCTCCGTAGACGAGTTTAGCCACCGGGCGAAAGGTGGAGTTCATGTAGCTCTTCAGAATCGTGGACTGCGCGTAGCCTATCAAGGTGGCCGGCAGGACGTGGACATCGACGGAGTCCTCCTGCTGGTTTATCTCGGAGTTGGCCAGCACCATGGCGGCACCGCCGGCTTCTTTCACGGCTTCGCCCTTCTCTGCCCTCCCATTGACTCCTCGGTCGCAGACCACCATCTTCCCGCTGATTCGTGCCTTGGAAAGGGATCCCTTGAGGCAGAACTCGGCGCCCTTCTGTCCACCGGCCTCGTAGATGAGCTCAAGCTCCTTCCCGCCATTTTTCGAAAAGTGGTTTCCCGGGAACATGGACTCGCCGTAGAGGATGCGGCCGTTGCCCAGACGGACGAAGGCCGGGAACCGCCGGTCCAGCGTGCTCGCGCCGACCGTCGTGATCCAGGGAGCCTCGTTGGCGACGGAGCTCGGCACCGGCCCGTTGTTACCGGCCGCGCAGACCACGACGACGCCCCTCTCGGTCGCCCGGAAACTTCCGATGGCGATGCTGTCCTCGAAGAGTGGGATCGGGAAGCCGCCGAGGGAGAGGGAGAGGACGTCGACGCCGTCCCTGATGGCGTCGTCCATCCCCGCGAGGATGTCGGAGCTGTAGCACCCGTTGAACCAGCAGACCTTGTAGGCGGCGATGTGGGCGCCCGGGGCCATCCCCCGAGCCTCGCCTGCGCCGAGGCCAAGCACGCTTGCTCCCGGCACTGCAGCGCCGGCCGCCGTGGACGACGTGTGGGTGCCATGCCCATGCGCGTCCCGCGGCGACACGTACTCCAGTAGCGACACCGACGACGACTTCTCCGGGTAGTTGATCCTGTGTCCTTTGGCGTAGAACCGGGCACCGATCAACTTCCGGTTGCAGTTCGAGGAATTGAAGTGCTCCCCCTCCTGGCAGACGCCTCTCCACCGGGTTGGCACCGGCGGCATCCTGTCGTCGCGGAAGCTGGGACTCTCCGGCCACACTCCGGTATCGAGCACTCCGATGATGGTCCCCTGCCCGAATCTGGACCGCGACCAGGCACCACCGGGCGCGAAGTTCAACCCCAAGAAAGTGTAAGAGTACGTCGTGTGCAGCTCAAGCCGGCTGTCGGGACGAACCGCGATGACGCCGGGCAATGCTCGCAGCGCGGCCACCTCATCTTCAGTAAGCCGTGCCGCGAAGCCTTCGAGCGCAGAGTGGTACGAGTACAGGAGCCGAGAAGAAGCATCCCCTCCTCCTTCCAAGAACGTTGCTCTATCCAGGAAGGACAGGTGCCAATGGAGCTTATTCTGCAGACCGGTAGCCGAAGCACTAGCGGGGATGGAATGCGGGTGGAGTTGGACAATGTAGGTATGGAAGCCGTGGGCATCGAGGGGAACCGAGCACCAAAGGAACAAGAACAGGAAGGAGGCAATGACGGCCATGGGCGGGGATTGGTGTTGCTGCCACACTTCATGCTGCCGAGCCAGCAGCGTAATATAGGGGGATTTGAAGGAGCTGCAAAGAGGGGAGGCATTTCAAAGGAGGAGGTAAAACTCGTGATCGAGGGAGGGCTCTCCTCGTCTCACGGGTAAGGACACAGGAGAGGAGAGGAGATCTCTGCGCGCGCCACAGTGTTGGAGCTGAGATGTCTCACGGGATCTATTGGTCGGAGTTATTGCGGCTACTCCGGACAAAGAGAAGTGGAGGGGAGGGGACGGGAGTGGAGCAGTCTTTACTTGCAGCGGACGGCTTCGGGTTCAAAAGATGGCATCAGAATCTCTCTGTTGCATTGTCTCTCTTCTTCCCTGCAGTCTGCTGTGGGTGGGAGAGAGAGAGCAGAGGGAGAGTGTGCATTGAATGAGGCGATCCGTCTTTAATGCGCCTATCCCTTCAATGATGTTTGTTCACAAGGTTTTCTGGCTCGGGAGCGATGGAGTTACCTGAGAAGGATCACTTCAGCTCCCTCCGCATTCAATCAATTTGAGGATCTTGTTGAGTTGCTGGATGGTCTGGTGGGTTATGTTGGAATCAGGATGTTGTCTTTTGCAGTTTGTGCACAGTTTTCTTATGATATTATGTGTGTTTTCAGAGTAGTCACAGATTCAGCATGGTGGGTCTATTGGTTCGAATTGATGAATCAAAACGAAGAAAAATTGGCAGCCAAGATAATTCCAGGCTCCAATCGGAAGCTCAATAAAGATCAGGCGACTGAAGCATGAGAGAAAAATGTTCTTATCAGCATCAGAAAAGGTAAATGAAGCACATAGACCAACACTAAAATATCATGCAAATCTTAGGTAATTCATCCAGCATTCCAATTTAAGACAGTTCTCTTTATATACCGACAGTCCTAAATCACTATTCCTATCAGGTCAACAGCATGACTTATTATATTAAATGGATTGGAGAGCATAAGGTGTCTTATTTCAGGAGCATAAATGACTAGGCAAATAAGGAAACAACAAAATCTAAAACTTAAAAATTGCTGCACCGCTAGATGGCCTCGATGCAAACACGTATAGACCGAGATCATTCTTGCTGATGATTCCTTTGTTGATCCTTGACTGATAGAAAGATTCCTGCCAAAAACACCCACCAAAGTTATCCAATAATTTATAATAATAAAAAAATCTATGCTCATACATACAAATCGGATCATCTTTGGGAGAGCTAAACAAGCATTTGCGTTGCATAAGCTATCAGCTAAAGAGAAAGGTTTCCAGCAAGATTGCTACTAAACCCCAGCAAGTGCAAGTTGAGATGTAATCAGGAGTAAACAAACGTATACTTGTTGGGAAGACTAACATGCAAATAATGTAGCGTTGGAATGACAAATCCAAAGGATGATGCCTTTAACCAAGTCATAGTCATTATTCACAGCAATGCACAAACAAAACTATGTTGCTAGTGACAGCAGGAGCATTTACTTCATGAGGAACATGTGGGCCTTAAAGATATGACAGGCATGATGCCTTAGAAGAATGTCTAGAAAAATTAGAGCAAAAGTTAACCATTTTCATATAATAACTAAGTAGATGCAGCATTTTACTTTTGTGCATATGTTACTGACCTTCAAATTTAGAATGAATTGAGGGACGATGTTTTCTTTCACTAAAGCAACTGCACAACCACCCCATCCAGCACCTGTAAGCCTTGCACCAAGTGCTCCATTGTCTCGACAAATATTTACAAGCTCTTCCAACTCCGGGCAACTGATTGGGAGAAATTTTATCCAATAAACAATGAATGATGTAAGAATGTTTTCATGTAATAATGTGAAACTACTAAATAATAATCTAAAGAGTAACAGAAAGGCATGCACTAATGACAGCAAGACAAACAGTACTTTCACAGGATAGCTTTCACAAAACACAAGGAAAAAAATTCTTTTGCTGATAGAGAAACAGTAAGTCTATGAACAGGTTCAGCAATAAAGGTATAAATTAACAACAAACAATCTTCAAAAGAATTGATCCAACAACAAACTTCTAAGTTTGAGCATCACAGTTCAACCGCATCAAAAAATTCATTTCAATACACATGGATGTAGTAAATCACTGCAAGCACGTAAAAGGGAGAAGAATCCCTTACCTGCACTCATATAGTACACTGCAGCTATGGTGGCTCTCATTCATAAGCTCACCAAGCCTCTTAAGTTTGTCTTCGTCACTGCAAACCAGAAAATTGCATGTTATTAGCAGAAAGATAAGTAACATTGAAATTATAAAAAACAACTATAAAAAACCAGAAAATTGCGTGTTATCAGCAGAAAGATAAGTAACATTGAAATTATAAAAAACAACATTGAAAGATAAGTAACTAAAATGGGAAATAAATCATATCTAATAGAACTATAAAAAACTAAACACCTTCAAATAATGTACAAAAACAGCTTAAGATATTGTATTTTAAAAATAATTTCAAAATCTCTTAAAATGGACACTAATCTAAAGGCATCTAGCTCACATAACCACCAGGGACATTTCTTATTATTTTCATACAGAATATATAACCTGAGTCCTCACTGATTGTTTTCATATACATATCACAATAAGCTTTTGAATACATATAGTATGCATGTGTTTAATACAGTTATTAGAAGCCAACCAAGGCACGAGGTCCTAATGGAAAAACCGAGAACCAAAATCCAGACTCTGATTCTGTTTTTAGATTGCTCATCAAACCAGTAAAAAGAGCTAACAGAACCAAATTTTACATGGACTAAGTGAACCAGCTTAATTCAAAAAACCAATCAGAAATTCATTGTCACTGCCTCCATTAATCATGCCATTTTGTGTAAAAACTGCTAAGTCCATCACTAACAGAGGAGAAAATGAGAAAAATACTAAAAAGAGGTTTTCAGGTAAAGGAACAATAGTAGATGAAAGGAGATGAGGTTCCCCACTTCAAAAAAGAAAGAAGAAAAATAGACTGTGGTCCAAGGAGTAATGTTAGCTCTACAAGCGATCAATTGATACAAAATTTGATGGGCTAATGAGAGGTTCAGTTCTGATTGGTTAAAGATAATATCATACTACTATTTATGAAATGATGTAAGGGGGAACGTAATGATTAACAAAATTTATGTCTAACTGTATGCTTGAAACACTAAAGCTCACTGGTTCAATAACCGTGTCAGCATGTAAAAAATGTTAACACAACAGCCTGTACACACTGAAAAAATTACATGACTTCTAGACAATGAGAGTAAAGAAAAAACTAGTACAAAGGAGACAACACAAAACTATAAGCATATATAAGAGAGCAGCAACATAAGTGGCCATATCATGAGATAATGATCCAAATCAAATGTAGCAAAAAAAATTTTCTATGTAAAAAAAAAAAACATCACATGCATATAACTCAAATCTGGTAAATTTCGTGAGCTTATGGATCTACCAGTGGCCTAATGAGGAATAGTAAGTAGATTACAAAAACCAATAAACAAAACATAGCGCTACTTAACCAAAAATAGATTTTAAAACTGTACCAAAAGCTGCAGACAAAATGGAATAACAGACTGCAGAAATAAGAACCTAAGTACCAATTGAGTTGTTGAATTCACCTGAGCTTAGATAAGACTGTGTCCCTGAAAGCATAGACACGCTTTGCTTCACAGTAAACATGTGATGCACGCTAGAACAATATAAGAAGGTAAAATTAAGATACTGAAGAGCAAAAATATTTAATGCAAAAAATAAACTGTCCAACACAGCAATAATGGCTAGACATAGAAATGAATTCCCATAAAATAATCTTCAGAGGATGAATTACTTCCAAAAAAACCAGACAGAAGCACACAATCAGAAGCATTAGGTTGTATTTGTAATACTAATGATTTCCTATACTGCATTTCGTTCCCAGTGGTATGTGCACTAAGAGACATGTATTTTATCCAGGTTGCATGAGTTTTACTCTCAGAAGTATCGAAGTTCACCATGCAGAAATGTGAACCGCCTTGCAAGCAGAGTAGTGCCCAGTAGAATATACACGTTCGCTTATGCTTAAATGTTTCAACAATAGAGAATTGAATATCCAATAAATTTGAAGCTATGAGGAATCATGTCTAATGCACAGTATATTCCTATATTAACCAGATACCAAGAAATTTCATCTTACTTCATATGGTTGTTTCATAGACCTAACCTAACACCTTAGAGTGACATTCTTCAACGATGAAGTTGAAGAGTTCTTTGCAATTAAACAGCAAAGATGAAAAAAACAGTAGTCAAGTTACTAAATAGATATACATCTTCAATCTACCATCAGTACTAACACATATAGTTAAAATGGTAATAAATTCTATTCCTTTGGACGTATGTTGCATTGACTTTATTAGAGTAACAAAGTCACAAGGATACCGGCTCCTAACAGTATATTGCCCCAGTTTAGACTTTAGAGCAATGGGATACAACTTATTGGGATCCATATTTAATGTATGATATCAAGAAGATCAAAATTTAATTATTTGTATAAATTGTATATTTATTCTAATTATTTTCTATATAATATACAATTATTACTTTTCAAAAATGTGTCAAAAATAAAAATTGGTTCAAATAATATGCTTATGAAAATAATTTTTTTATCTTTTCCTCATGTATTCCTTTATTTTCACTTCGCTTTTCATAGTCTCTTCAGTTCTTTGATATTTCTCTAGGCAAAGGTAAAAAAACAGTGTTCTGCTGTGTTGACATGGATATTGTGATGAAAAATTCTGTTCAAACATAGCTTTGAAATTGTATTCAATTTTCATTTCCTTGCTGGAATTGCATTAGAAACTAATTAAATTTATCTTTATGCAATTATCACACTTGAATAAACTGAAACACCAAATTACAAGTTACTAAAAGGCATATATCAAATCCACCTGAAACAGCTTGAAATGTTTAGCTGCTCTTAGGACATCCAATGAAGATGGTGAGTTTGCAAAGATGGATGTAAGACTCTCGCCTGTAATCTTCTCAATGTCTTCTGTAGTATAAGGTTCCTCCATCAAGAGTTCCTATTTGGTGGAAAGAACATGAACAAACAAATTATACATTAATAAACTGAAAACATATAGGTCAAACCAATAGCACTTGAGAATCGAAAAGCATGATCATTTTTTTTTTATGGAGACAACACGGAATCAGATAAGATATTAACTTAATGTTTTTTGTTTTAATGTATAATAACCATCTAAATCTTGTCTTCTTTTCCACCTCCATTTTTTTTACTAATTATCTGATGGAGCACCAGCCTAACTGCACTTTTGAGTAACACCAGATAGCTGTTACTTGCAATTTTTCATTCACCAAAACTACTGTTCAATGATGATAAAATAACTGCACTACAGCAGCCGGAGTAGCAGTTCAAAGAGTCGGGCACTGTGCTGGGCACACAGTGCCCTAATATGGGTTTGAAATTATACCACTGTAGTATGTCATATACCATAATAGCACGGGGTAGGAACTTCACAAAGAGTCTGCAGCAGGGCTTTAAGTTCAATCTCTTAGGTCATACCGACAAAGTGCAATTAAAAATGCCAAAATTAAACACTAATTCACACATTAAGGTAACATAAACTTTGTTAAATAAGCTCTGTTATATAAAGACAAGACCTTGCAATCTAAAGGCAGCTTAAGTCAAACAGATGTATGGACAATATTAGTTATTCCATAATCCCTCTTTTGACCTAATGAATGGCACACCTGGGCCATTGGAAAGGCTAGAATTTGATGAGACAGTTTGAAAATTGTGGGCCACTAAGTGATGATCTTCACATATTTAAATTGATGGATTCTTCATAGATAATGTAGAAGAAAAAATTGTAAAGCAAATTATTGTGGATGCTGCATCAAATACAATCGTAAAGCCATTAGACAAACTTCCAATTCTTGAGTAATTACATAGGCTTTATAAACCACCCGACTGTCATATGTAGTCCCTCATGCAGTATGTGCACAAGCTACAAAAATAACAGTTACAAAAGTTCAAGAACATCAATTTTAGTCCTGTGAAATTTTGTCAAAACATAAGACTAAACATAAACGAAACAGTAGGAATGTCGAATCTTATAAGCAAACAGAAAAATCAAACCTTAATGGCAAGAACAGGATCTGAAGAACTATGGTTTTTGGCAAATGATACACATAGCCCCTCAACATCAGACAGTGTTTTCACTTTGGAGACAGCATCATTTGAACTCATCCCTAACTTTATGGCAAGGACAATCTACAAAGGTTTTGAGATAACGAAATCAGTTTAAGAGATGAAGAATAAAAATGCCACACCAAAATGATGGGAAATAGGAACTCATGTGAATGGTTGTGCATCGTGTCACCTAGAAGTACACTTTCTCATGCATATAAGATTTAATTCAAAGCAATACGACAGTTCACAAACACCAAATTGTCCAATACCACACCTGCATCACTATGAAGATATGTCAAATATGTAAGAGTAAGTATGTCATCAATGCCTTGCCTAGCTACATTGACCTTAACTTACACGAGCATTTTCTGTACAAAGTGACTTCAAATACTAAAGTAGAAAAATCTAGTATGCTTGTAATAACGTAAGCGATGGATTTTCTAGTGGCAAAATAAGACACACAAACCTCGAGGTTGAAATTAGCACCACAAAATTAGCACCACACACAACTATCATGCCCATTCACATTATCTGTAGTCGGTTTTATTATTTTTTGAATATTTTTTAGTTTAAGTAGTATCATGTATTTCAAACAGGATTTGAACAAAAGCCAAATGCAAATATAGGCATCTCATTTCCATCTTTTTTTTTATTTTTTAGAGTGGAGTTTAAAATCTCCATGATCTACAAGAAAATTCTTTTTCAATCTACGGGCTGAAAATTATTCGAGTGACTAATTGGCATAAGGTTACAACCAGACCAACTACTTCAAAATCTTGTCCGCAGAAAGTCATGCTAAACCATGTAGATTAATTGTCTAAGAAATAAATAGATTCCACAAACTTGGTGCAAGTGTTGGCACATGTGAATATGATGTTGCAAATCACAGGATACAAAAGCCAAACAAATAAAACATACAGCTGCCAAGCGGCATTCAACGACACGATTATTATAGTTTGTTGCAGCTGTCACAGCTTTCTGAGATTCCGCAAGGGAATGTGCGATTACAAAGGTTCCACCAGAGGGTAGTTGCACGTCACTCGCACGTATAGGATTAAAATCTATCAGCTCAGCAAATCCAGTTTTTGCCATAATGGAGATTGCCTGTCACATGTGAAATTTCATAAAGAAGCTGAACAATAGGTTAAGGAACAGATTCCAAATGTGAAATGCAAAAACGACAAACATAAATACAACCAACAGAGATAACTAAAAAATTCCCACTCGTGTAAAACTAGTATTTAGACTCATTAGGCCTACTTGAAGGTTCGGTATAACATAGAAAAACATTCAAATTGTCATCACAAGTACTACCTGGATAAAATTCATTAGATCTACTTCAGGGTATACCACAAGATAGAAACAATTCAAATTGCTATCACAAGTACACAGATTGGTAGATTTTTACAACCGCATGTACCTATGTATGTTCAGTATCCAATAATTCATGACATTGACCCGCTCTTTCCAAACCATAAAAGATAAAGCTAACAGAAAATTAGCATACTTATCCTAGTAGGTATACAGTGGAGAAATAACATGAGACTGTTATTTCAGAGTAGATTAGTATACAATTTACAGATAGACTATGAAATAGGATCATCTAATTTCTTGTTGTATATGTGTTAAATATGAAATCATTGATATAATCATATAATACTTATTGGATGTGTAACTTTCTAGGCTCTTTGTATTGGTATATCATAGTCAAATATAGCAAAACTATCAAGTGCAGTGGCTTTGCGCCATTGAAACCTTAAATAATGAGTGTTGGATAACCAATTTCAAATCAGGGTTTAATACTTGACCCTCAACCCCTTTTGATGGAGTTCCTTTTCAATGGGGAACAAGTATGATTGTAAAATTCAATGAGTATCAACCTTTGTGAGCTTTAAGAAGCATTGTGAGCTTTAGGAAGCATTACTTATGATCTAGCTACATAACACATATTTTCCTTCAGACAAAACTATCATGTATATGGGAAAAACCAAATATTGAGACAAAAATGAATATATTACCTGATCCATGCCTCCAGATTGTGTCCCAATATAACGCTCACATTCACATGTAAGTTGAGCAATTTCTTTCTGCAAAATTATGTCAAAAGTTAACAAGAACGAAGTAGCGAGTTTATCAGAATCTTAAGCATACTCAAGAGTCCTACCAGTACCAACCATGATTCTTGTACCCACAAATTAATGCAATAGTAACTAATAAGCCAGACGTTACTCATGCTAAATCTTCCGCTATAAAGTAAATTTTACTCAAACTGATGATGAAAATGGGTAATCTTCCAATACAATCTTACTATTTAGAAAATAAATGCGCTACCAATTACAACACTATGAAGCAAACTGATTCAAGTTTTGAAGGCTCAATTAGTTTACTAAATCCTCTACTTAAATCACTTCAATGGTCATTATATATTCCCTAAAATACAAGTTTCAGGATAATGCTTTCTTGGCATTTCTGTTAATTAAGAAGCAAATACACATCAAAACTCATTTTCCTTTAACCAGCCTACATAGGCAACTGCTGAAGGATGCCTCTTCATTTCAGCTAATTCTTTTTCATTTGAGTTCATTCTTGAAAAACAAACAATAACTGACAGTACATTGACACTCTGTACAAATCATAAGAGATAGTCAGGAAAAAGAAATGGATTATTTACACCTATATTACATACTTGAGTATGCACAACTAAACCACAAATTAGATTGCCATAAATAACCATGTGGCCCAAGTCATGAATTCATGATAAGGAATGGTCCATTGCATAAGGCATCCATCAGTGTGGGATCTGGGAAGAGTCAATGAACAAACTCTTAAACCCACAAGCAGAAAGATCATTTCCGTTACTCACATTAAATAGCAAAAGGAACAATTTTATCATAAAGCCAAGGCTTGCCATAGGTCATGAAATCATGGTAAAGATTTCATATTCTCATAATTTTTGGATTTGAGACGCTAGGCATCTAAAGGTTTCAAGATAAAGTGGTTGCTAGGATATTTATCAAACTGAATCATCAACTTTCTTTTCCCAATAAATTTGTTGTCAAACGAATTTGCAAGAAATGAGAGATGGTAAACAATTAGAGACTTCAATCTGATGATTAAAAGTATAATAATATCTCACTAGTGCTAGTAGTAGAAAAAAAATAGGATTCATGCTTCAGTAATAGTAATGCTGTGTGTCACTAAGGTAGTTTCCATGGATTATACACAAGAAAGAGATGAAATAGAATCTCAGCTAATTGAGAATTGTTGAAAAGCAGCAGTCACCAATTGTTATAATTATATAAGAAACAACTTAATACAGTACCTTCGGGAAATTCTTATCAAGAGCGGCCATTATAGCAATTGTTGATGAACATACAAGTGCTGCAGAGCTTGATAGACCAGAACCTAAATGGAAGTAACAAAAAATGATAATTAACAACCTCAGGTTACAGACAAACATTGTAGACAAATAAGGAAACTCAGAAGAGAATTGATGAGATTTGGTACCTGTGGGCACAGTCCCATCAACAACTACGTCAAGGCCAACAGGCAAACCAACATCTGCTTTTTTTGACTTAGCAAACTCATAAATCCCTTTGTACCTGCAAACAGATATTACGTAAAGACATTAACCAAGTCTTGAACTTACAGTAACTAAAATCATCACTTTGTAGTTGACAGCGGATCAATAGGTATGAATATTACAAAATAGCAGTTAATGATTAGATTGTACGTGGAAGCCTATGGTGCTTTAACTTCAGTATAGAGGATCAAGTGACACTAATAATGGCATTTAATATGGGTTATGCAAATACATAAGAGTGTCCAAATTCAAAATATGGGTAAAGGAACAACAATCCACACTTTAAATATTTAAAATTTTAAAAATATATTAAAAAGTAGGAATTAAAATATTTATATAAAATCATATTTACATACAATTTCAATGGCCAGATCTACAATTCTATAGGGACAAAGGTTAATTCACCATCAAGCAATGAAACAAACCATTTAGTATACAGCACAGTGTCAGCTTGAGTGGCGAACTTGCTCACCCGCATAGAATTTCCAGAGGGAACAAGCATGTACTACTATTGTTATTAACTATTCAATCATATACCTATTTCTTCTAGAAAGAGTGGCAGCTGATCCTTCTTCAAACTGGCAATGACTGCATCATGTTTCCAATATACACAAACACACACAAAAAAAAAACAGTATACCTCTCCATCAGCATAAAAACAATCGTCATAATATACACCGAGAGATCTCATTCACTTAACAATGTTACCCCAAGGTCCCACTCATCGATAAATTAAACAATTAGAGAAGACGACCGTGCGATCAAAGTCTAGAAAGGCATACAAGCTAGAGAAATGACGAAAATTTTCTCAATCATATAAGGAGTAATTCCTCACCCACAGATAAAATAGTGCCCCCATTTGTGATTCTTCAAATCGATTTCCTGAGAAGAAACGAAAAGGAAACAAAATTAAGAAGAAACATATCGTTATTCTCTTTCCACAATAAGAACCACTACCAAAAGAAAAGAACAACAAAAATATAATGAAAAAAAATGGACACCTGGTCAGGATCAGCAGGGTAAGTGCACATCGAATACTTCGGGTTCACGTTCCCAATCCGGAGCAACTTGGCCGATTCTCCCACATCACGCTTCCGAATGGCCACGATGGTGTCCTGCCGTATAGCCATCGGGAGCACCGAGTACCCCTCGTAATCTATGTGCTCCCCGATCAGATTCACCCTACCTGCAAACCAACCAACACAAACGCCCCTACGGTTCTGAATCGGTACCACACTTGAGAAGGTACCAAAATCTGGGTCAAACAACAACGTCACCTGGCGCTCGAGCGTAGACGTCGGGCTCGTGGCCGAAGAACTCGACGAACTTGGCCTTGAGCGTCTGGAATCGGAGCTGCGCCTCATCGAGCGGCGAGCCCTCGCCGAAGACGGGTTCGAGAGAGGAGAAGATGGGAATAGGGAGCTCCTCGTGCGCCATGGAAGATGGATGCGGAGCAGATCGTTAGGGTTAGGGTTTCTCCTCCTGCTCCTCTCTCTAGATCTCCCTTATCGCGGGAACGGAAATGGAAGTCTTCTGGAATCGAGCAAGAACCCCGAGCCCGCGTCGAGAGAAGCGATGGTTTTATCTTCATCTTTAAATGACCGCATAGGCGATTTACGTGCGGATACAACGCTAAAGAAACCCCACCACCGATCAAATACCAAATTCCGGTATGGAAAGCCTGACGATTACTATTATTGTGTCGTACCCGATCGCGTGAACCAGATGAGCACCGATCCTTTTGTCACGGCTGTTACCGTGCACGACAGGGCACCTTGCATGGTAATAAATTGTTGGCCCACAACAGTTCGCCAATGAGAAGCAAGATTTTAGAGTCGTGCGGCTTGACAGATACAGCTAAACAAAGCCCCCCCGAATGGACGGGTCATGTGGGGCACATACGGACTTAATCTACCCGCGGTTTACCTCGATCCTAAAGGTGGCTCTTCATGGGGCCCACGCCACGAAGCTTCCTTCCACATAGGAGTGAATCGTAGCCGTTGGATCCGGGTGATGGACGGGCCACTGAGGAAGGCTGGTTGGACGCGTGGCGAGTTCGCGTTGGAACGCGGCAGCTGCGGCTGTTATCTGCTAGATTTGGCAAATCGGGTTCGGATAAGACCTCGTGATTCGGCATCAACGTAAGGATAACGCTGTCTAGGATTTGATAACCACGCAACTATGCCGTGATTAACTTGACTTTTTTAAAGATAATATATGGTGGATTTTTAATTATTTAGAGGGACATATTTAAATTTATAAGGAGGAAACTGCTCCATATAATTTATTAAACTATTTTAGATATATCTATCTTATTGGTCTCTATTTTAGATAGAAAATTAATAATACTAATTGGTCTCTTTTTCAATGTTTCGAGGAGCATCATATAGTTTTTGATAGATGTATTAGGTAATAATTTTATATATATATATATATATATATATATATATATATATATATATATATATATATATATATATATATATATATATATATATATATATATATATATATCTATATTTTTTTAATTTAAAATTTATATTTTAATAAGAAAAAGAAAATAATTTCACATATTTAAAACCCTTTTCCTCTCTCTTGACTTTACACCTCTTTCGCGTAAAACATAGCTAAAAGATGAATAAGATTGTGACTAGATGCCACAAATCTTTAGTTGAATGATTAAAAAATAATTATCATACTAATATTTGTATTTTTAAAATAATATTGAAGGTTAAAGTGAGATTTATGTGAGAAAATTGTTATTTTTTGTAAGAGAAAAGTGATGAAGACAGCATTTGATTCTGGACTATCAATATTATATATATATATATATATATATATATATATATATATATATAAAATAAAGTTTTTAAATATTTAATTTTTTATAATAGGTTGTACTATATTGCAACTAAGCTTATATTTAATGTGTAAACCTCAACTTTTGGTAGGTGTGCTTATGTAAGCATACTCACTACATCAATATTTTTAAATATAAATAATTTATCACTGTGCCAATGTTTTAGGTGATAAATGCTTTAGATGTAAGAAAATGGTCTAAAACAAATCACCTTGAAATAGAGAGTATGCTTATGGTAGATCACAAAAAGAATGTAGCTAGTTTAATAATAAGATCATGAATTATTTATTATGGTAGATCACAAAACTGTCCAATGGAAAGGGGAGTGTGCTTTACACTCAACCACATGAATCAAAGATGTAAGTTAAGTGCTTTACACTTAACTTGATCACACTTGTCTTTAGTGGCACAGAGTATAGTCTCTGTGTGAAGATAGATGTCAGAGTCATGAAGTCAGATTGATTGCCAAGACAAGACTATAAACAAGAGAATTAGATAGAGAAAACAACAAAAGATAAATGATTAAGATATGATTGGAGTCTATAATTTTATGATAAATTATCAAAAATTTTATCAATTAAATTACTTAATATTTTTAAAAATATATTGAATGAGATTTCAAGCTCTAATGATTCAGGAGATTGATATTTATTTAGATTTGTCTCACAAAGCCAAAAGAAGAGAGAAAGGAGTGGCAATTGATTTAGATGTAATGATCATAGGCAAGCTTAAGTGGGTTTCTTCATCCTTCTCCACCGACGTGACAGACTAAGCTTCTCCCAAATCCACTCACTTTGCATGACGACGACGATAACACTACATGCTACTACTCAGTAGAAAGAGAGGGCTTGATCTTGCACTTGAAGGCAGCCACGGCACACGCGCTCTACGTCGTGCTGCACGTCGTCGAGGTTCCACAAGCTCCCCCAGGAGGCGTCCTCCGCCGCCGCCGCCGCTGGTCCATCCACGACGCAGCCATGAGCAGCGCCGCCCTGTTGCTGGAGCGCGTAGGGTAAGGGGTACATGTACGCCATCTCCTGCTGCATGTCCTGCGCCAGTGTAATCTGCGCTACTTGGTTCATGATCGTCCTCATGTCATCCTGCTGCTGCTGCAGCGGCGGCGGCACAGCTTGGTGCTGCTGCCGTCGCCTCAGAAACCGGGCCCTCGCCTTCTCGATGTTCTTCGAGGGCGTGCTCTTCTTGAAGTGTGTCCGCCAGTAGTTCTTGATCTCGTTGTCGGTCCTCCCCGGGAGGCTTCGAGCGATGGTGGACCATCTGCACGTCGATCGCCGCAAGCTTCAGCAACGACGAAGACACCAAGGGTCGGATCGCTACGAGTCTATTACCTGTTTCCCCACAAGGCATGCAGCTCGAGGATGACGTTCTCTTCCTCAGGGGTTATCTTCCCTTTCTTGAGGTCAGGCCTCAGGTAGTTGACCCACCGGAGTCTGCAACTCTTCCCGCTCCTCCTCAGCCCTGCAACCCAAAACCAGCATAAACAAGCAGTGGGTCGGTCGAAGCAGTCGGCACAGCACGTCAAGCATGCATACCTGATAGCTCGGAGACCGAGTTCCATCTCCCTTCGCCATGGAGGTTGACATGCTCGATGAGGAGCTTATCCTCTTGAGCAGTCCAAGGGCCCTTTCTCCATCCGTCCGCCACTGCCACGGCCTCAAAGTATCTCTCCATCGCTACAAGCCGCTGTCTCCTCCTTAGTGGCACATCCGAGCATGCGCGTTTGCCTAAGTATTTATACCGGACTCCCATGGCCGATCACCGTCACGTCCTTACATCACTAATTATCCATCCATCCATCCTCTACTGTCCCACTTCCTCTTTTGACCACACGGTTGAGGTTGCATATAATTTACTGGCTCTCCGAGGACCAAATTGCCCGAAATATATTGCAGCTTTCTGATTAGAATCTCCGTGGAATGATCTCCCCATAAAGAGTATAGTATGCCATGTAGTCTCCTCAGGGATATCCCTTGAAACCGGTAGAACACTGTGCACGCATGGTTTGCCTCAGCGTAGGGTTGACCATGGAGTCAACACATCGCATGCCTAACTAAAGTTGGTCCAAAATATCTCGATCCAGCGCGTAAAAGGTCCACGCGGAGCATGTAATTTTGACCCTCTGATCGACTCTTTTCCTTTTTAGTTTGTGGGCTTAAAGACACTCGTAGTTCCTCGAAAGCTCGCAGCTTTTGTGGAAGACGAGTGGTGTGGTATCAACTCCAAGTTAATCCATTGCAAAGAGGTGTTTCACGTTATGATGTTTTAACACGATATGATCATGAACTTATTCGATTATTTAACCCTTTTTTCAATTATCATGTAGAATTAATTAATCGATCAAATCTCAACTTCTCATGCTATACAACAAACTTGGAAATCTGCGAGGACAACGCGTGAGCTGCACTTGTCTCATCTTTACGAGGACAAAGCGAATAGTTGCCATTTTACCCACTCCATGCAAGCCATGATGTGTTGCCACGAGACTTCTAATGCCCAAAGTGACATACCATTAGCCTAAATTATCATTCTACACTTGAGCTAAAATCCTCTAGAATCTGACACTTTAATTCTACACCTTATACACTACCAAGTAGTACGGACTCCTTATAAAGATATGATCATAGATCTTTGGCCACCTAAAACCGAGTAGGGACTCCTTGTCCTACGTCCACAGCTCCTTGTCCTGATGGCTGGAGCACTGGCATTAGGACACCCCACCAACAGAGAGAGACATAGAGAGAGAGAGAGAGAGGGAGAAAGGTGGGGGACGTGTGCTTGTGATGTATGGCTTCTCCCAATAGTGGGTGGTTCTTGTTCCCCCTGATGGGAGCCAAATGACCAATAGCGTGTGCCCACCGGCTTCGTGTATGTGACTTTGCACTTGCTTTCGGTCTTGATTTGATCCCACACAATCTTTGTTTATTGGGTTGGATGTGGATCGGGGGATGCTATTGCAGGTAAGCATGCAATAGATTATGTGAGTTCACAAGCTTTAGGCGTGGGGAGAAGACCTTGACCCGTCCTCCTCGCGACACCTGGCCTTGTCGTGTCTAAGTTGGGGGGATAAAAGTGTTTGTGAAAATGACCGAGAGGGGTTGGGGAGTGCGTCGAAGGACTTGCGAACCCTTAATGTGGAAGGATCGTGTAATTTGATGCCTCTCACTCCATATGATTTCGATAATTTGTCGGATCAATATGATTTTGAGATGATTTGATTTTTTTTTTTCCGAATAGGTAAATGATGATCGGTATGTACTCAATAAAAGGTCATATAGGTGTATAATCTATGTCGTTCCATACAATAAATAATAAATGAAAGATAAAACAAAATCTATTTTTTTTTTCAAACCTATCGTTGATTTAAGAAATTATTTGTATAACATACAACCCTAACACCTTGAATAATTACATTAATAATGTTATTTATTGTTATTATTAATAAAATAATTTTATAAAAATAAATATTTTAATTGATTTAACACCATAAATTTACACATTAAACATTGGTGTGACGGTGGTGGTGGTGATATTGTACCAGACTAACATAAAATCTCATCAACCAATTAGCTTAGTTGATAAAGACCTTTTATCTCATATGTCTTAATCTTGACTTCATTATATATCATTTATAAAAAAAAATATATAATTTTTTTAAAAAAATATATTAAAATAAGCACTGACGATTCCCCTGTTAACAATGTTTCATAACATGTAAACAATGACAAATATGGACCACAACCTGGTTAACTAAATTCATAATCCAGATAATGTCTAACAAGAGTTAGCTTAAACATCAATCATAAAGTTCATGAATTAGGTCAAGAAAGTTGGCAAGCCAACCTCTCGTAAACACCAGTTGTTTCTGAGTGCCAATTTAGCCAGTTATCAGTTGCAAGGAGTTCTCAAGAATGGTGATTCCTTATAACCAACATATATAGGAAGGTCTAAGGCTTTCTCTACAATTCTTCTGTCCTCGTGAATTCTGGCTATCAAGCTCTCGAGTGACGGAAAGTTGGCCTGTGTTTCAAGCAAAATAGATGTGAAATGATAAAGAAATCAGAATTTCTATGAATGTTTCACTTTTCTCTTCTTCTTTCCTTTCTACTACCTCTGGTCTAATATAGCCCACCACAGCAAGGCGTAGCTCCTCTCCGTAAAAGTTCTCATCGAAGTCGTGAAGCAACCAAGGTTCCTGTTGGCAGTAACGCTTGTTTAAGAATAAACAGATGGTGTAGGATCACTGATTAGGTTATACTTACTATAGTCTTTTCGGTGTTGTCAAAGTAAGGATTCCAACCAATGCTCATGACCATTTTGTAGATACCCCGTGTCGACAATCCAGCCCAGCCAAAGTACACACCTGAATTGTGCTCAGATAGCATTGCGGAAAAGTTCTCTGCCGATAAATTTGCTGCAAGAAAATAAAGTAATAAACCGTATATCAATGCTGACATTTGAATCCACAAAGGGAAATGAAAAACTCTGTATTGTATCTTTTGGGGAAAGACTATTTAATAAGTTCATCTGTTAATCTTGCTGATCTTTCCCAAGGACGACCAAACTTTTAACATGAGAAAAATTAAAAAGAAATCCACTGTGTGAAATGACTCGAACAAATAGTCGGTGTTGCTAAGATGAGGATTCTGATATTTATGTGCTGAGTTACTAAAGAATACAAATAAGATACGTTCACAAGTGCAGCTCCAACAGAAGGAAGATATGACAGAGAAACTATTTAAGGTATCCACCAAGGTATAGTATCAATATAGTATCCACCAAGGTATCACTTCAGCAAAAGCAATAGCAATAGAAGGAAACTCTGGCATGGCTGGTACAGATGCAGTTAATTTTTAAAGTTACACGAGAGTTCTTTGTGCAAGTGGAGCCTTAAAGAAAGACCACTCTGAGCAACCTCTATGTATCAATATAGCAAAGATATTGCTTCGTGTGTTTACTTAGCACAATGACTGTGACTTTGATGATAAAAGTAACAAGATTTAGCTGCAAAATCCTATGAGTCAATGTCAGGTTAAAGATGTTGTAAGCATTCCAACAATTTTTGTACAAAACTGAGTGATTTAGGTCATATCACTAAGCACAAAGAACATTTGTTAAATAGCACACTAAATTTTGCAGAAGACATCAGGTTATTATATATTACCTAAAAGTACAACATGATAACACAAAAGGTTCATATACTACCTAAGCAATAAAGGATGATACAGATTAAGACAGATTGAAAAGCCTGGACAAGAACCCACAGAACTTGTGTGAAAGAAGTTTCAAGTTCCAACAGACCTGTCGGTATTCCTAGAATCTTTAAGCCTCGTCCAAATCCCCTGATAACAGGTCCCCCAAAGTAGCATGGCTCAATTGGTAAAGTATCTTCGATCCCTAAAACTCATTACTGATTATCAGCTTTATTGATGGAGAAAATATTACGGAAGGAGTAACTATCTACTTTAGAATTTCAAGAGCATACAATCATCAAAAGGAGGTAAGCCCCACATTTCAGGATGCAGATCAAGCAGAGAATTGATCACCTCATCAGCTGAACTGTAAAGGTCACCTTGTTTTGGAATAGATGGCACAGCGATCACTACCATTCCTGCTGCTTTGCCAGCCATAACACCGGGCCTGGTAACAAGAGAAATTCTTAGCATTCGGCCAAATTTTAGTTCAGTTGGAGAAAACATAAACTTCAAAACTTTTTCCAAATTGAGAAACAGATAAAGCATGAAATTAAATGCAAAGAAGTATCACAAAGGAAATAATTGCTTTGAAATTCATGTAATTGAATTCTTCCTCAGGAATATATATATATATATATATAAACCATTTGGTTCAGGCTAACTATGGACAATGGACCACAGTTCTGTAAACAGAAACACCATGATTGCTTGACTTTCTACTTCAAAGATCAATAATCCATTAGTCCTTTTTCTTTGTGGCTTACAAAATCGCAACACGGGACATGCTCTTCAATTTAAAGTTTGAATAACATGGAGATACACTAAGTATTCAACAGTCCTCTGAAAGATTCATATATAATAAGTTCATGAGGACCCCCTTGATACTGTTCTGAAAAGATCAATTTAGCAGTATCTTCAAGTCAAACCTAAGCTTTCCTTTTTACTATATGATCTACAAAACATCAAAATCAAAGCTGTTCTTCAATCCATGCTTAAAAGTTAAAACTATAATGGCACAATAGTGATGCCAATAGAAAAGTTTCATCTTCATATTATTTTGTAAGCATTTGAATTTACAAGCACAATTAGAAGTCAACTAGGTCTTAGGTTAGAAGTCAACTAGTCTTGGATCATCTCAACTTTGCATAACTTTTGCTATTTCTCTTGGGATTCCATCATGACTTCTGTCAACGTCCTTTTCAGAATTCCCAGTCTTGGAATTTTAAGCAAATTGTGTTGAAAATCATCAGGATTCTGTTTAACAATGTTTTTAAGTATCTCTTTAGATTTGGTGTGGTTCCAAATTAATTATCTAGAGTGGAATTTTTTAAACAGTTAATTCATTTCAGATAATCTAATTGGATATTAAAGTTTTCGGTCAGGTCAATTTATATAGAGAACATATTACCAAAGGAAAAAAATCATTAAGTACATTACCTTATTTAATCATATCGATCCAAGATCTCAGTTTTTCCTATTCCACAACATTCATCAAACAAATAAAAATTAATGTTGAACACTCAAGAAGATTAATGATAGCAAACAATTTCACTAAAAAAAATTGCAAAACTTACAACGAATCTTCAAGTACTAGACAGTTAGATGGATCAGCATTCATCCTTTTAGCAGCTTCAACAAATCTTTTACATGAAAAATGCAAAATGTTAGTACAACAAAAATATTATTTGCCTGGAACTAAACAATCGGTAGATAATAAACCATACTATCCTTTCATAATGTCTCACATTTCTGGAGAAGGCTTTCCCATGGCTACTTCATCACCACCAATAATAACAGAAAATGATTCTTTCCATCCTAAGTAACATAAATAATAAGATGGTAAGCTCAAAAATAAGAATAACAACCCAAAGTATGCAGAAAGGATAACAAAAGTAACAATAAGTGGAGGAATATACATCTAGACTGCAACAAGATGTATACCTTGGTGGAAAGAAATCTTTTCCTTGATGTTGGATTTTGGAGAATTGGATGCCAAGGCCATTGGAACCTCATGATTCCTCATATGTTTAATCAGGCGAGTAGCACCCGCCAGAGCTTTAATATTGCACCATCTGCACAAACCAAATGAAATGATCTATTTCAAATGCAACAGGTTGATAATAGAACAATAGTCCTTGTGCTTACCAAGAACATGACAAGCATACATACATTTAGCCATACTTGTACCTTTTCCAGGAAAATTCATATAAATGAAAATTAATGATGATGCATGAGGAGAAAAACTTGCACGGTTGCACCGAGGGTTTAGATTCTTAAACTGCATCAGTAAAATCACGTACACTAATATCCAGGATCTATAATGTCAAAAATATGCAAGCCTGTGTTGAGTCCAACTATCCCGATTGTATCATCCTTAGTTGATCTCATTCCTGATACCGTTCTTGTGAACTATAATTATCATGTCAAAATATTTAAAGTAAACTCAAACAATTGTGATCATCTATCTATATGGATATATCAAGTTTTGTCCAGGCAAAAAGCTATGTTGAATAACTAAATCTCCCTACACATCTAACTACAGAATATCATGATATTTTAAGGAATATTTTTTCCGTACATTAGTCCCATAAAAGTTTTTGGTTTTGTGCATAAGTCCCTTAGTTGTTATTTATGTGAATATCCCCGAGTCACCTAAACTGTTGTCAGTCCCTTAGTTTAAGTCCAATGAAATATTCAAGTAATAAGCCACCAACAGTTTTTGGCCACTAACAATACCTATAATTGAATAACTCTCCCCTAAAAAAAGTATCCTTTTATGCATGTAAACCAGTCATTTTTAGTTTATGCTCATATCCTCACCAAAGAAGTTGTTCATCCAAAATGACCTCTTCTGTTAAGTTATAAGTCGATTTGAGTTGGACCTAGGGGTAGAAAGACTATCTCACCAGTTAGGTTAAATTAGTTGACCAAAGAAAGAGGATGGAGAGACTAATGTGCATGATGGAAGAGGCTTATAGGAAATTTCATATAAACAACAAGACTCACAAGACTTAAGAAACCCCTATCGTAACATATGTATTCCATTCAGAATGTCATCCTAAAGTCAAGATTACTGATAAACACAATGCAGAGTTGAATAAAAAAATTAGCGAAAAGAAAAACATGTTATGAAGATTACTGGTCCAAAAACATTGGAGTAATTGCAGATATAAATTCTTCTATTGTGCAAGGGAGCTCATAATCTTTGACAACTAAAGATACAGCCTCCAAGGGTGTCATTCCTACTATTCGGTGAGCTTTCTTGCTGTCCCATTTCTTGCCATATTGTAACAGAAATACTTTCAGTACTTCATTTACGATGCCATCTGCCACCAAACAAAAATACAGACATAAACTGTAAAGCATATACTATGAAAAATACAAACAAAACAACACAAGTACATTTACGTAAGTGCCGCTTTCAATATTTTCAGCACTAGAACAAAGCTGTCATCAATTATAACACACACACACAAACATGCAATAACACTTGGAATAAATAACAAACATGCATTAGTCGGAAATGCATAAAAGATTGGTGTGATCAATTAGACAAAGAAGTTGAAAGAACCTGTATTCAAAAGTGTGCCATCCAAATCGAGTATGACATATGAGACAGTTCGAGTTGCTAGCTTGCCATCTGCCATTTCCAGAGCTTAAAAAGACATCTGAGGGAAGTTGTAAGTGATGATTCTTCGCCAGACGCAACTGAGAAACAGGAAGCAAACACTAAAACCAATCTAAGGTTGGTATAAATAATCAAAGATGATATTTCACCATCCTGGTGGCGGCCAGAATACTAAATGACCCTCTTAGCAATATGATAAGTCCCCTTATTTTTTAAGAAATTCAAATTGCTAGAAAATCAATGAAGCAATAATCTCCGTGTTCATCGCATAAGTCGATATCTATTAGGCGAGTAATTGCAACAAACGCTTAGCAAACAACAGCAACAATCTTAATGAGGGCGAAAAGAACAAGAAGAAGGTTGCTATCTTTGCTATACCAGGAGATTACGGATATTCCAAGAAGAATTATAAATGAACCCAAATCTACACTTCAAAATAAAAAAGAAGTAATCGCAAAAGCAAACAACAAGAGAAGTTTGGACGATCGGGAAAACAAGAAAGAACACAACTTGAAGCGGAAGACACGACAAAGATTGCGTTTTGAATGAAGCAGTAGAAACAAGATGCCCGAGATCCCATTTGATTCTAGCAACTGAACCTAAACCAACTAAATCACAAGGAGTGCGCTTTGAGAACGAAAGATAAAATTTCCCTCTGACAAGTGCTTACAAAACTACGAGTGGAACGATAAATTAAAAAGAACCGGAGATGATGCACGATTTCCTGCTACTAGCAGCATAAACTTCCATTCCGATGCGTAGGGCTCGAGTACACAGTAGCAAACGCTTCTTCTTCTAATGCGGGCCGTTAGATCTCATCCTCTTCGTACTTACAAGTGGATCATCAACTGCATCTCTCACGTGCGTCGTTCCATTTGATCCCTACGTCACAGCTTTAATATATTATATTTTCCTCCAAATATTTAATTATGTATATATATATATATATTTTGAAGGGTATTAATATCATTTTCCTCCAAATATTAAAAATTTATGTATATTTTGAAGGGTATTAATATCATTTGAAGTTAATAAATGCATTTATCAGTTATACATTGAATCCAACACAACGCAGCTTTATACAAGAAAAAATATGACCAAAATGTAGTCTAAATCAAGACATGTACACAGAAACCACAAGAAAAATCAAATCAAACAAAAGAAATATTTCTTAAAGAGAATCAATTCAGGAAGTCTATGAATAAAAATCCCAGAGAAGAATGCAAGTCCACATAATTGCGAAGATCACAAACTTATGCCATTCCTTTTCAGGGAAAACCTTCTCTTGTTATGTACATAACCATAACCAAAAGCAAATTACTATAAGAGGAAACAAAAAGGTAGAGCTCTTTACACCTTTCACACACCCCCTATTTTATCCCCTTCTCCAGATTTTATTCATTTACATCATTGAGACCAATCCCCAGCCTTTTCTTTTTCTTCTTTTTTCCCTTTTGAATCTCCAGTATACACCGCCACTTCAAATCAGAAGAAAGATATTGTAAAAATATATCACTGGGATATTGTTTCATCCTCTTTTTATCATTTGATGGAACTCCTCGAGTTATTTACCTCGGCTGAGGACCTAGAAAAGAGAATGATCTTGCAGGTTGCGTAGGCGGAGTGGGAGTCCTGGGAGTCCTGGGCGAAGGGGAAAATGTCTGCGAACGATGTAGCATCTCAACCATTGAAGGGGTCTGGTAAGCATGGACGAGGCTAGTCAAGTCCGTCGAGTCTCCACGTGCTGTTGCTCTCTGCCATGAATGTGAGCTCAGCCCTGACAGCAAATAAGCACGCCCTGACACTTCATACCTCTGCTGGGTGGCCATCCTCTCCTGCATCTCCCTCAGCTCTGCATCCAGAGCCAAGCAAAGTTGGTCACCAGATTGTCCCGCCAGGGATTCAAATAGTTTCCTCCTCTGATCCTCAAGTATTGATACTGCCTCGGAGAAAGCACCACACTCGGCAGCAGCCCTTGCTTTCGACATGGCCTCAGCAGCCTGGACACGGTTCCTCTCCCTGTCGACGTCAACTGATGACGTATAAGCCGTGGTGACCTCTGGTCTTTGAATCCTTACTACATCCTCCAGCGTGATACTTTCATTGCAGACCACATCTCTATAGGCACAGCAAACCTTAAGCAGCACCATATCATGGGAGCCAGAGCTGGGTGGAACATTAACAGATACAAGAAAATTCCTGTCTTCATCAGCATAAAGGTCACCCACAGTAATTGATGCAGACCGTGCATCATCTGCCAGCTTATTTGTATAGTTTCCTGATTTCACTGCAGCAAGTTGCACACCAGGGTGTACGGACTCCGCCACCACCAACATCTCTTTCACAACCACACTCAGGAGCCCGCCAATGCACTGAGCAAATGCATCTTGAATCTCAACTTCAGATTCGATAAAAGAAAATGTCCCGCCAGAAATCTCAGAGATTGAGTGCATCACGGTGGAGTCATGGTCTGCACCAAACCCAAAAGCATGAACTGGTATCTGCTGGGCTATGTCGCCAAGAATGGAGGATGGAACAAGTGATCTGTAATCTGGATGTAACTGGAAACTTCTACTCAAACTCGAGTTCAGAGTGTAAGTGTCCTGCCCATCAGAGAGAAGTATCATGCTGCAGACTGGGTTCTGCTCCGTCCGTTCCTTGATTACTTTGGCACCTTTCCGGAGGCCATCTGCAATGTTGGTGCCACCACAAGATATTAATGAATTGACAGCATGCAGCGCCTGCTGCCTGCCAGTGTCTGTCATCCGTTGAAGGTGGAAGAGCCGACGTGCAGTTGATGAGAAAGCAATAACTGAAAGCCGATCAAGTGGGCCAAGATTTTGGATCACAAAACTCATGGCACGTTTTAAAAGTGCTAGCTTTGTGCCTGCCATGCTTCCACTAACATCAATTACAGCGATCAGGTCTACAGGAGCACGAGATGTTTGCGAAGTTGCAGAGCCGACATTTTGGTTTCTGCAAGCACGAGGGGCCTCTAAGTGTATCAGCACAGTGAAGTTCTCCTGGGAGGCTGATTGTGGAATGGATGAGAATTCTGGATATAATTTGATTTCTACTGTTCTGGTACATCCTTGCTGGGCAGTTTCTGCTGTTTCAGATTGCACGTTTAGAGGCTCATCATCATTAAAAGTATGTGGTTCAGAAGCATGGAGGCAAGAAAACCGACGGTGTTGTTGGTTAGTCAAGTCTGCACGAGGAAGCATGTGGACATCTTCTTGTGACTGATTGACTAGGTTTGCTCTCTCACTTCCATGAGAATGTTCAGAGGAAACAGGGGCACGAAAGGGTATTTCCTTCCATTTAGCTCTGCAGATTGGACAGATATAGTTGCCATATTTCACATTGGAGGTAATGCAGTGGAAGTGAAATGTGTGAGAGCATTCTGCAGTGAAGAGTGCATGACCAGGCCCTGCTTTCATTGTGCCAAGACATATGGTGCATGTCTTCTGAAAAGGAGAGTTAAACAGTAAAATGTCAGATAAGTAGAACAAGGTCGTAAATACAAAAGAATATAATCAGTAAATATATAATGTACACAGAAATTAGGTTGCAAAAGCTCATATTTGATGCATGTTGAATCCAAAATTTTGATGATAAAATCAATTGATAAGTTTATGGACTAATAAGTATTTGAGATAAATGACGTAGGAGAAATTTTGATCATGAACTTGAACAATCCAAGCAAATCGTTGAAGCAGGAGAATCAGATGTTGGGTCGAAAAGCATCATGTCAGAGATTGGACATTGGGCCGAAAGGATCGAGTATTACGCCAAGAAGATCGGATGTTGTGGGAGGTCAACATGCCGATGGATCGAGCAATACGCTAAAGGAAAAGACGATACGCCGAAGGCTTAGACGAAGTGCTAGATGAACAGATGACATGCCGGACAACGTGTTGAAGGCTTCATGATTGTAATTAGAATTGTTGAGTCTTAATCGAAGTCATTTAGAGTCTAATTGAGTTGGTTTTGGGGCGTAACCATGCCAACTTGATTAGGAGTCCATTGGTCTTGAACCAGAGTTGAATTGGGCCTGTTGGAAGGCCAATTCAGTGACCTGGGATTGGGCTGGGCAATGGTACCTCCTGTGAGCTGAAAAGCACATACTATGCTTTTCCGAGAATCCCGAAGGTAGTACCACCCAAGCTGGCGGTGATACCGCCAGAGCCTAGGTCCCAAGCTCTGTCAGGCGATAGTACCGTCAATACCCCGAAAACCTAAGAATTTAAATTTTTTGTTCCATTTTTGAAGCCATTTGGTATCTATAAATACCCCACTCATGCTTGCTTGGTGAAAACACAAAAACCTTGTGATTTGAAGTGTGTAAACTCACTTGAAAAGTATTGAGTCTCTTCCTCCGTGAGTTGGTTATTCTAAGGAAGGTATGAGGTTTTCTTATAAAATAAAGGTATGAAAGTTCTCTCGTAAGCCTGTGAAAAGAAGAAAGAGTTGTAACAAGAACAATTGATCTTCATCCATTGAAAATAAGATCAGTAATGAAAGTCGATGGCCTCAAGGGAAGATGAATCGAGAGTGGACATAAGTCGGAACGACCGAACTATTATAAATCTGGTTTGAATTTCTCTTTATGATTTTCCTTGTTATTACTAACTGATTTAGTTACTCACTATCCTTACTCACATTCTAAGTTAAACACATTTTCGATACGTATTTTTCGATTGAAAATTTTCAAAACGAAACTTTATTTCGAAAGCACTAATTCACACCCCCCTGCCCCTTTTTACGATCCTAACAATGCCATCAGCACATAAGGAAAACAAAATAATAAAAGCTCTAAAGCCTTTTTGCATCTAATTTTAAATAACTTGAAAATGTGTAATGCTAAAGATTCAAAATCACTCAAGCATTAGAAAGCAAACAGGTGACACAAGGGGTTTAATCACATAAAAGTGGGATTTACAAAAAAGCATGTCTAGCTCTGGTTCAAAAATAATATCCATGTGCTTTGATAATGGAGTTTTTCTTGACATTTAATGAGACAACTTGTGTCAAAACATGGAATGATACCATAGTTAATGTGAAACAATTTAAAGAATGGACAAGTTGTTATGCCACAATACAACAGCTTCTTCGGAACCACAAAATAAGCCAAGTCTAACATCATTCACAATATGATGTCAACTTTAAAATGTGGAAGCATAGTTATGATAACTATACATCTGTTCTCATCACTTAAAAGATGTGTCAGAACTTCTTAAATTATAACCTGCAATGGAAAATATATACAACTGCATTTTGTTACAAACAATAACATAAGGAAGAAAAAATAATATTTTTTTATTCAAGAACCTACTGGGCTGTTGTAGTTCATCCCAGTCTATGCATATTCTATACAAGTCTCAGTTTCTGTCCTTAAACACATAACAATCTTTTAAACAGATTAATCTAAAATTATAAATACAAATTGAAAATTGGAAGAATTGGAATTTAAATCGAATGAGAAGATCGCTCCTTCGCAATCCGACTGACAACAGTTCAAATCATGAAACTTGTCTCTATTTGTGAGGGTGGCTACGTATGTTGGCACTTCACTACGTTCATTTTAAGTTAGAATTAATAAACTCATACACCCAAGATGACTAAGTAGCAGAAACCATATTAGCAGCCAAAAAGTTGGTCGCACAGACCTTACAGATGCACATATAAACAATTCAATGTTACAATTTTCATATAGAGGAATGCAAAAGGAGAGAGTTGTAGATCTGTATAATTCTATGTGAAACACAAAACTCCATTGTTATATTATCTACTAATGAGATATCCCTATTTCATCACTGAAAGCAAACTAAAAAAATTTGGAATCTTGGACATGAAAAAGATTAAAAAAAACGAAGTACAGATCAATCTCAACTGAATGCTAGAATTTACTCGTATATTTGTACGAAAGAACTTTTTGCAATCCACCGAAAGCTCAGAGTAAGAAGACCGTAAGTTAAAAGTAAGAAGGCATCAAGAAGCCATCAAAGCCACATAATATGTTGTGAGACAAAAGCAATATTCAATGATCCCTTTTCTCAATCGGTTTGCTTTACAATATTTCGGAATTAAGTCGAAAATGCAATAAGTGATTATGTCGTGCTCCTTATTTACCCCCGAATCTCGGTAGTGATGCATGATCAAAGAAAGGGGGAAAAAACGATTTTTAATCATTCCGAACACAGAGGAAGAAAAATCGCGATATCGAAAGAAACCTCACAAGCATAAAGTGCATTTCCAAGTCGATCAACTACCAGATGCGGTATCGAGAGAACGAAAAAAGAAATCACAAAAATGAGAACCTTTGAGGATCTGCTTCCCGATCTGAAAAGCCAACGGCTTTTGGAGGACGGCGTCGGCGTCGGCATCGGCGTCGTCAGCATCCGCACCGACCCACCCGGAGAAGAGGCCTCCGAGAAGGCGGCGCCCGAGGCCCTCCCGCCGCCTGCTGCGGCCTCGCCCGTCCGAGACCCACCGTCGCAGTCGCCATCATCGTCGTCCTCCGCCGACGACGTGGGGCCGTCGACGGTAAGATCGAACCCGAGCGCGCTCTTCGCCTTCCTCCACAAGCTCCCCATCGCCTCTCCTGCTCTTCTCGCCAAGGATGTCTTAAAAAAATCTCGTCAAAAACCAGATCAAGACGACACCTTTTGACTCAATCGCGTTTCTTAGGGCAAAAAGATCGGATCATGAAACTAGGGTTCCAAAATCTCTTCTTCAATATCGCTATTGCTTCGGAGAAAATTAAAAGCAGCGGCTTTGGCATGCAGAAGAATGACGGCGAATAGACCGAGGAGGGAATGGGTTCCTCCGCCAGAGGAGGAAGTCGGCACTGCAGTAAGACTTATAGAAGAGAGAGAGGGTAGCGTTTGGCGTTTGACCTTCGGAGGATTCTTTTGGGGAGACGCGGACGTGAGGAAATGGTCGATCTCAACAGCGGAACCCGTGATCTTTTGGAATTCCTGATATATCCCTGCTTTTTAGTTCGATCCATAGAAATGCCATCCGCGGACGAACGCGTTTCCCGCACATTGTTCTGACATTATTTGGTGAGAAAAATGATTTACCACTTTTATTTCAATTTTTTATTAGGCGAATTCTTCGAAATTTGTTTTTAAAAAACTTCCTAATTTTTCAGAATTATTTTTATCTAATGTCTGAAATATCCCAATTATGTTTTGTATACTACATTCTTTTTTTATATAATTATGTTTTGCATACTACATTATAATATTTTTCAATAATACAAAAATATTATATTAAAAAATAAATATTATGTTAAAATATTATAAATATGATATTTTAATTATATTATAGATTTTATATTATTAAAATTAATATGTTAAGAACATTGTGTTTACAAAATTTGTACATAGTATTTTTTGTACTATATTATAATAATTTTTAATATTATTAAAAAATATTATAACATAATGTAAATTATTTCAGGTATTGGGAAAAAAAAAAGGGAGTAGTTAGAAAATTTTAGAAATGAGAGGAAAAACTCAATAACATTTGGCTCATTTGATCTTTACAGTATTTTTCAATAATATTTATAATAATTTTATTATAATACTAAAAATACTATAAATCACTCATAAATTAGCAAAATATTGTATTTTTATATTTGTATTTAGTTTGGTAGAGATTAGGAGCCTATTTAGATCGTTGAGGGTGTTTTCAAGTAACATTTATAGTATTTTGTTATGATGACCAAAATACTATAAGATGCTAAAAATATTATAATAGAGGCATGAAAAATTTTGAGAGATAGTTTATATATTTTTTAAATTAGGAGTATTATTTGAAAAAAAAAAATTAAAATTAGAGATACTGATTGAAAAAATTCTAAAATATGAGATTTTTTAAAGAAAAATCGCCCTACTATTTGAGAAAAAAAAATTAAAATTAGAGATACCGATTAAAAAATCTAAAATATGATTTTTTTAGAAAAATCACAGTAGCATGTGAGATAACTCTATCTCACTACCAGAATGGAAATAGGGTGCTAATTCACAATTGACTCACTTGCCGGCTTAAATCGGATTTCCGGGTTTTGTGTTTTGGCACCTTCGTGAAAGATTGCCGATTTTTTTTTTTTTTACTCTTTTGTTACCTTTTTAAGAAAATATTTTTTTCTTAAATTATTGTGAAGTTAGATAGTGATTATCACAACAAGGAGGCAACAAGAGATAGTGAGCGACGACTACATCAATAGGGAGCATGAGATAACGATCGACAATAAAATTGTGAAGAAAGAAAAAATAATAATAATACAAAGCTTCTTGATCGTTATCATTTGATGTCTCTATTTTCTTTTAATTTTCTAAATATCCCTAAGCGAAAGCAATCATAATACGATGAAAACAATATGCATTAACACGATAAGGTCAAAAGGGCAAGGCTTAAAGCAAGGCCTTGTAGAAGCAAATGTGGCTGTCACAATAGATTAAAGCGATTGGACAAAAACGATAAGATAAAGATAACCATGATAGAATTAAAATAGTGAGACAGGGGATGATCATGGCATGATAAAAAGTGATGAGATGCATAACGAACGAAAATGATATGACTCCGGATGGGATGAAGGTGGTCACATGACGAGATATATTTAGGATATCAAAAAAATATATACACTAAATAAAAAATTGCAAATAAAAGTATAATAAAATAAGATAAGATATATATATATAATTTAAAAACGAGACTGCACAAAAATACATCACTATCTTCTGATGAGAATAAATAGATGAATTATAAGTTAAGTTTGTGTGCCACTAAACAAGAGTAAAAAAAATATATATATAGGTTGATTTCTCTGGAATATTATATTTAGGATTAAAATAAAATCATGTTCCTAATTTAGTACCAGCAGAAGAAGGTACTTTTGACACACTTGAATACCTAAAGTCACTCCATTTTCATGAGGTTCTCACATGATTTTTATTCTTATAGTGTAGAGTATACTTCACAACACTGCCACTGAGATTAATTTGGCAACAAGTGGGTAGCATCTGATTCTACCACCATTCTCAGTAGTCACATCTTAATCACCACCAAACACTCATCAGGCCCACTAGCCATGCACATCCACAGCCATCCTTGTGACGCTGCATGCAGGGAGGGGATGACATGACTTCCTTGGTTAAGCTCCCTTAAACTTTTATGTTGACTTGCCCGACATTTGATTGAATGGTGCTACACCTGAAATCATGATCTCCCTTTCCTCCCCAGAATGGCAGACAAGTGTGTTGATCACATATGCTTTAAAAAGGAGGGATCATGAATTGTACTCTTCCCTTGTCGAGAGGAGAATTTTGCTTTCCACCGAAGCGAGCACAGCCTTTTCATTTTAGAAAAGAAGACTTCATGGTGGTCGTATGTTTTCAAGTGGGGATGTGAAGCTCCACTCAGCTGTTTGGATACTGGTCATCTTCGAGCTGAGAATCTCATGAAAGGTAGAATCCTCTGATACCCATCACAGTCTAAGCTGATGGGAAATAAGAGAACTAATCTTCTCATCTTGGATGTATATATTGAAACATGTTGAGTTTTCCTGAAACCCTAAAACATCTGAAAGCAAATCATGTTAATGTTAGACCTGTCCATCTAATCCACCATCTGAAATATAAGTGAAACATATAATACCATGAGATCATTTGATACTAACCAATGAAACGTAGCATTTAAAACTGACGACAAAATGAACCTCATAAGTTGATAGAAAGGATGAACAGAGAGTCGTTTAAATCATATCATACATTGATTTGATATTTAAAGGCATTGCACAGCCGAAAAATAAAGACACGAGTTATTTAAGAAAACTACTTATGATTATTAATGTCTTTGAGTACAATCCTTTCTACATAACAAGAAAGTAACAACTCTTGAACTTATGGGTTCATGTTTCTAATATAACACAGACCAAAACTTTGAATAGACATGGGCCCTCGTAGACTGGTTTAATCTAAGAACATGTCACCACATTATCTGGTTTAATCTCACATATCTTTCGAGTCAGACGTCTCCAGTTCCTTCTTGCATATCAGTGAACCTCGTGAGTTGCAAGGATGAGCATTACATAAAAGCCGATTGGAGATTCAAGATAAGACCTTAAAGCAAACTAGAATTCATGAGGCCCCTCTACTCGTGAGCAAGTCTTTGCAAGCTGGTGTAAGCATGTAGGAGCAATAAACACAAAGTCACATTTAGGTATGGCTCCATTCAAGCATAAAGCACCGTGCCCAGATCGGGGGGCCAACCTGTGTGCCAAGAATTGCAAACTGTCAATTTATGTGGTTAAACCCGGCAGAAATTACACAAAATATGCACCTACGATGCACTCTGGAGATGCAATCTGTAACAGTCACGTAGTTGAGCCGCGATGACTCTCACAACCTGGACAGTTGTGCAAACTCTCATGGATATAAATATCACAGTCAAGGCAGAAACGTTGGTTGCATTTTGGACAGGACACATGGGGAGCGGGTTTGCTTCCTGCAAAGATCATGTCATTAAGCATATATAGAAATTTTCACAAATGAAAGAATGTCAATGGATGAAGCTTAATCAAGTAAAAACCATCAAGGAGCATCATTTCATGGAGTATGGCACACATCCTGACACACCATAGCATGACTACATGTCAAATAGTCTAGGCAATCTTGGTGGTCAACTTAAAACCCACACAACCTACTAGATGCTTAGAGTACTTCAGGCAACAAGTTCATCACAAAATCACTAACATCGTTTTTCAAAGTTAGATAAAGCATGTGTGCCGTAAAAGCTTCTTACTATTTCTTGGCAAACTAGAGTTTTGATATACCTTGACTCATTCAAGCAATACTGGCAATCCAAAGCACTTGAAAAATAATTGCAAGTTAGAAAGATACTAGACCAAAAAAGACAAAATTAGAGATCTGACGCATAACATTATCATCTTAACTTGAGCATGTATGAACTTACACGCTACAGGCATATCAAGTTAATGTTTCCATGAACCAGACATAGAGTAAGCGGTCCAAGTGAGTATTAAACATTTAGAGACTGGTTTACTAAGAAGCTCATGATAATGATGGTAACAACATGCATGACTGAAAAGGAATCAACATTGTGAAACTCATTCTATATTGTGGAGGTCTATGAAAATGAGGACTCAACTGGTTCTCTTTTTTATTTATTTTATAAGGTCATTCAGAGGACTTAAAAGACACCAAGAGAAATCCAAATAATTCACACTTCCGATTTTTGGTGTTCTGTAAGAATAATGACACTACAGTCTGGAATAATTCTAATTTTTAGAATTTCGTATGTTAGCCTCCCTATATATAGGTAAGGCTGCTGCTTATGTCGATTCTTCCTGGACCCTGCATTGGTGAAAACCTCGTGACTGCATGATCCATTTGGTTCGACACACAAAACAACACAACCAAAATATTCTGCAATCATAACATAAAAATGAACTAACACGACAAGATGAATATTTATTTTAAGCTGTAATTTCACAGTACCATAAATACCCTTATAAAACTTCCAATCTTCTGTGAATATTCTTAGAAAATATGATAGACACCCTTCTAAATAAATTATTTTCATTAATAAATACAAAAATTTTATACCATGCGGTCTAAGTATGTTAGCTGCTATCAGAATCCTATGCTTCTTTAAAGTGAAGTTAATCTTGCAAAAGGGAAATAGAAGACTGCCACTTTACCATTTATACTATGCACACTATCCTATCATAAATTTTCTTAATTTGTTTACAAGACAAGGATAAGGCTTAATAGGTGATGCACTTACCATGGCTGAGAAGGCTCTGTTGGCATCCATAACAAGTTTGTGCTAACTTCTGACTAAGTTTAAATGGAACAACAGATGACACCTCATTAAATGGTGTCACTGGGAAAAGATGATGATAAGATCTTGCTAGATGAGGAGAAGAGACCAAGGTCAAGCCACAAATTCGACATTCAGCTGGTAGTTCACAGACACGTGCTTTACATCTTGGGCAGGTGTAACCCCCACCAATCTTTACGTCTTTGTGACAAGAACATATAGCAATAACACCCTCTGCTCCTCTTTGAGGAAAACCCATCTTGATCAAATTAGCAGCTGCATATTCTGCTATTGCTGGAGGCGGTGGTGCATGTTCCAATAGCAACTCCTTAAAATGGGACTGTCAGGATAAATTGCAACATGTCATCATCACAAAAAAGGCCCACATACTGAGGTAAAGACAAGTGAATATTTCTTACCTCATCCAATGCCACGGTATAGGAACCCCCAGTCTCTTCGCACAGATGTTTACATATGAAAATTTCTGCTGATAGGCCAATTACAGAACATCTAATTTTAGCGTTCTTGCAATTTTTTATCGTTTCCATTATATCCCCTGGATCACATGTATTGCGAGCAGAGTACAAGATTAAGACTTCACGGTGACCATAAGATGGGATTTGGCTCAGATATCCATGGATAAGCTCTAATGCATTTTGCAAAGAAGCATCGCCTGAGCATTCAAGTTTGCCCATTAGAGCTTTAATCTGCGATTCTGGGCTGCCTCCTATGTCTGTGAGTCGATGAGCGACACCATCTTTTATGGTCACAAGACCAATATGAGATAATGGATTCTGATCGAAGAACTCCCTAATAAAAGCCTCTGCACATTTGGCAACTGCAACCATTCGACTAGGGCGATAATCTGTCTCTGAAGCTGCCTGCATTGTTCAGAGTAGTTGTTAGTAATTAACACAGATCTAACGCTTCAGCTGCATAGAAAAGGCTCTTATTGTGTGAATTCAATGTTGCAGAATCCAAAGTTTATGTTATTAAAACAGAACAACTACATGGAGGCATGATATATAGGAAAAAAAATGCTGGTCTATTTGACTTTGTAGACCAGACCCAAAGAAAGGCCAAACAAGTTCAAAGAACATATTTGGTTGCAATTTGATACGGAGATCTTCCTAAATTCTGTGAATTGCCACACAAGCTGTTACTTGTCTTTCTGCCTTAAATTCAAATCTTACTGGTGCAGAACCTGAGGAACAGCATAGTACATCTGTATGAAAAACATGAGCATTTATCCTAATGCAGATAAAATGTGGTGTGTCCTTTACAGGAGTTGTGATCACTCATAGATAATTGCAGTCAGCACTCTCATTCATCTTGGTCATAGACACAATATGCAACATTCACCAACACAACACACAGGTGGAAGTATGATAGAGCCAACTTATTTTGTTCAAGCGTAATAATAATATGAAGGAAATTCAAGAGAAGCGGTTACAAGAAAGATTTGAATCATCAAATATTCTGAAGCACCTCCATTTGAAATGCAAACTTTCTTGATTGTCAATACAAAGATTTATAACATGAAAAGTACTGTACTGGTTGGCAATTTCTTGATTGTCAATACAAAGATTTATAACATGAAAAGTACTGTACTGGATGGCAATTATTGAGGTTCAGAAAAATCTTATTAACATTAAAATATGGTTACAATAGTTGTAAACCACAAAAGAAGTTATGGAATCACGGAATCACGAGTATCTAAATGACTCTGAACATCATTAGGAAATCTTCATTCCTGTCGACCAAAGCCCATTAGAAGAATAGTCTTGACAAACAAAGAGAAGCCCACTTTTCAGGAATGTGTCAGCAGAGATCACACAGATCACTCAAGCAGGTTCCTGTATTGACTTCTCTGATTGTTAGAACAATTAATTTGCCCAAGAATGCATCCTTTGTATAAATTTTATCACTTCCAGATCTTTCCTAATTGAGATGTGGACCATAATCATTTGATCCCTCAACAAAAAACTCCTTATTTCTACAACATAAACAATTCAAGCTGGCTAAAAAGTACATGTAAATATAGAACCTAGGAACTCCTTTCCAATGTCTGAATAGGTCACAATTGTTGCGACCGACCAATGACTTCAGAAGTCCAGTGTCGTTCTAGCAGGAATCTCCAAGCCGATCCCAATCCAGTCCAAAAGCGCCACATTCTTTTGTAGCAGCAAAGTTCCCAAAAGGAATGACACCGCTCCAAATCCAGTCCAAAGAAACATAGGCACGCAATTATTTGCAGAGACTCGACCAAGAGTGTTGGTGGAAGAGCAGGAGGAGGAGGAGGAGGAGACGCACCCGAGAGAGGTCGACGACAAGGTAGAGGTATCGGATGAGGCCCTTCTGGATCCTGGACGCGGCGGAGGCGGCAGACTTCTGTAGGAGGCGACGGCGGTACTGGGCGTGGACGAGGGTCTTGGTGTCGATGGGGCGTAGGAGACCAGACTCGTCCTCCTGCAGATCCTCCCACGATCGCTCGTCAGCGTACGCCCGCTCCCACGCCTCCATCCCCCTCTCATCCTCGTCCTCCTCCTCTTCGTCATCCTCCTCCCCTCCGCGCCTCCGCCTCCTCGTCGCTTCCTCTCCCATGCCGGCGTGATCGAATCGCCGCTGCACCTCCACGCTACCGCTCATGGGGGGCCAACCGGTGAGGCAGGCGGCGTAGCTCCGCTAAAAGAAGCTTCGACTTTTGCCCTCTCGGATTGAAAATTGAGACCGACAAAAGACCGGACCGGATTGTTCAAAAAGACCGGGCCGTTGAATATAATTTATTATTTGCAAAAACATGCATTTTTATTTCTTTATTTTAAAAAATACAAATAAACATATGTTATATTTTCTCTTATTTTAATTATATTCAGAGCATCTCTATTTTTTTATGGATTTAAACAAAAATACATCAACTTATACTCTTATTTACTCAGCATTTTATATGGGGGATAATTAAATTTAATAATTAATTATTATAAAATTATATATAAACATAAAATGATGCAAATAATTGTGAGATAGTTTGATGAAAGTTTAAGTTAGTTTAATAGAAGTTAATCATGTTACATTCTAAATTGAAGTAACACTCGATCATTGAATGCATTCAAATAATCTATAATTTCAATAATTATTTATAATATAATTCTAAAAAAAATATGATACTATTATCTTAGTGCTATCTCTCGGTAATTATGTGAAAATTTATTTTGGTTTGGCAAAAGTTGATAAAATTACGATAATGGTATAAATTCAAGGAATTTTAAATATTGATAATTAATTATCATAAATTATATAAAAAAAAGTATTAATCATCTGAGAATCACATTTTGGTTATTATGTGAAAGTTTAAGATGACTTAGTAGAAACTGATCTAATTATATTCGAAATTAAATTTAATTACACTCGATCATAAATTTTTTTTGATTTTAATTCATTTGATTCGTGAGTTTTTTATATCATTTGTCAAAAAACGAGCACTCAAAATAAAACGAACAAAAAGCATAGTAAAATGAAAAAGGATAAGATTTTTTCGATAGGATACCCTTATTGTTACACTAAGTCAACTATATCATTTATAGAGCATTTAATAGTTAATTTTTGATAAATTATTTATCTTCGAGCAAAAATATATTCAAAAATAAAATCAAAATTTTTGAGTTGATTTAGTGAAATTTATTTTAATTATATTTTAAAATTAAACTAAATTATACTTATCATAAAACCTCTCTAATTTTAATATATCTGGTTCAAGAGTTTTTCTCGATAAAAACAAACAAGAGGGCCTCGTTTGATAAAAATATATTAACATGAGCTTTTCTCACTATAATATTCTTATTTTTATACTCGAGTGTACTATATTATTATAAAACAAGACTAATTATATACTATCTCATGTAGTTATATCCTCTTAATATCATAGTCTTTGAACTTAAAAATTTATATTGTAATCCCTATAGTGATAAAAGTGAAATATCTACGTTATACTATAATCCCTATAACGATAAAATTTATATAATTAGTTTTACTAATGAAAATATAAAAATAATATATAAAAAGATAATTTTAATATTCTAATTATGTTTCATTGCTAGGGTTATATGTAATTGTTTTGGATGAAAAGAAAATAATGAATTGAGGTAAAGGGAAATGAGGAAGAGGATGACGCATATACTAATGCATAAGAGTTATTTTTTAATAAATTATATTTTTTCGAGCAAAAAATATTTTTAAAAATAAAATTTTAGCAAGGAAAATAAAATTTGATATTTTTTAAGAAATATCAAATTTAACTATTTTAAACTTTATTAACCCTCATGAAAACCTCAAAATTGAAAAGCACTTTAAAGACTCAATTTGCAAGCGCTTAAAAGCACGTGTTCATTGTAGAAAATCTCATATTATTTTCTTCTCCTTATTTTTTAATTTAATAAATTCCTTTGTGTTATTATAATAGCTCACAATTATCCTTTTGAGTTAAAATAGCTAATATCCTCCATATCACTATATCTAATTGTTAGGAACGAGTCGACGCTAAGAGAGGGGTTGAATTAGTGTAGCGACGGTAAAACTACATCAGTTCAAAAAACCTTCATACGATAAAAATCGATTTCGACGAAAACCATTTTGGAGAGAGATTAACTTGAAAACGTTTTCATAAAGATTGCTTGAAAGTGTATGGAAGAGCGTAGTTGATGTAAAGCAAGTTATGAGGTTTGCAGTAAAATAAATTCTCAAATATAGAAATGCAGACTAGAGAAGAAGACGTCGATTTTATAGTAGTTCGGTCGTCATGACCTATATCCACTCTACCGATTCCTCTTCCGTCGAGGCCATTAGCATTCACTATCGATCTTCCTTTAATAGGCGAATATCAATCTCCTTCTTACACCGCTCTTCTTCTTTTACCGGGTTTATGAGACAACCCTTACAAGTACTCACTCTTCTCTCAAACTATTATGACACTTAGACTATAAGAGAAGGATTCTTACAAGAGATTACAATAGTGTTTTTCTCTCTTTAAATTCTCTGTGCTTGTGTTTTTTAACCAGGGATGAGAGGGGTATTTATGCCTCAAGTTGATTCAAACTTGGAGTCAAAAAATTTCTCATCCAGGTTTCCTGGGTACGGGCGATACCACCGCTAGTGTGAGTCTGACACTAACACTACACTGGGCGGTACTATCACCTGACAACTTGTCACTAGGCGATACCACCACCTGGCATCGTGCTAAGGGTGGTACCACCGCCCAGACTAGTAGTACCACCGCCTGACACAGTCTCGAAGACTATACCATAATGGTGTCACTTCTTGGGTCATTGTTTGGGCCTTTCATTGGGCGTAACATAATCCTTACATGGGCCCAACTAGCTCATAATTGAGTTGGCCCAATTTCAATCCTAATTATGTGCTAGCTACGAAACTTAAGACATCTAAATAAGTCCATAAGTCTTGGTTTCTTCCGACGAGCTTCCAACGATTGATCTTCCGACAATGTTCTAGTGGACTCCTGGCAAGCTCCTGGACTTCACGATGATCTTCTTGGCAAATTCCAATGAGCTTCTCTGGTAAGCTCCGGAACTTCTTGATCAATTCTGACATAACTTCCAACGAACGTCCAAACTTCCGACAAACTTTTGAACTCCCAACGAAATCATGTCCTTGACTCCGGAACTTTATTTTGCTTTATGTCTTGCTATCATAGTTAATCCTGCATATGTAAAAACACACTTCGATCTAGACAATTATTACTAAGCATAAATCATATTGTCTAGCATGTCATTGGTCCATCGACGCTTCGTTCGATTTTTCGACGCATCGTCCTCTCTTGCGGCCTATTGTCCAATCGGTCAGTTGACCTCCACAACTCCGATATCCTTAGCGCAATATCCGCTTTCTTGGCCCGATGTCTGAAACCATGGCCTAAAGCCTTCTATCGATACCTCGATCGATCATCCGGCTAGACGTCCAATTTTCTAACATGTTTTCCCCCAGCCCAATATGATTCTTCATGCCTTAATTATCTCATCCTGATCGAAGCATCCTACATCACTCAAAGTACAGATTAAATCATAAACAATTATTAATTGATTTCGACATCAAAGATTCAATATGAATTGTGATGTAAGTGAAATATTTTGAGTCAAAGATATAAAAAATATAAATATCCTTAAAATACTTTCAAGCAAACAATATATTAATGTCAATTAGAGATCAATCCAACAGTTTAATTAACAATCATCAACCAAATTATGATAAGTTTATACCAAACAAGTTTGAGTTTAATCAATGGAATTGCTTATCACATTCCAATACGATGAATTTGTACTATTCTCTCTCTCTCTCTCGCTCTCCCAATTAGGGCTTATGCTCACAAGCAAATCAATCCTAAGCCCTACTCGGGAGAGAGAGACAACAAAGCTTACATCACATGCACCGAATGAATGCTTCGCAGCTCAAGCGGAGTAAGCGTACCGCAGCTGAGGACCGATGCGTATGACGCAGTGAGTGCTCGTCACTCCAACACTGAACAGTGGCGTGCCCTGCCGACCGCGGAGTCTCGTCTTTTCCCTGCCTTCAAGCTAACGCTACGCCACCCTTTCTCTCTCTCTCTCTCTCTCTCGCCATCTCCATTGGGAAGGACATGACATGACCTGCTACAATTTCCCCCACTTTGAGCACCGTCTCACTTAAATGCGGCCTTGCGATTGGGCGTTGACTCCGTCGTCCGTCGCATCCCAATGAGCTGCAATCCATTTCATCTATGTATGCATACATGTGGGAGTGAGGCACGTACTTTTTCTTTTCATTTTTAATCTATTATGATGTATTGGCAGCACCATTTTATTATTGTTTACCATAGGAAAGAAGTAAAGATAATTTGGTTGGAAAAGAAATATATTCGGTAGACATATGTATTTTATACTAAGGGAGAATCAGTGGACTAATAAATGAGATAAATTGAATGTACTACTTTAATGATGATGATGATCAAAGATGTGATGGATTTGAGATATAAATGAACATGGGTTGAATAATAAATAACACGAAAAATAAAAAAAAATAATATACGATTAACTTGATAAAACTATCTATTCGTAGTATTATCATCATCGTTATAAGATGATTTTATTATGATTCATCGTATTATCATCTTCCATGATTTATAGTATTGTAAGTTGACAACTTCGACTATTAAATATGACACTAAGAAATTACGTATTGTTCAAGGTGTTATTAAATAATTTTTTTAAATAAAATATTTTTTTAATTTTTATTATAAAAATTTGCTTTAAAGATATTTTTACTTGATCTTATTTTTATTTCTTAAATTTGTAGGAATGTGTGAACCTTTAATTCTAAAAGTCTGTAGAAGTCTTACTTATGAAACTTCAATTTATAGAGATAAATACATAATCACCTATATATATATATATATATATATATATATATATATATATATATAATTTTATCCATCTTGTTAAATTTAGAGGGATGCATAAAAATCACAAATAACAAAATCATTGCCTCCTGCTTTCATAATTCTGAATATGTAAGTAATATATTAACCACAAAGATTTAAAATAGTTATTAGCCATTTAACATATTTATTCATTGTATTATTAATGCATTAATAATACAATGTTCATTTTTATTCAAACAAAAATCTTATTAAGAGTGCAAATGTTTCAACAAAAAGGGGAAAAAGACACTATTTTGGGCCACATAATGTACTGCTATTCTATTAGAGGGGTAATCCTGTATCCTACCTCGGCCGGGGTAGGAGATCCCTTGCGAGGCAGCAAACACGGGACAAGATCACATGAGACCTCATTTAATGGAAATTATGTGTGAACTCAAATTAAGCAAGTGTCGATTGGAAGCGAAGGACGATAAGTAGAATTGGGTTCAATAATAGAATTAAATCCTTAAATAAATCAAATGGGTAATCTATACGTAAATCCTTATATAAAACGATATGAGTAAGAGAGAGAGAGAGAGAGAGAGAGGGGGGAAGCAATTACTGCGTCAAGCTGGAATTGTTTCTTATCTTTTTGCCCTTGTTCGCTTCACTCCATACCCCCAAAGTTTGGTGGTAGTCGTCGTTAATGCCCGCCCCCTCTCTTTATTTCGCTTTCTGCTGCTGTTGCTGCTGCTCCTCCACCTCGAGATCTCGTCTCCCTTGCTTCTGCTTTCTCTCGCTCGACGAGCCCGTGGATCTGCTACGGATCCCGCCGCGGGCTTAGGGTTTTATGAGCCGGCCCCGCCGGCACCCTCCTCCAGCGGCGGCGACGGAGAGGAGCCGTTTCGGACTCGGGGAATGGGGGATGCCGGGCTCCGGAGAACGCAGGAATCCTTCTGAGGGATCGAGATGTCGGGGCTACTGATGTGTCTGCTCTCTCTGCTCCGTTTGGCGTCGAATGATACTGGTATTTTTCTGCCCTCTCTTTGATTTCCCGGGATTTGTCCAAGATCATGTCTTGTTAGGTTTTGAAGGCGGCTTCTTTAGATCGGCTTGAAGCAGGTCTTGTGAAACGGCAGGATCTAGCTCATTCTCGGCTTCTGGTTGGGAGTACTTGGGAAAGGAGGGGAATGTGGTCTCGTGCTTAGCCAGGCTTGGACTTTTTTGGTCTTTAGTCGATTGAAGGGAGTTGTGATTTATAGTTGTTAAATCTGGAACTCAATAAGTGTTCCGTGGAGTGGTTTCTGGGAATTCTGCTAATGCTTTTCTTTTGAGGATGCATCATTGTTATTTCTTTATACTAAAGTGGCAAATTGTTTGGTAAAATATTGACATGGTCTACACTTCTCTAAGTTTACGTGTCTGACGTACGACCTCCTACAGGAGTGGTTTTCATTCCTTGGCATACAAGATGTCTTTAACGAGCTTGATATCAAATTTAAAGTTATGTTTGTAACATGCTAGATATAATCGGAAGCAAAGCATTTATGTTTAGAGAATCTGAAAGAAAATAAACTCCATTCCTGCTTTGCTGGTTAAAGGTATGGAAGCCCTCACTGGAGAATAAGGGTCGATAGTCGGAACATTTGATTAATAAAGTCGTGCTCATTTTTAAGACACAGTCTCACATGGAATTGCTTGCTAGCAATTTCCTTAATGATCTTATTTTCTTTGCTCTTTTAGATTGGTTACTTACATTGATAACCAACTCGCTGTCATGGTAAATGAAGCTGATGAATTCACCAAACCAGATCTTGCTTCAGGTTTGCATACGTTTGTAATCTCTCAGTCTTATAGGACAAGAACAAGCACATGCACACAGAAAATTTAAGGGTTTTTGAGTTGCTAACATCTGGAAATGATAATATTACAAATGTAGACATTTTGTCAAATGCAGGTTTTGGTTTGCCTGCATCAACGATGCATTCAGTGGCAGTTTAAGTCCTTTATTCTGCATTTCCACATGCGACTTAGGTGTCTGCATGTGTTATTGCAGGCTAGTTACAACTGAAGACTGGGATCTCTGCCATCTTGCTCTCTGATAACCACCACCCCTCTTGCCATTGCTTCCGATCATTGCCCCTCTGGCCATCACCTCGATTTATGTGGTCCTTGATGTCACCACTCTCGAACACTGTTCCTTTTTCTACCTCTCTTGGTCATTATGGTCCTCACTTCCATACATCCACTGTTTTTTTAACCATTCCTGCGCCTCTGACATCCAGTAAACAAATCATTGAAGTTGCAAATGCAAGAATGATCATATAATCTTGGCCTTAAATTTAAGCTAGTTCCTAACTTCTTGAAAAACAGACAAACCACTTTCTTTTTGGACATGCAGCAAATGCTTTGATATAGCTAGCATAACTCAAGACCCTTTAATATGATTAACAGATGATTTTAAATGCTGAATGAAGTGATACAATTTTCATATGGATCCTTTTCACATCTATCATATTGGTCTGGCCTCTTTCTTGAACACTGGTTGCGAACATGGGACTTTTTTCTTTTTATCTCATCCATGCTTCTCCTTTTGCATGTTGATGCTTTAGTACTTTGTATGCCAAGCCTTTAAACAATAAGGTGGAGTTATTGAAGAAAAAAAGCTCGAACATTGAGACACTTTGAACTTTGAAGGAATACCTCCTTTTCAAATACTACAAAAAATCGGGCTCATCTTGCATTACAAAGTTTTGAATGAATATTTTGTTATCTACAGTTGTGTCTACTTAGTTGGTTGTTTTTATATGTATTAATACAAGTAATTACTGATGATACTTTCATTGTCACTGCTATCCTACTCTTCATGCTTACACACCCATCAATAGCATTGGACACAATCACTAAATTTTAAAGATTACTTGTTCAGGAATGCATACGGTAATAAGCCAGGCAGTGACTCCAGCAAACACACCAAGAGCATGGAATTTGAAACATTTGGGTCCGGTACCTGCTCCATCTGTCTCACCTGAACATCATGGTAATCAACATTTTAATTTAATTTCCTTCTTTTGTTGCTATTCTTTTAATGACATTAATTGATCTAATTTCAGGATCTGTCTCAAGTCATCATGTGTTGAAACATCATAGACATTTGCCTCCTGCTCACCCACCAACCTCAATTACACCACCAGAAACACAGGGTTTGAAATTTTGGGCTTGGTTCATGTTTTTTTGCTAAAAATAAGGATTTGGCAGACTTTGTCAGTGATGATAATTATTGCGTAATGTGGATCACCATGATTAATTTTTGTTCACATGACTGCATTTCTGATATATTTATTTCTTCTTGAACTTCAAATAGGTTGTGAAATATCCTGTTCTGATCCACTCACTTCAACCCCAATTGGTTCACCCTGTGGATGTGTATACCCTATGCAAGTTGGAATTGATCTTGGTGTAGCACCATATGAGTTATTCTCTAGAATTGCTGAGCTTGAAGTTGATGTTGCAGCTGGCACATTTCTGAAACAAAGTCAAGTGAGAATAATGGGTGCCAGTGCTAGCATTAAGGACGCAGAAAAGACAACAGTTATCATTGACTTGGTACCTCTAGGTGAGAAATTCGATAAGATGACTGCACTTCTGACTTATGAAAGATTTTGGCAAAAGAAGGTGCCGATCAACATGTCCCTTTTTGGTGACTATAACGTGTTATATGTTCATTATCCAGGTAATGTCATATACCTCTTTTGCATAAGTTCATAATATTAGCATATTTATACTTTTGCTTAGAATCCAGGAACATCATGCAGGACTTCCTTCACCACCACCTTCAGTTGATGAGTCATCGGGTCCAAGTGGGATTGGGGGTCACCAATATCCTCTCACAGCAAATATTTCAAATCACAAGTCACAGAAACTGAACGGAAGAATAATCGCTATAATTGTATTATCTTCATTCATACTTCTAGTAGTATGTTCTGGGTTAGTGTGCATGGTTTTGAGATCAAAGAAGCTTGGAAAATCTTCTAATTCTGTTGGACCCACAATTACATCCTCAGCAATCAGAAAAACAGGTACAATCAATCTAAAGTGCGTTAGTTTCAAATTTTAGCGATTTTAAACATGTTATTGTATGATGCATCGTTGCACTTTTATTAATGAGTGAATGAACCAAAATTCGGAAGATAACTTTCCAAATGGGTAAAGAACCAGATGTCCTTCCTAGTATCATATCCCACAGAAAGATGATTAAAACCAAAGATTTTAAGAGTTCAATGGAGAGAACTTCTTGCTTCTTCTGAAGTATGATTTAACAAACAATCCAACCAATCATGATTAGAGCAATCCTTCAACGCCCATGCATGGCATAAAAATCACCAATCTTCTTGCCTGCCATTTCAACCAAAGCATTGACAACAGGTTCACCTCATCTCCACTACCCAATCCTCAAAATGAAAAAAGATGGGTTTGGTAGGGAATTATGCCGTTGGTAACGAGAATAGAAGAAGAACCAAGGTAAGGTTCAACAAGCCTATGCAAGGGCTACTTAATTCAGTCTTAGAGTAAGATTTCCTTGAGAAAGAATTGGCTCGTTTTTATATTGATTAGTTTGGCAGTTCATGGATTCAACTTCTAGTTTGTATGGTGGTAATCGGTTCTTAATTCTTACAAGTTTTTAGCAATGGATGGAACTGGGTAAAGAGCCAGTTCCAGGTTACCCCTGCTTAACCAGTTGAGCTTTTCTGGTCTTCAAAACATTGTGCATACCATATATCACAGTTTTCACTTTTAAACTGATTACTGTCCAGCAGATGATTGTATCCTTATTTGCACAATCAACAATGGGATTTGTGTGGTGCATGTTTTTGTAGCGTGATCAACAGATCCTGGTATTTCTAATGATCAAAATTACAAAGAAATACCTTAACTTATCAGGATACCAAGTGTCATAGATAAGTTGGGTTCTGATCCTAGAGACTCATAATCAATTTTCTAGAATGAATGCTATGTCATTGCATATGTCGATGCACATGACCTGGCATAAGGACCAATCTGTTGCATATGCTATGGATGCTTGGGTGGCCACACAACACTGTAGTGCCTGCCATTTAGGCACATATGTGGTTCAAGTGGGTGTTTCCATTGATAGGTATAAGCAAGGTATGCAATACCGTACCGTACTGATGTTTCGAGGATGGCTCGGTTCGGTATGGTACCGTGTACCGAGCGGTATGCCAGGGCATACCTGGCGGTAGACCTAATTTAGGAATAAAACCCTCCGAAAATATATGAAAATAAAAAAAATTAGAATAGGGTTTTTAAGTTAGAAATAAATATAGTAATAGCATAAGTTTAGCAAAATCAATGTAAATTAGGTAAGAATAGTATCACATATCTTTTTCGGGCTTTGGATAATATCTTGTGCAAGGTTCGTATTTCAGTCCATTACGGATCGTCCTTGTGTAAATATTGAAATATCTACAGAAAAATCATTTGAATTGTTAGACTATTTTGTTACAATATAAACTCTAAAATTTAAATGAATTAAATAATCACATATGTAGATATACCTGATTGCTGATTCTACCACCAAAACGAACGACGGGCCTTCACGGGTGGTGGATCGGGGTCCTCGATCCAATACATCTGCATATCAATATGATATGTTTATTGGACCCAATCATGAAATTGATCATATGACATAGTGTATTGATATACCGTATGCTATTGATGCATCAATGTGGTGCTGATCGTAGGCTGATTGTCATGAATCATATTCGTTACAAATCGCTGTTTTGTAGAGTTTATCAGAGCACCAATGTGAGAAAAAAAGAGTTTGAGATAGTTTAAGAGAGTATGAGAATGTAATGGAGTGAAATAGGAGAGAAGAAGGGTTTAAATACTATGAGAAAGGGCTCCAATGGTCAATTTGATCGTTCGTGCACTATAGCACTGTTACAGTGCGAATCGATTGTTACCGAGCTGTAACGGACAAACTTCTAAACAAGATGTTGGATGTAATGTTTATGTCTGTCCGTTGTCTTTTGGCATGTTCATGCCTTGTACAGCAGGTAGAGGGGCGACCGAAGGCTAAATAGTCCCATGTTAGTTGGGTTGGTGGCCTCTTTAGGCTTGTAAATAAAGGTTGTGTCATGTGGACACGTGCGAGAGCTTTTCGGTCTGTAATGGACCATTTTACCCTTTGTTGTGCAACTATTCAGAGCTTGTAAAGTCTGTTTGTAATTTGCATTGTCTATGAAGTGTTTTTCGGACATGTTTGCTTGTGGATCCCGATTGAGGCGTTCTCTTTAACCCGTTCTCTCTTTTGTTGGTCCTAAGGGACAATGGGAGGCTTCGGGGAGGCTGACCTTTGCGGACGGACGCGCGAGGGTGCCGCACGCCTTAGGCAAAACCAGCTAAGGTCGTGACATTATGGTATCAGAGCGGGACAAGCACTCATAGAAACACTTGACATGCAAACGTGGGGGACCTAGCGGGGCTGCGTTGAGGGCAGCCAGCACGCGCGACCGTTTGAGGGAAAACGGGCATGGAGATGTAGGGAAAAGAGTCGCTCAGAGGAGCGGGCATCTAACATTGGCATTCAGAGGAATGACCAACCCTTCGCGCAAAAAGGCACCACGAGAACAGGCAAGCTTGGAAGAATGCGGAGCGCACAAAGGTTGGGATGGCTGAGTTTGAGCTACGGCTCAACGTTGACAACTATACTTGATGGTGCTCTAGGCAAGCGACGCGCTTGGCAAGAATGAGACCATGCAAGGTGGAATGAGTTGCTCAACGACCAAAAGAGTTATGCAAAGCTCACAGAGGTGAGGGGAATTGCTAACTCAAAGAATTTGGTACTCATGCATGGGCTTGTATGCGGACGATGGAATGCTCGTGGCCATCCCAAGGCGACCGAAACTCGGTGCCATGGAGCATTGAAACTTTCTCTTCGGCATGTGAAGGATACATCCGTCTGAGGCTGAAGTGTGCAACGAGTTCAGCATGTTGCTAGGCCTTGAGGGGTGCAGCGAGGGCTGTATTGACATGAAGTCGCAATCTAGCAAGTGCATTTGCAGGAGGCAGAACAGTGCACAGTTTGTTCAGCAGATCGGAGTAGTCCAAGGGGATGGTGGTCTCCGAAACGAAGAGAGATGTTGCTCCAATGGGGTAGTTACCCAGGAGGGATAAGTCCCGGCTCTCCAGAGGGAGAATCATGTGAGACGGACCTCACATGTTGAGGAGGAGTACCTCAACAAACAACAACTCCATGAAGCTCGGTGGACTGAGCAAGCGGTGAGGAGTTGCCGCATTGGTGGATGCATTGCGAGATCAAGTGGGGGAGCGACCTAAAGCAACTTATGAAGGTACACTTGGAGTCGATGTGGAGATCGGACTCAAGGGAGGGCTGACCCGTGGAATGGTGGGCGCGAGGGCCACCATCAACTCAATGCAAAAACGAGGAGCGGAGCAACTTGGGTGTAACTTGGCGAAGTACCCAAGCCGCATGAAGGGAGCCAGCATAGAAGTTGGAACATGGAGCAGAGGCACAGTGCTTTCCTTAGACAGAGGTCAAGGACATGAACTCTTGCAGAGGCAAGAGTAGGATCATGTTGTTCCATGGGTCCTTTCTGACGGAGCGGACACATCTTGCATGGTGCCAAAGACGAAGGGAGCTTCGCGGCACATGCACCTTAACTCGGAGAAGCATTTGATGGAGGAACTAAGGCGACTCAATTTGTGGAGGCGAAGTTGGGTTCAGAAGGGCCTTAGCACGGGGCAAGAGGACGCAGAGGCGGGTACTCTTGAAGAATATGCCACAGTGTTGCCATTTGAGTTGCTATGAAGGAAGCAGTGCGCAGCGGAGATTGTGCTGGTAGGGGCAGAGGCCCAGGATCCAGACAATGGTGCACAGATTACAGTGAAGTCGGTGGACTTCGAGAACTACTAGGCGACGGACTGTCTTAGAGCGGTGCTTCATCTAGGTGTGACCCAGGAGTGGGTGGATGAAGGTCGATTGCCAGAGGAGCGAACAAAATCGAAGGTGGAAGGGACCCTGCGATGTATTGGCAGAGGCCACACATGGAGGGTTCACAATTCGAGTTTATTCCACAAGGATCAGAATGCAATGAAGATGTCATCAGGAGGCGACATGGTGCAGCGGATCGTGGTGGAACAGTTCGTGGCAATGCGACACACACGACATTGTCCCGTGAGGGATGAGATCATATGGAGGTATGATCGGGAGCTACTGGGAGCTCCGCTTTGGTGAACAACACGACGGCAAGAAGGGCTATGGATTCAAGGAGTGAAGGCCATGGTACCACAGAGGCGGGTCTTCCGGGCGTGCACCGAATTTTGCATCGGATGAAAACCTTGGTCATCAGCATATGGGGGCTGGGTTCCACCAAGGGAAAAGTTCGAATGCAAGTACCAGTGAGTTCCATGGGAGGGACTTGATCGTGCAGAGGTATGATCGAAGCAACTGGAGAGTTGGACTGCTCCAAAGCTCATATTCGCTTAAGGGAGCCCGACAAGTCAGAGGACAAGGTCGAGTAAGCGAACGTTGCTACCAAGGAAGCTAAGGAGAACATAATCGATGCAAACACTACAACATGATGGCAGAGGCCATGCATGGGAGTTGTAGTCTGTCTTTCCATCGACCAAACGGACTGCTTGGAGAACACAGAGGTGTTGAACCAGGGGGTCGAAAGGGGCGAGGAAGCGACGACGAGTCCAGAGGGACTTAGCTACCCAAAATCAAGCATCAGTCGGAATGGAGGTGGACTCAGAGGAGTGTCACAGAGACATTTCTACTGATCATGCAGAAAAGGGTTACAGATGCGAGGCGACGGATAGTAGGGCCATGGGCATGGCAGCGCCATGGTACCGCAGAGGCGGGACTTCCGTGCAAGTCATTGATCCCTTGCTCTCATGGAGGGAGAGCGCTTGGTCGTGAAAGGGGCCGAGGAGGTGGAGCATGCAGAGGCAATCTCCAAGTACCGAGACAAGGCTGAAGGGCAGAGGCCAAGAAACTTCGTAAGACCGGTGTCAACAAGTTTCTCATCAAGATAGCCGTAAGTGAAGGACTTCGGGTCATGCAAGAGTGCACGACCAAGGAACGAAGCAGGCAGTACGCGGTGCTGTACCTTTGCTACTCAGTGGAGTAGGCGGCAGGGTTGATGGAGAAGACGGTACAATCCCAGAGACGACCTCATCTATCAGAGAATTACTCCAAGTTGGGGTGAAAACTTCCCGCATTCCAGAAGTTCGATGGCATTGAGAAGGTGAATCACAGTAGCTAACTCAACGCAAGGAGTGCAAACACTTCAAGTGCTTCAGAAGTGTGAGCAAAGAGCAGGCGAAGACCAGTAACCAGCTCGATGCATGAAGTACAACCTCGAGGAGGCGGGCGAAGTCAAAGTAACCTTTGCCTTCTCAACTCTTAAGAGAATGGGCGAAACCGAGTACCCCAGTTCTCTTATCTATCCAGCAGAGGAGCTCTGCACAAGTTCAAAGACCCTTCGAAGATAATGGAAGACAATAGTTGTCAAATCCTCACCAACGGTGATCAGTGCTACTGAGAGTAGATTGTCCGCTTCATTTCCCAACGAAATGCCAATCGAAAGCGGAAGTGATGCGAACCTACTTGGATGTGTCAACTAACTAAAAGAAGAGTCAATGAGCAGATTTTGTGGAGGAAGGACCCAAAGCTTCAGAAGTTTGCGAGACGATGCTCGTTAAAGCTCCAACAAGCATCCACCCAGTTCAAGCAGCATTAGGAATTTTTAAGAGACTGGCGCAGTAAGGATGGTCTTTTCCTTCATTTGGCGGATCCGCAGGAATCAACAAGGATCAACACAACTCAGCCAACCCCACACCAGAGTCAGAATCATTGGTGAGTTGAAGCAGCATGGCGGATCAAAGGTTCGACTACTCAGAAACAGCAGCGGAGAGCAGCTGGGAGCCAGGAGGCGCATTGCAGCTGGAGCAAAAGATTGAAGACTCAGCAAAGGCGAAGAGTTGCAGTGTTCACAAAGGCTTCGACGAGGACGTCGAAGGGATAAGTGGGGGAGAATGTAACGGACAAACTTCTAAACAAGATGTTGGATGTAATGTTTATGTCTATCCGTTGTCTTTTGGCATGTTCATGCCTTGTACAGCAGGTAGAGGGGCGGCCGAAGGCTAAATAGTCCCATGTTAGTTGGGTTGGTGGCCTCTTTAGGCTTGTAAATAAAGGTTGTGTCATGTGGACACGTGCGAGAGCTTTTCGGTCTGTAATGGACCATTTTACCCTTTGTTGTGCAACTATTCAGAGCTTGTAAAGTCTGTTTGTAATTTGCATTGTCTATGAAGTGTTTTTCGGACATGTTTGCTTGTGGATCCCGATTGAGGCGTTCTCTTTAACCCGTTCTCTCTTTTGTTGGTCCTAAGGGACAATGGGAGGCTTCGGGGAGGCTGACCTTTGCGGACGGACGCGCGAGGGTGCCGCACGCCTTAGGCAAAACCAGCTAAGGTCGTGACAGAGCGGTAACAGTTGATTAGTTGTGCCGGGCGGTAACGGATGAAATTTCGACTGTTACCGGGCGGTAACGGGCGCTTTTAAACGTTCCGCCCGACAGTAGGCGGTCCGCATACCGGTATGTCGTCGGACTGGTACGTACCGCTCGTACCGGGCGGTACCATTCAAAATTGCATACCTTGGGTATAAGTATGCCTCTTATTTTCCTTGCTTGAAAAGTATTTAGTCCTATTAATCATTTGATAATATATTTGTTCCATGAATATACTTCATCATTTACTCTCTTTTTTTTAAATTAAAATTTATTATGCTAGAATAGATCCTGGAATAAGTTGACTGTTCCTTTGCATAATTTGCTGCTTAAGATTACATAGTCACTTGAATTTGCTATTCTCATGTTATTTTTATGTTTGAATAATAAACATCCAAGGTGGCATGCCATTTATTGGGTTTCTGTTTGCAAGCAACCAAAGTGTACTACATTGCCCTATTAAGTGGCAGGTGACTGATCTTAGCAGTATAGGTTTTTTTCAACTTTTATTGTCAGAAACATGGTTGTGCGTTTCGCTCGGGCCAGTATGTATCAGTCTAATGACCTGTCAAGTCGGCAGCATGGACTGCGGCGCATGTCTTCTGATACCATATGTACTCCTCTTAGAAAGAGTTTTGCAGCATGTGCCGACATACCATATGTTGATACCATGTCACGTAGTGGACCTGTACTCCAGCCGGGGAACTGGCACAGGTCTGGTTCCAAATTGGCAAACCACGGTTAGAAACTAGGTGCTTACTTTTTAGACCTGCTGAGCAGCACTAGTAGAAACGGTAATCCAGAAAATGATATATGAATAAAATTTGGGATTTAAAAAATACTTTGTTCTTTTTAGTTAGATTAGATTTGCGATATGTGCACATAACTCGAGGTTTAGTTATTCTTTGGTTCTGCTTTATGCAATGTAAGACTCTTACTATGAATTGTCCTCTCATGTAAAATGATCCTTATGATGAGAAAAGATTTACTGTTTTTTTCTTTTGTAAATGAGTACTGAGATTCTCGTGGAAACAGTTACGAAACATGTCTTCAAGATATCTTCTTCACTTTATATTCTTGTAATTATACCACAGTAACTTGGATCAGACAAGAAAATTTTTTCGAGGCCTGAAAAGTAACTTATCCCATCATTAGACTGAAATAATCCCTTTATCTTCAATAGAGGTTTTGTCAATTATGCATCCCCTTCCTCTCGAGTAAGATATGAACAACTTCTTCAGTTATGTGAGAATATAGATTTTTGGCTTTTTAGTTCTAAGAGATCGATTTTAAATGTTAATGTAGTTACATGTTAAAATCTCATACGCCATCGGCATTGGGTGATCCAGGTTTGCTGCAGAACACATCAATATACTTGCTTCAGTACATTCTGTTTCTTTACATCCTTTGAGGTTTCTGCAGCTGGCCACTTACTTCTTTTCTATTTTTCATTTTTAAACATGGGCATGCATTTATGTTGCTGATGTCTTGTAATTATGAGATTATAAGATTGCCAAGCATTTTTTTTGTTCAGTGTGACATGGTATCTTTCTAGTAAATGAAGAATACTGATAATAAGTGGATGTATGTCCGCCTTCAGTGTATTGCATGTAGGTGGATGTTATTCAAGTGTTGAATTGTTTCACTGGTCCTTATTTTTCCATAAATTGCTTCTATGTTAGTGTTTGGATATGTGGTTTTTTACTTATGCATGAAGATATATGTCCTAGGCGATGTAATTCTACTTGTCTGTGTTTTGAGACCCAAAACAGTTAGCATCTGTAACCTCATTATATAATCAAAGCCTCAATTATTTTACAGTACTAGGAAGTACACACTGTATCTATATTTTATGTGCTCATGCTTTATGATCCATGAATACACCTTTGTCTTAATGTTGCACATCTCTTCGTACAGGTATCAGGTCTATATTATCAAGTAGTTTAGCTAGCTCCATGTCAATGTCCTTTGTTTCCAACATGGCTACCTGTCCACCTTCAGTGAGAACATTTTCAGTAACTGAGCTCGAGAAAGCTACAGATAAGTTCAGTTCTAACAAGATTTTGGGAAAGGGTGGATTTGGACTTGTTTACTATGGTGTCATGGATGACGGAATTGAGGTTGCTGTGAAGTTGCTTACCAGGGAGGACCAGAGTGGGGATCGGGAATTTATTGCAGAAGTGGAGATGCTTAGCCGGTTGCATCATCGCAATCTTGTTAAGTTGATTGGCATATGTATTGAAGGGGGAATTCGATGTTTAGTATATGAATTTGTTCGAAATGGAAGTGTTGAGTCCCATCTTCATGGTAAATTTCTTACAATAATTCTATACTTCACAAAAAACTGTACAATCATGAAAGAACAAAGAGCTGCACAATCATGAAAATATTTAGGCATCTTATGTCACTATGCTTCTTAATGTGAAGGTTGAACAAAGAGCATCTTATATATAAAGGAATTTTTAATGGGAATGATTTCAGAACATTTTCGTAACTATGTTAAACTACTCAATTACTTCTTAATGTGAAGGTTGAACAAAGAGCATCTTATATATAAAGGAATTTTTAATGGGAATGATTTCAGAACATTTTCATAACTATGTTAAACCACTTAATTACTTAAACCATCGGATATGCCTGAGTTAGTGATGAAGATTTTGTTGTTATAAATCTGGAAAATCTTTTCATTGCTGATAAATGGATGTTGACTAAAAATTTTGTTCCATTAATTTTGTATATTTTGGGCCTACAAAGTAGTTGCAAGGAGTCGTTGGTGTTGTCTGGTTGCATGTAACATAGCACTTGTGCTCAACATTTTTTTTTTTCCGGTTACTGTTGTGCTTGCATCACAGGTGCTGATAAAATGAAGGGACCTCTTGACTGGGATGCTCGGATGAAAATTGCCCTTGGTGCAGCAAGAGGACTCGCATATCTGCATGAGGATTCCAACCCTCGTGTTATACATCGTGATTTCAAGGCCAGTAATATTCTACTTGAAGATGACTTTACCCCCAAGGTTTCAGATTTTGGATTGGCTAGAGAAGCATCAGAAGGGGTTCATCATATATCTACTCAAGTTATGGGGACTTTTGGGTAATGTCACTTCTACCAACACCCTTTGTGTTGACGTTTGAATTGAATTTTAGATTGCATTAATGACCCATGTCAATTTTCATGCTTAAAGAATTTCTACTAGAATCAATCATCGTCCATCATTTATTGTTCACCTAAGACATGCTTAAAGAATGTCACTTGTGCTATGCAGCTTATTTTTGTGTTAATTGCAGCTATCATTATTATTACATGGTGTCTTCTGGAAAAGATGTAACAAACGATGCATCATGTCATGTTATTGCAGTGGCTCCATATGAAAGCTTTTTCTTTTTTATGAATTATATATAATTTAACCTAATATTGTATCCTCTGACTAACGAATTTCATGCCACTTGCTAGTAAAGAAAAATGAACAAATTGCATGCGCTTTCTGAATAGCATGGCAAAGCATCTGAGTGCATCCCCACATTTTATATTGCAGACTTCTTTACAAGAGGCTTACCCATGACTTTGCAGGTATGTTGCCCCAGAATATGCGATGACAGGTCATCTACTTGTTAAAAGTGATGTTTACAGCTATGGGGTGGTTTTGCTGGAGCTTTTATCTGGTAGGAAGCCAGTGTATATGTCTCAGTCTCAAGGACCAGAGAACCTCGTTACTTGGGCACGTCCTTTGCTTACTAGCAGGGAAGGCCTGGAGCAATTGATCGATCCATCATTAGGTGGAAAGTATGACTTTGACAATATGGCAAAAGTAGCAGCAATCGCATCCATGTGTGTCCACTCGGAGGCATCTCAAAGGCCGTTCATGGGGGAAGTTGTGCAGGCACTGAAGCTAATATGCAATGACATGGATGAAGCTTGTGACAATTCTATCAGCCAGAGGGAGGAATCATTGGGTACAGATGGTGATTTCAAGGGAGATTTCGACAGCGAGAGCAGTTGGTGGAATGGTGCAACACCACGCATAACCTACGATGGTGCTACTTCTTTTGTGACCATGGAGTACAGCTCAGGACCAATGGAGGAAATGCAGAGACCCCATTCGACATCTACTTTGGTCGGGGGGATAGAAAGTTTGGTCAGACCTAACAGATCTGGTCCTCTAAGAACAAAGAGGAAGAAACAACCCTTCCACAGATTGAGAGGGAGTATGAGCGACCATGGCCATCCTTATGCAGTCTAGGTCCTGATGGCCCTTGAGTTACCTTTTACAGATCGAGAGGGATCACAAGCGACCATGGTCATCCTCAGTCTGTCAAGGGAAATTTACGTTGTCGATTTTTACTTTAAGCTGTACAGTTCCGAGAGGCATCTCTTGTTGCAAGTCATAACATGGTGTCCCCTTCTGTGTTATATCGATTCGTTTATTGTGGCTCGAGAAATGTTTGTGTCTAATGGTATACGAGACGGGCCTTGCTATTTACGTTACACTGGTATCCTTGCTGGTAGCTACAAATTTGAACTGTACCAGTTCGTTTTCCCCAATTGTTGAACCCAGATTGTTCTCGCACACAAAATTGTGTGGTAGGTATGCCAAATCTCTTTAAAGAAATGTTTTAGGAGTGGTGTTCTACGAGTATAAATAAAAAAAATATTGTCTGCAAAAAATTAAAAAAAATATTTTTTTAAAAGAATTTATCCTATATTTTTAGTGAACGATAGATTGGATATCAGAGCTAAGTTCCCATGCTAACTAGTGGATCGATGGCTATGTGTTCAATAAATATAGGGGTAATTATATATTATCTTTTTGTGGTTAATTATGATTAGAATTTTGATATTTATATTTTTAAAAATAGTATTGAGAATTTTATATTTATAAAAGTAAAATATTTAATTATAAATTTTCTTATTTTGTTAATTTTATCGATAAAATAGCACGTGTTGTTACAACAGGAAAAAAAAAGATAAAAATATAATTTTATTTTTTTATTATTAATTTTATATAAACTTTTTATCTTTACTTATTTCCTCTCTCCTTTCTTTTTCCATTCCTACCTGGTTATCGCTCGTCGCACCTGCTCACCCAATCTCAACTCTAGCTCTTCCGAGAACAAGAGCTATTTCGGAGATCGATTCAACCACATCAACGATTAGCTCGACGAGCAATACGGACGGAGACGTTTGGTAAGGGAATAATAGTTCGTGGAGTCATAGATAATCGCAAAGAACAATCATTTGAAGCCAAGCCTTGTAGATACATTACGATGACAGACTTGGGTGAGCCTTGGGCTTCCCCGTGGGAGCCTAATTCTGTCGATTCCATCGATCAATGTTCGACTTTGAGATTGAACTAATGGAATAAAATTTTATATACAAACGGACCGTAACACGCAGTGGAAAAAGTAAATAAAAATCATAATCACATAGACACCAAAATTTACGTGAAAAATCCATTCAACATAAATGAGAAAAATTACAGAACAAGCTAAAGAAACAAATCCACTATAAAAATAATAAACGTATAAATCTCAAAATCTTTTGTCAAGACAATCTCTCAACAATAATGTGAGAATAAATGAGATACAAAGACATCACAACTGAGACGTTACCCTAGTTTTTTTCTTTTCTCTTCTTCATCTGCCCTCAATTTTTGCTGCTGTGATTTTTTTTTTTTTCAGTCACACCGATAGCCACTGTTGCCCCCATTTTTCTGCTTAGTCGCCACAAGTTTTAGTTAAAAGAGTTAAGGTTTTAATGCTGAGTTAAGTAATGGCTTCAAGTAATGGCTTCCTGACCTCGTCGAGCTACGGTGCTCTGTACCAGTGGCAGCAGGCACAAGAATCTGAAACCCGAGCTAGAAGGCCTTGGAGCGGGTCGAGTGAGAACAAAAGAGACTTTTACCGCCGTGCTCTGCTTCACCCAGCCGGCGCCAGCGCAAAGACCGGTGGCCGGTCTTGCCGGCTTCCAGTTTCTGCTGCTGCTGCGACCACATAGCAGCTCTGGAAAGCGGCTGGTGTTCTACGAAGCAAAGATTCATCTTTTGCGGTTAAAGAAGAGAATTTGCTGCTCGCAGATGTGTGATTTCTGGTTGATGTAGTAATGATAATGTACCATTTTGTGCAAGCATTTAGTGTATCTTTTAATCGTGTCGATGAACATGAGATTCGTGCATGGCATTCTGAATGCCGCATTTGACCGAATTAATATATAAAATTAATAATTTTAAAAATAATACAATTATATTTATATTTTTAATATAATAATACTGATCTTGAGATTAAATATTTCATATAATATTATTTTTTAAAATATAAAAAAAATTAGATATTAATCATAATTAATTATAGAAATAATATATAATCATTTCATAAATATATGTATGTATATAAATAAATAAAAATTTCCATGTGATAACTGGTGACCGTTGGGTATGTGTTCAATAAATAAATATATACATAAGTAAAAATATTATTTATTTAAGCTTTCTAGAGGACGCCTTCTCCATCTCGTTATCTTTCCTAGCCGTGCCCCCTTGACAGGAGGGTGCAAGAAAGGATAACCGAAGAAGGAGCCTTTGTACCTTGCTCGTTGTGAGCTCCTACACCTTCCCAGCGTCTCGCCAATGACCTCTTTGAAGACCCCCAAGATCCCTCTCCGTTCCTTCCCCTTCCAACAGCTCTTCTCTTTGCCTTCTCCAAGAGTCCCTCGCCTCAACAAACCCCGTCCGCCTCCCGGCGCTGTGGCCTTTCGCAAGAAAGCGAGGTTCCTGAGGTCAATCCGTACACCAAGCGGCGGTCACGCGGCCACCCGTTGTTCCAGTGCGCAACACGGCGGGAACTCGATCGAGGAAGTGGAACGGCCTCCCTTCGATCTCAATCTCGCCGTCGTTCTTGCTGGATTTGCCTTCGAGGCGTATACGAGCCCTCCGGTCCGTTCATGGGTGTTTTTTCTCTCCCAAGAAAGTGATTAATTTTTTCTTGCTCTCTGAATGTTTTCTTTTCTTTCGGGCAATTTTGTTGGTTCTTTTCTTTTGAATAGAAAGACGTTGGATGGCGTGAGATCGATGCTGCAGATTGTCAGACGGTGTTCCTTTCCGAGTACGTCCTCCTCCTTTTTGATGCGCATGCTGTTGTGAATATTTATTGGTTTATTTGCGTCGGTCTCATGTATTGAAATCTTGGTCATCATTGAATTGGTTTACAAAGATTGTTTTCTCATTTAGTAATTATTCTATATTCCGATTGCCTCTTCAAGGCAACTTACATGAGAGTAGTCCAGGAATGTGGTACGAGAATAACTGAATTTTTTTCGGGAGATCAGCACTTGCATTTAGATGGTGCTTACCCTGTTTATTATTCTGTTTGAATGCTAAGCTCTATCATAACATCTTTCTTGAATTAAATGAAGAAGGTCACTTCTTCTCACTGACTTGTTATACAACGGATTATTATCTGTGCAAAGCTATACTCTAGTTGTCATATGAATCACCTGCTAATTTTTCTTGGTTTACTAGCTTCTCTAATGTGCTCTTTATGATTTAGGACTTTGTGCGCTGAACTTGGTATTAAAGTGATATGCCAATTAAGATCTCTCTTTTGAGACATGTTTTTACAAGTATAATTTGGTTCTTACAAGTCTTCTAGATAGGTGGCTCAAAACCTCCATATGAGATGCCAATTTTACATTTCTTTTCTTTTTTAAAAATCATAATTAGCATCATCATTTTTTGCACTTTTGCAACCTCTTAAAAAATCATTTGTAAAATAAGTTCCACAAGCATCTTTGTCCACCACCCTCTTTCTCTTCTTGTGATTACTAACAAGCCTAAAAGGAAGGCAAAAGGAGTATATTTCTCATGTGTCTCATACCTAGAAATTTCGCTACTAGGAAGTTAATCTGTTTCATAGTATATCTTAACAGTATAGTTTACCTTCTTACCTTGCAAGAAGATAAGCTGGTTTCATGGCTTAAGCATCTTCTTCTTCTAAGAAATGATAAGGTTCTCATGTGGCCCTAGTCTATAAGCACCATATACACAGTACACTCATTCTTTTGTTTAAATGCTAGGGCAAAATTGACAATATGCTGCATTAGTATCTTATTAGTATATATATATATTTTATTAGTGCTGATTGATATAGTGGAGCTTATAGTACATACAATCATGCCATGTTCTAGTGATTTGCCTTTTACAATTTTTTTAATATTATAGCTGTAAACCACATGGAATTCTTCTCGAAATTCTTATCTTTGACTAATTACTGCACTCCAAGCTGCTCCTTGAACACAGGAAGTTGCAGATTGTATTTGTTGTCAGTGGAGAAGTTGCATTAATAGTCTAATATAACCTTTGAATGTTCTTTTCTCAATAGAGGCCAGAATAGACATTTAATTTATTTGAACAAAATTCACCTTTTTTAGGTATGTAGATAGATTATTTGCTGATACATCTACAAAATGTGCCACTGGAGTGGCTTTAGATGGATAAATTTCCTAAGAAACAACATTTTAAGCTATTTTCATGCATATTGAATATGACAAAGGCCACAAACTGAAGTTGTCATTATGCTAATGATAAAGTTATTGCAAAGTCTCATTCCATATGTTAGCTGGAAAAATCTATGGTTGTCTGATCTCTTATAACTCCAAAACCACAAGCAAATTTACATTCAGTAAGAAATGTTCACAATAAAAAAACTTGCTGTGTTTAACTTTGTTAGGGTAAAAGGATATGGTGCCTGAAATGACATCAGTGAATTTTGGGTCTGTATATCATGTATCATCTGTGAAATGGAGTTCCAATATAGTCCTTATATTTTGGCAGGCAATTTCTTCGTGAGGTATATGATGGGCAACTTCGTATTAAGTTAAAGAAAGGTGTAGATTTTCCTGCATTGGACCCATGGGTATGTCGTGTCGTTGCCTCTATGTTCAGTCCTGAAAAAAGAAAAAAAACTTTGAGATTTATTTATTTTGATCACTTTTGCTGCATGAATAAAATCTAGTGATCAGGTTGCTTCCCATATACAAGTTTTCGTTTCTCCTTTATCCCATGTATAACATTTATCTAATCTACAAAACAGTATATGCTATGTATCCCATTGTGAAAACATGGATATTGTAACAAATCATTTAATCAGCATTAAAAATGCTTGAACAAAAGCTGGTAGGCGATGATAATAGTAATGGTTGTGAATTTAACATGTGCAGAATTAGAACGATTATGTTTGCTTTATGGCTGGGATAAGTTGGTGATCAAATTGTCTAAGAACCTATAAGACATGGAGGATCATAAGCACAGACAGCACACAGCATAGGCACTACAAAATTTTGAAAAGTAAGACATGATATGACCAATATGCTATAGTTTTATATATTAAAAATATTATGTACAAATTAGATATTCTAGGATCATTGTATGTGTTTGCACTTATGCACAAAATGTTAAGGAGATTTTTCACATACTAGTAAGCCAAAATTCCAAATGCATTTATAGCACTGAATATTTAAGCACTATGTAGATAATATGTCTTATATATTGTAGGTAAATGTAGGTTATAAATATGTCCTACTAAATCTTGAAGTACTTGACACGTTGGTCATTATTTATTAGTACCCAACACGTACATTACAAGCATTTCAGAAGTGTCCATGCTTAATAGCTATGTACACGAGAGATGTACATTATGTTAGGCTTAGGTATGTTAAAAAAATTATGTTCTTAATAAGTCATTTATGTAGCCTATGATTGTGTGAGATATTTTCATGAATGTCATGAGGTGGTAAGTCTTGCAATCACCAAGTTTTTGGTAATTTATATAATATTCTTGTTAATATCTAGAAAATTTTAGTTTTTCTTTTCTCTGTTTTCTGAAACAAAAAATGAACAATAGCCTATCTGCTTCATTTCATTGTGATTTTGAAGTAAAGCATGGACATCTCTTCTTCAGGAGAAGAGAAGAAAAAGGAAGGAAAAGAGGTGGATTAGCAAGTAACTTATTCATCTTGTTGGAGTATTAGGTGTCCCCGAAAACAAAGTTTAGGGGTGGCATACTTTTGGGTAGGTTGGCTGTCTTTTATTTAAAAATATTTCTATTGTGCTTTATGGATTACACTAGTATCTGATGATAATAGGCAACCCAAATGTTCACATATATACATTTATCTCAACTCTCCTTTGAACATAAAATAGTTTAATCTGGGAAGGGAAATGCCACTTAAGGAAAAGGAAAAAAGAAGTATAATTGGCTTATAAGTTATAACAACAAAAAGAACTACTTAATAAGATGGAGGACAAACTCAGGATGCTAAAAACCAGTAATGAATAAGCAACATGCTTTTCTGTACTTACTGGGGGAAGCCACACTGCTGGAGAAAGGACTGTCAGAAATCGAAGCCTTTGAAGAAAGTGAATCCCTATGGAAACTGTAAAACAGACAGGACTCCTTTTTGTTAATGGTAGAAGTCTTCAACCACTATTTTGTTTGCAAGGAGACTTCCCAGTTTCCAATGGTGTCTTGCCGTTGGAGGCTGATCTCTCATCATCCCTCTTGTCTCCACTAAATATGGTGGTTCCGATTGAAAATTTGAGCGGGAGGAGATCCAAGTTTGTTATAAAACATAAAATAGGCAATAAGCATGCCTGACTAGTTTGGTTGATTTTGTTGGATCGGCTCAGGCCAGTGAGCCGATATCATCTAGAAAGACAAAAGTACGTATATACTGCATTTCATGTCCAAGCTTACTCTCTCTGTGTGTTTGGTTGTATGTGTGTGTATTTTCCTTTTTATGTCATGGGGATTTGGTTCAAACTTCAAACCTTTCCTTGTTGAAATTTGATACTGTAAGGCCTCTCTCTTTCCCTTGTTAGAAAAAATGTGCCCATAGGACAGTATCTAAACAAGGGAGGGGGACATTAATGGGGAAATTTTGCTTTGTGGGGACAATAATTGCTTCTTATTGTAATACTTTGAACTTCTAAGTAGGAAGCTTGACAAAGAAACTATTAACAAGTTCAAAGGGCATGAAATACTATTAAATAAATGATTTGGCATACTGACCCCAAATGTTTTGGCTGGAATTGTAACTTCTTAAAATTTTTTATTGGATTTATCATTTTTCTTTGAGATGTGCTTGACCTGGGTCCAAAATTTGTCTCTTAGTTCCCAGGTGATTAATCTTCAGTACCTACTTAATGGTTTAATAGGTATCTTTTTTTCAGTATGTGGACAGTCCATCGAATAGTGATATTTCAGAAAAGGGGTCTTGAGGAACTTTGACTACTACAAAGCAAAACATAGATTACGGGCTCTATTTTCTATTATACAAACAAAAACAAATTATCATATTTTGCATATACATCTCTAACATCTATTTCTTGTGTTTATACCTCTTACAATTATGGTGATATGTTTGCTGATTAGACATGTGGGGTTGCTGGAACAGTTTGGTTTGTTTAAAGTTTAAAGTTTAAACTAATATAATTAGTACTATATTACTCTGGCAAATTGTGCAAATGTGCAAATGTTAGAGATTACTTTAAGCATAATGCAGAAGTGAGACAAATTTTGCATGTGTTTTTATTTTTTAATCTTTTATCACAAATCTGGTGCTCTCCATGAATGTAGATAGATGAACCAGAGATAGGTAACATCATTTATGAACTTGTGGCAGTAAGTTTATCATGTTTATATCTTCATGGATCATATGACTTGATCTTTATATTTTTGTGTCACATTTAAGCTTTGGCCACACAAATCATTTGTAGAGTGGTGTGCCATGTATGTACCCAAAGCTACTGCTCTCTCCCATCTCCTAAGTTACCCATCTACAGACATGAAGGATTTGAATGTTTAATGGATATTGTCTTCTGATTCTGCAAAATAAAAGCTGAAAAACAGTTATGCATGTCCACTGTTCTTTTTAGCATTTGGGTTGCTTCAATTATTTCTTAGGAGCCCTTATCAACTTTCAGGGAACAAGTGATCCTTATGTGGTCTTGCAAGTAGAAGGTCAGGTCGCAAAAAGCAAGGTCAAATGGGCGTAAGTCCTCACTTTCTCCTTGTGAAACTTACCAGTTCAATTCCACATGAGGCTACTTAAAGCTTGTTATTTACCAACTTATGGCTTTTCCTCACTAGTGGCATGTCATTGTGGCTTGAAGTCATTCTTTTGTACAATTTTTTTGTTACCTTGTTTAAATATTAAAAAGAATATACACACCATATTATTATCGCAGTATAGTCCGTTAGTATAATGCTCCATATTTCAATCATGTCATCCTTTTTGGGTTTTATGATCAGTTCTAATCGAAAAAGCATATAGGAGGCAGAGATTGAAGTTTTTAGTGTTTAACAGAAAGGATTCAACGTACATTGACATATTTATGATCCTTAAATTCTGGAAGAATGCCGATGGTTGTGATTGTGAAATGGCCAATCTTTGTTGATATCATTGTACTTTTTGCTGCTGGTTGGGCAATCTAGGGTGTCACATATGAGGGAAAAAGGAGAACAATTATGATTGATTTATTTGAACTAGGACTTCAATAGAGTTGAACTGTGTTGAATTAAGTTGCTTACTCTCTGATATTCCTTTTTAGGAGGTAATCAAGCTAGGCTCAATCTTCATTTCATGCTATGTTCATTTTTAGATAGACATTCAAAGATTTTATCTAAGCCAAGCTTCCGTAGGATTCACTTGCTGAACCAAATTCAGGATTCGCTTGTCTATTTCCCTAGTTTGGATTTGCAAATGTCTTGTTAGTGAACAAATTCTGTCATAGTTCATGCTAGTGGCTGGTTCTGATATTATAATAAGAAATTTGTTGGAAAGTGATTTGAAATAATCTGTAGTTGACTGATTTTGACCAATTCTAGCTGACTAACAACCTAAAAAAAGCTAGCTATGTGCCCAATTTTTAGTCAATATTCTATTCGTAGAGCATTATTGTAGGTATTTCCATGATTTGAACCTTGATCACCCATGTCATGAAGGAGAATCTTATTATGATGCAAATGCCTACCATCAACTAATTGAGAACCTCAAAAGAAGAAAATGAAGAGAGGATTGACGAATGTAAGGGAAGGAGAAGTGGAAAACTTAAATAGAGGAAAGTGAAAAGAGAATCTTGTGATTATTATAGTGAAATAGAGTGGATACATTATTACTATTGCATTTCCTATTGTTGTAGCTATCATCTTCCATCGTTTTTGCAATGTTTGTTCATGCTAGGCATTTTTGTGAATACATATGATGCTTCTCGTAAGTTGCATATACTAACAATTAGGATGTTTATTGTACATGAAGAGAAAGTGAACCTCAATACATTGCTCTCTTAGGAAAGAAAATCTTGTCTCCTCACAAGAAAGAATGTAAATTTATCAAAAATAGTTGTGACATACATGAAAATTTACTGAATCAGCAAATCTTTATTGTCATCTTCTATTCTCATGTCCATGCTTCATAGATTATGACAAGAGTCAATATTGGTTTGTACATATTGAAGTTCCATGACAATGAATGGACTAAACTTGAGCTACTTCATCAAGTCGATAGCTATTGATCAGCCAAGTTTTTAATATGTGGCTGAATAACTGATAACTCCTTAAGTTTTGAGTCATTATTTGGATGAAATGAAATGTTAAGTCTATATGCTTTGCCTACTGGTTTAGTTCGAAAATGACTATTAAACTCCGAGCTCTTTGGTAGTCCATTATTCTCACTAGAGTGAAGCCCCATTATGGAGGATGATCATTTTGTCACTCATCTACAATTTGGTTAGCAGGAATATAACTGAGACTGGATAGTTAATTCTGGGATCGAAGACTAGAGTGAAGCCCCATTATGGAGGATGATCATTTCATCACTCGTATACCATTTGGTTAGCAGGAATATAACCGAGACCAAGGTTTGCAATTTCGTATCATACCAGAGTTTCGAGTACAGCTCGATATGGTACGATACAAGTATATCGAGCGGTACGCTCTAGCGTTCCGCTCGGTATGTGTGTGTGTATATATATATATATATATATATATATATATATATATATATATATATATATATTAGAAGTTAAAAAATAAAAAAAGGGGCGACGTTGTCAAGGCAACGTCGCGTCATTTCTTCTCCCCATGTTGTCACAGACTTAGCTGGTTTTGCCTAAGTCGTGCGGTACCCTTGCGTGTCCGTCCGGAAAGGTCAGCCTCCCCGTAACCTCCCATGGTCCCTTAGGACCTACAAAAGAGAAAACGGGTTAGAGAAAGCGCCTCACTCGGGATTCATAAGCAAACATTTCATAAAACACTTCATAGCCAATGCAAATTACAAACGGACTTTACAAGCTCTAAACGGTTGTATAACAAAGGGTCAGAATGGTCCACTATAGACCGAGTATCTCTAATAAGTATCCTCATGACACAACATTTATTTACAAGCCTAAAATGACCACCAAACCCAACTAAAATAGGGCTGTTAATCCTTCGATCATCCCTCTATATGCTATGCAAAGCATGAACAAACTAAAGGACACGGATATACATAAGCATTACATCAAACATCCTGTTTTGAATTTTGTCCGTGACATTCTCCCCCACTTATTCCTTCGACGTCCTCGTCGAAGCCTTTGCTGACGCTGCAACTCCTCGCCTTCGCTGAGTCTTCAATCTTCTGCTCCAGCTGCAATGCGTCTCTTGGCTCCCAACTGCTCTTCATTGCTGTTGTTGAGTAGTCGAACTTTTGATCCGCCATGCTACTTCAACTCGCCAATGACTCTAACTTTAGTGTGGGGTTGGCTCAGTTGTGTTGATCCTTGTTGGGTCCTGCGGATCTGTCAGATGAAGGAAAAGACCATCCTTACTATACATCAGTTTCTCAAATGTCTCATGTTGCTTGAACTAGATGGATGCTTGTTGGAGTTTTAACGAGCATCGCCTCGCAAACTTTTGAAGTTTTGGGTCATTCCTCCACAAAATTTGTCAATCGACTCTTCTTTTACTTAGTTGTTATTTCCAAGTAGATTCACATCACTTCCACTTTCGATTGGCATTCTATTGGGAAATGAAGCGGATAATCTACTCTCACTAGCACTGATCACCATTGGTGAGGATTTGATAACTATTGTCTTTCATTATCTTCGAAGGGTCTTTGAACCTATGTAGAGCTCCTCTGCTGGATATATAAGAGAATTGGAGTACTCGGTTTCGCCCATTCTCCTAAGAGTTGAGAAGGCAATGGTTACTTAACTTCGCCCGCCTCGTCGATGGTTGTACTCCATGCATCGAGCTGGTTACTGGCCTTCGCCTGCTCTTTGCTCACACTTCTGAAGCACTTGAAGTGTTTGCACTCCTTGTGTTGAGTTAGCTACTGTGATTCGCCTTCTCAATGTCATTGAACTTCTAGAATGCAGGAAGTTTTCACTCCAACTTGGAGTAAGTCTCTAATAGTTTTGATCGCCTATGGGATTGTACCGTCTTCTCCATCAACCCTGCCGCCTACTCCACTGGGTAGCAAAGGTACAATATACGTACTGCCTGCTTCGTTCCTTGGTCGTACACTCTTGCACGACCCAAAGTCCTTCACTTTCGGCTATCTTGATGAGAAGCCCGTTGACACCGGTCTTACGAAGTTCTTTGGCCTCTGCCCTTCAGCCTTGTCTTGGTACTTGGAGTTTGCCTCTGCATACTCCATCTCCTCGGCCCCTTTCATGACCAATCGCTCTCCCTCCATGAGAGCAAGGGATCGATGACTTCACGGAAGTCCCGTCTCTGCGGTACCATGGCGCTGCCATGCCCATGGCCTTACTATCCATTGCTTAGCATCTACATCCCTTTTCTTCACGATCGGTAGATATGTCTCTGTGGCACTCCTTCGAGTCCACCTCCATTCTAACTGATGCTTTGTTTTGGGTAGCTAAGTCCCTCTGGACTCGTCGTTGCTTCCTCGCCCCTTTCGACCCCCTGCTTCAAAATCTCTGTGTTCTTTAAGCAGTTCCCCTTGGTCGACGAAAAGACAGACTGCAACTCTCATGCATGGCCTCTGTCATCGTATTGTAGGGTTTGCATCGATTCTATTCTCCTTAGCTTCCTTGGTAGCAACGTTCGCTTACTCGACCTTGTCCTCTAACTTACCAGGCTCCCTTAAGCAAATATAGGCTCTGGAGCAGTCCAACTCTCCAACTGCTTCGATTATACCTCTGCATTATCAAGTCCCTCCAATGAGACGCACTGGTACTTGCATTTGAACTTTCCCTCGGTGGTACACAACCCCCCTATGCTGATGACCAAGGCTTTCATCCGATGCAAAATTCGATGCACACACGGAAGACCCGCCTTTGCGGTACCATGACTTTCACTCCTTGAATCCATAACCCTTCTTGCCGTTGTGTTGTTCGCCGAAGTGGAGCTCCCAGTAGCTCCCGATCATACTTTCGTATGATATAGTCCCTCACAGGGCTATATTCGTGTGTATTGCATTGCCACGAACTGTTCCACCACGATTTGCTGTACCATGTCGCCTCTTAGTGACATCTCCATTGCATTCTGATCCTTGTGGGATGAACTTGGATTGTGATCCCTCCATGTGTGGCCTCTGCTAACACATCGCAGGGCCTCTTCCACCTTCGATTTTGTTCGCTTCTTTGACAATCGACCTTCGTCCACCCGCTCTCGGGTCACACTCAGACGAAACACAGCTCTAGGACAGTCTGCCACCTAGTAGCTCTTCATGGAAACTTGAATGACAGCACTATGGCATATTTTTCAAGAGTACCTGCCTCTGCGTCCTCTTGTCCCGTGCCAAGGCCTTCTGAACCCAACTTTGCCTTTGTAAGTTGAGTTTCCTTGGTTCCTCCACCAAATGCTTCTCCGAGATAAGGTACATACGTCCAGAAGCTCCCTTCGTCTTTGACACTATGCAAGATGAGTCCGTTCCATTATAATGAAGGACCCATGGAATGACATGGTCCCGCTCTTGCCTCTGCAAGAGTTCATGTCCTTGACTTCTGTCCAAGGAAAGCTCTATGCCTCCGCTCCATGTTCCATCTTCTATGCTAACTCCCTTCATGCGGTTTGAGTACTTCACCAAGTTACACCCAAGTTGCTTCGCTCCTCATTTTGCATTGAGTTGATGGTGGCCCTCGTGCCCACCATTCCATGGGTCAGCCCTATATTGAGTCCGATCTACATATCGACTCCAAGTGTGCTTACATTTGTGTTGCCTTGGGTTGCTTCCCCACTTGATCCCGTAATGCATCCACCAATGCATTCTCTTAAGCGAGATCATGCGACGACTCCTCGTCGCTCGCTCGGTCCATTGAGCTTTGTGGAGTTATTGTTTTTGAGGTGCTCCTCCTCATCATGTGCGGTCCGTTGCACAACATTCTCCCTTTAGAGAGCCGAGACTTATCCCTCATAGATATTTATCCCGTTGGAACAACATCTCTCTTCGTTTCCTTTTGAAAGTTTCAGAGACCACTGTCCCTTTGGATTACTCTGACTTGTTTAACAAACTGTGCATTGTTCTGCCCCCTGCAAACGTACTTGCTAGATCACGACTCCACGTCAATACAGCCTCCGCTGCACCACTCAAGGCCTAGCAACATGCTGAACTCACTGCACACTTCAACCTCCTACGGATGTATCCTTCCCATACCGAAGAGAAAGTTTCAATGCTCCATGACATTGAGTTTCGATCACCTTAGGATGGCCACGAACATTCCATTGTCCGCATACAAGCCCTTGTATGAGTATCGAATTCTTCGAGTTAGCAATTCCCTTCACCTCTATGAGCTTTGCACGACTCTTTCGGTCGCTGAACAACCCATTCCACTTTGCATTGTCTCATCCTTTACCAAGTGCTTTGCTTGCCTTGAGCATCATCAAGTATGGTTGTCAACGTCGAGCTGCAGCTCGAACTCAACCATCCCAACCTTTGTGCACTACGCATTCTTCCCAGCTTGCTTGTCCTCGTGGTACCTCTTGCGCGAAGGGTTGGCCATTCCTCTGAACGCCAATCTCAGATGTCCGCTCCTCCGAGCGACTCATTTTCCCTACATCTCCATGCTCGTTTTCCCCAAACGGCTGCGCGTGCTGATTGCCCTCAACGCAGCTCCGCTAGGTCCCCCACGTTTGCATGCCAAGTGTTTCTATGAGTGCTTGTCCCGCTCTGATACCATCTGTCATGGACTTAGCTAGTTTTGCCTAAGTCGTGCGGCACCCTTGCGTGTTCGTCCGCAAAGGTCAGCCTTCCCAAAACCTCCCATGGTCCCTTAAGACCTACAAAAGAGAAAACATGTTAGAGAAAGCGCCTTACTCGGGATCCACAAGCAAACACTTCATAGCCAATGCAAATTATAAACGAACTTTATAAGCTCTGAACGGTTGCACAACAAAGGGTCAAAATGGTCCACTACAGACCGAGTATCTCTCACAAGTGTCCACATGACACGACCTTTATTTACAAGCCTAAAACGACCACCAAACCGAACTAAAATGGGGCTGTTAAGCCTTCGACCGTCCCTCTACATGCTGTGCAAAGAATGAATAAACCAAAAGACATAGATGTACATAAGCATTACATCAAACATTTTGTTTAGAATTTTGTCCATGATAGCGTGGGGAGAAGAAAACCTCGAAGCCTCAGCGATGTCGCCGAGGTTTCTTCGCGGGAAGTTTCTTCTCCCCCCGAAGCATCGACGACGTTGCTGAGGTTTTTTCTCCCCACGCCGAGGCTTCTTCTCCTCGCGCGGATTAGGAGAAAGTCGCTGATGACGCTGAAGCCTCGTCACCTCAGACGAGGAGGAGGTGACATCTCATCTGCAGTGTTCGGTGAGGGAGGGCGGCGATGGATCGGGATCGTCGAGGGAGAGCGGCGTCGGATCTCCAGGTTCTCCCTCTTCTTCTCCCACTTCTTCTCCCTCAGCTAATACCGCCCGGTAGCTGGTGGCAGCGGTTGAAATCAACCGTCACCGACCGATTTCGGATGGTAATGGGGCGGAAATAGCCCCAATCGACGGTACTGCTCGGTACGAGCGAGATCGTTCGAAATTAAAAACCTCGGCTGAGATTGGATAGTTAATTCTGGGATCTCTTTGATTTCATGTACTTGGATATTTTGTTATTATAAATTTCTTTGATGCTTTTTTAACTGTAGGTCAACAGAGCCAACTTGGAATGAGGATTTCACTTTGAACATCAAGAAGACACCAGCTAAAACTTTGCAGGTACAGTTGAATGACAAGCATGAAATTGCAGGATGCCATGCTGGCAACTAGCATTTGCTAGTCATTGCTATCAATATTTACCTAGTATATCTAGTTTTTGTGCCATTAAAATTAGTATATCATCGACCTAATTTATCCTTATCACTTCTAAACTCGTTTTGTATGTGGTGGAAAAACATCTTGAACTTCAGAAATGTATTTTCAATTTCACTAACTATATTACACTATTAAAGTGGTGGTCTATATGGGTCACTACATTATTGTTCATGTTCTCTAATGGGGTCTAACATTACGTAATAGGCCACATACTGTCAGGTTGAATGCACATGCTGGTTGGAATGTGGGTTAGTCACTAAGCTACTAGGACATGTGACCTTGACTTGTCTCTTGTTTTTGCCCCACTTATGATCATGACATGAGATGTTGACCATCACTTTTTCAAGGGCTGTGCTTCGGTTAGACTCTGCTAATATGGGGCATATCAGATACAGTCACTTCTAGGAGCCTATTACCAGTCCTAAATGATATGACCCTAAAAAGCTTTCTGCTTTGCCTGGTCTGCCATAGCTATCCCTAGGTGAACTTTTTCTGTAAATATGGGGCTTTTCCTCGTTATTTGAGTGTTGCAATTGTTGGGTCTTGTAATCTTTAGTCTCTTAAGTCATTCTATTACTAACCTGCATGCATCGTGCATTGGAGAGGACCCTACCAAAGGTTACTCCCATGTCCCTTGAATCCTATTTAGCTTTGTTGAACCACCTTCAGACCCTTTCAGCATAAAATAGGATAGTGACAAACAACAGCTTGTTGATGAACCAGTCAATTTCCCTGTTCTTATGGTTTGATAAGTGACTTTCAATTTTTGAGCTACAACAATATGCTTTTAGCATATGTTTGCTAAAATATAGTTCATGTGAAATACAACAACAACAAACTGTAATGTCCCGAGTCCTAACTATTTAGGATCAACTACATAAATCTTTTATTGCCATTGAGTTTTGTGTAACGAAACATGTCCATTCAAGTCAAGAGCTGTCAAATCAAGTGTTTCAAGTCACTTTTTATTACTTCTAGGAAGGTCTTCTTGGTTTCCCTTCAAATCAAGTGTTTTCAAATCACTTTTTATTGCTTCTAGAAGGTCTTCTTGGTTTCCCTTTATCTCCTTACATCACTACTCTTAATTGGCTCGCATTGTGTAACTGTAGTATCCATATGCCATTTCTTAACATGCTCATACCACTTTAGATGATTTTCCCTCATTTATCCTCTATTGGAGCTATACTTAATTTCTCTTAAATTAAAACATTTCTTATTTTTTCTTTTCTATTAACTCCCATACATCCACCTCAACATTCTAATCTCAACTATGCTAACTTTTTCTCTATAAGTAATAAGACGAGTAATATCAAATCAATCTATCATTGTCCAGTGTTCCACAAGCTGACTTGATGATGATTACATTTAAGCCTAACTTCTATCTTAATCAACATATTCAGATCAACATTTATGGAGAACAAAAAATTCCTAAAAGTATGAGTGAAAAATTATAGAAGCAATCAATGACAAGTGGTGTTTGAAACTTGTTTAATTTCAACCTAACATTTTACTACTTTAGCCTTACAAGTGGTTTGATTTTTCACCTTATCTCTTGTTATGGTACTTAATTTGTAAATGAAGGTTGCAGCTTGGGATGCGAACCTCGTTACTCCACACAAACGCATGGGAAATGCAGGAGTTAATCTCGAAACTTTCTGTGATGGTGAGTGTCCTACATGTGAAATGGCCAATCATGACAACTGTTTCTCAACTTTAATCCATCGTATGTTTTTATGGTTATACTATCAAAGCATCTATATACTCTCATCTGAATGTTCACATGCACAGAATCAATTGCCATGTTGTGATTTACTATTTTCTGTATTGAGTCTACCCAGGAAACCTCGTGTTTTGTGGTAAGTTCTGACAAGCTATGAAGTTGTGAGCTGCTAATACTTTAAATTGGTAGACCATACAATTTTAATATATGTTTTATGCTACTAAATTTTAAAATAAGCGGGAAGGTTCCTCTGACAATTTTGTATCTATGTGATAATGATGCATTTGATTGCTGAAGTTAAGAAATTGTTGGTTCTCTTAGTATTTGCAAGCCAATCCATTCAGTGTACAGCCAGTGTTTGTTTTCTTGGACAAAGAAGTGTAATAAAATTTGTTGTTGTAGGCAACCTGCATGAGGTGATGGTGGAACTGGAGGGGATTAGTGGTGGTGGAAAGATATATTTGGAGGTAAAAATTGGTTTATATGCATAAAAGTAGTTACTGCCAATCAATCCTTAAAATGATAATTTTTTAAAACTCTAATCTGTTATGTTTTGTTTAAATTCTAAACATGTTTTTTATATCTGTTTATTAGATGTTAATCATCAACTGGTTATATGAATTTCTTGTGATATGTAAGACCCAACAGTGGTGACTAAAATATACCGCAGTGAGCTGACGTATGCCACTCAACTTGTATAACTTATGCCTTTTAAGGGAGCTTCCTCGATTGTTTTCTTGAATCATTTGTCTTGTCTTTTTTTTGTGTTGTGGAATTGATCAATTTGTATCTTGTTCTTGAAATAACAGAAAGTAGCTCTGTTGCTATAAGCAAAGCATTTAACTTTGAAATGAACATTTTCCAACACAATATTGTTTACTTTGAACTTTGAAGTGACATGTATGCTTCCTAGTTCCTATTTTGTTTATACAAATGTTTTTGCATGTTAGCTTATCCCAAAGACAAACTAACTCTTAAGGAAAATCTTATATGTTTAATGTTGGTATCTATGACATGTATCTCTAATCAGCACAAAAAAAGGATTATCCTAAACAGTAAACCTCCTAATAAATTGATGTCTGGGGCAAGGTTTCATATCTCAATGGTACCAGTTGGTACGGACTAATATTTACTGGTCCCACCAAGTGCTGATATTGAAACGGATACCTTGATACCAATAATATTTGTTTTTTTAAATTTTTTCAATGATACCAGGTTTTATAGGTCGGTGTACTGTCTAGTATTATAGGTACCTGCTGAAACCAGTATTACACTGAGATTAAAATGATTGGTATCAGGATCCTCTTTTTTCTGTGAAGAAAATAAATAATTGACTTCTATTAATGACGAAGCTTGTTTTCTAATATTTAAAGGATATTTTTTTCTAGATCTACCATTCGTCTGCTCTGCTTAACCATAAAGGTTGAACAATTAGTAACTTATAAGTACTGCTTTATTTATTAGGTTATTTACAGAAGCTATGATGAAATTGAAGAAGAGAAACTGTGGTGGAGAATGCCTTTTTTCTCAGATTTTTTTATAAAGAGCAACTTTGGATCTGCTCTCAAACTGGTCCTTGGGTCTGAGGGTACAAATGTTAGTCAATTTGTACAATCTGCCTTTGGGCAGTTAAAAACGTTTGGATATACTTATCTTGAGAAACCTTCCTCTTTCAACAATGATAACAATGACTCAGAACACACTGATAAATCTATAAGTAGGAATGCTAGCTCAGCAACATTTCTGCAGCAAGAGAGCAGTTCAGAATCTTCAGATAATTCCATATCTAACTCAAACCTTGAGAAAGAGCCCACGTTACTTTTGGTTCAAACTAATGAGGAAGAAAATTCTACATTGGAGAACGATGATAAATCAGGGCCACCAGATGAGTATTTCTGGAGAACTTTTGCTGAAAGTATCAATCAAATTGTTCATCAGAAGTTTGGCTTTTCACTTCCTGAGATCAAACTGTTTGATGGATTTGATAAGTTAAATAAGGTCAGCTTACAGTCACTCAGATTTGCAGAAAAAGAGTATGTTGAATCTGGACTTGCAACACCTGAAGATAAGGGTGATAATGAGAGACCGAGTGATCATCTGTCTAATGTAGATGAGTCGAAGTACTCACTTATGGACATCACGAAGGTATCAAGGGATGTGCTGAGCCAAACAGAGACAATATTTGGAGCATTAATGATCCTCACTGCCACACTCTCTCAACAGAGAAATGATCTAATGTCATTGCTTGAGAGCAGCGGTAGAGAAGACACTTCCAAGACTGAAGATGACATTGCAGGATATTCTTCAAACGACACAGGAACTGTTGCCGTAGAAGGATTTGAGCTAGACACAGAAAAAGCTGAGGAGATGAGGGAACTGTTTTCAAGTGCAGAAAGTGCAATGGAAGCCTGGACAATGCTAGCCACTTCGTTGGGCCGTACAAGTTTTATCAAATCTGACTTTGAAAAGATATGTTTTCTTGATAACACCACCACAGATACACAGGTGAGTCTGTAACTGCATATTGGTGATTTTAATTATGATAAAATCTACATGTCTTCCTTTCTTAAATTCACAAAATTTAGGAATACTGAGTAAACTAATATACAATGATCTGTAGGTGGCCATCTGGCGTGATTCCGTTCGGAGAAGATTAGTTGTTGCCTTCAGAGGTACTGAGCAAGTATGTTGTTTGGTTTATTAGATATTTACACTTAATTTTTTTCATGTTCTCTCTTGCAAATAGATTTCTAATGTTGAGTAAAGTTTTGCTGGAACTTACATGTGCAATTGTTGTATGATCAGTCAAAATGGAAGGATTTGTGCACCGACTTAATGCTACTTCCAGCTGGGTAAGAACTTATTAAAATTTCCACTTTTGATGTATATATACCAGGATTGCTCCTTTGCGACTTGAGTGATCAAGGTTTGAGTCATGGAAACAACTTTGGATCACCCTATATATATTTATATACAATTGAATATTTATTTTTTTCTAGATAGGATTCTTGTTCAACTAATGAGCTCCAATGGACCAATACTATGAGACATGTTCTCTTTGGGTCTCAATCATGATAAGATTTTGGACTCTTTTAGAAGAAACAAATAGTTGTCACTAAAATGACATTTGAACCAAGGTTCGTAATACTGTTCTGTATGAGATGGTATGGGCAGTATTTACTAGCCCAATAGGTTCCCGGTTAACTAACCACTGTAAACCGAATGATGTGTTTGGTACCCAACAGGTCGGTACCGTTCAGTACAGGCGGTACCAAGTAGTTTATATTTTTTTCAGTATTTTTAGGTTTTTTCTGAAACTTGGTAGGACGGGTACCATACTGGTCTGAGCTATGACTGATACCATGTACTGTACTGATCCGAGCAATGACTGGTGTACATGAAATTGCGAACCTTGATTTGAACTGGAATAAGTGAAATTGCTCAGTGCAGTTTTCTTTTTCTATCATCTCTGTAAACAATCAATGCTTTAGAATATAAGGGTGAGTCAATTTTGGTTAGTTTTTCAGGAACAGGTAGATAAATTCCTATGAAGCTTTCAAGGAAACCATAATAAGGCATTGGATGGCCTGTAGTTTAGCAAGTAATGTAGCCACTAACAGGGTTTGAGTTAGGAAAAAATATATGTAGCTAACCGTAAATGATTGAAATTCATGGCTTATTTATTCATGCAGTTTTGAATAATACCGCTCGTACATGGCGGTATGTACCGGTCCGTCAGTTGACCGGTACACGGACCGCTCGTTATCGGACGGTATATATATATATATATATATATATATATTATTTAAGGCGATGTCGCTCGGAGAAGGAAAAAAATAAAATAAAATTATATATATATATATATATATATATATATATATATATATATATATATATATATATATATATATATATATAAGGTGACGTCGCCCGGAGAAGGAAAAAATAAAATTATATATATATATATATATACATATACATATACATATACATATATATATATATATATATATACCGAGCGGTATACTGAACGGTATACCGCTCGATATACTATATCGTACCGTACCGAGCGAATGTCGAAACGCCGGTACGGTACGATATTTCATACCTTGGTATCATCATCCTTGGTTAAGTTAGGCTTATAAATATATTTCGAAAAATTGGTTTTGGTCATTGGGAATCTTCAAATTTAAAAATGAACTGCTATCAATATTCTTTGGAATCAAACATTTTATGAATACATTTTTTTTTCTTATGTGTTTTTATTTTATTTTATTTTCTCATAATTAGTTTTCTACCCATATAAATAGTTCAGAACCATTACTATAAGTTGAGAATATAGATGGAATAACAAGACTTCTACCTTGTAGTATGATCTAAGGACAAAATATGTTGAAAATATATAGATACTTTTGATTGATCAAGCGAAGCATATGTTTGATCTGGAAAAAGAACTAAGAAATAATCTATTCCATGGATCTAGATGCTTTTTTTAACATGAAAAACAGCATATAATAGATGTTCCATTGACTAAGGGCCACATAGAATACTTGGCATAGATTTATCATTTATCCTACATAAGATACATGAGATATCTCATGGACCAATAGTTAATTGATGAAAACCATAAAATATGTCCAATCTACATTAAGCAATATAAAAAGAGTGTAGCTTAGTGCGTAAAGCTCCCCTAGTCCAGTATCTGGGTAGTGTAAATGAATGCAACATTACCCATGTAAGTAGAGAGGTTGTTTCCATCACTTGTGCCCTGGCCACTCCATGAGCAACCTTATTATGGTATGAAGGTTTGTTCTTTTCTGAAGGCAATGATTCTACCTTTTAGTTTAATGCAAAGGATATGCATGCTTTTCGAAAATCATTTCTCTAAGAAATTGAAAAAGCCACAAAAGAGAAAAAACAAACAAGGAAAAAATTGACATCTCTATAGCATCTTCATTGCAACTAACTTCTTTATATAAGTAAAAATACAAGAGAGAATCTTGCAAACCCTGGATACATTCACTCTATAGGAACAACAACACCAAAAAAAAACCTCCAATTGAATTTGGGTCCTTGTTTTTTCGTTTTTATTTTCATTTCTGTTCTTTCAAATTATTCAACACATTAAAACAGCAAAAGCATCTCTGATCTTTTACCTGAGCTGCAGAATAAAATGATTTCTCCAAAGACCCCCACAAAATCCTCAGTGGTGGAAAGCAGCTGTGAAGTATCATGTATTAATGAAAATTTCCTTCATCTTATGCAACTACCTGATGGTGAAAAAAAAACATGATTAGCACCTTCTGATGGAAAGTCACAAATGGAGCACCACTTTTATAGCCTTTTCTGACCAGTAATCTTCCAGGGTGAATTTTTCCTTTCGTTGCTATTTGCGTATAGATATCTAATAAGACCGAAGAACTCCTATAAGATTTAGTAAGCGTTAGGAAAAAGACAAGAAGCAATGGAGAAGTTAAAGTCAATGGAGAGCCTCCAAATAATGAAATTAGTCTTTTGGGAAAAAAATAGCCAATGCTTATGGACCAAGGTTTAGGATACTGGTCCAATACTGATCTTGGAACCCTGATGGGCTGATATGTAGTGGTCATTATGTTTTCACTCTGGTAGGACTCCAAAATAAATTTAGAAATTTTTTTTAATGTCGATGTGTTAGGTATAAAAATGGTACCTGCATTATGGTATTCGGTGGGACTGGTTCATTCAGGCAGTAAGGTTATAGTATTTTTAAATTGTAACTATGATTGAGGACCATCTTAGGTAATTATGTAAGACCATGCATAGAAAACTCTGTGATGCATAATCATGGTCGTCATCGCATTGATTTTGTGCAGGACTCAGAGATAAGGAATTTGGTGAGAAAGAAAGTGTTTTCATTATAGATGTGTTTCCTGAACCAAAGTGACAAGTCCATTTCCCAAACTGAAAGAACAACCAGCACCCTCGGCTGCTAAATATTCACTCCTTCAGTCTGATTCTCTACTTTCTCCTATGCTAAGTGATACCATTCTCTTCTTCCTTACAGGGGGTCTTGAAAATATTACTCATCTTTTTGCATTATGCAATATCTAATCATACCTTTGAGATACATCTGCTCATTTACAGTAAATAAATTATTCTAGTAGTTTATTCTAATTTCTGGTTTGATTCTTTTACATACATAGTATGAGCTAAACCTAAAATTATCGTGTTACTTGTTTGTTGATATTGTACAGTGTCTACAGACGACAGATACCATTCTCTTCTTCCTTACAGGAGATTTTGAAAATATTGATCATCTTTTTGCATCATGCAATATCTAGGCATATCCTTTTGTAAGAGGAGATGGAGGAAGATGAGGAGGATGTGTATTGATAGGAGGAAATGACTATCCGAATGAAGACACAACAGTGACATGGCAGGACAGAGAGGGCAATGATGGAGGAGAGTGAGAGAGCATGAGGAGAGAGAGAGTGCATGAGAAAGAAAGAGCACAAGAGAGAGGGAATAAACAAACGAAAGAAAAAAAATACAGCTATGAGCTTACTGCCTGGTACTGAATTGTATTTGGCTATTCACCTCCCGGTAAGCCTGGTACAATGAGATTGCCGAGTGGTATAATCCATACTCGATCAAACTTGGCTAAATCATTTGATCCACATTTTGATCGACTGTTGAATTAGTAAATACCATCTCATATGGAGCCGTAGATGTGGAATTTAATTCCTTGGTTCCAAGAACTAACCATAGACATTGGAATTTAAATTCTAAATATAACTATTTGGCTAAAGCAGTCAAATGCCTTATATTTGACTAAATTGATAATAAGTTCAGATCAAGGATTCAAACCTCGGTCCGATACCGACTTTGGTAATCTACTAAATTGGTATGGTATTGGTATGAAGAGTGGTAATTGACCTATGTCGCCTGGCATAACCTGCAAAAAAATGACCAGACTGATAAATACTGATTGGCGTGCACCATACAGATAATATTTGAATCCATGCTTCAGACACTAACCAGAGTCTTGTATAAACAAATTTGTCAATTCGGGATGGGTTACTCAGCTTCTTGTGTTGATATTGCTCCAAATTTTGTTTAAATTGCAATGTTGGAAAGAAATACATACATGATATTGTAGCCTGATTTTCTATGCCATTCTTGATCATGTAGGCTAAACCCTGAGAGACTAAGTGGCGATTTTAAACAAGAAGTTCAGGTAATGATATAAATTTATTCTTTTATGCTTACCGTAATAACCTTGTTGAGTTCAATAGTTATTCTATATAATTTAGCATGATGTTCAACTGGAATTAAATTTTGACAGGTTCATAGTGGATTCTTAAATGCATATGATTCAGTCAGGACTCGGATAATGATGCTCACTGAACTTGCAATTGGTTTTGAGTAAGTCATTTTTCTTTGTAAACAGAAATACAATTTATTTACATGATATATGTACAATGCTGAAATATAATAAAATGCAGGTTTGCTTTAACATCATTTTTCTATCTGATTAATATATTAGGATTCTTTAGATCTGTAATTTTTAAATTCATTGTCATTGCCTATACAAATTTCATACCTATTTTATTGTGCTAATGGTACAAACTATATGTTCATGCTCTTATTAATATATTTATATGACTAAATGATGGATCTTTCTTTTTTCTGCATATGAGTTTTGTTTGTTAAAAACTTTGAAATAGTGAGATTTCATTGAGTTTTAATACAAAGTAAGATAAGGGTTTTAATCAAGAAGGTGATGAATAGGATGTATTAAGAGATTCAAAATGATAGCTTACCTTTGGACCAGTGATTTAAAAAGTGTTAGGCACCAATGTTCCAAAATGCCCGAGGCACTAGGCGCTCGTCCAAGCGAAATCAGACGCTCTAAAATATTAAATATAAAAAATATAATTATTTAAACAAAAATATAATATTAAATTAAAAATATATTGTTAACAATATATTACTTAAGTTAGAAGAGGAGAAAAAAATATTCTCTGAAATATTAAAATATAAATAATAAATAATATAATTAAAATAGAATTATTTAAATTAAAATATAATATTAAATTACAAATATATTGTTAACAATATATTACTTAAAGTTAGAGGGGGGAGAAAAAATTGTTAACAGTAGCACTACGAACGATAGCAGCGACAACGATTTAATATACTATTAATTAAGGTCTTCAATTTTGAATAATATCGCCCGTACCGGTCCATTAACAGATTGGTATACAGATTGCCCACCACCGGGCGGTATATATATATATATATATATATATATGCATCGGTGGCTGAGGCAGAAGGAGCGCTAGGGTTCCTCAGGGTTGCACAGGCGTGAAGCGTGGTTTTGAGGTAAGAAACTATGAATCGAACCAGCCTTAAATCGGTTCGGTTCGCCTAATAGAGTCGGGTGCTCGCCTGAAGCGCCTAGTGCTTGCATTCAGGCGAGCACCCAGGCGGCACCTCATTGAAGCACGCTGCCTGGTGCACGCATGAGATGCTCGGGCCTTGCCTCGCCTCACCCGAGCTTTTAGGCAAGCGCCCGAGTGCCTATTTAAATAACTGCTTTGGAACTTTTTTTTGAGTTGTTAAAGGCATATTCGGGCTGTGAATTAGATCCTGTTGCACTTAGGGCACTCATGCCAAACACCTTAACAATTTACCATCTGATCATCAATCACTTTGGCCAACCCATTTTTTGTGGATGGGGTGCATTTGATGAAATGAAACTTAGTTCTAGATTAGGTCATAATGTCATCTAAAACTGACTTGAAAATGTGTTGTATCTATCAAGCATAGATGATATCAGTTTGCCATAAAAGTGATCAACTTTGTAACTTGGTACACAATGCTCTCATTTTGGTGAACCTAGGTTGCAGTTGGAACAGACAATGGGAGTGTACAATCTCGTATACTGAGAGTGACCTTTAAGAAAGTGGCAGACCGTGCAGCTTAACATATCCCATTGCATTACAACGCAAGTTTAGCTAGATTAGAGTTCACGCACCAAAATGTTCTTTAATGCCAAAGTGACCAACCAAATCCTCCACAATATAGTTCATAAACTAGAGACTCCATAGGTAGGACTCGGAAACAATTATCCTTCTTCGATGACAAAGTTTGCAGTGGGATCAAAACCAAAGTCCTGACATGACTGACAAGTGGATCCAAACTATGGACAACTGTGATATGACTGTTAAGCACTCCCAAGCATGCTACCTGGATTGACATTTTGACCAATGACCTCAGTTTATGACTCAGTGCATTGGCCACTTTATTCTTAAGATGAATTGTGTTACTGGAGTAAAAGTCATTTAGCATGCTGTTTCTTTCCATCAAATTTGAGTTCAACGAACACAACACCCTCATGGTTGGAGTTCAACAAAATTCCCTCTAAAGAAGGTAATGCCTTATCCAATGTTTAAATCCTGAATGATTGCATAAAACTTAAAATCGTATGTGGAGTATCATGCTTTGCATCATTTAACTTCTCACCAAAATAGGCAATAGGACAACATTAATGATTCAAAACAAGAGCTATGCCTATATGGGAGGAGTTGTGTCAAGTATCAACTCTAAAGACCATGTCAAAATCAGGAAGTGCTAACACTGTAGCACTTCCTAGACTAAGCCTAGTCTAAACCATGGTGTGTGTAGCCTTCACTCCTAGGTTACGCCAGATTGGTCAAAACCCTGTTGGTCATGCAAGAAACAATGTTAAGAAAAATGGCAGCACTACAAACAAAATTGTTAATTATATGACAATATATTTTATAAAAAAATCTATAGGAAACACATCCAGTCCCCCGAAAGCCATCCCCTCATTGTTTATATTTTATACCAAGGATTACAATTTTAGTCTGTATCGGTGTACCGAGTCCTGCTCAGTACAGTATGTACCGAGGAGTATCAATGGTATACTGAGGTATATCGATGGTACACCCAAAATCATAAAAAAAGAAACATCCAAAAATACTTGAAAAGTAGAAAAAAAGTTAGATTAGGGTTTTTAAGTTAGAAATAAATATAAATTTAGTATAATTTTAGTAAAAATAATATAAATTGACCTAATATCGATCAAATTTTGATTAAATCATCATTAAAACCACTAATCACAATATTAAAAAAAACTTAATTAAAACCTAATTATGATCCTTAATATGCATGAAATATAAAGATTTAACCTATTAAGTGTCTACTTTCGAAAAAAATCATATTAAACACACTAATCATAACATTAAAGACTTTAATTACTCCCTAATTAGTACTATTCTACTATCAAAAATATATCAAACAACATATTAGACATTAAGTTATATGCCACATAGAATAGGCTTAATCATCTCATAAATCAATAAAAATCTAGAAAGAGAATACTTACCTCTTGATTAGAGTGTTCTTCTTGTTAATCCTCCCAAATTAATCTCTTGAATTTGATCAAATCCACAAATTGTAGCTTTGTTTTGTTTAGAAGAGTGAAAATGTGAGAACAAGAGAGAGATGTGAGTGAAAAAGAGTTTGAGAAAGTTTAAGAGATCGAGAGAGTGAAATGAGTTGAAAGAGGGGGGAGGAAAGGGTTTAAAAATCCTTTTCTAAGCCTTAAACGGTCAAATCGATCATTTAAAATAGGGCAATCTCAGCCCTTGATTGGTAACGGTCGAAATCCGATCGTCACCAACTAGTACAGGTCGGTAATCCGATCATTACCAACTAGTACAGGTTGACTATTACCACTCGATACAAACCTTGTATTGCCCAATACGGGGTCAAGTGACCGGTACCGCCCGGTAGAGGGTGGTCCATGTACCGGTATCCTATTGGATTGGTACTACGCATTGGTACAGCAAACCCTGTTTTATACTCTCATCTTCATAAATATGTTTCATGAGGCTAATATGAGCTCCACCATCACAGGAAAACAAGAATAAATCTTATTTGTTTCCGTATTGTGGAATCCATTCCAACCCTCTGCCATAAATTGATGCACTAGATCCTATTTTTTCAGCATTTACATGATAATGAAACTTTGCAAATGTATCTGATGGAGATTCGGCCCTGTACATCACCTCTTCTCTACAGCATTCTATTCCAAATCTGTCTTGGTACAAGCTTTCCAAATCTGTCTGAGTAGTGGACACAAAGCAACAAAATTTACCATAATAAAGGTACACAAAGCACTTTGAAAACATGTCCAAGGTGAAGATAATAAGAATCTTTCAACAAAAACAAGAACAATAAGTTTTGTTTTTCAGTTGTGTTTATTGTGGTGTTTTTTAATTACTATTAATTGCTTTACTATTTTGATTAATATTATCAGAGTTTCTATTACAGATTGGGAGATGAATCAGAAAATGCACCTAAATGGCAACTTTATGTTACTGGACATAGCTTAGGTGGTGCACTTGCTACACTTCTTGCTCTTGAATTATTATCAAGTCGAATGGCAAAGTTAGTAGAACATTGTTTCCCATACAAATTGATGCATTTTCATTTCCTAACTTTCAGAATTTTTTTTTCTATTTTCTTGAAATGACATGCTTGATTCCTGCTATATGTACTGAAAGTCTACTCTGGTGGGAAAGAAAAGAAATATAGAGTATCTGGCAATGAGAAAGGCATATCAGAAATTTCCTCTTCCCTTGTAACAAAGATCAGAAAATGGATTCATAAATTGTAGGTCAGAGGAAAATCCTCCAAATGCTGCAGAATAATGACTCAACTAAGTAATGCAACATAAGTTATCAAAAAAGGGGAAGGATAGTTGCAAGCTGAGGATATTGTCAAGACTTGAGTGAACATTATAGAGTATGAGATTTATTTCCTTGGATTAGCTTTTTAACATATAGAGGACATTAATCAAAAAATTCTGGCAAAGGTTTGAATAGGATACTTAAATATGCTTGTGTTTTCTTTCGTTAAAATAGCCAACCATGTCATATAGTGAAAATCTTGTAGTAAAAAAAATGATATATTGAAAAATTAGTTATCTTTGATGAGGATTTGATGTAGAACAAGGTAGAGAAATATAGAGAGAGAGAGTAAAAGAAGAGTGAGATTAGAGATTAAAGAGGAGAGAAAGAGAGACATGCGATTAGAGATTAGAGAGGAGAGAAAGAGAGGCGTCATATTAGAGATCAGAGATAAGAGAGGAGAGAAAGAGACTAAAAGAGAGAAGATGCAATTCTTCTCCATTCTAATGAAGTGTTTGATCCATTGAAAAGCTCCACTATTTACAAGGGTTTATAAGCTTTGGTACAATTAATGAAGACAATGATTTTCGAGAGTAATTTTCTAGGGAATTAGTATACCTTTTAGAAATCCAAAATGTAACTTTTAGGATACGTAAATAGTAAATGAGTGCATTTAAAGTAATCCGTAGAAAGATAAAAAGACTTTTCAATTTTCAACATAACTCTTAGAATTTCTAGGTCAATTAATTGATGACTTTTTGTTGATTTCTTTGCCTAGAATAAACATTTCTGAAATCCTTTTTAAAGTTAGATGATTCTCCATCGGGATCTCAAACAAATAATCAATTTTATTGAGAAATAAACTTTCTTGAAGTGCAATTTAATTGAGAAAAAGAAGCCAAGTGTTCTTTAAGATGATCTCAGAATGTTAAATGAGATCTTGCCCTGAAGTTAAAAAACAAATTAATGAGAAGACTATGGTATGATGATCTCAAAATGTTAAATGAGATCTTTCCCCGAAGTTCAAAAACAAATTAATGAGAAGACCATGGTATGATGTAAGGATTGCAATCTTCCTCGTTGAAAAATGCATGGCTAAACAAACTTAGACATTCATGAGAGCTTATTGATGAACAGATCTTCTCTTTACTCACACCTTCGCCAATGAGCTTTTGATGGGCAATCCTCTGTTACTTCTTGAGCAGAGACTGAGGGATCTGATCTTTATATTTCACAGACAAGCTGATTAGCTGGACCAAGAATTACAAAGTGAGGTACTAAAGGACATAGGTCCCTCTTGGATTGGTAGGAATGTAAGATACTAATGTATCAACTGTATACCATTTGGTATCTCGGTACCTATGAAAAAACAAGAAGGAAAAGAAAGTCAAATTTCAAAATACTAGCTGATCTTTATATTTTACAGACTAGCTGATTAGCTGGACCAAGGATTACGAAGTGAGGTACAAGTACATAGGTCCCTCTTGGATTGGTAGGAATGTAGGATACTAACGTATCGACTGTATGTCCTTTGGTATCAGTCAAATTTCAAAAGAAAGGAAACAAAAAAAATGAGAAAGGAGTAGATGGGATGTCAGGTTGATGTCTTCTCTCCCTTGCAGCATTGATTCTATAAGCCCTGGCCTCCGCCTCCACTGCCCCATCTTTCTTCCTCCTCTCCTGACAGATACTACAGGTCTGCAGTATCCAGGACTAGTTTCAAAGCATTCCACCCTAAATTTCAGAGTATCACCATTTAAGGGTTTCCATGGCTTGAATTTTATGATTGAACTGGGTATTAGTATGTTTCAATTTATTACCTTGGAAAAAATAATGTGATTTATAACTGGGTATTTGTACTAGTGGATGCAGCAGTCTTGAGAATTTGAAATGTTCTTGAAATTCATATTTGCTGCATGCAGTAGTCTATACTATTCTGAACTCTGAAGTAATACAGATTATGTAATCTGACTATAGCATGTTAATGCACAAGTTTGATCTTTGCATAAAATAAGCTAATATTAACAGATTTTTAAACTAGATCTCTGTAAGCAATTACTATATCATATTTGCACCATAGCTCTCATTCTACTCATGGTAATTCATTTGGTATATTTTACAGTATGCATTATTTTCATATGAATTACTATCACAAATATAATTGTGTGCCTTAGACAGCCATAATTTGGGTATACTACCATCTTCTTTTTTTTCCTGATATTAGCTTTTCTTCTCTAAATCCAACTCATATGTATCTTAAGTTGTTATTTGTAGGCATGGACAAATTACGGTTACGATGTACAACTTCGGTTCTCCTCGAGTTGGAAATAGAAGGTTTGCTGAGCTCTATAATGAGGTATGGAAGAGGTAGCTGCACCCTAGGTTCATGATGAGATATATGATACATTGATTTGTTTCCCTTTGTTGTATATTGGCTTGGATTAACACTCTTATCATTCTTAACATAATTTTCAAAAATCATTTCCTGTTATTAAATACTTAACATATTTCTAATCAGAAATCCATATTCTATACTATCAAATAGCAAGATAAATCCAGAAACTACCTTGTCAATTCTTATTTATCTATCTTGCTTAGCTCAAGAGTTGGCATTTATATTGTGTACAAAAAAGGAGTAGGTAATACCTTTTAACATTATGTGCAGCTTTAGAGATTATACATCATTAGGCAAATTGACCAACTACAACAAATTGTTGCTTTCAACTAATAAATGCTTATTTATCAATGATGCCATCAGTTCTCAGGTAATAACTGCTAAGTAGCCCTTTGTTCCAGGCTCCCTGTATTTAATTATTTAAGCAGCTTTATTGATATTCTAATTTCTGAAACTAATTGGTTCACAACTTGATAATGTGTATCCCCTTGAAGCTTGATGTGGTAAATATTTTGTTGAATTTTCTAGTAGCAGCTTGTATGTCTTAATTTTACAACCCCATGCTTAACTCTGTTTAAACTCGTTTACTATTCTAGCGTAGAACTCTTTTTGTTTGTCATCTACAATTCCACAAGTAGTTAACTTTTGGAAAAGGTCCCTTTATCATGTTTTTTTGCCACTTATTTTATGCAAAAAGTTCTTTAAGAAAAACAAAACGTACAGAAGGTCAAAGATAGCTGGAGAATTGTGAACCACAGAGACATTATTCCAACAGTGCCTCGTCTTATGGGCTACTGCCATGTTGCTCAACCTGTTTATCTTGCAGCTGGAGATTTAGAGGGATTGGTGAGTAGTAAGTTATATTGGTAAAAGTCATGCAAGCTTCTTATACAAACATTCTTCATTTATTGGTGAGTAGCAAGTTATATTGGTAGATGTTACCCTTGGTTCTTATAGATGGCTTTTATTTATGAATACTGCTCATAGCCTCATACATCCAGGGTAACAATTATTGTTAATAGAATAACGGGTATGAAGACTGAAGAATATTCAGTTGTTAAATAGCCTTTCACTGGACTTTGGACCTTGTGGTATTTTCTCTCAATTTTATGAATAGTGTACACAACATCATATGCCAGCATCCTGGTAAAAGCAGAGCAGAGAATTAGCTTCATGATTTTAAATGCCTTTGATCATGTATTGATGGTTTGCTTTGTAAATATCCTATGACATATAAAGCAAATGCATTTTTGAGCTGCAGCTCTAAGCCTCTGTTGTCTGAAAATGATAACAGTATCACTTTTTCAAAAAGATTTGAATTTCTTAAAGATCTTCCTGGGACATTCACTTAAATTCTAGCCTGTTGCTTTCAGTAGCTGTTTCTTCATAGGCAGGTGTCAGTAGTTAGGTGACCGAGCAGAAATTCAGTAAACCAGAAGAGATGTTAATTGATTTATATAGTTTATGGTTTATGCCTCTATGGAAACTTTTTTTGGTTGAATCTACCTTGCAGAGTTAAAGATTATGGTGTTAATTGCATCCTTTAAATTCATTGCCATGTGGGTAACATTCAACTTCCAAATGGTGTTTCATGTAAATCACAGACATGATAGGCAGTTGCTCATTCCATCCCTTAAATTGCTATTGTTGCTTCTATTTTAGGAGACCTAATATCGCTCTCTTTATTGTGATGATTTGGAACATATGATAAATTGGTTCCTGTTTGTAATTGGTTTTCTTGATCTAAAACCAAAAATATACTTTGTGAAACTCGAATAATGCCAAGAGAAGAAACAAGAATATAGTAAACAACTAAACATAGACAAATGAAAAGTTCAGGAACCATATAGATCTATAACTCTGTAGAAAGGGGAGACTGATGTAACAGAGTTAAAGTGGGATATTTGTAGAGGGGCATCAGGAGTTGAGTTTATGTGATTGTCACATGCCTTTCAGACTAATTGTAAGGCAAACAATGCTTTATAGACTGAAATTAGATAGTCAGCAAACAACACATATTCAGTGTTGTTGAGATGGATGTTTGGTGTTACTGGAAAATATACAATAAAAATATATATATTTGTGAACAGTAAAATATAGCTTTCACAAAAGAAATTTGGGAAAATCGTTTAAGAAGATAGAACAGGTATAGCCTCATGGACACTCCAATCAGATGAGATGAGTAAATCAAGATTAGTGGTGCATGAACAGGTATAGGGATGCCTAAGAAAACTATAAGGCTGCCTAAAACAGCTTATTATTGTTCTTTCTTGGTTCCAAGGATGAATAGGGTTGACAACCATATGTTTAAGTGAGCCTATTTTTTCTCTTTAACTTTCACTTTTGACCATTTTTATGCCTTGCCAAATGTAAATGTATTTGAATTAATTACTTCGTCAATTCTCAGTTTTGTGCAATCTTTTTGACCCATAAATACTATTGTTAGCGAGTTTATTCATCAGCAACCAGTGTATGTTACACTTGATATTCTGATACATGTTGCTACAGGTAAATAGAGAATTTCTAGGAGATGGGTATCAAAGTGATGTAATTGGAGAAGCCACACCTGATATTCTTGTGAATGAGTTTGTAAGTGTCACCCTTGCCATACATTAATGTTTGTGCAGCGAATCTGTAATGGGGATCACATTGGTGGGGATATAGGCCGATATGTCCCCAACTTGTGTTTCAATGACGGGTAAGGCAGTCAAGCTACCTGCACCTGTCTGGTCTGATCGTTTAGCGGCTCTTTCTAAGAGATGAGAATGTATATAGAAAACATCCCCCGGGAAAGCCTCATAGCCTGGTGGTCAGTGTAACAATAATGACATTTGTCGATATGCCACCGCTTGTTTATAGGTGCACATGAATGCTTAGATTTGAACCTATGATGGTGTCCACAAGCATTTGATGGTATTCCTTATATAAAAGAAGATAGTAATTTTTTCCATTTATGTTTGCCGTATATCTAGAATATCTGAATAGTAACTTAGGACAAAGGTGTAACCAGAAATTATTGACGTGTTCTTACTAATTCTAGAAATATAACAAACAAACAATTTGAGTCACTTGTTCTAATTTCAGTATATGGAAGCATGCTTCAACTGAAGCAACATTGCTTTCCGTACTCATTTGAACACTTTTGATGGACCCCTGCCTGGTCTGTCTTATAGTCCTTTGAGATAACAACAAATTCAAAGAACCAGATTTTTAACTATTTGATGTTGGACAATCTCCTTTATGTGTGTCTAGCAGTGTCATGTCATCGTTTGCCATCTTTTGTTATCTTCTTTGGTCCTTTCCTTCCCATAGAACCTTGTGCAATAGGCTCACTTTATCTTTAGGTGAACTATAGCTCTTCTTTTGGTAATGCCTAAACTGAACCATGTTGTGTGATTATTTTGCTCTTATCATTAATTGCATTTCCCTGTAAATGACTACAACCATTTCTCACTGTAAATTACTCATCTCCTTTATCTGATGTCTTAGAACCATGTAAACATGCATCGATATAAATTCTTTTTCAACCTTAAACTGTTGATTATCATAAAAGGACACACCTACATGCATACACTTAGGCGATGCCACAAATCATATATACTACAAATTCAAAAGAAAATGTTTAGATTATATGACTTTTAGGCTTTCTTCATCATAACAAAAAGAGATAATGCTTCGCAAATACTCTCTTTGATTCCCTTTCTCATTGTTTCTTACCTTATTGTGTCTTCCAATATAGTCAAAGTTGAATCCTTTTACTAATTGACCTTTCCTGGTTAGCCATTTCATATGAAGAATAAACATAACTTGGTTCTTTTTTATTGTTGTGGATTCCCATTCAACCCCATATATGATCCTCATCCTGCTTACATATGTTCAGTATAGTATATATTCTATCAAAGTCCTTGATTAAAAAAGACAAAAAAAACTCGCATATCTTGTGAAAGATGCTGTATGATGTTGAAGTGGTCTCTGATGAAGAGAAACCTTCTATGCAGATGAAAGGAGAGAAGCAACTTATTGAACAAATATTACAGACCGAGATTAATCTCCTCCGTTCCATCAGAGATGGGACTGCCCTTATGCAGCATATGGAAGATTTCTATTACATCACTCTTTTGGAGGTTCTTCTGTGGATCCTTGTCATTAATGTTTGATTAATTTAAATTATGCTTCTAGATTATCACTTATTTTTTGTATATTGAATTGCTTAAGAATAAAAGATAAAGCTGGTGTAAATGCATTTTCTAGAATTGTCAAGCCTATTCTTCGGAGAAGATTTATTTATTTAAACTTGGAAACCACTTTCTTGTAAAAGGTGGATAGGTACAAATATTTGTTGTCAGTTAATCTTCTAACATAATTGTTGAAAGTAGTAGCTGCTGATAATTCGTATGTGCACCATGTATTTGGAATAGGAGAGAATCAAGATAATAACTGGGATCATAGACATCAAATTCATAAGAAGAGATGAGAAGGTTGCAGTTGAAGTCTCATAAAATGCTTATATACAAGAAAGGATAATAGTGAAACAAGTGAAGGAAGATATAACACTAAAATTTCAGCAAAAATGTAAAAATAGTATCCTTTTTGTTTTGGACAACAGAAACTAGTTCTTGAACGATGTTAACTCTAAGGGATTATATAAGAACCAAATTCCTTGATGACATACAAAAAAAGAGGCTCACAGCAGAGGTATAGTTAGTAGGAAATAAGATATTTTAGAATAGAGCAAAAATAGCAGAACTATAAAACATTTCATTCTCTACAAAGTAGAAACTTCCAGAATCTGCAGCTAACAATGACCCATAAAGTAACAAAATCTTTTAGAAAACTGATGACCTTTTTCGATTATTTACCTAGTTTTTGGTTTTTGTGGCAAATTGCCTGATCACAATTTTTTCTTTATGCTTTTCATTTCACAAGCATGTTTATTGTCTTTTCAGATGTTTTAAATAGGATACCACATACTTTGTAAATGACCATTGTGGCAGCTAGTGTTGTTCACTGGTGGTCATGATAGGAAAAGAACATAACTAGTGTTGTTTGCATGTAACTAGTTATGTCAAAATTGAGGTATTTATCTAAAATGAGGTGTCCATAAGGATAGTACTTCTGAGTTAGCAACAAGTTGCCTGGATTCTTCAAGTGCACTTTGAAAAGCATAAGCTGATAAATACCTAGTATCATTTATAACTTTTTGATGGGTAATGATTTTTTCCTTGGCCAACATATTCTTGTGTAAATGATAATCCTTTTAGTATCCTTATGCTGAAATTTGAAATTACTCATGTTATTTTTAACCCAGAGTTACCATATTTCTATCAGCTTTCTGATTTTCACTTATCAACTTGGTTGTAGACACACCTTATAATTTACAATCATACTTTAGACGCTTCTGGAATACCTACACATGATTAAATTATGAACTTTTTCTTTTGAAGCAAGTTTAACTGGATGTTGCATCAGTGCATTTATACATAAAGATTCATGGTTTTGTGATACATGAATATGCAAGGTGGCTTAGTTGTTGGTTAATTTTGAGTTAGCATTTGATATTGTCCAGTTCATTATTCAAGCTTTACAGCCTTCAAATGGCACAAACAATTGATGAATGCACCATACTTACATCTGGGATGTAATCCCATGATCAGGCATTTGTTATCGTCTGCCTGTCATGAAACTGCTATAGCCAAAAGCTTTCTTTTATGCATTATAAATGACATGTATCCATATTTTACTAATTCAGCACTAGAAGGTATGACTGGAACCTGGTTTAACTTGGAAATACTGTCTTGTCGCAGAAAGTGAGATCAAACTATCGACGGACGGTTTGAGGGAGCCATCATGCAATTGCATCTTCTTGAGTTAATTCAGTTCATTCTTGCACCTCCAACCTTCTTCTATTAAGTTTTGTGAGGTCCTGATATTCTCTTATCTTTTGTGTTGGACATTTATTTATATGACAACTGGGGGTATCAAGATCGATTACAATATAATTTTTGATATTCTGGTCGATCGACTGAAACTTGATGACAATCTGATGTTTAGTGGATTGATGTACCTGTTGTTTTCTCAGTGGGGATGGTGATAACATGATAGAATGTCAAGCTAATTTGCACTGCAAGTCGGGTATGTTTTCAATGCCAGAAAATATTTTATTATCATTATTTTTATTCATTTCATAGATGTGCATGTAACAATGGGGCTCAAAGTTCTAACCACAAAGTCCTGCTATGTGATAGCAGCTGCAATCACATAGTTCTCTAACCACAAAAGTAACCGCATAAATGATTAGTTCTAAGATCCTGAGAGATATAGCCACACACGCATCAATGGTATGTATTCCAATTGGAGAATATCTTTCCACTAGTTCTTAATAGATGTACCAATGGTTAACGAAACATTCTGAGACAGTTGGAGAAATATCATTGCCAATTCTTTGTGACGAAGGCATATCGATCAAAAGGTCAGCATATCTCATGTAGCAGCAGACATGCCAAATAGACAATGTTTCCTTCTCCATATTACAAGCATTGTCGTTCTAACATCAATCTTGTAAACAAAAGCTCATATCGTGCTATCCTTTTTGAGTGGCTGATGAAGCACAATACCGGATGCTCAGCCGAAAGTGGTAGATCTCAACCTAAATCCTTCTCCTTCATTTCTTGTTGTAATTGAGTGAAGGCAGAGAGCATCGAAGACCGGATATTTGCAATTTCTACTATGGCATCAAGTGCTGCACAAAGCGAGGTAGATTTTGGCAGATGGAAGTGTTACGTTCAAAAAAGAATGATGACTTCATGGACATGACAAACCTGTCTCAAACGAAACTTGGGCACCACGGAGCTTTGGAGACACCAAAGTTCCAAAGACTGATAAGGATTTAGACCTCTCCTTCTGAATCTATGGTTTGAAAGAAGAAACTTTAAGCTACAACATTCAAATTTCGGAACATCGTTTCTATAAATTACACCATCAGAGGAAAAAAAAAAAAAGCATTCCAGATTGTTTCCGTAACATATCAATTTTTCAAGACAACATAACTTACATCACTATCACTAATGGTAGAAGATGCATTGATTGTCAAGTCATGTTCCTCTGTAGTATCTAAAATCAATGAAGACATTTTGTTATCCATTCTACCATAAGGAGAGGTTGAAAGATACAGGAAAAAAGTTCAAACGGAATTTAATACCGTAGAAGTTGGATGAACCTCGATGCCTTAATTCTGAATTCTTAGATGTCTTTTGTACACGACTGACTTCCAACTCCCTGAAAGAACATTTCCCATCCCTCGAAGATGCCCATTTTGAAATAGCAAAACTTGGATGTGACTCTGTAGTAGATACAGGATTTTTTATCTTCAAGATTCATATGCAAAAAATATTCTACAAGTTTGAGATGTCAATCTTACAAATATCAACTATGTAGTCAGCGGATTAAATCATGATGCAGAACTGCCACAGACATTCTCATCCAACAGCAATTTTATTTCAGACGCAACATATTCATAAGATACCTGATGGCGATCCATCAATAGATTTTCTAACTTGAAATGTGGTTGCAGCAGACTGTACTTTCTGGTCAAGCAACACACTTGAGATGCGCGATGAACCCATCGAGTGACGAGCACTAGCTAGTTCGAACCATCCCTGCAGCCAAGAAATGTCTTCTCTAAATGGAATAGAAAGGCATAAATCACAAGCACTAAGTTCCATAGATCAGCTCAATGTGATACAGAAAGCAGCTACATTAAGTGCATGAAGTTAACATGATCACAATCTCATGATCAAGAATATTGAACATATGAAATGGATCAAAATATCCTTCAGAGATTTACACATGGAAGGAAAATTGTTTAACGGGATTTCTATCAGCAACTCTTTTCTTGCTACTTACAATCTCAACTTTTAGTATTCCTAAGATATCTCTCAGCAAATAGATGTAAATGCTCTCAACTTATCATTTAATTTCAACACTCTTTCGACTCTTTTTATATAGCTTTTTTTTTCTTTCCCTTCTTCGTCTTCTTCTCCTCCTATCGTCCGAGATGGTCGGAGGGGACACAGCTAGGTTCCGGTGTCGGTGCTCATGGGGATGATCGATCCGCGAATGAAACGGGTTGTATGAAGTAATGATAATTGAGGGGTTGTGGAAAATAAAAGTTTGATTGGTAATTGAGGGATTGTATTTACTAAAATTATGTTATATATATATTTTTTTATATAATTGTACGAAGAAAGGGCGTTGCCGATAGGGCAAAAAAAAAGGGCCTTGTTATATCTGCAGATGGAATTTCCTTTTTCCTCTCGAAGATCTATCTTTATTTTCCCCTAATTTCCATGAAATCTATTGAACTGTACAAGGACATGTTTAAGAAGAAGAAGAAGACTTTTAGATCATTTTACCCTAAAAATTGCTTTTTTGATCCGGGAAAATCTCATTCAGCGCCGACACGAAGCCGGAAAATTCATGATTGCACAATCAGCGAGAGTCGAACAAGACTGACATCGAGCCGACCTGATTTCTAATCTAAAGAAGCAGCAAAAAAATGAGCAACGAAAGGGTGGACTTACCTGGCGAAGGGTGGAAGACAAGGCATCGAGTAGCGTAAGATAGCTATCCAAAGAGTCGAGGAATCGGAGAACTTTCCCGTCCTCATCTTCCTCCTCCTGCCCGATCCCTCCCGGGTTGCTCGAGGAACACCGGTCGTCGTCCTCCATCCAACTCGAGCGCCCCCAACGAACCACAGATCTCCGCCAACTAAATCCACCCGGTTTGAGGGCAACGGCCGAACCGGCCGGCTCGATCGGTTGATTCGTCTCGCCTCGACGACGAATCACCTGTAATTAACAATCCGTCTCGTAGGTGATTCAGTCGATCGACACAGACATGTAACTAATGATAGAAAATTAATATTCAAGAATTTGCTTAACAAGCATTTTGCTTAGAAGTCAACGATGATAACAAAGCTCATTAAATATTCAAGAAGAAGGCCAAAAACACCTTGTTTTTGGTGATGATGATCCTAAGAACATAATAGAACTGAATGCACTTTGTTTCCAGATTCTTGTCAACGCCAATAAATAATGGCTTTGGTATCAAATGCCTTTCACAGATATGGGGTTCTGCTGTCCACTGAATCTCCCACATATAATATGGTGTTCATGTCACATAAGCAACAGACAGAAGGAAAAAGAAACATCAGCTTGAGAGCTGCAGTGCTGAGCTCATAAAACCCAAACCCAAAGTTTGAACTCCTAATTGGGACGATAATTAATATTGGGCAAAGTCTTACTTCCTTAACACCACCCAATCTTCACAATCTGCGAAAGGAACATCCATTGTTTGAGCAAAAATGCTGATTATTCAGGAAATGAACAGCAAAGTTGGAGGTTGAGAAAAGCATCATAAATTTTCAAGACACAAGTAGAAGCTGAATAGTTCTGAACACATTATGTTATGCTTGTTGCTGTTAAGATGGAAAGACTTGATGAGTTCAGACAAAATAAAGAAGATGACCATATCAAATGGAAATCTATAAGAACATCAACTACCATTGCAGCTGTTCCTGAGTTCTATCAGAAGCTGCTGAGAAATGTCCAATGTCATGAAACAAGAGTTATCATGTCAATTAAGTATCACTAATTACTGCAGTAAACAAGGGAAGAAAGAATTAGTTTAAGATTGAGTGTTGAAGGAGATCTCAGGTGAATTGGTGCCAGGCCACAGGAAGTGCTAAACATTAATATTGTTCAATTAATTGCATAATTGAAGCTATTTGTTGGTATGAGTTGGCCTAACTACATTAGTAAAAACATTTCTAAGATGCTTTGATATTCCTATATATTTATGATTGCAAAACAAATTAAAATCTTATACAATTATGTGCACATATGTGGAAAGATAAATATATGTTGGTCATACAGATTTATAGATCAAAATCACTTAGTGGTGCACCATTATATAGAGCTCTCATAATCATATATGTGTTAGATAATAAACAACAACAAAATCATAAGTCTTAATAATTTGAGGATAGCTGTATAAATCTTCTGTCGTTATTGAGATCGTAAAAAGTCATACATTAAGTTAAGTTCAAAATACTTTATTTATAGTTTTTGTTAAATTTTTTTAGCTTTCTTTTTTATCTCTTCTCGTACTACTAATATTAATTATTTTATCTGTTCTAATTTAACTCATAAACAGTGACATTAATATTGGTTATCTTTTACTTCTTAAGACTGTTAAAATAATAGATTTTGCATCTCTATCACTTGAAAATTATCCTTTTGATTATACTGATTCGAACACAAAAAAAAAAAATTATATAATGAACCTTTCATGATAATCTATGTTAAAGTTTTAAAGAACATATATAATATAATAATTATATCGATTGTTTAGTATATTATTGCAACATCCCTATCCAGAATTAAAGAAATACATATGTCAAGGGAGCCATCCCAGTTTTAAAGCAAGTTAGAATTATTAGAACTTATTCTATATTCGATATGATTACAATATTTCTTAGTTCAATATTTTTCTTTTTATTCTTCTACTTAGGTCTATAAAAAGTGATTAAAGTATTATAATGAACGAAGAAGATTAATCAATGACTTGAATTCCTTTTTCATCGAGCGGTGCGAGATCACACTTATGTTTTCGATAATATGTAAGAGTGCGACTCCTCCGTTTGTAAAATATTCTTCTTAAATCATAAATCAGATAATTATTTCTTTATTTTTTATATTATTATTATATTATTATCTTTATTTCTCTCTCTCTCTCTCTCTCTCTCTCTCTCTCTCTCTCTCTCTCTATTATCAAAACCAAAATTGTCGAAATTGCAAGTCTATGATTCCAACCCCATCGAATCTGATTATGCTGCACATTATATTGATATTTCTAATAAACAATTAACTTATAGGAGCTAATAAAGATTAGTTTTTAATAATATACGTGCAAAATTTTAATTCTGGGAATATATATTTAGCTTACATTTGGAATGATGAATACAAAACACAAATGGCATCGCTCGCTCTCTCTCTCTCTCTCTCTCTTTTCCTCTTCTTTTGTCTTTTACCAACACTTTTGTAGCCAATATAACGCAACCTTGCTCCTTCCTTTCTCCAACTCTTCTGCTTCTTCTTTTACTTGAACACCACCTTAATCTGAAACTAGAGATGGCTTGCGACGCATCACAACTGGCTCCGCTCCTCGGCAACGCCACTGACGCTGCCGATTACATCTGCAACCAGTTCGTCGATGCCGGCTACGCCATCGACAACACCTACCTGCTGTTCTCGGCTTACCTCGTGTTCGCCATGCAGCTTGGCTTCGCGATGCTCTGCGCCGGGTCGGTGCGTGCCAAGAACACCATGAACATCATGCTCACCAATGTACTCGATGCGGCGGCGGGTGGGATCTTCTACTACCTCTTCGGCTTCGCCTTCGCGTTCGGTACCCCGTCGAACGGCTTCATCGGTAAGCAGTTCTTCGGGCTCGAGGAGGTGCCTCAGGCTGGGTTCGACTACTCCAACTTCCTCTTTCAGTGGGCCTTCGCCATCGCCGCCGCCGGCATCACCTCCGGATCCATCGCTGAGCGAACACAGTTCAGCTCCTACCTTATGTTTTCCTCCTTCCTCACGGGTTTCGTCTACCCCGTCCTCTCCCACTGGTGATCCACTTTCTATCGCCCTTTCTTTGTAGATGTTCCGAATTATGTGGGTTTGGTGATGAGACAGGCATCTGTGATCTGATGATGCGCAGGTACTGGTCTGGTGATGGATGGGCATCGGCCGGCCGAAATCTCGGTGAGTCGCTCCTTTTCAAGTCCGGGGTGATCGACTTCGCAGGGTCCGGCGTGGTGCACATGGTGGGGGGGATCGCTGGCTTCTGGGGCGCGTTCATCGAGGGCCCCCGCATCGGGCGGTTCGACCACGAAGGCCGCACCGTGGCCCTGCGCGGCCACTCCGCCTCCCTGGTCGTGCTCGGCTCCTTCCTCCTGTGGTTCGGGTGGTTCGGGTTCAACCCCGGGTCCTTCGTCACCATCTTCAAGTCCTACGGCCCCAGCGGGAGCATCAACGGCCAGTGGTCCGCCGTCGGCCGCACCGCCGTCACCACCACCCTCGCCGGCTGCGCAGCGGCGCTGACCACCCTCTTCGGCAAGCGCCTCCAGACGGGCCACTGGAACGTGGTCGACGTCTGCAACGGTCTACTCGGCGGCTTCGCGGCCATCACCTCCGGGTGCGCCGTCGTCGACCCCTGGGCCGCCATCGTTTGCGGCTTCGTCTCCGCCTGGGTACTCATCGGGCTCAACACGCTAGCCGCCAAGCTCAAGTACGACGACCCCCTCGAGGCGGCGCAACTCCACGCCGGCTGCGGCGCCTGGGGGATCCTCTTCACCGCCCTCTTCGCCAAGGAGAAGTACGTGAACGAGGCGTACCCAGGGCGCCCCGGCCGGCCTTACGGCCTCTTCATGGGAGGGGGCGGCAGGCTGCTTGGTGCGCACATCATCGCCATACTGATCAACATCGGATGGGTCAGCTGCACCATGGGGCCACTCTTCTTCATCCTCCACAAGCTTGGTTTGCTCCGCATCTCGCGCGAGGACGAGCTCAAGGGCATGGACCTCACCCGGCACGGCGGCTTCGCCTACGTCTACCACGACGAAGACCCCGGCCACCATCAGCTCGCCAGCTTCCAGCTCAAGTCCGCCGCCGCCCGGGTGGATCCCTCTACACCCCCGCAGGCCGCCGAACCGAACGATGCGTAGCCATGCAAGCCCATCCAACCAATCCAAACCTGCTTTGAAGTTGAGCAATCCACTTGTTGTTTCAAGTTGTGTATAGCCTGATGTGGACTGATAGAATAGGCAACATGAATGCAATGGATGGATACCAAAGTACTGATCAACTCCCTGCCAACAACACATCCAGTATCTATTGACAGATCCAAGTCCAACTAAGGAAAATTTTCAAGAACTAATAATCGTATCTAATAAGTCATTAGGCAATTCACATGAATTCCATATTCAACTTCACTGCCCTGAAACTACGGAGCAAGGAAAAACAACAACAAAATTCTTACATGCAGGCTAATTAGTCAAATGACATAAATCCTCTCTTAATGTATGGTAAACAAGGAAATGGCAAGCCCAGGACGAACTCTACCAGATAGCATTTGGAAATAAGAGCACTTAGAACGAGATTTTTGTCTAATTCTCTGCCATTAATGCCTAAACCCATCCCACTGCATGCAACAAGAGTAATATTACATAGCCAAGGAACTGAAAAAAAATATGCTAAGCCGAAATGCTCCTCATAAGCCTTGCGGACCTGTGAAATATACCTACTCATGGGCAGTATGCTTTGGCACAGAGAGTAATCCTTCATATCCATGCTCAACACTTCAGAATCAGAATGGAGATTGACGACAACAGTACCATGGATTGGATGAACTTTGCTTCGAAGAGATTCAAGGAATGGCCCTTGTCGATCCCACAGCTTGTGTGGAAAAATATCATCACCATCATAAGCATCAATGAACACCAAATCATAGATGTCATGGCTGTTGAGTACAAAGTCCTCTGCATCTGATCTGTGAAGGAACAGCCGCTCATGCATGTGTTCCCACAATACTTCGTCTGCATAAGAAGATTGATCAAAGGATAACTTATCTGATGTTTCTTTTACAGCAGAGGCAGGGAAGCCCATTGCCTGAACAGAAGCCATGACAACAACTGGATCTATCTCCACAATGTGGACAGAAGCACCTGAAAATAACAACAGAAAATCTGAATGCATACTGTTATAAGAGCTATATATAACATTTCAAGTTCATTGTAGAAGATTGACTATTGCTGCCATCATGGTATGTTGCTGGAAAGAATCTTAACTTCAGTTGCTTCTTTTTATTTTTTTACCCTTACTTGCATATGGACAATAAATAGTTCCAAGGGATACTGATAATGCCCTTTTAATGTTGCTGGTAAATTGATCCTAAAGCAGATTTCAGCATAACTTCAATGGTGAAGTCTCACTAAGTACCGTCCAATGGAAAATCAAATATCATAAAAAACAACACGAAAGATAAGCCAAGACAGAACCATTTAAACTGCAGGCAAAGAAGATTGATTTACCTTTAATTTTACTGGCCAAAAATAATGGTAGACTTCCACCACCATGGCCAACACATAATATCTTCATGCTTCTTTTCCCTGTAACTGCTCCAGAAAGATCATAACCGGAAGAAGCCAATGCAGTCAAACCAGTTGATACCATGCTCTTTAGATCTGGCAAAAAAACACATTATTGACATCAAAAGTTGATCATGCTGATCACATAAAATCTAGGAGAAATGTCAAGGGAGATAGTTGAGGGCATTGATTAAATTTTAATAAACCAGACCCCTTTTCATGTTTATCTTTCGTGTTTTCTTTTGTCTGTCCATATGTTGCATTACAACATAAGGTTTCTGTAAACGTGTTGCAGTGGAGAGGGCAAGTTCAGTGTACTCATCATGAGCACAATTTAGGTTTATTCCAATACCTTACACTGCTAATAAGTCAAGTGAATAAAGGCATAAAAATGAAAAAGAGAACACAATCTCAAAATAATAACACCAACTTTTAAAAATAGATATAGATTTCTCCATATGTACTCATCTTTATGACAGACTTGTCCTATTACAAAAAAGTAAATCAATGTATCAACAAGTATTGATCATGAAAGTTATCCAACTTGCTGAAGAACTAAGAGTAGAAGCTTACAGAAATTTCAGAAAATATCTTGCATGATTATGTTGATTTACTTATGTACAAGTTGAGATATCCAAAAACCCCAACTACATCATGATTAACAAGAAATTGTCCATTTTTATCAGACAAATATTGGACAAAGTATGCAAAATTATTACAGTAAGCCCACTTCATGTTTAAGGAAAATGGCCAAATGAAACTTTTTTTCGATATAATTGTTCTGCCATTAAGTTTTACATTTAGAAGGGGAACATGAAACCCTTGACAAGGTTTGACGTACCGAAGCATACCACTCGGCATGAGTGATACGTACCAATCCGACAGAAGATCGGTATGGGCGGTACATCGATACACCCAAGTGTACCATGTGCTAGTATGCTAGGCACATATCGTACCGACAGCTGGTTGGTATATCGGTATGGATCAGTAATACGAACCATGACCCTTGGGATATCTTAACAGCTAGAAGAACTATTACGAAATAAGAAACAAAAAGCTACATATGATTCCTAATAAGCAAATGTGGTTGAAAGAGTCGGTTGAGCCAAGTTGACCAGTTCACCATTTGAACTAAAAGATACAAAGGGCTATTGCTTACAAATGTAATTAACTAAAAGCTACCAAGTTTCCAAATCTGTCAAAAGAACACATCAACTTACGGTATGACTGCTTGCAACATTAAGGCTGGAATCTTTACTGAAAAAAAAAAGGCCCTTCAACGGAACATAAGAAATCAATTTTCAAGAGAAGTGATTAACAGAAGAACATGAGAAAGTGAGCTAGGGAAATTACATGGTACAGCCAAACAATGTGGCTGCTGCATCAGAAATAGCGATGAAGGGTCTGAAGTTCTGTAAGCGGTCATAATTTTAGCTGTGCTTTGGCGAGTATTCTCATTAAAATGAAGTACACGCCACTGATAACCAAGAATCTTAAGCCTTCCATCATGTTCGGATTCTGGATGGAGTTTCTCATACCTTTGTTGAATCGATCTTTCTATAGCAGGCAATTGCTCTGCAGGCTACACAATAAACAAGACTTCTCAAGCAATGTAGGTTTATAGAAAAAGGGGGGAAAAGATGCATTATATGATGTTTTAAAGGATTATAAGTAGATAATAATACAAATACATTCCATAACTTTCAACACAATCAGGTAAAGCTTAATTGTCTACAATAAACTTGTATATTTCATCATTTCCTTGCATTTTTTTTTTTTTTGCATAAGATAAGTGGCGAAGACGTTATTCGAGTCCAAGACCTTACAATAAACAATCAAGATCTTTACCTGCTAAGCTAGCTAACATCTTACCTTGCACATTTTATAAACACTACAAAACATCCCTGCCAATTCCAATATCATTATAACGTAAGAAAGGTGATTCTCATTTGTGCATATGATACTTTGAAATTTGAACTTGCATAGAATATGAAGAAAAAGCACAACAAGCACTCAAACCTTGCAAAGTACAATATCCAAAAAACTCTGTTGGATTTTCAAGACTTGCGAAAATTTTCTATTGCAGAGGTAATTGGGATGCCACAAGAATGTAAAAGAACCCGAAAAAGTTATGGCAACTTACACATATGAACCAGAATAGTCATTTAAATTTTAAACCATCTTGACAGAATCTAGTGCATGAAGTCACTTGTCTGATCAAACCACACTTATACGAAGATCATCTACAGTCTTACATTTGAATCTGTTTTTGAGGAAAGACTTATGTTTTAAGGTGTAATCAGAAAAAAGGAGGGGAAAAAGTCATTGTTTAACGACCGCGACAAAGAACTATCGTCTGGTGTTATGGAGAGAGAGAGAGAGAGAGAGAGAGAGTCAGCACCGGTCGGGACGAAGGGTAGGCGACGACGGAGACGACGCCGTTTCCGTGATCCGAGACGGATCGAAAGACGGTATCGCCGCCGTCGCTCCACCATTCTGAGACGTAGGACCAGTCTCCCTCATCAGCCAGATGGCCACGGGCGGCAGCAGAAGTGGCGGAGGATAGCCACCGGATTCCCCTCCTACAATTCCTCCACCGCGACCTCCACATCTGCTCGTCGCGCGACGAAGATCGAGGAGATTCTCGATCGAAATCCCAAAAAACCCCTAAACCCTACCTCGGCGGCGGCGACATGATTCCGCGGTTCCGCCACACCGCTACTACCCAAACCGCTTCATGACACCGTTTAAGAGACACCACAAGTGCGACGTAAGTCGCGACTACCTGTGAGAGCGGATGACACCTTTAATGATCTAAAGTTAATATGGAAATATTCATAATTTTCAGAAAAAAAAAAAGATTGCTCATTTGCAGACGGATGAATTAGTAATATTTTTATCAAAAAATAAATATCAATAATGGAAATGATGACATCTGGACTAAAAGATTGTTAATTATGATCGAGTTCCAATGACTGTAATCGATGGGATCATGGAACATATTGTAATTAGGCGAGTGAATTGATATTGATATTAGACGAGTTAGAAAAATGAATAGCGTTGGTGAAATCATCCTATTTAGAGATATTTAAGTGGAAGAAGCTTTTTTTTGGCTACGAGGTGAAGGTCTATGATTCGTGAACGACACGATTTTATCTCATGCCAGTTTATTTGTTACAATGGTCGATACCTAGGGTCTTAACTCATCAGTCTCAAAATAATATCATAGTGTGTTCCAATCTATCTCATATGAGTGACCGATAATGATCATCTTATATTATTAAGATCAATAATTATCCTATCTTATCAAGATCAGATATCAAAATGATCACACGATTAACTTGATCTTATCCCAAGCCAACCAATAAGAAGCTATAGGGATCAGGTATAAAAAAAAAACTCATCAGCTCACGTTGAGAGGGGGCTCTCTATACACTAACTCAATCTCACGTTATTGTATTCTCCCCTTCGTTGACTTAAGCATTGGAGGGGTCACACCGGGCAACCCTCGATGTCTGCTTGTCATGTAGGATCATCGATCGCCCGAAGACATTCGGATGAGCTAGCCCCTAAGGAGGAACCTTACAACTAGGAGGATCTCAGTCTGCCTACACGGTCATCCCGAACCAGGTCCTCTCCAATAAAACGTCTTTCGATCGGGAAGCCTATGCGGTCTCACCTTACCAAGTCTCCCACGTCAACTAGGAAGAGGCACCTGGATGAGCCTGCACCTTTGATAGTGGACCAACCGAACCGACTCATCAGTTGACAGTACTCATGACATCATCATTCTAGCGTTATAAGGAGGGGCCAAACATCGCAGGCACATCCTTCCAGCGAACATTCAAGCAAAGAGATGTTACCTCCAGTCCCAAGCCCTCTTGGGAAGAGAAGGCACGTACTATATTTCAATAAAATGACGCACCCAGCTCAGCCCAAGCACCAGGGTTCTACTGGCACCTACTCAACGATCCAAGGCTCTCCCTCCCCCCCCCGGATTGGAGATAAGGGGCACTTCTCCCTTAGTTGATTCAACCTACCTGGCGCAACGACTCGCCCTTGGATCACTAACAACACCTCTTCTTCCCAAAGTCCAACCAAGGAGTTCATACCTCATTTTTCAAGGATCTCTTCGACCAAGAGGGATGAGTGGCCCTTCACTGCACCTTCCGTCGGCGGAGTGCAGCATACCGCCAAGACGTGTCATAGCTCTATCAGTGTCGGAGGTAATTTTTATATCCAGTTCTACTAAATGGAGAGTTTGTCAGTTTTTCACGAAGGCAAGGCTCCCTGTCAGAGTCCGAGTCAATTTTTATAAAGAGTCATCTTTACTAACCCTAATGGATCCTACCATATTGGGTATTAGATCTCCATCTAATTACCTTAGTATATTGGATATTGGATCTTCATCCAAGTATCCCTAGTTTAATGAAAATTAGATCTCTATCCAAATATCCACTCTAAGCTCTTATTAGGTCACATCCAATAGATCCAATAAAATATGGGCTTATTAGATATCACATATTTAATCCTCTATTCATTGCGTCATCCACCATATGTGTATGATCATTTAGGCCCAATATCGAGCTAATCGTGAGTTACACCTGCCAGAACTTCTTCTAACTTACAACTCCATATGATTTAGTGAATTATCATTCTATAATAATTCACTCAACTCATCGACTATGAACGTACTAAGCTGCTATGCCATAGTCCCTAAACGGTATAAGGGGATCTAATCCATTGAACATGTATGTCCTTAGTTACCATGTATCTATAGTCCATCATCCACCTAATATCTCAAAGATTGTATACCGAACATGATACTATCAAGTCCATACGAAATCTACTCGAGCCTCGCTCTAATCAGATTCTCTCAATCCGAATGACCATGACTAGTGATTTGCTTGAGCGAGAATATACAAGACATTCCTCTCATGACACTGAGTGCGAATGATCTTCTATTGATACTCAATTACCCTCGTAAGGTTGGCTACCACTCTCGATAACCGACTATACTAGATCTAAAATTTTCAGACCTATAAGTCTAGTATGAAAAAGTGGAGTACTCATAAAGAGCATTATTGGTGTCTCAAGTGTATGGACCAAACACACAATTAAAACCATGAAACTATTGTCTAACGATGAGGTATCATTAACCATCCAATATTTCATTAACAGATCATTCGGTAAACTCATTCTCCAATGATTACCTACATTATATCCCTAGTGTCCCAACACAAGCAGCTATGAGACCAGCTACATCCATTATATGGATGGATATATAATACACTAGTCTCTCTGATTATTTCGATGTCCATCTCAAGTAACCTATGACCAGGAATATTTAGAGTATGTGTTTATAAGTGAATTGGTCTCATTATCATGATCTCATAATGATCTAATTCCTATTGCATAGATCCAAAGATATTACAATATATTTATTATCCAATATAAAGTAAGAATATTATTAGAATATTCTCACTTTATATTACAATATATTTATCATTCAATTAGTCACCTATGGTGACTAGTTGGCGAGATGAGATTGGTTACCAGAATATTACCTATCATTTATTCCCCGTACTTGCAAAAGGGTTTGAAGTACGTTGTTCAGCCCATTTGACACGAGAACATTCGAGATCTCGTCTTGCAGGTCAAGCTTTCTTGATTCAAGTGTCTTGACATATTAGCTTTATACTACTATCGTAGCAAATTAGTTTTGGTGTGGGTCAAATTTTCTTGACTCACATCTTAGGCACATTTAACCCAATGTCTCTATTGTAGTAGATTTAGTGTGGGTTGAAAATTTCTTGACTCATGCCTTAGGCATATTTGGTCTAATATATCCGTCATAGAGAATTTGATGTGGGTCATATTTTTTTTGACTCATACACCTTGAACACATTTAGCCTAATGTCTCAACTATAGTGGATTTGGCGCTAGTCGAATTTTTCTAACTCACATGCTTTAGGCACATTTAGTCTCGCATCTCCACTTTAGCGGATTTGGCATAGGTGGGATTTTTTTAACTTATATTGCCTTTGGCACATTTAGCCCGACGTCTCTGTCGTAGCAGATTTAGAGCGAGTTGAATTTTTTCAACTTACACGCCTTTGGCACATTTGACCCGACATCTTAGTTATAGTAGATTTAGTGTGAGTTGAATTTTCTTGACTCACACGCCTTGGGCACGTTTGGCCCAGCATCTCTACTATAGCGGATTTAGCGTAAGTCAAATTTTTCTGACTCACACAACTCGGGTACATTTGGCCCAGTGTCTTCGCTATACCAGATTTGGCGTGAGTCAAATTTTCCTTATTTACACACATCAGGCACATTTGTCCCGGTGTCTCTACCGTAGTGTGTCTCAAGCTTCCACCATATCGAGCCTTCTTCCCTTCTCACTATAGCATATCTCGAACTTTCGTCGTAGCGGGCCTTCTTCCCTTCTCCGTCATAGTAGATCTCGGACTTCCATCGTAGTAAGCCTTCTTCCTTCTCCAGATCTCAAGCTTCCACTATAGCGAGCCTACTTCCCTTCTCTGCCATAGCGGAACTCAGGCTTCCACCAGAGCGGTCCTTCCTTTTTCTACCATAGTGGAACTTGGGCTTCAGACCTTTCTCCCTTCTCTACCATGGTAGATCTTAAGCTTCAGCTATAGAAGGTCTTGGTCCCTTCTCCTCCATAGTAGTCCTTCACCTTCTCTCCACCATGGCAAGCCTCCACCTTTCCTCCATGGCAGATTTTGGAGCCTCACTCCAATGTGGGTAATTTCATGACTTGTTCATGGAGGTAGTAGATCCACAGAAGCTAACATCCTATGGTGGGCTTGGGAAAGAAGGTGGTGAGGCTGTGGTCGATACAGGACTCCACGGATGACTCTCGGGTCACCGTCGAGACCGAACAAGGCACTACAACACCCGACACAGAGCCCGACCCCTTCTTTAGGTGGTGCAGGCACATACCTAGAGACAATTTGTGCCACAGTTAAAGATTAAAAATGAAAGTAGAGCGGGGAGGTTCGAGTTGTACCCTAAGGGGTTAGGCTAAAGCTTTCATCGACCAACCAGTACTCATCCATCTTCCTCACCACCTCATAGGATGAAAGAATCTTCCTTAAGTAATGCACATGATTTGTCCCCTCGTCTGACATGAAAGGGGAGTGTTATCAACAGTGCATGCTGACAAGACGAGGGTGAATCCCCATTCATGGCTGGCACTCATGAAAAAGTAGCATTCCCTCCAACCTTTGTTATTTGAAGGGGCACTTCCCACCTTGAAGCCTCCTCGGGTGACCTAATAGTATATGCTCTATCTCTTGCATGACCAAAAGCAGGAGGTGAAGAGAGTGCGAGATAATATGATGTCGACGCCTCGACACTTCTTGATGAATGCTATGAGATAGTGTTATGAGTTAGGCACCATATGAAAAGGTGAAATCCTTCACCATTGGAGACATGACTTAATGATTGGATATAAGAGGAGACGAAGTCTCACCTCGAGGGCATCACTAGGGAGGCAGAAGCCCCCTAAAACTAGGTCGAAGGTGCACTAGTCGGGTCAAGGGACATGCAACTCAAAGTTGGTCGAGGTGCAGTATTGGGATCGCAGGCAATCCAAGAGGGATGCACTCACTACCAAGTCAGAGTCGTGAGAGCTCTTCATGGACTCCAAGTCTCAGAGAGCCCTTAAGTTTTCATAAGATGCATCCTTCAAAAAGGACAACCCAACTTGCTCTACCCTCACATTGCCCGAAGACGAAGCGTGAAGGGGATGACCCAACTTGCTCCACCCTCATGTCATGATGGTGAAGTCAAGTAGTCTAGGAAGAAGCACGAGACCTTAGTGCGGAGGGCCTCATGTTTTGAGAAGGGGGATGTACCTAAATTTTCATCTTGGGGGTCGATGCACCCCCCAACAGCACCCGTAGGAGGTCGAGATCCTATGCCCGAGGGTTCACCTTGGGGCCATGATGCTCTCCAACAGTGCCCGCGAGAGGCTAAGGTCCTATGACGAGCTCGGGAAAGAAGGTGGTGAGGTCGTGGTCAGTGCGGGACTTATGCAGGGGTAAATCTTTGCTCTTCATGGCCTTGCAAATGGCTGACCTCCTTGACTCTCCCTTCAGATGCCCCGTTAGAGCCCCACTAGGAAGGCCTCAAGCATGCTCAGAAGGTGTGAGGCGAGGGTGTGGTTGTATAGTAATACTGCCATGTATCATTTGTTTGGGGATGGAGAAGCAAATCTATTATTCTCCTTCGAAGGTCCTAATTTATACATGCTTCCATAACGAAGTGGTGGTAAGTTGCATCACGTTTGGTCCCTTGAACTTTTTCCTAATGCAAACCTGCTCTTAGTTTGCAGCATCATCACTACATGACAGCTCTAATTGATCGGGTTTGAGATGCTAGTGCTGTGATTGACCAATAGTATTAGTGATCGATGATCTCCATGATGAGGTTGAGGCTCTGAAGAAGGGATCAACCTAGGTTGTTGTCGCTGAGGCCGAGGCTCAAGCGATAGAGTTGGCTGGTTAGTTGGAAGATGTAGAGCAAAAGCTAGGGGATATAGAGAAGAAGCTAGGGGACGTAGAACAACACTTAACCAGCTTGCCAAACAACTGAAGGAGGTTTCAGAGAAATAACCATGTCATGGAGAATGAGATACTATATATTTCCCATGAGATAGAGGCTGCCTCGGCCAAGGAATCAAAGGAGGTGTTGAAAGGTCAACAAAGTTGCATTCCAGAGCAAGAGAAGAACATGATCGCTGCCTACAAGGAGTCCGCTAGGTTTTAGAAGGGCTTGGTGAGGTTGGGATGGGTCTCATACCAATACGAGTATCAAGTCTTTCTGGCCCACTTTAAGGCGAGGTACCTGTAGTTGGAGGTCAAGGAGAACGACTGAGGTGGTTTCCGACTCATCGATAAGTTTCTGCATGAAGGTCATTATTAGGGGTGTTTCCCGACCGAACCCCTCAAACACTCAAGTTAGCTTTGGAGTGGTTTGTCATGTAAAGAGGTTATTTTCAAAGAGATCTGACCTTTGGGCTAGCACTGGGGGTCAGCTTTTATACCTATTCAGGCGAGAGAATCACTTATAATGGCCATAACGCCTTTTCTCTAACATTTCATCTACAGGGGTGGTAGGCTTGTAATGGTTGTAATGCCTTCCCTTTGAGATTCTGTCCATGGGGGCGGTAGACCTATAATAATTGTAATGTCTTCCCCTTAGCATTTTGTTCATGAGACCCGACCTAGGGAGGGTAGACCCAAACGATCATTCGTACATTGTCCAAGGAGATTCACAAGGTTGACCCAAATAACCTCTCATGAATGGCCTAATAGACCATAACTACCTCTATGTCACTATCGTATGGGGGGTAACTGCGCCTTCATTTTTCATGTTAGTACCCTTATGGTGATCAACTGATGGGATATGATTGGTTACCAGAATATTACCTATCAGTTACCCAAAATAACGTGCAATGTTTCACTATTATAAAGTAGCATGCCAATATTTTGGTTCTAATAAAAGTAGGATGTCAATGCAGCATCATCTCTCAGCCGACACAATTGCTCCATCCTAGTCTTTGTTAAGTTTGCGAATGAAAGATTCTATATCCCTAGTTTGAAGGTTTGTTTCAAGAATCATCAAAATGGGCAAATTTTACATTCTAGTGATGTGAAAAATAAGGGACATAACACTTATGGATACCATAATAAAGCATTTTAAGTTCTTTGATTATTGGTATTTGGGTTGTTTATGGAAGTTAGTAGCTTAAGGTTTAGATTCTAAATTTTTCTTTTTGAATTTATGTTTGAGAGTGAAAAAAAGTAGGCTTTCAACATTTGGGGTATTATTTTTATAAATTTTTTTTACCATTTAAGGTCATCCTTGTCTTGTAGGAAGGCACATTCCTCCTCCATAGTACAATCCGTATCTTTCTCCTTCACCACCCTTTGAATAAGATAGATAGCTAAAGTAGTCCTTCTTGGAGGTGGCAACAATAGTGAAAGAAGACTCTTGTATAGGCGCTAAAGTCAAGAAGAAAAATTCATCCATCAAATCATATAAGATATAAGAGGACGAAAGAAGGTTAAATGGGTTAGATAGAAAAAGATGAAAGATAAAAAGAGGAGAGGTAGATTTGGAAAGAGCAAGGGTTCAAGGAGAGGGTGTGTAGAGAAGATGACGGGACATGAGATGAGAGGATGGTTGGGATGAGGAGCGAAAGGGAGATTTGATCAATATTTACTGCCCTTCAAGTTGTAGTTGGTATGTTGTCAATGAGGCTAGTGCTAAAAGAGATTTGAAGGGAAGGAGCTTACTGGGCATACCCATTATGGGGGAGGTTGACCGGACTCAACTAACGGGCATATTTATGGAAATCGCGACCAATCTTTTCGGGGGAGTGAATGAGTATATGACAATATTATTTATATCCATTGCACATATCACAAAAAAGTATATCCACTCTTCATATATATATATATATATATATATATATATATATATATATATATATATATATATATATATATATATATAGTGGATGCATAATATGTTTTGTACCTACACACTTTTGACTGTTTGCTTGTTCTCCTCTTTCCTCTGACTGACTCTCGTTGTTGTCCGTCGTTGCTGAACCTTCACCGCCTCTTGGCCAGATCAAACGTCCGCTTCAGAAACTGGTTGGCCAGCTCGTCGTCCCTGTGGCACAGCACCCTCAACACCGTGTTAGGATCCGCCCGGTTCCACCTCCCTGTTGTCGGCGGCATAGGCACCTTCGTACCCACCGGCACTCCATCCCCGCTGACACCAGTGACGCTGACCCCGCTAGCCTCGCACGCCGCGATGCTGAAGTCTTCGATCAGCCTCTCCGTCGGCAGCCCCATGAGCGTCACGATCCCTTCTACCACCTCCCCCTCCCGGCCCACCTCCTCCTCCCCGCAAGTGCTGAACACCCGCTTCAGGCCGCGGAAGTCGTCCAGCACCGTCTCGGAGTCCTCCCGCGCGAACGCCCGCTCGCTCCCCCCGGCCAGCAACACCATCAGGAACGCCTCGAACGACGCCTTCATCACCTCCTTCAACACCAGCGGATGCGCCCGTTCAGTGACGATCGACGCCAGCAGCGTCAGGTTGTGCTTCAGGATGCGGAGCCCTGGGCGCATCCTCGCTTCGGTGACGCTGTGGACGTAAAGCCCGTCGTAGAACAAGTGACGCGAGTCGAGGAAGATGAGGCGGTAGGCCGCCACCTCCGACACGTACTGGATGGCGTACTGCGCCGAGGAGAGGACGGGGTCGAAGTGGCTGGACGTGGCGCCGAAGCGGCGGTTGGAGCTCCCGAGGCGCGGGGAGGGGGACGGGCTGCCGCGGGAGAAGAAGGCGAGGGACTTGTCGAGGGCATGCAGATTGGCGATGAGGAAGTGAAGGGTGTTGAGGCGGATGTAGAGCCGCTGCGTGCCTCGGCTTGTGGATGGCCGTTGGTGCCCCGTGTTAATCGGGCCGTCCTCTCCGTGCAAGAGCCCGGCTCCGGCTCTGCAGGCCGTCTTCTTCCACAGCTTGATGAACTTGGAGTCCTGGTTGCATCTTGTCAGTGGGGGAAGGCTGGGCACGTAGCGTTGTTTGATCCCTGTGTACAGGAACATTCGAGTCCGAGTCTTAATCTGATGGACAGATTATGAGCAGTTATCGAAAGGCTTCCATACCGCATGCACCAATAAACTCAGTGTACTCCTGAAAGATGGTCTGCAAGCCATCAGCAAGGTCTTGAACCATGGCATCTCTGACTCCCAGTGGGATCTCAAAGAACTCATCCACGGTCACCTTGGCCAGCTTCATCAGATCCACAGCCGACTGGGCATAGGGCTCCTTCTTGGATCTCGGCATCCAGGTCTGGAAGTTCAACGAAATCCATCAGTACCTAATGAAGCTCTGAAGAAAAGCCGATGTGAAACAAACCTCGGTTTCTTTTGCTCTGTTAAGGAATTCCTTTCCCATACTCAACCTTTCTTCCATCCAATTCTTGAGGAGGTTTGCGACGACGGAATCCACCTCGTAAGCCACCATCTGCCTCACTATTTCCTTCCCACCATCTTCGCAGTCGGCGGAGTCCTCCATGAGCATCTGCACTAGGAGCTTCTCCAACTTTCCGGCAGATTGCAGGACTCGGACTAACTCAGTTGTGAGGCTTGTGACCTTGGCCAAGTACTGCTTCAGCACAATCCCAAAGCAGCCGTGGATCGCCACCATCGCGGCCGCAGTAGGGAGCGGGTGCCATTTCCTCAACACTGGGCTAAATGCGTCCTTTTCAAACACGGCCAGTTCCTCCGTATCACTCGCAAGTTGGACCAGAATGTTTCTTGGTTCATCATCTGCTTTGATCGTCATACTCTCATCAAGTGCTGCTCCATTCTCTAGTATCTGAACATATTTCAATTTGAATTGGCTTGTAATGAAACTTGAGATATATAATCGATGATCTCGTATATCAATGCAGCTAGAAGAAAGAGAATTGGCACCTTGGTGAATGCACTCCTTATGGAAGACTTTATGTAGTAATCTACCCTGTTTCCGGATGGATTCATCCCCACCTCGCCGTCATGGATGACGAAGACCATCCCACTGTTGCATAGATCCTCGCCGATGATCTTCGCTGTGGAGACTGCCAGAGAGAGTATGTGCTCCATGCTCGCTGTGGTTTCCTTGTCGAAGCACTCATGATAGTCTAACACCCTCCTCTCTGCCCAACGCTGCATCACAACCAGTACAGCAGACACGAGCCTCACGTAGTTAGCTTCGAGATCCGGCTTCTTCGCGTCGTTGGCGACCTCGGTCAGCATCGTCACCGCTGCGCACATCAGGTCCGGTTCGTTTTGTCCTGTTTCGATGTAGTGTTTGAAGAACAGCCACGCGAAGCAGACGTTGTGGATCATCCGGTTGATCCCTAAGGAAGGCCACGTCTTCTTCATCAATTCGACGAGCTCGTCGACCTCGTCCAACACCACGGTCTCCTCACGCAGGTCGAAGATGGAGTGCAGGAGAGCGAGGTAGAGATGAACGTTCAGAGGGTAGCCATCGGCCCAGTGGCATACTTCGGTGGAGGCACCACCGGAGCTTCGCCAAGCCAAGGCGACGACGGAGTTGCAGAGGTTGCGCATGACTTCCGAGTTCTTGCTGGTATCGATGGGTTTGATCTCACCGGCTCGGACGATCTCCAGCAGACGGATGGCCGCCGGGTTTTGCCGGTCTACAGGGAGCGAAGGGTATAAGAGAAGGGTTGCTTCAAGGATCTTGAGCTGGCGCCTCTGCCACTGGTGGTATTCTCGTGCGTCATTGAATTCGGAGGGCTTCAATTGGCGGAGGAGCTCCAGAGGAAGGATGATCGTCTCTGCTCTTCTGCCCATCTGTCGGCACACAATGCATACGTTCGAAGCATTCAATCAACAAAATTCCTTGTTCGATGAAGGGCCTAAAAATTCCAAGTTATGGAAATATGAAACAACCTTATTTAGTTCCAACATATCGAAATATCCAATTGAGAACACATTTGATGCCTCTTAATTTTCTTTTAGATCCATTTTTATTGCTGAATATATTTGTGAGTTCTAATTGCCTCTTAGTAGATTTTTTAATTCTACTAAGAAATGTGATTGAACAATCATTGAATAAATAAAATATAAAGAATATATTATTTTTTTAAAATTATAAATAATATAATATTTCATTCAAATAGACTCATCTAGATATAATAGTAATATTTTTTAATATAAATTTGTAATCTTTAAAATGTATTAAAAATTTGAGAGATCACTTTGAAGACTATTTGTCAAATCATTTTTAAGCTACATTATTATTATTTTTTTAGTAATGCATTCAAAGCTTTTAAGCTGATTTGTAACCAACAATGTATTCAAAGAGATTAATCTCTTTTAACACAAGCTAACATAGGGTAATTACCACCAATCATATCTCATAGATCGAGATAGAATTTCAAATAAATTTTTTAGTTCTTATGGTTAGACAGAAGTTCAATACTAAACCTATCAACCTAACCATTATAATCCATAGTTAAAAGGGTTATCTTAATTCACTAATTTTTTTTTGAGATATAGATTACCATTCTTATGGCTATGGTATCATGTAAAGAAAGGGAGAGATCATATTTAAGTACAACTCTTTCTAATAATAAGGTATTACTAGCTTAAGATCAAACTAAATAGAAAAAATTAAAACAAAAAAAAAAGAAAAACTATATATTGAACTACTCCTTACTCTATAGGCCTAAACACTCGGATAAATCAATAGGTGTAAGGTAATAATTTAAATTGAAGATATGCTTATCTCTAAAATTTAATCTAATAAATTTATTTAAAAGATAAAAAGATAAAAATTAAAATTAAAATCTTCCTTAAAAATAATACTTTAAATCTTAATAATATATAATAATTTCTAAGTTCAATATCCCGGAGACAAAAATAAATACTGCAGCGACAGGAAGTACATACTAATGTATCACCTGTCCGACGAGGGTTCTCATGAGGGTCTTCCTCAACCGGTGGTCGCTATGCTCCGTCACGCGCATCTGCAACCGCATGATCTCCGCAGAGGTCATCGGCCTCTTCAGCTTCCCCGGCGAGTTAAGCCCGCGGGTCATTCCCGTCCTCATCGGCGACGACCGCCTCGCCTTCAGCCCCAGCACCTTCTTGATCCGACTGTTCGGCACCGACATCCCCGGCCCCCACTTCGGAGATCCCTCCCCTCCGCTACCGCTGCCCCCGTCAAAAGCCGCCGCCGACCACGGCGACGACGACGACGACGGGAGGTAGTTCAGGGGGCTCCTGCTGCCGCCGCCGAAGCCGGGGGACGAGCGGCACGACATGAAGAAGATCTCGTACGCCGTCTCGCGGAGGTCGGACCGCCCGAGGGTGTCGAGCCTTCCGAAGGGGCAGTCGAGCTCGGCATGGCAGTCGGGATCCGGATCGGTGTCGGACCGTGAGATGGAGGAGAGGGAGGGGTGGCGGCCCATCCCGCGGCGACGGCTCAGGTCACTTCGTGCAGGGAGAGGGAGGGAAGGTGTGTGCCGGAGGCATGGCAGGCTACACCGGCAATGGTGCAATCGGAAGGTGTGGAGAAAGAGGCGGGAAGAAAGAATAGCGAAGAATGGGGAGGTGTCGGGTATTGTGGGATGGGAGAGGAGGGCGAGGGAAGACAAGCTAAGAAAGGGAGCGGAAAGAGAGGAGGGTGTGAGGATTGGTTCTGGCGTTGAGCTGGCGGCTAAGCTACCTCTCTTTTGAGCACTCTGTCTTTGCCAAGTCAAACTTGTGCCATGTCACTGCTATTACAATTGCAGAACTTGAGCCTTGCGCAAACAAATGAAGATATATACAATTATCATTAGAATGTAACAATATGTAGATGACTATGGTCTGAACTTAAGTCAAGATTTGGGCCGCATAATGCATTTTTTTATAAGAGAGAAATAGGTTCTTCCTTCAAAAAAAAAAAAAAAAAAATGAGATACAAAATAGGAGATTTTCTTGAGAGGAAAAAAATACTTAATAGACTATGTTATGGTGAGTGAAATAATATAACCAAAATTTCAGCATCATATTATTGATACATGAGAATTATGCGGATTGATATATCTAAGCTAGGTGATTGATATATTGGCACAAAGTGATCGACACCTTGATATCGTATGGTTGACTCATCGATGCAACACATTGATATCTTATGATTGATGAATCATTGTAAGGTGATTAACACACGATTGATACCTCTCAGCACCACGATACTTCGGTGCCACATAACAAGTATGATATAACCCAATAGCTTTGTTTTGTCTTACTAACTAATTATCTCCATCCTTTGATCTATACCATGTGTTAAAATGTTACTCTATCTCGAACTCAATGTGATTGATAATAGTTATATCTAAGATCAACATATTACATTCCCTTGAGCCATCCGGAGGTAATAGCTTTAGAAACTTTCTATCAAAAGAGGTTCCACAAGTACATCATAATAGACCCAATCTCAACTTGAAATATATCTAACCTATCTTACTAACTAACTTAAGCATTAGAGGAGTATTGTTGGGAGTGTTCTTATAATTTTATTATAATCTTATAGGGTTCAAATTGTATTAGTGAAGTTTGACTTGAGATGGACTCGAAAAAAAAAAAGTTAGATCTGAACTAGCTTCCACCTTGAATAATCACAATTTAATTTAACAAGTGTCGTAATTAAGATCTCTTCGAAAATTAAATTAATTTTAATATATATATATATATATATATATATATATATATATATATATATATATATATATATATATAATTTGTGAAGAGGTGTTAAAGTCGTATGAGGGAGCTTTATATAATTCTTTTTAACTTGGATGGATACATCCTATGCAGAGGAGACACTTAGTCATGTTGGATACTACTTATTCTTTTTTTTTGTATAGAGTCAATGTATCATAATAAAAAAAAATATTTTAAATGTGACATGTGCTTTAGATATTTTTTTATCTTGAACAAATGTATTGCGCATAAATGGATGTTTTGGGATGTGCTTAAAATGTTTTTTTGTCCTTAATCCATGTATCATACACAAAAATATATTTTAGGAGGGTTCTTTAAATATATATTTTTTATCTTAGGTAAATACATCGCATATAAATGGACACTCAGGATATTTTATATATTTTTTAAAATCTTAGATGGATTCTCAGTACATAAAACATGTTTTGAGTGTGTTAAATGTTATAACTATAAAAAAAAAATCTCATGTATATTTGTGTTGATAATTCTATAATAAGTGATTATAACGATACAATGATAGGAGCTTTTCTTCTCGATATGACATCAATATTCACGTTTTAAATGAGACAAACATTTGTTCTTTGACTTTACCCACTCAACTTGCATAGGTCAAACATTTAGGGCCAAAAACACTCTTTAAATATAGATTGCTAGCAAGGGCTCAATTCAACCCGTAAATTAATTTATTTATCAACATATTTTTTTTTTAAGATAAGTAATGAATATGAGATTTAAACCTAAAATAAAGTGTTTACTGTTAAGGTAATCAGCGACTTTCGCAAACTTTAAAGTTATATTGCAATATCAGCTTACTTTTTGTTAGAATTATTCGAGTATTAGGATGTTTTTCGTGTTCCCTATATTTTCCATAAAAATGATTCGAATTTAGATTATGTGTATGAAACCTTATGTTTGGAGATATTAGGGCGAATTTAAATATATAGGTAATTCAAGTTCAAGATAATGTGTCATATTTTTTCTCATTCTGATTCACTTAAATCCGATATAATCGGATTTGGAGAGATTCCGGGTCAGAAATAGGGTTCGGATTCGGATTCGGATTCGGACTCGATTTGGTCCCCATAAGCTCCGGGCTCGCAGCAAAGCTGTGCGTTACTTAACCCGGGCTGGCACCCACAGCTGTGCTTCGACTACTGTTACATATTACCTACTCTCACGCACACACCTATGCGAAATAAGATCAGAACCGTTAATATCATCTTTAACGATCAAGATCTCTTTATTACCTTCTCGCATATAATTTACATGAACCCCACTGGCTCTGGTTCGGACGTAACGGGACGATTCCAAAGCAACGGTTCGGGTCCGAGCCGAAGGAGCTCGAAAGCCAGCGGCGGTTTGATCGCTCCCCCTCCCCCAACCCCCCATTCCCTTATAAAGGTTGGACTCTTCCGCGTCTTCGATATCTCCCGACTCGACCTAATCTTTCCGCGATCGCCTTCTCCGTCTACTCCTTTGGCAATTTTGATCTCTCATCTCGTTCGTTGAGGCCCAAGAATCGGTCGTTTAAGGGAATTGCAGACGAGGGGGTGGCGGTCTGAAGTCGGAGTCCGGAAATCGATTTCTTGCCTTCGCATGTCACGAAATTGTGGGTTTCGTTTGCGTTTGTTGTTGATTCTAACGTGTTTCTTTTGTTGTGCGGGAATCTTGAATGTCGATGTCGGTTTCTGTAATGTAGGATACGGTGTGCATCATCCATCTTCTTGGATTCGTCGTCTGCCTTTTGGGTCTGGGGTTTGGTTGTTTGATAAGTTTGTTCCCTTTTTTTTTCTCGGTAGTGAAGCTTTTGCAAGGAAATAGGAATTGTGATTGTTCGTGTGGAGAGCCGTATATTGGAGCATAAATTATGGCGCAGAGTAATTGGGAAGCGGACAAGATGTGAGTAGGAGTTTGGATTTTTCTCGACTTTTAATTTAGGGAATTATATGCTGTGTTAGTTGTTTTAAATTTTGATTCCTTTCGATTCTATCTTGTTAGGCTTGATGTGTATATCCATGATTATCTATTGAAACGGAACTTGCAAGCCACTGCCAAAGCTTTCAAGGAAGAGGGTAAAGTTTCGGCTGAACCTGTGGGTGAGTAAAATCTTTTCTTTTCCCTGACCTAAATTGTATCTTTTTATCAGCATTTCTTTAAGATCAACCGGGAAAAATCTATTTATTTAGTTTATATAGTACAAATCCCTGAAGTAGGTTTAGCAAGGCACTCGTATTGATCTACGTCTTTGTATCTAGCCATTACAGATTCTTGTGGGTTTAACCATCCAACTATTTTTTTTTTCCAGACCCTCCTGATGACATGTTGACTTACATTTGCTCGATATCAGCGAAATGTCGCGTACAAACTCTAGGACTTAAGCATATATTCTGAAATATCTTTTACTATTAATAAAGTATGTTATGTTTTTATCAATATTAACAGTAAAAAATACTATTAATAAAGCATCTTTTACTATTTTCGTTCCACATTACTACTTTGAGTATCATCTAACAATTCCATGGGCTGGTCTGCTTAAGAACCGTGCCCAAAACTGCAAATAAATGTAACACCCAGTCTATGTTGAGACATTTGATTGGTTAGTGCATTATTGCACAAGTGATGGATCTCCACGTGTGAGCATCATATATGCTATTTAATATAATAAAATTTTCTTTCAATTTTGAAAAAAGGGAAAAATGTAGGATCCAATCTTTCATGACATGAATTTCTTTGACATTGTAAAATACTCCTATCTTCAGCATGAAAATTCTATCTTTTGTATTCCTAGTGATATCTCAATAGGTTGGATTATGGATTTCCTCATTGTGCAATGGAATTGTGTTGCGATGGTAGAAAATTTATGATATATATATATATATATATATGTATATGTGTATACACACACACACACACACACACACATATATATATGTTGGATATTACCAAGCTAATTATGAAATTCATGTTGGTGGTAATTATTTGTGACAATTCATGGATGACATTCACATTGGTGATAATTATTTGTGATAATTTATTGACGACAGATAAGTCCTAAAATCCATAGAAAAGAACCAAGTCATTTCTGCCAGCACATCCTGGGTTATATGGTTTCTGAATATCAGATTTATTTTCTTTTATTTTGCGTTCAACCATAACTAAATGCTGTATACAACCTTTTAGATCTAGCTTTCAAGCATGTTTAAAAGTTCCACACTTGGATATGAACAACCACATAACTTGGATTGACTTGCAGCAATTGATGCTCCTGGAGGCTTCCTTTTCGAGTGGTGGTCTGTATTTTGGGATATTTTCATTTCTAGAACAAATGAAAAACATTCTCAAGTAGCTGCAGCATACATAGAGGTAGCTTCCTTGGAGATAATCTCTTTTCAATTTTTAATATTCTCTGGTCTATAATGGTTACTCCAAGAAATCTTCTGTCAAAACTTCAGACACAGCGGGCAAAAGCAAAGGAAGAACATCAAAGACAGTTGCACATGCAGCAAGTGCAGATCCTGCAGCAGCAACAGGCACAATTACAGAGAAGAAATGCTATTCATCCTTCTCTCAATGGGGCAATGAATGCAACAAACATTACTGGCATTTCGGGACCACCAACAGCTAGTATAATGGCTGCTAAAATTTATGAAGAGCGCATGAAGCAGCCACAGTCAATGGATACTGCAATATCCTCACAATTTCTCGACGGTAATAGAGTTGCACTTCTCAGATCTGCAACCAACCATCCAGGGTATTGCCCAATGTTTGAATCTCATCACTGTTACTAGGATGCTTAATAACAGGACCAATAAGTTGTTCTTTCTGATCTGGTTGCAGGCAGTTTATCCAAAGTCCCGTCAGTGGATCTGCTGCAATGCAACATATTCAGGGACAGAATCAACAGACATCTGTAATCTTTTGCGCCATCTGTCCCTTGTTTACCTTTTTTCTTTCCTTGTAGATTTTTGTTTATTCTGTCAACATATAACTATTGCAGGACATTAAGGGTGACATTGGTGCAATGCACAAATCTTTGCATAAGGATCCTTCTTCATTATATAGCCAAGGGATTATGCAGGCAAAATCTGGATTAGGTGGTGCTGGTAAGCAACTCCATTGGAAATTCATGAAAAGATTTCTCTTGCACGTATGTTATAGTTACAGAACAATTATATATAAGGATAGAAATCTTGAAAGTTTGACAAATTTGGACTTTAAGATATTGCATGGAGGGATCTCTAGATCATTAGGTTTTCCCTGAAGATACAAATTAAATAGTTAGATGTAAAAAAATCCTTATGATGTCACACATAGTGACATAGGATCTTAATTTTTTAAAATTAAGCACAATTTTTAATGATAATGTCAATTTCAAGACTTCATAAAGATTACCTTGTAGTTATTTTGAAATCCACAACGAAATGCTTGAAATGTTTAAAATCTTTAGAAGGTACATTTCATCAAGAAATCCTACTTCAAAGTTCAAAGTAATTATAAGTTAACACTGAAGTTTTGCCAAGAGCAGGTACTTTTGTTGATTTTGTAATGAAGTTTAATAGTTACAAGTAACCACAATCTGCAACTTGTGTTTTACTTGCACTTGCTGTTACAAATATTTAAAATCTGCAACTTGTGTTTACTTGCACTTTTTCCTGTTCCACAGGAACCCAAGGTGTTAGTGGTCTTCCGCTGAAAGGCTGGCCTTTGGCAGTAGGGTTTTTGCTATTATCTTTGAAAATTTGTTTCTTTCCTTTATTTTATCAATTTTCATGTGTACCAATTTATCAATTTGATAGGGAATTGATCAATTATGTCAAAATTTTGGCCCACAAGTAAACAAGTCTTTTCTACCAAATCAAAGCCAGTTTCAGCTGCTATCACCAAACGAACAGCAGCAGAATTTAGCACAGGCCCAAGCACAAAGCAATATCGATTTGTCTAACTACGGTATGGATCATCGTAAGATTCGAGCCCTGCCTAGGAGTGGACTTAGTGGGAAAGATGGTCAGATGAATGGAAATGATGCATCAATTGGTTCTCCTAGCGAGTCAAGTTCGCCAAAGGTCAGACAGGATCAATCTATCATCAAGGTTAGTTCTCTTATGTTGCTTTTCATAGCGATTTACACTTAGAACATGTGGAATACATTTGGCTTTGACTGACTTAGGTTGTAAAGATAGATATTGATTCAACCATCAAAAGAAAGAGTAGACTTAGGCTTTATTCCCTGCATGTGTTTTTTTATTTATTTTCTGTTTTCTGTGCATGTGTGTTGCTCGGGAGGGCACCTTGCTCTCTTGCATATGTGAAAATCAGAATTTATGGCTTTTGAATTTATATGGGAGTGAAGCATGTCATTGAAGTGTGAACCATATGTTCAACTTTTGTTTTGCTTTTCACCTTCGTTAGCTGCTTCATCATAACTTTTCATAGAAAACTATTTGTTCATGGACAATATACTTGTCATGATTTAAGTTGATTGTTAATTTTGACCAATAAGGCTTGTTTGATGAAATAAATGCAAGAAAAGTTGGGTGGAGGGTCACAGGCCTGCTGGATAAAATGGCAGATTTTTTCTTCAGTTGCTTTTGGCAAGCGATAGTCTGATAAGCCACGATGCTAAGGAGAAATTGTCTTTAGACATCAGAGTCCATGAATTAATAAGTTAAACGGATTACTTGCTAAAATATGCCTGCATGTGGTAAACGTTGAATAGGTAGCTTCTGTACAATTTGAGGGTAAGTTTGTGGATTTCCACAAAGCTTAAACAGACAGTCAGATCTTAATTTTGATGTTGTTGTTTAGTTGATATTTTAGTTTCTAGGAAAAGAAGCAAAAATTCAGGAGTTAAAGGATTGCAGGGTCAAGAAAAAGCACCAAGACCTAATGATAAGGATGTCCAAAAGTTGGTCAATAGGCCAACAACAAAAATTTATGGACAATTGGTATTCATTCGTTGATATGTAGCTTGGGATCAGTCCGAGTGCTATGAAAAACTCTTCTGAATATTCTATCTGTGGATAAAATGATGGATGAAGATATGGATTTTGTGCCAACATTCTTTAACAGAAGGCCTGGCATATCATGGAAACATATTTACTGAGGAACTTTCTTGAGGTGTTGCAACTGGTGCACGTCCTTTTGAACCCTCTTGCTAAAGTTTGTAGTTTGATAACATTTTTCCATGCTTTTGAAGTGTAGGCCTTAAGCAAGTTCAAGTCAGATCTCATCACTGCAAACATGCATTAAATTACAAAGAGGGAAAAAGGAACTATTGATGGTCTCAGCCATTTGATGCCCTGACTTCCCTATGATACACATACCAAAGACGAATGCAGAAAGAACTTTCCATGTGTTGTCTGCTCCAAACTTCTCTAGTATGTCTGTTGCTAATTTAGCATATTAATTTAGGTATCTCAAAGTTTTAGTCTCTTAAATATGATTGTCCCTGCAATAACAGTTATCAAACATTGGCTATCAGACCTTTCTTTTTTTTAGTCATATTTTCAATGAGTTAGTTGCAGTAATGTAATATATACATTCTCTCTCTAAATGTATATATTTACATGAATATATGTTTCCTGTGTTGTAATTTTCCCTGTTTGCTAGTATTTATAAGATCATAATTTATTTAATTATGGTTTGGTACATTTCTTTAGGGTGGTTAGGGTATGTAACAAGTCATTTTATGTTGAATACCATGTCAGAGCTTCTTGACTTGCAGTTCTGTTCCATGCTGGAACATTGAGGTGCACTTATGATCCAGTTTACTTAAGCTTCTTCATATTTATCATTTTTTTATGTCTTGAATTCTTTTCTTCATGTCTTTATCGCTGGCTTCTGTGCTACTCGGTTATGCCTCCTAAAGATAGCATGACTACCTTGCTAACAATTGTATGTTCTCATTTTAGGCATCCCAGATTCAGCAGTCATCTAATCAACAAACCCAGGAACTGGTGCAGCAACAACAGTTGCAACAGGTATTTTGTGTAGATTTTTCCTCCCTCCTTTTCCTTTTCTTTTTCTGATATATATGGTGATAGGCTCTTATTGAGCATTTACACACCCTTATAGATTCATACTGATCGATATGGAATTTTAACACAATTTCTAGAGTACTAGGAAAAGAAAATCTACCTCCTCTGGAGCTGCAAATAGTGCTGGTATGCCTTCTGCCAACTCCCCTCCATCGACTCCTTCCATTCATACAACTGGTGATGGAGTTTCGATGGCTAGCAATCTGCAAAATGCTAGTATCATGTCCAAAAGCTTGATAATGTATGGAGCTGATAGAACAGGTGGGCTTGCTTCTTCAAATCAGATGGTATGTCCAATTATTTCAGTGTTATTGTCATGAAAGTGGAAGATAATGGTTTGGAACCATCTGATTAAGATGACTGGCTCTTCTGATTGCAGGATGACCTGGAACATTTTGGGGATGTTGGTTCTTTGGATGACAATGTTGAATCTTTTCTTTCAAATGATGAGGGAGACGGACGGGATATCTTTGCTGCATTGAAAAGTACTGCTGAGCACAATGCAGAATCTATGAACGGTACCTGTTCTCTCTATTGGCTATTCAGTTTTATACCTCTACTAAATTACTTTTTAACATGTACAGAATCTGTCTTAGGTTTTACCTTTGGTGAGTATGGTTGCATCTGTACCAGTAACAGCAAAGTGGTTTCATGCCACTTCTCTTCAGATGGAAAGAGACTTGCTAGTGCTGGGCATGATAAAAAGGTGACGTTCATGTCAATTTCATTCATTTCAACTTGGTCGGGTACTATGTGGTTGGTGCAGCATAAATACCAGACTGATTTCCCTTCCTGACATAGATGTCGATTGTCATTTACTACTTATATTTTAAAGTTTTATCAATTTGTTACAATGTAGTCAGTTAAGTTTTGCTTGATTGTGATTCTCATACAACTTGCTTTATTAGCTTTAAGAAGGTGTCATATAAATCATAAATTGAGCAAAAATACATATTAAATTTGTTTCCTGTTGGCTTCTGTGGAGACAGAACAAAATATTACTTAACTACACCCATATTCTTTTCTGACTGTTTATGCATGTCTCTTAACCATCACTAGGTTGTCAAGGAAATGATAGTTTCTTTGTGTTAAATAAGTTGCATATTATATTGCTTCTGTTATCAACCATAATCAAAATTCTAAATTGTAACTGTTACATTTCACATCCATCTAGACAAATGGTGCAAGGGCATGATTCCATCAAGCAGATGGGCACATCTGATGATGTAGATTGTTCATTAAGATAAGGAATAAAGATAGCAATATCTATCAATTCTGTGGAATTACGTGTTAGTGTTTAGTTGAATAGCTCGGAAGATAGCTTTCAGGGGGATTAAAGCTCAAGTTGTTGCAAGTATGCATGTCCTTTCTAGCAATTGATGACTTGAGAGTTCTGGTGCATGTTACATAGTTTTCTTGGCATGCCACATGTGTTGGTAATGTGCTGACATAAGTTAGGATAACATTCATTTAGGGCCCTGTTTGGCAACATAGATGATATTAACTATGAGAAAAAAGGGTATTAAGGTATCCGATTTTTGCAACAACAAAATGTTACAAAAAGTATGTTTTTGCTTTGGTTGTAGTTCGAGTAAATAAAGGAATTTTAGAGAGTGAATTTTTGGGAGGGTACAAAGTGGGGAAGGTGTTCCAACAATATGATTAGTCATGACCTCTAATAATGGATTTGCCTCATCTGGTGGTTCTTGTCATATTCTGGCTTTGCCACCTACTACTCTATTGTTGTTCATAGTTTCTACCATAACTGCTCTATCGAAGAAAGGAGAGTAGGAGGTGTTGAATCTCAGATTTTGATGATGAAACCAATTGATAGTGTTTATGATTTGATATGCCTTTTGGGTGACGCAGGAAGCTTTGATCAAGGAGAGACAATAGAAGCAGGAAGATTCATGTTGGGTCGGAGAAAAAGTGTCAGAAGATTGGACGTCACACCGAAGGATCGGTCGACGTATTGACAGAAGGCTTCGGACTATGGTTTCGGGCATCGAGTCAAGAAGAGCGGATATTGTGCTAAGGATATCGGAGTTGCGGAGGTCAACTGGCCGATTGGGCAATCGGCCGCAAGAGAGGACGAAGCGTCGAAGAATCGGACGAAGCGTCGATGAACCAATGACATGTCGAACAACATAATTCAAGCTTTGTAATAATTGTCTAGATCAAAGTAGGTTTTTATGTGTGCAGGATTAACTACGATAGCAAGGCATAAAACAAAATGAAGTCCCGGAGTCAAGAACGCGATTTTGCTGGGAGTGAGAGAGTTCGTCGGAAGTCCGGACGTTCGTCAGGAGTTCTGCCGGAATTGACCGAGAAGTCCAGGAGCTTGCCAAAGAAGCTCGTCGGAACTCGCTAAGAAGATCATCGTGAAGTCCAAGAGCTTGCCGGGAGTCCGCTAGAACATTACCGAGAGATCGTCGGAAGTTCGCTGGAAGAAACCTAGACTTACGGACTTTGTTTAGCTTAGTAAATGTCTTAGAATTCATAGTTAGTACATAATTGGGATTGGAATTAGGCCAACCCAATTAGGGGCCAGTTGGGCCCATGTATGGACTATGTCGGGCCCAATGAAAGGCCCAAACAATGACCCAACAGGTGGCACCGTCATGGCACAGTCTCCGAGACCGTGTCAGGCGGTGGTATCGTCGGTCTGGGTGGTGGTACTGTCCAAACACAATCTTCGAGAGGCTGTCAGGCGGTGGTACCACCAGACTGGGCGGTGGTACCGCCCAGTGTCAGTGTCAGACTGGCACTGGCGGTGGTACCGCCCGTACCTGGGAGACTCGGGATGAGACATTTTTAGGCTCCAAGTTTGAATTAACTTGAGGCCTATAAATATCCCTCCCATCCCTGGTTAAAGTACACACAATTGAGACCAAAAAAGGAAAGAAATCTCTGTTTTAATTGTGTGTGAACTCCTCTCAAAGTTTTAAGTGTTAGAATAGTTTGAGAGAAGAGTAAGTGGGGTGTAAGGGTTATCTCCTAAACCCGGTAAACGGAGAAAGAGCTGTAAAAAGTTGTTGGTCTTCGCCTATTGAAGGAAGACCGATAGTAGATACCGGTAGCCTCGACGGAAGAGGAATCGATGGAGTGGATGTAGGTCATGACGATCAAACCACTATAAAAATCTGGTTTGCATTTTTTTTGAGCAATTTACTTAAACTACAAATTGCCTTCTCATTACTTGCTTTACATCCACTACACTCTTCGGTATGCTTTCAAGTTAACATCTTCCAAATCGGTTTTAATCGTAACGAATTTTCTGAAACCGACGTTTTTACCTAATTCACCCTCCCTTCTTAGTGCCGACTCGTTCCTAACAGGAGGGAGGCAGAGCATCTCTTTGACAAGATCCTTATATGCTGTTATTACCATGGCGAGTAGATTGGAGCTAATGGAGTTTGTTTTTGGTTTGTGGTAGACATGATTTTGGTAGTGAGCAGAAAGAAAGGGGTGGAGGGCTTCAATAGCAACACATGGTGAAGGGAGAAAGAAAATACAGAACATTTAACTCTTTATCCTTTTACTGTGGTGTGTTTGCCTGCAAAAACTTTCCCAAATGGTCAACTGTAAATAATTCCAACCCAAAGTGATATAACCATGGAAACTTGCAATTCTCCAATAATCCCCTATTTGCTGACAGTCCTATAGCTTCTATCAGCATCAGCATACTCTTAGGGTCTATGTTGAGATCATATGTCACAGTATGGTTGCAACTCTTCATCATTTAAAATCATGGCCTAGAATTTATGATTATTGTTTTCTTGTCAAGCAATTGAAAAATGAAATGAGTTAATATTGTTTTGTTTCATAAAAGATATGCATGCATCTCATCTGATTGATTCATGTTGTTGACTCCCTATTCTTTTCCTGTTCTTAAGTTATCAGGTCCTCCTATGTTGTGTATTATATATTGAATAGGTCTTCTTATCCAAAATGTGGTAGTGTGATGTCAATTTCAAGAAATCCAAATTTATTTTGCCATTTTGACTAGGATTCTTGGTCTATTTTGTGAAGATATATGGTAGAAGACACATGTTAATCTCATTTAATAGTGCAACTAAATACTAGATATAAACAACTTTTTCGGTCCAATTTTATGCAAATTTTGCAGTCCATTTTCGAAAAGTTCTGTTGCAATGTACTAAAAGTACGAACTAAGTGCAAGCTCTTCATTGAGTCCCCATTTTATGCACTTTGGCATGATGGGAATTGTGCAAATCTTGAGCCATTGGATTTAGAACGTAGACAATAACATTTGATTTTGAATCTGGCATATGGGAGCAGTAAGTCTGTATATATTCTGGTGTAAAGATTATATATGAAGTAAAAAAACATGTTTTGTTCGAAAGAAAGTAATCATCTGGTTGACTGTAATATAGGAGATGAAGCTCCTACAAGAAAAACCATATTCTGTGGGTTCATGTACAGGTAGAGATAGGTTCTTTTTTGTTGATTATAGTGGTGTTTTTCATATGATGATTCTCTCAGTTGTTTCCATGTTGCATATAAGTAACAATCTTAACTGCCATGGTTTATTTTTCATTGTTTCAGGTGCTTACCATCTTATATTTTATCTGTAATAGGTTGTCCTCTGGAACATGGATACAATGCAAACCATGAGCAGTTCCCAAGAGCATTCTCATATTATTACTGATGTCTGTTTTAGGCCAAACTCAAGTCAGCTGGCAACATCTTCTTTTGATAAAACTGTTCGACTATGGAATGCAGCAGAAGTATGTTTTTTAATCACCGTCATTATATTGCGGGTTTGTTTGTTGTTTAGTTATACTCACAAATTAGTGTATTAAATCATATCTAAATTTTATGACCTTATTAATTATTTCTAAGAACTTGTTTGGTAATTCTCAGGAATCCAATTAATACCCAGATTTGATTAGATATTATCCTAAAAAATATATCCGTATGTAGAGGTACCTGTCTTTTATCTTTTATACTTCTCTGTTGGAGCTTTTGTCTTAGGATTTCACATCAACAATTATGAAAGAAATTCATATCCATTTAAATGCTCCTTGGTAGAGGTATCTTCTCTTGCCATTAAGCTCGATAAGGCATGCTCTTTGGTGATATGTAGGCAATAAAACATTGTTCAAACTTTAAACTTATGTAGGTAGTTGGCCTTCCTTTATGTCTTTTGTGATTACTTCTTTGAAATTGACTTGCTTCTTTCTAGTGATCTGTTATTGGTCTCTGTTGGATGTGTTAAAACCACCAGCCACTCTTGTCACTTGGCTCAAAGTTGCAACAAGCAACGTCAGCTTTTTTCTTATCCTCTACCTTTTTAAAATAATAGATACCATCCATCTGTTGAAAAATCTAGATTTCCATTTTTTTTCTTAATCTATATAAATCTAATCATCTTTCTTGCCTGCAGAAATTTTCCTACTAATATAATCCGTATTTGGTTGTATCGGAGTCACAAGAAACACTTTGTTCTTTTAACTATTCTACTAAAACTTTATGTGGATTTTCCTTTGTAAATATTCTTTTGTGTTGTCTGTTGTTGGAAGTTATATCAATTTAGCATCTCTTAACTTTTTATTTAAATAGTTGTTTCATTTTGTTTACTTTTGTGTTTTTGGTGTAAGATTGCTTCATTGATAGTCGTATCCAATTTCTAAAATTGTAAGCTTAGAGGACATTCAAATTTTATTTATGTTTATGTCTTATTGTTACTCTGGTTATTCCTTTTATGCTGATTATATTCCCTTGTTTGTTTTGTAGTCAATTCATTGTTTAAATACTTTCACTGGGCACACCTCGCATGTAACATCACTTGATTTTCATCCCAAAGAGATGGATATTTTATGCTCTTGTGATGACAATGGTGAGATCCGGTACTGGAGTTCTGACAACTATGTGTGTAAACGTGTTTCTAAGGTTGGTTCCATGGTATCTTTATGAATTCACTTGGTTGATCACAAAAGTTCGAAATTTTTTAGTCTTCTTTGCTGGTGAACCAGGGTGCTACAGTACAAGTGAGATTTCAGCCTAGAAGTGGACAGTTTCTGGCTGCAGCTGCAGAAAATGTTGTATCTATTTTTGACGTTGAGACGCATACAAAGACACGCACGTTGCAGGTCCATTTGACAAACTTTCTAACTTTTAGAACATAGTCAATCATTAGTTTGCTTCCATTGCTTATCAATCTCTCTATGCATCACAGGGTCATAAGAAGGAGGTCCACGCCATTTGCTGGGATGCAAATGGCAAAACTCTTGCTTCTGTTAGTCAGGACTTAGTTAAAGTATGGTCTTTGCAAACTTGGGAGTGTATCCATGAACTGAACTCCACCGGAAACCAGTTTCATTCATGCATCTTCCATCCAAGATGCCCCCAAATCTTGATTATTGGTGGCTATCAGGTATATCTATGTTAATCATATAATGTTGTATAAAGTAGTTTCAATGAATTCTCAGCTATCCTCTTTTAGTCGTTGAATAATTTGCTTTTTCCACTTAAGTATTGAATGTTGATATCAAGTTCTTTTAACAAATATAGTAGGCAAATAACAAGTACACTGCTCAAGTTTGTATGAAAAAGACTCCTCACATACACTGTCCTAACCGTTCTCTGATTTATTATGCATTCTCAGAAAGCACTTTTACCATTTAGATTATCATAAAAATAGTATCTTGATTAGAGCCTTATAAAGATGTGTTGAAAAAAGGGCGATTTCCTTAGAAAATACCCATATTTTGGGTATTTCCCAAACAGTACTCTAATTTGAAAAATACACAAAATATCTCTCAAAAGTTTTCTCGCAAATTTTTTCATTTGTTTTTTTTTTTAATACAAATTTTCAATTGTTATAGTGTTTTCATTTCGATCGTTTATAGTGTTTTTTAATAGCGTCTATAGTGTGTCATTGAGGTACTAAAAACATTGTAAGTGACATCATATTGTGTCTATTTGATTGTCATTGCTCATAGACCATTATAATATTATATTTTTAGGCTTGTAACTAGTTTGGTTCAAGTTGGGAGTCCATTTAAATCATTTACAGTGTTTTCGAGTAAGTCATATAAGATTTTTATTGTGGTAGTCAAAACAGTATAACAAGCCAAAAATACTGTGACAAGTGAAAACACTACTGTAACAGGCAGGAACTGCTTATATAGATTTCCTTGGTTGCTGAGCGCTCTTTCAATTTATGCAGACAATAGAGCTGTGGGACATCATTGGGACAAAGAGCAGCGGAATTCAAGCACATGAAGGTGTTATTGCAGCCTTGGCGCAATCACACTCGACTGGATTGGTCGCATCTGCTAGCCACGACAAATCTGTTAAATTATGGAAATAGTGGTAGCTGCAATCAGGGATAGATGGACATAAGGTGCTTCTTCTTAGTGGTGTTTATATTAGTTCTTGATTTGATTTGTAGCTCCAGGGACAATAAAACAGAAAGCCCGACAGTCTCTTGGTGGTCTTTATATGTGAGTTTGCAACTTTACTCGTCTAGGGAGTTAACACTGGACATTGGAAGAGGGAACAGTATTTGGTCCGTTTTCTCTCATCTTCATTTTCTTTCTTAAGGTAGCTTCAAAGATATGTATCACTGTCAATCGACAGAGTGATTTGGAACATTGAACTTTCTTGAGAACTTTTGACCCTATATATATATATATATATATATATATATATATATATATATATATATATATATATATCCACTTGATTTTTGACTTGGTATAATCCAACGTCACTATTCCTTTTTGTCCGCACAATAAAAAAATTAGTGTGTTTATAGGAAGATGAAAGAAATATGAAATTGTCTTAAGAATTGTGTAAAAAAAACGAAGAGAATATTCTCAGGTTTTGAAGGAATCCCATGTATAGGAATAAAAAAAAAGTGATTTGATTTAGATCATAATTGATCTATTTTTTGATTTATTTTATCTATTTTTTATCTATTTTATCTATCAAAATCATGATAGATCATAATGTGACTACATTTAGGATGACATGAAAACGAGTTGTGTCTGGTTGTCGTTTAGCTTTATTTTAACTGATTTTCTTCTTTTTTTTAAACAAAAAGGAGACATAGTATTCACTATATATATATTCGTAAACTGTCGCAAGACCATAATCTGCACGACAAACGTTTGCAACCCTTCAGACCCCATTATATCAGACTCTACCTAGCATCAAAGCATGAGCTTATTCGTCTCTTAGTCCTTTAGGTCATTACGGAAGCCCAATTTATGGTCTTCTCCAGCATAGAAATCCATAGGTTAATTATGTTGTTGGTCGTAGTCTTCCTTTTTAAGGAGCGATGACTGAGCAAAGGGTTCAGTTCTTTATTGGTCTAAATCACTATACATCATATGCTAATCTCTCTGTTAAACGATCTTCGATGCAGGGTCTACAGTACCAAACCGTACCGCCCGGTACGGGTGGTACGTACCGATTCGATCGGTTGTCGGTACGCGGACCGCTTGTTACCGGTCCGAGTGCACTATAGCACTATAACAGTGTTACAGTACTCGGCACACGTACCGCTCGGTATACCGTACCGTACCGGTATCGAGCCCAAATCGAAATACCGGTACGGTACGATATTACGAACCTTGCTCCGATGTTCCTATGGTGAAAGTTTACGATTTTACTGTAGATGCATTGGTCGCTTCCGACATATGTAGTGATTCATTGAGCAAACATGAATGCGAGTGAATCATCGGCATCGATGGGGTTGAAATCCAACCGTGTGTGACTCAGTTGCCTGAGAAACTATTATACGAGTTCCCAAGTCGTAAAAGAGTAGAATCAGAACATGAACAACGAAATTACCAATTATAAATAACATCTTCCTCAATATGAGGTCATGAAAATGGATAAAGGATAGATGATCACATTTAAAAATAGATAAGTCGAACCCACATTTTTAAACTTGTCAAACAAATCTTTAAGGAAGAAAGCACCTTAGTAGTTACAATAAATAAACATTTGCTAATTACTAACACCACCAAATGAACAATTAAGTGAATCATAAGTAAAACGGTTTATTCTTTTTTTCAGATTTTTTTTGCCCAATGAGGTTGCAGTTTAAGGGAACAAAAAGTAAGTGACTGTATCAACCTCTATCCAAAGAAGTTAATTTCTATGGATATAATTAATTCCAAAACCAGTTGAAGAAGTGTTATGAGGCAATCACATAACGACATCCCTTTTCTCTCGTCCTCGTAAACAGTGAACGACAGCCGTAAAGCAAACTAAACTAAACAGGTCCATCAAAAGCAACAAAGTGACATACTAAATAAAATCCAGGTTCTTAAGAAAAACTAAAATCAGCAGAGCAAGACAATTAACTTATGCCGAAACCATATAGATGCCATACAAATTAACACATAAATTGAGGTTGCACCAGGATGTGAAATAGATTAACCCAACTTTGGCTGTAGAGAATATATCACAAATTATCATCGAGAACTATTGCACAAATATGATAAAAAAAATCATCACAATGTTTTGATTATATAGAAGTTTTTCAAAGAAAGCGAAATATAAAACTTATATTTAATAATAACGCTAGAAGGAGGGCTTGAACCTCCGACCTTGTGGTTAACAGCCACACGCTCTAACCAACTGAGCTATTCCAGCTATTGATTAATAAATTAAAACAAACATTAAATGATCATATTTATTGAGCGAAGCATTAAATGAGTACTGAGGTCCTGTTATTCTCAAAGTACATACATCAACTATAAAAGAAGGTTAAACGTCACAAGTGATCCAAAAATCACACGAAAAGAGGTAAACAATGAGAAGTTATAAAATCTTCTATGTTGCCAACAAGATAATGAAAAATTCATATCATGAGATTATCGTTACCCGTCTTCTCGCAACTTCATTCTTTGCTCCCTCCCTCTCTGGACAGCTAAGTTGTTCGATTGAAACAGCAGATTTCTCAAAGGCTGCTTAATCATTTTGTTTGGGCACTAATTTAAACATTTTGCTTAATCGAAGCTCTGCAAAGCAAGTCATTTGACTAAATATTAATGACAGAATTCAAGCATCCTGAAGCAGGGTAGACTCTTTGGCACTTAACTGGTGACCAACTGTCATTAGCATGCAAGCAATTAATTTCCTTAACAGGCCAATGTGATACACATCAAACCAAGTGATGAAAGATGGAATCTACCTAGCATTTCACAAACAGAAAAAACAATGTTTCCCGTACCTACCTATAGGAAACCAACAAACATAAAACTAATGTCTCATCAAACAATATACCAAGAGACAAAAGGAGTTTCTATGACTTCTTTTTATCCTATAAAATATAACGTTGTCTCTTACATTCGTCTCTTTGAACCCTTAATCCTTCTTATAAGTACTAACTAGACATATACACAAAAAATACATGTGCACATATAAGATGATGTGATTCTCTATCAAGTTAATCAATAATCTTCTAAAGCATCACCCCATAAGAAAAAGATTTTTAAGTCCAACATGTTAATTATCAACAGAAACTAGGTGACTGAACAACTTAATTACTTTAAATACCATAGTTAATTAACCAATCTATAGGGGCAGTAAGAACTACTTTTAATGAAAAAGCTGACAACGAAATGTACCTACAAAATCTGAACAAACATTGTGATCAGTGAAACCATTAAACTCAAAAAATGTAGCCTCCCTCTGGGAAAAAAAATGAAAAAAAACAAGTGAAGTAGGAAATAATACATGAATCATGGAAAGTGATAGAAGTTCACCATTTTAGAGAATCCAAACAGTGGTGCCTTGCATGCATGCTCAAACACAAAATTCTACAAATTCTTGTTCTGCCCACATCAAGTATCAGTTTGGAGAATCGCTGAGATGACGGTTAGTACATGATAATAACAACACCTTTTTCAGAATCTAGTGTAAGATTTAATAATGCTGACTTTGAGCCATCTTTAGCAAATTTATGACTTGAAAAATCACACAAGAAATAGGATAAAATCATATAATGCGGTCCATAGAAAAGTAAAGAAATATGCATTGTCTATTGTAAATAACTTAACTTTGATACTTGAACAGAACCTCAGCATTGCCGATTTACATAATATTAATTTGGCTAACAACTTCTATGAAATAATATATGTTCTACTCCTGCATGTTATTTTCCAACAATATATGTTTTGTTTCTACTTTTGACATAAAAGATGTTGTGTGTGACAAATATAAATTGTCCGATGCAATAGGATGCTGATGTTGCTCTCTAAGAATAAACCTAACAGTCTATGACTTATTCTTCCTAAATCATGCCGACCACAACATTCCATGTAAGAGTTGCTTCAAAGTTCTTTTTTTCTTTGATGTTGCTCCAATAGAGCAGCTAGACTCTAAACCATCACCATGAATGCACTTTGACCAGTACTAAAAATGAGTCTCTATATGGTTGAGTGTTCTGCTTTGGATGTATTTTCCTTCATAATTATATTTACTATTTAAGATAAATTTTAAATTGCATATTTTCAGTTGTATACTTGCCTTCGAGTCCTATTTTAGTCCTTAAGCCATTAAGGTTCATGCTCAGAGGGTTTTGGATGAATTTGTAAATAGGATTTGAGATTCCAAGATTTCCAAGCAAAGAACCCTTCTTCCATAAATTACTTAGTGTATTTATTATATAAACAAGATGTTGCATTCTTATATAGGATTTCACATTCCATGATTTACCTGTTGAATCTCGGATTTTGATGATGAAGTCAATTGTCATTTGTTATCTAATCTATGTGTTGAGATAAGTGTGCAGGATTAACTACGATAAGAGTAAGACAAGCAGCAGGTGTTGCGCCGGAGTCAAGATCATGATCACGTTGGGAGTTCGAGAGTTCGACGGAAGTTCGGACGGTCGTCGGAGGTTCAGCGAGAACAGATCCGAGAAGTCCAGAAGCTTGCCAAGCGAAGCTCGTCGGAACTCGCCAAGTGGATCGTCGCAAAGTCCAGGAGTATGCCGGATGTCCGCAGAAGGATCACCGAGGGTTATCGGTTGATCGACGGAAGTTGGCCGGAAACTCGCCGGAAGAAGCGATTGACGCATCGGAGCAAAGCTGCAGAAGTTGTCTTAGAGTTAATCGTAGTTAGCATGATGATTAAGCATGAAAATGGGAGGTGATCCCATTAGCTTAATCTTGGGGCAATTGGGCCCCTAAAAAGATTCAAAGTGGGCCGAATGGAGTGAACCATTCGGACCCTGATTGCACCAGGAGGTGCAACCGCCCCAGCCAGGAGGTGCAACCGCCAGGGCTGCGAGGCTGGGAGGTGCAACCGCCCCAGCCGAGAGGTGCAACCGCCCAGAGCTCAGTCTTCGAGCTAGACTGGGCGGTGCAACCTCCTCTGCCAAGAGGTAGCACCGCCAGAGCTCAAGTTTCGAGCTCTGCCAGGCGATGCAACCACCGAGCTCAGTCTTCGAGCTCTGGCAGAGAGGTGCATCAGCCTGAGCTCAGTCTCGAGCTCTGCCAGGTGATGAAATCACCGAGCTCAGTCTTCGAGCTCTGGCAGAGAGGTGGATCAGCCTGAGCTCAGCTTGGAGCTCTGCCAGGTGATGCAACCACCGAGCTCAGTTTCGAGCTCTGCCAGGTGATGCAATCACCAAGCTCAGTCTTCGAGCTCTGCCAGGTGATGCAACCATCGAGCTCAGTCTTCGAGCTCTGGCAGAGAGAAGCAATCGCCTGAGCTCAGTCTTCGAGCTCTGCCAGGCGGTGCCACCTCTCCAGTCAAGAGGTGCAACCGCCTGATCCCAGAATTCTGGGATTTGATCGATTTGATCGTTTTGAGCTCGAATTTTGAATTGGGTTGGGGCCTATAAATACCCCACCCATTCAGCACTGAAAAGATACAGACCTACACCGAAATCTTGATCTTTTCTGTGATTCTAAGAGCTCAAAAGTGTTGTAAAGCCTTTAAGTCTCCTCCTTCTGTTCTTCAAGTTTTCAATTGTAAAGTGAGGAGAGAAAGGTCTGTAAAGGTTGTCTCCTAAGCCTGTCAAAAGGAGAGAAACTGTAAGAGGGAAGTTTGGCCTTCGCCCATTGAAGGAAGGCACCTAGTTGACGTCGGCAACCTCATCGGTGGAGGAAGCCAAAAGTGGAGTAGGTCAAGGCTGACCGAACCACTCTAAATCTCTGGTTTGCGTTTATTTTCGAGCACTTTATCATTACTGCAAACCTCCCTCATCACTACTGCTCTCTGCGCTTTCACGAACAAGTTCTAAGTGCTGTTCTTCCAAATCTGCATTCAGACGTAAATTCGTATTTTCATACATTACAGTTTACGTTTACGTTTGATTCTGCAGAACTGTTTTCCGTGCTTTTACGAACGAGCTTCTTTGCAGTTTACGCTTACATTTTAATCCTATTAATAACTGCAATCTGTCCTCTACGATTTTACGAACGAGTTTCAACATTTAGACGTAAAACTGCATTCAGACGTAAATCGGCTTTCCTCGCTCAATCATCAGATTTCAGTTCACGTTTACATCTTGATTTCAACTGCATACTGCCTTCTGCGAGTATACAAACGAGTTTCAAAGTTTAGACGTAAATCTGCGTCTAGACGTAAAACTGCGTTTAGACGTAAATCTGCATTTAGACGTAAAACTGCGTTTAGACGTAAAACTGCGTTTAGACGTAAATCTGCGTTTAGACGTAAAACTGCGTTTAGACGTAAATCTGCGTTTAGACGTAAATCTGCGTTTAGACGTAAATCTGCATTTAGACGTAAATCTGAGTTTAGACGCAAAACTGCGCTTAGACGCAAAACTGCGCTTAAACGCAATCTGCGCTTAGACGCAAACTGCACTTAGATACAAACTGAGAATTTGCTTTTGCATCATAATAGTTTTTGAACGAACGCAGCTTTTGGTTTTTAAATTATTGTAAGATTTCCGCTGCACTAATTCACCCCCCCCCCCCCTCTTAGTGCTCTCGATCCTAACATTACCAACAAAGATAATAAGTTCTCTTAACAAGGCTATGTCATGAGATTGGTTTTCTTTTATGTAAAAATATATAAGAATAGTTAGATTGATCATGTTGGGACTTGTGGCTTATTGGAGTTGTTTAGATAAATCATCTCTTCTCTCATTTGTGTTTAGAGGCCTTCTAACTTAGAATTGATAGACAAGCATGTTATGGACAAACAACTTACAGACTACGGAGCCCTTTCCCTGTATTGTGGTATACTCAGAATATTAAAAGACATAAATTTCTTGGAATTTCCACAAGGGCATGTGGAAATGGTATCAAACAGATATAGAACTAATACTGGAAAAGATCAAGCGTTTAGGCATGGAGAAGGCCCAAACTGTTTCACTAAAATATAGACTGATCAATTTCCCCAAATTAATGGTCTCCCATCAGCTTGTCTTGTATGAATATTTTAGTACATTTACAAACGATTCATAATGCTAAACAAGATAATTTATCATGTCATTGAAGATATTTAACTTTGTAAAAACCCAGTGGGCTGCATAGCATCGTTCCATCAGCCTAACATGCAACTATATGAGAATAATGGCCATTGCTTGCCTGCCACAGAAAAAAGCTATCCTCCCAAAGTAAAGAATTTCAATTATGTAAAAATATATAAGAATAGTTAGATTGATCATGTTGGGACTTGTGGCTTATTGGCATTGTTTAGATAAATCATCTCTTCTCTCATTTGTGTTTAGAGGCCTTCTAACTTAGAATTGATAGACAAGCATGTTATGGACAAACAACTTACAGACTACGGAGCCCTTTCCCTGTATTGTGGTATACTCAAAATATTAAAAGAAATAAATTTCTTGGAATTTCCACAAGGGCATGTGAAAATGGTATCAAACAGATATAGAACTAATACTGGAAAAGATCAAGCGTTTAGGCATGGAGAAGGCCCAAACTGTTTCACTAAGATATAGACTGATCAATTTCCCCAAATTAATGGTCTCCCATCAGCTTGTCTTGTATGAATATTTTAGTACATTTACAAACGATTCATAATGCTAAACAAGATAATTTATCATGTCATTGAAGATATTTAACTTTGTAAAAACCCAGTGGGCTGCATAGCATCATTCCATCAGCCTAACATGCAACTATATGAGAATAATGGCCATTGCTTGCCTGCCACAGAAAAAAGCTATCCTCCCAAAGTAAAGAATTTCAATTATGTAAAAATATATAAGAATAGTTAGATTGATCATGTTGGGACTTGTGGCTTATTGGCGTTGTTTAGATAAATCATCTCTTCTCTCATTTATGTTTAGAGGCCTTCTAACTTAGAATTGATAGACAAACATGTTCTGGACAAATAACTTACAAACTATGGAGCCCTTTTCCTATATCGTGGTACACTCAGAATGTTAAAAGACATAAATTTTGTAAGCTAAATTTACATTAAGAAAATATACTGATAAGGCAGATCCTAACACTTGAGACTCATATCCTTTGGCTGAATGTTAAAAACTAAAGAGCACTGTCACATTTCAGGCAGTCAATGGCCTATGACGGATAGTTGAGAAGTTGCTCTGTAGTTTTTCTTTTCCCTAGCATGATTGTCATAAATAATTTGAACAATATCTATCATAATAATATATTGATGTATATATACATAAGTATCATAAATGATTGTCTTGTTTAGATGATTTTGTTGTCACATTCAACTATAATATACTTATATATAAATATAAGTAGGATAACAGAAATAAATAAACTTAATTAAGTAAGAAAAAAAAATCAATAATAATATTCACTTAAACATACAATGTCATATCTCTTATGAGTTGCTTACAAGTCTTATTCTAAGAACATATTCTTTAAACACTTTAGGCTATAAAACTTTAGTAAATAGATCAATAATGATTAAAGTGGCACTCGAGTTCTTTTTTTAGATTCTTTCTTTAATCATCAAGTCTTTATCTTGATATGCTTGAAAACACTAAAGTACTTGTCATTCTTCGAAAAAAAACTGTTGTGGTATTATTACAAAATATCCTTAGCGACCTAACAATTAAGTTAATCACACTAGGTCCTGAGATAAAATTTCGCAACCATAAATTCAGCTTCCATTGTTAATGATGTGCTTTACACTTTGTCAAAAAATTATTGTTCCAACTAACATAAATATAAATATTAAAGTGAACTTCCTACTATCGAGACAATTCGTAAAATCAATATATGAATATCCTATCACTTCAATCTGATATGATCTTTTGTATGTGAGCATGTATTCTTTTATCCCCTATAAATATCTCATCACTTTCTTTTTAGTTTTTCAATTTTTCATTCTTAAGTTGTTGTGGTATCCACTTAACATCTCAATTATAAAACTGATATCTAATCTTGTACTTGTTTGAGTATATAATAAACTTCCAACTGCGTATGTATAAAGAATATCCTTCATTTGACTATTTTCTAAGTTATTCTTAAGACACTCGCTTTGATTGAATTTTTCACTCATAATAATAGGTGTTTCATTAGCTGAATAAGGTTGCATGCTAAATTCTCCAAGACTTGATCAATATATCATTTTTTAGATAATTCTAGTAATCCTTGAGATCTATCCCTATATATCTCAATATCAATACCATAAACTATCTCATTTATATCAATTATCTTAAAATTATTGATAAGAAATATCTTAGTTTTGTGCAATAAATCAAGATCACTACTAACAAAAAAAATATTATCCACATATAAGACCAATATAATAAACTTGTTTCCAGTGACCTTAGATATATGCATTGATCAAAAATATTTTCTTAAATCTAAAAAAATAATAATATTATGAAACTTTATATATCATTGTCTGAAAACTTGTTTACTATCACAAATACATTTCTTAAGTTTGCACGTTCAACTTTTCTTTTCCTTCTCTACGAATTTTTCAATTTATTCCATGTAAATTTTTTCATCTAGATCCCTATTCAAAAATACTATTTTCAAATTCATCTAATGTAACTCAATATCATAATGAGTTACTAATGTCATGACAATCCTCAACTAGTCTTTTTTATAAACTAGAGAAAAGGTCTCATTATAATCGATTTCTTTTTGAAAAAAACCTTTAGCCACAAGTTTGGTTTTATATTATTTAATAGTGTCCTTTGAGTTATGTTTTGTTTTAAAGAGTCATTTACAACTGACTATTTTACAATTATTAGGCAATTCATTGAGTTTCCAGATATTGTTCCAGTTCAGAATCACTTTAACTATTCTTTCATTGCATTATACACTTTTCAGAATCATTGCTTTTCATAACTTGTGAAAACGATAAAAGTCTATTTTGATTCGTATGTCATAATCTCATTTTCGTAAATATATCATATAATCATCAGAAATAATAAGTTTTTTTTCTCTTTGAGATCTTTTTAAGACTACAGGTTGTGGTTGTCCTACAAGATCATTAGAAATGACATTAATACCACATGAGAATTCATCAATATTATTTTATTATTTACTCTCATTAATTCCTTCAATGATTTAAGGAACAATAATCTTTCAAATATAAAATAATAAAATAGCATCAACCTATATCTCCTCTATATCAAAATTAATCTTTTAAAAATTTTCACTTATATTCATTTTATCATTTTTTTAGGAATATTGTATTACCAGATTCTACTATAGTCATACTATAATTAAAATAATAAAATCTTATCCCTTGGATTTTTATGAATAATCAATAAATTACACAAAATAATTCTTGGATCTAATTTTTATGTAGATTAGAGATTCTTATCTTTGTAGAATAACTCCAAACATGTAGATATCTCAAATTGAATTTTTTATTAGTCCATAACTCAAATAAAGTTAATAAAACCGACTTACTAGGAACCCTATTCAAGATACACATAATTGTCATAAGAGCTTCACCTCACATCGACTCGAGGACAAATGAATAACTTTTCTTCTTTTTTTTTTAATCTTTTATAAGACCACTACGAGCGATGAAATATCAACTAAAGACAGATGATAATAGCAAGGTCCGCAATACCGTACCGTACCGTACCGGAGTTTCGACCTGGGCTCGGTACTGGTACGGTATACCGAGCGGTACACCCAGGTGTACCGCTCGGTATATTTAGGCGTGCCGAGCACTGTAGCAGTGCTACAGTGTTGCTACAGTATCGGACCGGTAACAAACGGTCCGCGTACCGGAAGCCTGTCGGACCGGTACGTACCGGGCGGTACGGTCCGGTACTGCAGACCATGGATAATAGATCTATAATCTCATGTATATTATGTTATCACACGTATTGAATCCTAAAAAGATATTATCTATTTATAAGTGCGAGGAAAGAGTCTAAGATAAATAATTAAAAAAATTCTCCCATCAAAGTGATCTCATAAGGAATCTTACAAAAATAATTCTTTTATTGATTATTAATCATAGTCAAAATATAATCAAATTTATAGTAATATCTTATCTAATTCAATAGACTACGTAAGCAACAGTCTACTCTCCAAATAACACACAAATATTATAAGTAAAATATAAAGAATCCTATCATGATGTCACAACTCATAGCAAATGATGCAACAAAGTACAACACCCCAAAAGGACACTCCGCCTCCATTAATCCTCACCATCAATTCAGTTCCAAATGCTGCCTTGATCAGAAAAAAAATGAAACCTTATTGCCACCATTTAATTTTCACACAATTTTCTATTGTGATTAGAAGTTTATGATAACTCCTACTAGTTTGTTTACCTTGGTTGACATAAAGATGAGACACTAATGACATTTTCAACAATATTATGTAGAAGCAACAGGTTTGACATCCAAAAGAAAATATATCAATGGATGCTACGCTCCATTTTGTTTTAAAATCCAACGTAGAATTAAATCCATATTAATGGAAACACACAATCTATATGTTCATGTTCATTGAATACCATAGCTAAATTAGTAAATCATGGTTAAATGTCCTCTGTTAGGTTCATTCTACCATCCAGCTGCTACATTGGTACATCATGCATGCATTATCATGTGATGAACTTGGTATAATATTTTCAAGAAAATGCAGTACAACATCAAACAAACAGAGGAATTCTCTATTGCAGATAACGATCCAATAAGAGCAAGTGTTGGAATCTGATATGGCAGTAATTAATTAGAATTTAGGTCATGAAATAACTCTTCGCATTACGATTTCAGACTAACAATCTTTTCAATGGGAAATAGAGGAGAAGAAGAAAGTAACCTTAGTGCTCCTAAAATCCACTTTATAGCTTCATCGCTGATCTAGTAATTGCATCCTCTGTCTGCAGACAATTGAACAAGATTGATCATCAGCATTAGCATTAGCATTAGCATTAGCATTAGCATTAGCATTAGCATTAGCATTAGCATTAGCATTAGCATTAGCATTAGCATTAGGTATTTCAACAATAACATATTTTTTTTCTTGAAATGAAATATATCTTGGATTGCCCAATTGGCTCATAGTTCTTCATTAGATTAAAAGACAATAGGTCCACACAAGTAACAACATACCGATAATTTATAGGTTTTTACATTCTGGGTCAAGAAAACTGTAAAAAATAGCTCACCATGAATCGGTCCCGTGTAAATGTCGATTCATCATGTCTCCAAATAACATGTTCTTGGCTAGGGATTACGAATCACATCGTACGAGCTTCAGAAAGAACAATAAAAACTTCATCCAAAGATCAAAAACTAGTAGAAGGAAGACGCATCAAGAACCAAAAGGAGAAAGAAAGGCAGATCACCATCTTGAGCACCTCCGGAACCCTGGGCTCTTTGACCGTCGTCTTGTACTTGGCCACCAAGTTGATCGCCGCCATTTGCCCGAATCGGAGATCAGAGCCCCCCGAGACCAGGAAGAGGCTACGATGACGGAGGAAGGGCGGGCGGATATGTGGGGTTTCAATCGGAGCGAGGAGGATTTCAAGTTTGGGGAGAAAAGGGAATAGAGAGTGGGTGGGTAATGTGGCCTATTTATAGAGGCGGGCGTGCAATCGAAGTGGAGCGCTGATCAATGGTTTCAAGAAGGGCGGGAAAGGTACATCAGATTTTTGTAGGAATTACGATTAAAAATCCCATTCGAAATTGAATTCCAATATCAAATCAGCTGTGTGTTTCTTTATTATAATTAATTCTAAAACTAATTAAAAATTGTCTTGATTTGAATTTAAATAGATATGAGTAAATATGAGTAGCCAAAATAATTGAAACAAATGTTATCATGTTTAATAATAAAATTACAATGTGTAAAATATTCATAAATTTCATCCACTCTGACCACCTTAATAGTTCACGTACTCTGCAGCTCAACCTAAAAGCTAGCAATCCAAGGATTTCTTACCCTCCACTACCATGACTGGAATCTCTTTAGCCCATTCCTTGCCCTCCATGCAATCCCGTGTAGCTTCTCCAAGCAAGCTAAGAACTCATTCCATTCCCACGAACCACCGTATATAAGCATCCTCCACACCTCCTCCATCCTCACAGAGCCAGCAGAGCTGATCGCCATGGTCGCAGGTAGCAGCGAGGAGCCGCGGCAGCGCCGCGTGCAACAGGAGATCAGAGACATGATCTCGACGCTCACCGATCGGCTGACTGCCCTGGGAAGGTCCGTGCCCCGCTCCGACGCCAAGGGTCAGGAGGCCGGCGACGCCTACCCCGGACTCGGGGTCATCACGATGGCCGGCGACAACAAGGGGGCGTCGATGAAGGCGGACATGGAAGAACTGGGGGACGCCCATGGGGGGTTGTACAGCGACGACGGCGGCATGTGCACCTACACAAACAGCAACTACCAGGCCGTGAACAACTCGATTCTTCTCGGCGGGAGCTGCGCGGCGAAGGATCCCGGCGTCCATGTGGTCATATCAGAGTACGTAGAGGAAGATGACGATGACGATGACGATGATGAGGAAGAGAGGCATAGAAAGAAGGAGAAAAAGAAGAAGAAAAAGGAGGAGAAGGAAAAGAAGAAAAAGGAGAAGAAAAAGAAGAAGGATAAGCACGAGGACAGAGTTGTGGAGGAGGAGAGGCAGGAGAAAGAAAAGAAGAAAAACGATGAGGAGGAGAAACAGGAGAAGAAAGGCGAAGGCAGCTCCAGAGAACAGTTGGTAGTGGAGAAGGTGGCACAGTAAGGAAAAGAAAGAAACAAATAGCCTAAGGTTGGAAGATATCAGGAAGATGAAGAGCACCAAATATGAGTAATAATCTAACCAGCAGTAAATAAGGTGAGAGACAAGAGTAAATAAAGAGATATAAAATAGATCCATAGATAAGACTGAGAACAACTTCCTATATTTTGAATCCAATAAATAAATATCAAAAGACTCTCCATTTATCTCATGAGCTAAATGAGTATGAAATTATGCACGTCAATGATTCTGAATTTTAGCATTTACTTCTTGTTATTGCAATACAATGCTGCATAAACTGTGCTGATGATATGAAGCTTATATGGTGAAATAGTTTAGTACTGGGAATAACTTGCAATAAACACATTCCTTAACGAACTCTACATACTTCATATGTGCCCTGCATAGGTAATAATAATGCAATCTATCAGCCATATGATCTGCAAATATATGAAACTCCCTGATACTTCGACATGAGCAATTTTGGGCATATGGCAATCAACAGAGCATAATTAATAGATTAATAAATCAGATAGCACCAGTAATCCCTGCATAGGTAACTCTTCTCACCAATAAAGGAAACAAAAAGAAGATTATGCTGTAACTCTCCCACAGAGGTGTATTTAAGTGAATATGACAAATTCTTTTTATGCATTTCTGAAAAATCCATAGTAGCAATATCAGCACTTGAAATGATTCTGAAATATGAACTGTTTCAAGTGGCAAATAGTTAAAGTGTTACCTGGGATGCTGAAATTTTCCTGAGAAACAATTGCAAACGAGTAATAATATCAATGCAAAACTTTCTTCACTATGTACATTATCTTTCACATATTTTTGTGCTAGCTACCAAAATGATGCTGAGCCATTATTAACAAATAAACATTGATACAGAAGCAGCTCTTTGGAAAAATTAGTGGATCTAACCTTTGAATGGCTTTCGAAAAGCAATTGGTTTTGTTTCAACATAATTTCCTTATCTACAATAATGCATATCCAATGCTGTCAATTTTCTTAATTTTTTTTCTGTCCACTTAGTTTCCTGCAAATAGATTATGCTAATTTTCTTCTTAGTCAGTGTATCTATCAGATACATACTAATTGTATGACATACTAAAAGAATAGAAAAAATATAAATAAATGAAGTTAAAAATATTGCAGTTAAAAGAATGATAAACCATAGCAACATAGTGGCATAAAAAAACATGTTTGCAGAAAATCTGGAGTTTCCAAAATGCAAATGGTAGTTACAAACAATGATATGATGAAAAAACAACACTAGTCATTCAATCGATCATTTACCAACAAACCTTCTTAACTGGTTCAGGTAAATGAGGCAAAAAGTGAATTATTTATGTACTCTACAAGAGACTTTCTGTATTATTGCTCAAAACTACATACAAGGTAATCTATACTGCAACTTGGTACCCAGGATTGATATTTGCATTTGCCATCTACTGATTTCTCCATTTTCTACAGCATTCTAGTGCAAGCCGAAAACCAATACCAAATCCCAGCACAATGAGAGCACCTGCATCATTTGCTTACTAATATTATTTGATATATACACAATCATACTTCCTATAGGAAAATAAAATTAAAGTTTTTATTTTGCTTTTGGCCAATCCTTATTGTCATATCACTAATGTTCATTAATTTGAACCCTATTTTTTTATATTTTGTAAGTGTTTCTTCCAGATATATGCATAAAACACAAGGAGTTTGTTGCAGCTACAACATATAAAATTTTAGTAGTGGCTCATGAGAAGAACTTGGCTCAGATATGACAATCTTTCTTGTTTAATATTGGAGTTTCTCTTTTTCTCCTTGTATTAGGAGGTACTCCCAGCATTATGAAACAGGGAAAGTTGCAAATTCTCCATGGCTTCAATTTGAACATAATATCCAAAAATACTACAAAAAAATGGTTGACTATCAGTGGTACAAACAGTCATGCACCGTGAATTTGTTCAGTGGCTTCCTCATTTTAACACCAAGTTTTCTATTCACATCTGTTAGTCCACCTAGTACCTGTAGGAGTTCTACAGGTTTTAAGTGCTGTGAAAGAGTAATAGGTGTAACCGTATATCGAGAGATGCAAGTTGATATACCACCATAGTATATTTGTAACATCTCAACCAATAGATCCTAGAGACCAATATTGGACTGGTATTTAAATCCTTGGTCTGTATATTACTTAAACTTGTGGTGAGAGCAGAGGCTACCTACATACTAAATTCACCTACAGGTTCTTCTGAAATAGCAGGGTGAATGCCAGATGGTCATGGTCATGAACCCCATGAGCACTCAAAACTGGTAAGTATCAACTAAATGCTGACATGTGCAGCATGATTCCTTGTTGGTGACAGGAAGCAAATTATTGGTGGGCACTGGGATAGCACTTCTAATGGTTTCTTAAGACAAATGAAAGCTCTATAGCAGGTCTATTACAAAAATTTGTTCTAGAAGCAAATGAATTCTTCGACTAGTCATACAAGTCCTACTAATCACAGTCATTCATAATCACCAATTATCAAAGAATTCAAATAAATAAATGTAGCATACTAGTACAGGAATGAACTAAAAGCCGTAATAAGATAACCTGCACTGCTCTCGATAACTATCGCTCTTTGGCAAGCAAGTTGTTTTAGAGTAGACACTCAACCAATCTCAAGATACCCCTCAGAGATAGCAATCCTTGTGCTGCTCACCTTGCACTCCAGAATGTCCACTGACTGGGAGATCTCAATGCTAATGGTGGAGGGATCCAATGCCCTGTGCACATGTCTCTCCGGTGATACTTCAAATCCTTGTATCTTCGCCCTACCATATGGATGGCTCAAATCATTTTCAAAGACATGATGATGACCAGTATCATAATTGGGTTGGAAGTCTTGACTCTGGCATCTTCTGCTCCATTCCACCAGCACCATCATCACTTAGCATGGATTCCTTCCAAAGCTACCACTCTTCTCCACCTGACCTCTTAGAGCTCTTCTTCTCCAAAACTCTCAGCAATAGTTTTCCTCCTCTTATGCTCTATGCATATAGTTGCCTTCTTCCAAATAAGCTGTAAAACTGAAATAGAGCAAGCAAATGCTATTTGATAACTTAGTAGCATTAACCTCGAACAAAAGAACAACAAACAAAGGATCATCTGATTCCAGTGAAAACGAGCGGAAAGATGACCACGTGAATTGCGATAGCTGATTTCTAAAATTTCCAAAAATTCGAAAGCATAACCTCAAGCTGGATTCTAACAGCTACAAACCAAAACCAGACAAGAAACAAGGCACAAAAAATCAACGCCATCAACCAACTAATTCCATGCTCTGAAATCCCTCGTATCAAAACAGGGCACGAAGGGAAAGGGTGACCAAGACGAACACCACGAGCCACAAAGCCACCTCTTACGAGGAAACCATAGCTATCGTGGATTGATAGCGATTCCACCTGAAAGAAGGCGTCAAAACCTTAATCCAGCGGAAGAAAACGAACAAGCGAGACTGACGACGAGAGAGCGAGAGCGTTCTAACAATCCGATTCCAGTTCGGTCCGACTTTAAAATCATCCCTATTTGTTAAAGAAAAAGTATTTTAAAAACATTTTTCATCATGATTCTAAATAATAACATGATCTCTCTTCGACTCCATGTTTAGGCGATCTTTCGCCGTCAGATGCTATTTCACACGAATCTTGACATTCCTTGGTGACTATACTAGCAAGAGAAACGTTTCAGAAAATTTTCTCACCAACTCCACATGTACGCACACATAAACTCGACCAAGTAATTGATATGCTGATGATGATGATCGAATGTTTGATCTGTTTCTACGTGGCAATTATGTGACGCACGTAATATTAGATAAATAATATATGTTTGTAGGTCAACAATTCTTAGTCAACTCTCTCTCTCTCTCTCTCTCTCTCTCTCTCTCTCTATATATATATATATATATATATATATATATATATATATATATATATCAATTAAAATTAATCTTCATCAGCTGCTGTAAACTATTAGTTAACTTGTTCATTGACATTGATATCTGAAAGATGTTAGTGATCCATTTAAAATAACCTCTTTTGAACAGAGAGGTTAAAGAATTGTCAACCATTGGTGTGGAAAATGAACATGATATCTGAAAGGTGTCATGTAGCTACTTTAGCTAAAGTATCATTGCTGTGGAAAACAGTTGTTATATAGCTACTTTAGCTAACTACACTGATGTCTTCTAATGATATCTTAAGATGCATCATTGAGCCCACCAAAAGAGTATGTTTGGTGATTCAGTGTTTGTCCCATGCTGAGAATTACTTTCATGTCTAATTATAGCACAGAATGAAAAGAAATGTTGCAAAGCTAATGAACAGACTACAAATGATAAATAAATGCATACTTGTGTATCAAGTAAAGCAGATTTTGCAGCCCAATGGCATCAAACATATGTTCTCTTGTCTTCTTTAAGCATACCTAACCTATTAGCTCAAAGGATTTTGACCAAAGTCCAAACCAAGGTTTGCCAACCTGAGTATCAGGTCTGACTCAGATTTATTGGATTGGTACATACCAGTCAGTACTGGTGTTATGACATATGGTATACCAATAAGTATCAATGTTTTTGGAGAGGATGAAACATGGGAGAAGAAGAAGAGATGATGGAGGAAAGAGGAAAGAAGAGGAAACGATGTTGGAGAAAGAGGAAGAGGAAGAGGAGAAAGACTTACTTAACATATGACAGTTTACAGTGAGATCACCCCAATGGTTGCTTGAGAAGTGTCGTCCAATGATATCAAGTTTCAATACTTTATAACCTCGAGTTTCGATCAGCACATGGATAATCTATAATCTATATATACTGAATTCTTTGAGTTAACAATTCTTCTTATCTTTATGAATTTTATATAAATCTTTTGGTTATCGAGCAACACATTCTATTTTGTATAGTCTTATATTTTAGTCATGTTTATCTTAAGCACTTCATTTGCCTTACGTATCGTCAAGTTTGATAGTCAACATCAAGTTATAACTCGAATTCAGTCATTCCAACTTTTGTGCTATGCGTTCTTCCTAACTTATTTATCTTCATGATGCCTCTTATGCGAATGGTTGATCATTCATTTGAATAACAATCTCGAATGTCCACTTTTTTTAGCGACTTCTTTCCTTATACCATAACGTATGTTTCTTCTAAACAATTATGCGTGCTGGTTGCCCTCAACGTAACCTTGATAGGTTCCCCACATTTACATACCAAGTGTTTTTAAGTGTGCTTGTCCAGCTCTGATATCATCTGTCATTAACTTAGTTGGTTATGTCTAATCGTGCGACACCCTTACGTATTCGTCCATAAAGGGTCAACCTCCTTGAAACCTCTAATAATTATTTAAGAATATAAAAAAAAAACGGATTAGAAAATATATTTCACTCCGGATTCATAAGCAACCATTTCAACAAATACATGATAGTCAATATAAATTATAATTCACAAGAAAGTATCGGACAACAAAAAAATCTAAGATGATCCACCATAAATCAAATAAAATAAAGCTGTCAAACTTATTGTAAACCCTCTATATGTTGTACAAACCATGAATAAAATATCTCGTTTATAATTTTATACATGACAATTTATTGGATAAAATAATAATAATAGTTCAAATTAATTATTTTTCACTTAATTTTTAGGTTTCAAAGTGCGTTCAACCGTTATGCTACTGTTTGAATTTGATTCAACAAAATCTATCATATTCTAATAAGAAATTGACGAACACTAAGTATATTTGGTAGATCGTATTTTGATGCTCTATAGTTTCAATGGTCTAGTCGTAACTTGTATCGAGAGTTTACAATCTTGATTCATCATTCTACTTATATATTCATATTTTTCTTTATTCATTGTATCTTGAAGAATATATCCTATCCATAGGATCCTTGATGAAAGGATATTTTTTTTATCTCGTCAAGAAAGACATATTCATCCTACCAATCAATAATTCATTGCTTTTTTAATTCCCATCCATCAATAAGGATCTTATCGAAGTTGTCAGAGAGTTTTTACATCGATAAGGATCAACAATGTCACTAATGAGGTCAATACAAAGGGTGATCTAACCGGAGAAGCAATCCCGTCTGACTTGGTGGGTCCCATGGTGGCCAATCAAGAGGCAGGGCGTCGATGGATTTGATGCCGCCCGACGTCATCGTCCCCAACCTTCCTCTCGGAGGAAAGCCTGAACCAAATATCTACCGTCCGATCGCCGGACGCGTCCATCCCCGCCTCCCCTTTCCCCTGCCGCCGTGGGTCCCTCGTTCTCTCTCTTCCACCTTCTGTGAAGGGAGCTTATGGTCTTATCACAGCAACGGAATGTGGCTATAAAAGGTGGGAAAAGAGATCCAAAGCGAGCCCGTTTTGATCGCTCCTTCTGCTGAACATTGTTCTCTGTAAGAATTTTGTTGGGTTTTTGATCTCCCTCTAGGGTTCTTGAGATCCTATCTCGGTCTCCTATGGAATTGCCGCCGGGCTTCCGATTCCGTCCGACGGACGTGGAGCTCGTGAATCATTACCTCGAGGAAAAGATCACTGGCCGGATCAAGTCCGCGGACGAGGTCATCTCCGAGATAGATATCTGCAAGTCCGAGCCGTGGGACCTTCCCGGTGATCTTCCCGCACCCAAATCTTACTTACTCCCTCTCCTTCATTGTTTAATTCACCTTTTTGTCTGTGATTTGTGGTCAGTGTTTGTTTTCCCCATTTTCTTTGGCAAAAATTAGATTTTTGGTGCGGACTGTGTTGAATTCGATCTTGCGTTTCGCGCTACAGTCAATTCTTTTGTTTCTCGTTTCTAACAGTATTGTTTCCAGGTTCGTCATTGATCAAATCAGACGATTCGGAGCGGTTCTTCTTCTCGCCGAAGGACCAGAAATATCTCACTGGCAACCGTTCCAACCGAGCTACCAAGGCTGGCTACTGGAAAGCCACAGGGAAGGATCGGATGATCGGGTCCATATCTCGGGTTCCTACAATCAGAGGCACGAAGAAGAAGACCCTTGTGTTTTACCAAGACTGTGCCCCCAGGGGGCGTTCCCACTAATTGGATCAGACGATCTCAGATTTGGATTTGAATAACTGGTTTTATTACGGGATTTGAGTGATTGATCGAGAAAATTTTCGATCTCAAAATCTGTGTAAATACTTACTATATCAATGAATAAAAATCGTCTATTTCACCTAATTTATTTCTCAATTTAACATGGTATCGAGTTTCTCGCTGTCCGACGTCACCCCGCTGCCAGTTTTCTCCTCCCTACGCCGGCGGTCCTTCTGCTGGTTACCGCCGTCGATCGGCTGCAGCAACCTCCCTCTGCCTTGTCGCAGCCACCTTCTCCTCCCTACGTCGGCGTCTTCCCCTCTCCTCCCTGAGCCGGCGGCTTTCTTTGCGGCCGCCTGCACCAGACGGCTGAGTACGGCGGGAGAAGCGGTCGGTGAGTCGCGCACGCATCTCACAGATCCTACCCCCTCCCATCTCGATCGGCGACGACCGCAGCTTCCTACTCTTCTTCTCTTCTCCTCCGACCTCGGTCGATCTTCCTCACCGACGGATCGCAGGAGGCGACTCCCACCGTCATCTTTTCCAGCGGTGGTTGTTCTCCCAGCGGCGACTCGCTTTCTTCCCAACAGCGACTGCCGCGTTTCCTCGGCGAACGGCGGCTGTCTTCCTCTCCATCGGCGTTACGGTAGAGGCGGCGTCTCTGCCCCCCGCTGCCGTTCCGCTCTCTACCGGCGAAGCGCTCTGTGCCCCGAGCGCCCCCGCTCACCTTCTTCCTCACCGTCCGCCGCAATTTGGTCGGCGGCCTGATCTCTTCGCCGCCAACCCAATCACAGCCGGCGGACTTCAAGCCACCGCGACAGCCTGCTCTCCGCCGTCGATCTTCGTCACCGGCAAATAGCAGGAGGCGAGCGCAGTGAAGAAACATCTTGCTCGGCGGTCTCTTCACTTCGCCGTCGAGCAGAAGCATGAGACAAGTGCCCCCCACCTTCTTTCTGCGGCGGCAAAGCCGAACCTTCTCCTCCTGGCCGCAAGCGTCTCCCTTTTCTTCCTCACCGGCCGTCGAGCGCCCGCCAACACCTCTCGGCGGTTGCACGGCAGCAGGCCGAGCGCCCGCCGCCTCCTCTGGACCGTGCGGTCTTCTTCGGTTGTGCAATTTGATCCGTCAGATCGAGATAGACAGCAGCCTCCCCTCTTCCGCAATTTGATAAGCTATACAATTGTTGTTCCTGAACGAAACAATTCACCGATCTCCTGTTTGATATCATCTATTAGCCTACACAAGTGACTTTTTTAATTATTCATTTAATTATTCATAAGAAAAGATTGGAGATTCCAATCCATTAGTAAATCCTCGTCATAATTATGATAAAATCATTTTATTTTATGAGTAATTTAAGATTCGATCGTTAATCCATTGCATTCTAATTATTATGGCGGACTGATACGTGGTTTTTGTCAACACATTGCAAGATTTTCGTCATTTCTATTCACTTGACAATCGAAGCACAATTTTATGATAATATGTTGCCTAGCAGCTCCTAAAGTCCATCGACTTCGTTGAAGTTGGTGTTATCTAGATCTTGAGTTTCTACCCCCAGTATAATCTCTATCGCGCATCGCTTACTTCACAACAACTCGAATGATAGTATTACGATATATTATTCAAGAATACTCACATTCGCATTCTCTTGCCTCGTGTCAAGATCTTCTGGCCTCAATTTCGCCTCTGTAAGTTGAATTATCTTAGTTCCTCTATCAAATGCTTTTTCGAGATAAGGTGCATGTGTCTTGAAGCTCCCTTCATCTTTGGCGCCATAGGATGAGTCTGCTCCATTAGAATGAGGGACCTATAGAACAACATGATATTATTTTTATCTTTGCAAGAGTTCATGTCTTGATCTTTGTCCAATGAAAGCTTCATGCCTTTGCTCCATATTTCATCTTCTATGTCGACTCCCTTTATACGACTTGGGTACTTCACCAAGTTCCACTCAGGTTACTTCGTCCCTTAATTAGCATTGAGTTGATGGTGGCTCTTGCACCTACCATTCCACGAGTTGGCCTTCCATTGAGTCTAATTTCTATATCGACTCTAAATGTATCTTCATCTGGTGTTACCTTGAGTCGCTCCTTCACTTGATCTCGCAATACATCCACCAATGCATTACCATCAAGTTTAGTTATCAATATCGAGTCATAGTTCGAACTCAATCATCCCAACCTTTGTATGTTATATGTTCTTCCTAACTCGCTTGTCCTCGTAATGCTTTTTGTGCGAATGGTTGGCTATTCTTCTGAATACCAATCTTGGATGCTTGCTTATCTTAGTGACTTCTTTCACTATACCTTAATACCTATTTCTTCTAAATAGCCATTCATGCTGGTTGCCCTCAACGCAACCCTGCTAAGTCTCCAACATTTGCATGCCAAGTGTTTATGAGTATGCTTTTCTTGCTCTGATATTATATGTTATGCTTAAGTCGTGCGACACCTTTGCGTATCCATTCGCAAAGAATCAATTTTTCTGAAATATTTTATGGTCCTTTAAGGATTAAAAAAAAAGATTGGTTAGAGAAAGCATTTCACTCAAGCTCCATAAGTAGTCATTTCAGTAAACACATGACAGTCAATACAAATTATAAACGTGGACATCGTAAACTCTGAATGATCGTACGACAAATGATCCAAGATGTGTTAGGATCAAGAGCACTAAGAGGGGGGGGGGTGAATTAGTGCAGCGGAAATCTTATAATAATTTAAAAACCAAAAGTTGCGTTCGTTCAAAAACTATTATGATGCAAAAGCAAATTCTCAGTTTGTATCTAAGTGCAGTTTGCGTCTAAGCGCAGATTACGTTTAAGCGCAGTTTTGCGTCTAAGCGCAGTTTTGCGTCTAAGCGCAGTTTTGCGTTTAAACTCAGATTTACGTCTAAATGCAGATTTACGTTTAAACGCAGATTTACGTCTAAACGCAGTTTTACGTCTAAACGCAGTTTTACGTCTAAACGCAGTTTTACGTTTAAACGCAGTTTTACGTCTAAACGCAGATTTACGTCTAAACGCAGTTTTACGTCTAGACGCAGATTTACGTCTAAACTTTGAAACTCGTTTGTATTTCGCAGAAGGCAGTATGCAGTTGAAATCAAGACGTAAACGTGAACTGAAATCTGATGATTGAGCGAGGAAAGCCGATTTACGTCTGAATGCAGTTTTACGTCTAAATGTTGAAACTCGTTCGTAAAATCGTAGAGGACAGATTGCAGTTATTAATAGGATTAAAATGTAAGCGTAAACTGCAAGGAAGCTCGTTCGTAAAAGCGCGGAAAACAGTTCTGCAGAATCAAACGTAAACGTAAACTGTAATGTATGAAAACACGAATTTACGTCTGAATGCAGATTTGGAAGAACAGCACTTAGAACTTGTTCGTGAAAGCGCAGAGAGCAGTAGTGATGAGGGAGGTTTGCAGTAATGATAAAGTGCTCGAAAATAAACGCAAACCAGAGATTTAGAGTGGTTCGGTCAGCCTTGACCTACTCCACTTTTGGCTTCCTCCACCGATGAGGTTGCCGACGTCAACTAGGTGCCTTCCTTCAATGGGCGAAGGCCAAACTTCCCTCTTACAGTTTCTCTCCTTTTGACAGGCTTAGGAGACAACCTTTACAGACCTTTCTCTCCTCACTTTACAATTGAAAACTTGAAGAACAGAAGGAGGAGACTTAAAGGCTTTACAACACTTTTGAGCTCTTTAGAATCACAGAAAAGATCACGATTTCGGTATAGGTCTGTGTCTTTTCAGTGCTGAATGGGTGGGGTATTTATAGGCCTCAACCCAATTCAAAATTCGAGCTCAAAACGATCAAATCGATCAAATCCCAGAATTCTGGGATCAGGCGGTTGCACCTCTCGACTGGAGAGGTGGCACCGCCTGGCAGAGCTCGAAGACTGAGCTCTGCCGATTGCTTCTCTCTGCCAGAGCTCGAAGACTGAGCTCGATGGTTGCATCACCTGGCAGAGCTCGAAGACTGAGCTTGGTGATTGCATCACCTGGCAGAGCTCGAAACTGAGCTCGGTGGTTGCATCACCTGGCAGAGCTCCAAGCTGAGCTCAGGCTGATCCACCTCTCTGCCAGAGCTCGAAGACTGAGCTTGGTGAATGCATTGCTAGTCATAGGTGCCCAGCAAGCCAATCACGTGAGTGATGGCACGTGTGACTTGATACAGAATCTTTTTGCTTATTATATTTTGGCGTATATCACTTTATAACTATTGCATAAATGCATATATATTGTGATGTCCTTGGATTTGTGCAATGGGAATCGGATCGTGATGAGATCACGATAATGAGATCGATTCACCTTTAAACACATATCCTAAATAATCCCGGTCATAGGTTACTCGAGAGGGACATCGTGATAACCGGATAGACTGGTGTGCTGTATACCCGTCCATATGATGGATGCAGCTGGTCTCATAGCTGCTCGTGTAGGGACACTAGGGATACAGTACAGGTGCTCATTGGAGAATGAGTTCACTGATTGATCCGCTTACGGAATGCTGGATGGTTGATGATGCCTTATTGTCAGACAACGATTCCGTAGTCCTAGTGGTGTATCTGGTTCTTAGATTTGAGACACCAAGGATGTCCTGTATGAGTGCTCCACTCTTTGATACCAGACTTATAGGTTTGGCTGTTCCCAGATCTAGTACAGCTGGTCATTGGGAGTGGTAGTCGACCTTACGAGGGCTATTGAGTGTCGATAGAGGATCATCCACTCTCGGTATCATGAGAGGAATATCCCATGTGTTCTTGCTCAGACAAATCCCTGGCCAGGGTCATTCGGGTTGAGAGAGAAAGAGTTCTCCGGGAGAATCCGATTAGAGCGAGACTCGAGTAGAAACCGTATGGGTCTGACAGCACCATGCTCGATATACGGTCTCTGGGATATTAGATGGATGAGGGACTATAGGTACATGGTAACTGAGGACAGACAGGTCCAATGGATTGGATTCCCCTGTATCGTCTGGGGACTACGGCGTAGTGGCCTAGTACTTCCGTAGTCGATGAGTCGAGTGAATTATTACAGAGATAATAATTCACTGAGTTAGAAGGAGTTCTGACAGGTATGACTCACGGCCAGCTCGATATTGGGCCTAGAGGGTCACACACATATGGTAGGCATTGCGATGAGTAGAGGTTCGGATATGTGATATCCGACGGAGCCCTTGTCTTATTGGATGCAGATCCAATACCCACTAGGGAAAGGACCCATTAGGGTTTTGACACGGGATCTCTATAAATAGGAGGGATTCACAGCCTCATAGGCTAGAGTCTTTGCTTGCCCTTCCTATTCTCCTCTCCCTCTCCCCTCAGAGTAGGCCTGGAGTTTTGAGGAGCGTCGTCGCAACCCTGCTGTGTGGATCATCGCTAGAGAGGAGGACGCTTGACCTCCTTCACCCTCTCCTAAGGATCTGCAAGGAAACAGGGATATACGATCTCCCTAGGTAACACAATCTCTATACGCAGTTTTGTGTTTTTTGCGGATTTTGCGCACCAATCTTCGCACGACGATGAACATCTTTTTGGGAATCGGGGATTTTTGTTTTCTTGTTCTTCCGCTGCGCATATGATGTCGCCCCCTATGATTTCCCAACAGTGGTATCAGAGCCAGGTTGTTCGTGCGAATGATTGGTTTTGAACTGCGTGTATTGTGTTTAGGAAGAATTTTGACGTCAAAAATCGTTGACATAAAAGCGAGGAAGGGCAGCAATAGTTGCTGCCCTCGATCTGCATGCCTGCAGCCACCTGCAGCGGCAGCCGCAGTCGCAGCCAGGCAGCACAGCGCCGGCGCATGCGCAAGCGCTGTGTTTGCAGCAGCCGGCCGGCGGCCTGCTTGCAGCAGGCTTGCTGCCGGCGGGGCTGGCAGCCCGCGGGTAGAGGCGCCTGCGGCCGCTGAGCCCGCGGGTAGAGGCGCCGCGGGGCAGCAGCGCGGGCTGAGGCACCGCAGGGCAGCGGCGCCTGTGGCCGCTGCTCCCACGGGCAAAAACCCCGCAGGGGCGGCCGCCAGCGAGGCAGCACCGCCTGCGGGCGCTGCCTCGCCGGCAGAACTGCCCGCGGAGGCGGCGACGCCCGCGGGGGCCAGCGGGCGTGCCGCCCGCAGGCGAGGGCAGCGTCCCGCCCCTCGCCGCACAGGCCGCCGCCGGCAGGGTGGCGGCGGCGGCAGCAGCGAAAAGGGGAAAGGGCATTAGGGTTTTCTGGGAAAAAGACAGTTTTGCCCCTCGGAATTTGAGAAATTCCAGTTTCTATCTTTTGTCCAAATTACGAAAATACCCTTAGGAATTGAGAAATTCCCTATATATCCCTGATTTCAGAAAATATTAATTAATTAAAAGGTTTAGTTGATTATTATTTTTATTATTATCTAATAGTCCTACATGATGATGATTATTTATACATGTGATGTATGATGTGTGGACGGATGATTATGGACCGTGTGATGTGTGTACTTGTGATTATTATTATTGAGGTCTGCGAACCTCCATTATATTTCTCGTTTATTGTCGGGCCTGCGTGCCTATGATTAAGTTGTAATCACATGAGGAGGCGCAGCGGGAGCGTGGATGCCATAGCGGGACCCACGAGACGGACGATCGTGATGCATGGAGATGCATCAAGATGTCGACGGAACCGACGAGGACGAGATGGACGATCACAAGGCATGGAGATGCACCGTTGCACACATAGATCTTGATGTGAGTGATTAGGCCTACTGGCTCGGGCCTAATCATATTAGGTTGTGGTCCATGATCATCTGGTGTGATTGCTTATACACATACTAGATATGTATATATATTTGCATGCGATGTAGATATATATTAAATATGCATATGTGTGACATGTCATATTAGGAGACCAAATCATAGAAACATCTCTCGATAATATTAAGTCGGTAAACGTGAGGCAATTAGATTGACCCACGTGGCCTTCCATCGTTATGAGTAGGAACCGAATCCCGGTGTAGGTTGAGTTGGTCGAGTCCCTCGAGACTCACCTATATCGCGATTCGCTATCTTGCTTACGACATAGAGATGTCACCGGTGACCTGAGGGCATGATATGCTTGGTCGAGTCCCTCGAGGGTATATCATCAAATCAGACTCATCTTGTAACGAAGGTGTTGACTTAACCGAGCATCATGGTTGGTCGAGTCCCTCGAGGCCATGGTGATTCGGAGGCCGAACAGGACGGGAATCACAAGGAGTTGTGATCGGCAAGAGTTGTCTACCTTTTAGGCTTAGTGTGATTGGTCGAGTCCCTCGAGGTTACACTAAGACGCTGATTGGATCCTGATCCCCACTAGAAGTCTGCCGGAGACTTCCGTTTCACGTGCTGAGGGTGTCGCGTGACTCGTTAGTAAAATAGTGGGAGCATATTAAGATAGAAGTCCATATCTTGATAGTTTATTTCTTGCAAAATCTGCATGTTATTCATTTTTGCTACATCTTTATTTTCAGAAAATGTCGCTTTCAAATCCCTTACGTGGCATACTTGATGTCAACCGCCTCACTGGTTCAAATTATACGGATTGGCTCCGTAACTTGAGAATTGTTCTCACAGCGGAGAAAATCGTGTACGTCCTTGATACAGTGATGCCTACGCCCGAAGAAGGGGCAAGCGAGGATGAGATCGCTCGCTACGTGAAGTACATTGATGACTCCACTCTTGCTCAGTGCTATATGTTGGGCTCTATGACTCCAGAGTTACAGAGACAACATGAAAAGATGGATGCCAGATCCATTCTCCTACATGTCCGTAAATTGTTTGAGGAACAGGGAAGGACTCAACGATATGAGATATCCAAGAGCCTTTTCCGCGCTAGGATGACTGAGGGGACACCGGTTCAGAACCATGTCCTAAAGATGATTGAGTGGATAGAGAAACTCACAGGTCTAGGAATGGTCCTAGAGGATAACTTGTGTGTGGACATTGTGCTTCAGTCCCTACCAGATTCCTTTTCACAGTTCATAATGAACTTTAATATGAACAAGCTTGAGGTGACTCTCCCAGAGCTCCTCAATATGTTGAGGGAGGCAGAGAGTACTATTAAGAAAGAGAAGCCAGTTCTCTACACTGGTGAGACCAGAAAGAAAAGGAAAGCAGAAAGGTCCATTAAGAAGGGAAAGGGCAAGGGCAAACAAGGTAAAGCAAAGGTTGCTAAGAAAGACCCAACAAAGGACAAAGGCCAGTGCTTCCACTGTGGTAAAGATGGGCATTGGAAAAGGAACTACAAAGAGTACCTTGTAGAAAGGGCGAAATAGAAGCTTGGTGAAGCTTCAGGTACATTCATGATCAATCTCCAATTGGCAGATTTTTGTGATAGTGCAATGGTATTGGATACCAGTATTGCTTATTACATCTACAATTTATTATAAATTCTAGCAAAGCCGAGGGGAGATTGACGAGAGGAATATTGCATAAAGGTTTGTTTATGCAAGACACTACTCCACATATCATGAATGTAAGTGTCTAAGAGGAAACGAGATGAGGTGAACAGTGCATACCTATGGCATTGTAGGCTAGGTCACATCCATGAAAGAATGATTCAAAAGTTGCTAAATAATGGATATCTAGATCCATTCGACTATGTGTCATATGCAACTTGTGAGCCTTGCATTCGTGAAAAACTGACCAACTCTCCATTTAGTGGAACTGGAGAGAGAGCCACTGAGTTGTTGGAACTCATACATAGTGATGTATGTGGACCCATGTCAACTCATGCCATTGGAGGTTACTCCTACTTCATTACATTTACTGATGATTTCTCAAGGTATGGATATGTGTACTTAATGAAGTACAAGTCCGAGGCTTTTGAGAAATTCAGAGAGTATAAGAATGAGGTAGAGAACCAGACTGGAAAGAGTATCAAAACTCTTCGATCAGATCGAGGAGGTGAATACTTAAGTACAGAGTTTACTCAGTTCCTCAAGGACCATGAGATATTATCCCAATGGACACCTCCTTATACACCTCAGCTCAATGGTGTCTCTGAAAGGAGGAATCGTACGCTATTAGATATGGTACGGTCCATGATTAGTTTCGCTGACCTACCCATCTTATTCTAGGGATATGACCTAGAAATCGCAGCTTACCTTCTGAACAGAGTTCTAACTAAGTCGGTAGTGTCTACACCATATGAGATATGGAAAGGGAAGAAGCCTGATCTTAAGGTTGTTAAGATTTGGGGCTGCTCTGCCCATGTTAAAAGACACAACCCCGATAAGTTAGAATCAAGGACAGGGCGATGCAAATTTGTGGGATACCCCAAGGAAACTTGTGGGTATTATTTCTATCATCTCGAGGACCAAAAGGTCTTTGTAGCTAAGAGAGCAATGTTCCTTGAGAAGGAACACATTCTTGACGGAGACAGTGGGAGAATGATAGAATTGAGCGAGGTTGGAGAACCAAGCTCAAGCACCACTCTACAGCCCGAGTCTGTTCAGGTACCTAATACACAAGTATCAACTTTACGCAGGTCTGATAGAGTATCCCATCCTCCTGAGAGATATGTGGGACATATTAGAGCAGAGGATGTAGAGGATATTGATCCTCAGACCTACGAGGAGGCTATTATGAGTATAGACTCCGGGAAGTGGAAAGAAGCCATGAATTCTGAGATGGATTCTATGTACTCCAATAAGGTTTGGAACCTAGTTGATGCGCCCGAAGGTATTGTACCCATCGGTTGCAAGTGGATCTTTAAGAAAAAGATCGGAGTAGATGGAAAGGTAGAGACCTATAAAGCAAGGCTAGTGGCTAAGGGGTATCGTCAAAGGCAAGGTGTTGACTACGACGAAACTTTCTCACCCGTAGCAATGCTAAAATCCATCAGAATTCTATTGGCTATTGCAGCATACTATGATTATGAGATCTGGCAGATGGATGTGAAAACCGCATTCCTCAACGGGAACCTCGAGGAGGAGGTGTATATGATGCAACCTAAGGGATTCGTGTCCAAGAACTGCCCAGATAAGGTGTGTAGGTTGCTTAGATCCATTTATGGACTAAAGCAAGCTTCCCGAAGTTGGAACATAAGATTTGATGAGTCAATCAGATCTTATGACTTCGTTAAGAACGAAGATGAGCCTTGTGTGTACAGGAAGGTAAGTGGGAGCGCTATCACCTTTTTGGTGTTATATGTGGATGACATCCTCATCATTGGGAATGATGTAGGAATGCTATCCACAGTAAAGACTTGGTTATCTAGACACTTCTCCATGAAGGACTTAGGGGAAGCATCTTATATCTTGGGGATTAGAATCTATAGAGATAGATCCAAGAGGATGCTTGGCTTGTCCCAGTCCAAGTACATAGAAACCATTGTCAAAAGGTTTGGCATGGAAAATTCCAAAGGGCGAACATGGATATGATACCTTATGCCTTAACAATAGGGTCTATCATGTATGCCATGCTATGTACTAGGCCTGATATAGCGCATGCTCTGAGTGTCACGAGCAGGTATCAGGCGGATCCAGGCTTGGAGCACTGGAAAGCAGTAAAGTGTATCCTTAAGTACTTGAGAAGGACTAAGGATCTTTTACTAGTATATGGAGGTAATAGCCTTAAGGTTGAAGGCTACACTGACTCAAGTTTTCAATCTGATGTCGATGATAGCAAGTCGAATTCAGGGTATGTGTACACCTTGAATGGAGGAGCAGTGTGCTGGAAGAGTCCCAAGCAAGATACTACTGCTGACTCGACCATAGAGGCGGAGTACATTGCTGCATCAGATGCAGCAAAGGAGGGAGTCTGGTTGAAGAAGTTCATCACAGATTTGGGAGTCGTGCCGGATAGTGAGGAGCCGATCTCCCTATATTGCGACAACTATGGGGTGATTACTCAAATAAGGGAACCCGGGTCTCATCAGAAGTGTTCTGAGGAGGTTCCAGCTTATAAGAGAGATCGTAACCCGAGGAGATGTAGTAGTGGAAAGAGTTCCATCCGAAGATAACATTGCAGATCCACTGACAAAGCCGTTGTCTCAGATTGTCTATGAGCGTCACAGGAGTCTGATGGGGATCAGACACATAAGTGATTGGCTTTAGGTCAAGTGGGAGATTGCTAGTCATAGGTGCCCAGCAAGCCAATCACGTGAGTGATGGCACGTGTGACTTGATACAGAATCTTTTTGCTTATTATATTTTGGCGTATATCACTTTATAACTATTGCATAAATGCATATATATTGTGATGTCCTTGGATTTGTGCAATGGGAATCGGATCGTGATGAGATCACGATAATGAGATCGATTCACCTTTAAACACATATCCTAAATAATCCCGGTCATAGGTTACTCGAGAGGGACATCGTGATAACCGGATAGACTGGTGTGCTGTATACCCGTCCATATGATGGATGCAGCTGGTCTCATAGCTGCTCGTGTAGGGACACTAGGGATACAGTACAGGTGCTCATTGGAGAATGAGTTCACTGATTGATCCGCTTACGGAATGCTGGATGGTTGATGATGCCTTATTGTCAGACAACGATTCCGTAGTCCTAGTGGTGTATCTGGTTCTTAGATTTGAGACACCAAGGATGTCCTGTATGAGTGCTCCACTCTTTGATACCAGACTTATAGGTTTGGTTGTTCCCAGATCTAGTACAGCTGGTCATTGGGAGTGGTAGTCGACCTTACGAGGGCTATTGAGTGTCGATAGAGGATCATCCACTCTCGGTATCATGAGAGGAATATCCCATGTGTTCTTGCTCAGACAAATCCCTGGCCAGGGTCATTCGGGTTGAGAGAGAAAGAGTTCTCCGGGAGAATCCGATTAGAGCGAGACTCGAGTAGAAACCGTATGGGTCTGACAGCACCATGCTCGATATACGGTCTCTGGGATATTAGATGGATGAGGGACTATAGGTACATGGTAACTGAGGACAGACAGGTCCAATGGATTGGATTCCCCTGTATCGTCTGGGGACTACGGCGTAGTGGCCTAGTACTTCCGTAGTCGATGAGTCGAGTGAATTATTACAGAGATAATAATTCACTGAGTTAGAAGGAGTTCTGACAGGTATGACTCACGGCCAGCTCGATATTGGGCCTAGAGGGTCACACACATATGGTAGGCATTGCGATGAGTAGAGGTTCGGATATGTGATATCCGACGGAGCCCTTGTCTTATTGGATGCAGATCCAATACCCACTAGGGAAAGGACCCATTAGGGTTTTGACACGGGATCTCTATAAATAGGAGGGATTCACAGCCTCATAGGCTAGAGTCTTTGCTTGCCCTTCCTATTCTCCTCTCCCTCTCCCCTCAGAGTAGGCCTGGAGTTTTGAGGAGCGTCGTCGCAACCCTGCTGTGTGGATCATCGCTAGAGAGGAGGACGCTTGACCTCCTTCACCCTCTCCTAAGGATCTGCAAGGAAACAGGGATATACGATCTCCCTAGGTAACACAATCTCTATACGCAGTTTTGTGTTTTTTGCGGATTTTGCGCACCAATCTTCGCACGACGATGAACATCTTTTTGGGAATCGGGGATTTTTGTTTTCTTGTTCTTCCGCTGCGCATATGATGTCGCCCCCTATGATTTCCCAACATGCATCACCTGGCAGAGCTCGAGACTGAGCTCAGGCTGATGCACCTCTCTGCCAGAGCTCGAAGACTGAGCTCGGTGGTTGCATCGCCTGGCAGAGCTCGGAACTTGAGCTCTGGCGGTGCAACCTCTTGGCTGGGGCGGTTGCACCTCCCAGCCTCGCAGCCCAGGCGGTTGCACCTCCTGGCTGGGGCGGTTGCACCTCTCAACCCCACAGCCCAGGCGGTTGCACCTCCTGGCTGGGGCGGTTGCACCTCTCAACCCCACAGCCCAGGCGGTTGCACCTCCTGGCTGGGGCGGTTGCACCTCCTGGTGCAATCAGGGTCCGAATGGTTCACTCCATTCGGCCCACTTTGAATCTTTTCAGGGGCCCAATTGCCCCAAGATTAAGCTAATGGGATCACCTCCCATTTTCATGCTTAATCATCATGCTAACTACGATTAACTCTAAGACAACTTCTGCAGCTTTGCTCCGATGCGTCAATCGCTTCTTCCGGCGAGTTTCCTGCCAACTTCCGTCGATCAACCGATAACCCTCGGTGATCCTTCTGCGGACATCCGGCATACTCCTGGACTTTGCGACGATCCACTTGGCGAGTTCCGACGAGCTTCGCTTGGCAAGCTTCTGGACTTCTCGGATCTGTTCTCTCTGAACCTCCGACGACCGTCCGAACTTCCGTCGAACTCTCGAACTCCCAACGTGATCATGATCTTGACTCCGGCGCAACTCCTGCTGCTTGTCTTACTCTCATCGTAGTTAATCCTGCACACTTATCTCAACACATAGATTAGATAACAAATGACAATTGACTTCATCATCAAAATCCGAGATTCAACAATCTCCCCCTTTTTGATGATGACAATCAATTGATAAAGGAGTTGTCCTTAACTCCCCCTATCTATATGCCATAGTTGAGATAAGTCAACCTTGAATTCAAGACCTAAGAATTCAAGTGACGTATTGATAAGTTAGATCAGTTAAACTTATCAATGCTCCCATCATGATGCCTATCATGATGTATCTCTTCAAGAATTATGTCAAGGCATGACATACATCATCAAGTTTGTATGATAGTGTTTGTAACCAATCATCATGTAATCATATAAAGCTACGAAGGACTTTTTACATGATGCTCACATTTGAGATTTTCTAGTAAGTTTGCATTTTCTTCACAATATCAAATCAAGATATGATGCAAACTATAGTACATGTTCACATATCTCTTGGTGATGCAAGGATGGCATAACATTGTTTATAGCATCACTCAAGTATTTGCAACTATGACATAGATATGATTATGGCAGTTCAGCTATGACATAGTGTTTATCAATTCATATTTTTCTCCCCCTTTGTCATCAACAAAAAGCATGATAGCATTATCAAGCATATAAAGGAAGTCATGACACATATATCTCTTTATTGTTTTTTGCTTGACGGAGGAAAGTCATTTTCCAAAGAGTTTTCATAAGAGTGTACGGGAACATCCCATTTTTAGCATACAACCCGAAAAATGAACTTCTTACATGCATTTGGTTAAAAATATTTGTCACATAATTTGCAACATGTTATTTGATCAAGCGTTGTCAAGGCATGTAATAGTAATAACATTTGAAAAATAAATTTAAGTATTTGGACACATCAACATTCCTAATTCTCTTCTTATGTAATCAAATTGTTCTTCACATAGGGGTTTTGTGAAGATATCAGCTAGTTGATGTTTGGTATCAATAAACTCTATGGTTACATCATGATTAGTGACATGATCTCGTATAAAGTGATGTCTAATATCAATGTGTTTTGTTCTTGAGTGTTGTATAGGATTTTTAGTTAAGCATATTGCACTCGTGTTATCACATTTAATGGGAATATCTTTAAGATTCACTTTGTAATCTTCTAAAGTGTTTTTCATCCATACAACTTGCGCACAGCATGCACTTGCTGCAATGTATTCAGCTTCGGTTGTTGATAGGGCAACCGAGTTTTGTTTCTTAGATGACCAGGATACAAGGGCATGTCCTAAAAATTGACATGATCCTGATGTGCTTTTTCTGTCTAGTTTACAGCCAGCGAAGTCCGCATCAGCATAGGCTGTTAATTCAAAATTTTCTGATTTTGGGTACCATAATCCTAGATTGGTAGTTCCATTAAGATATCTGAGTATTCTTTTGACTGCTTTGAGATGAGATATCTTAGGGTCTGATTGAAATCTAGCACAAAGTCCTACACTGAACATGATGTCTGGTCTGGTGGCAGTGAGGTAAAGTAAACTTCCTATCATACCCCTATAGGTTTTTTGATCGAAGCTTTCTCCATTCTCATCAATTTCTAGCTTAGTGGAGGTGCTCATAGGGGTGTCAATGGCTTTTGAATCATTCATTTTGAACTTCTTTAGCAAACTCTCAACATATTTGGTTTGACTAATAAAGATGCCATTGCTTAGTTGTTTGATTTGTAGGCCTAAGAAGAATGTTAACTCTCCCATTAGACTCATTTCGAATTCATGACTCATAGTTTTCGCAAAGGATTCACAAAGAGATTCATTTGTAGAACCAAAGATAATGTCATCAACATAAATCTGAACAATGAGAAAATCATTTTCAAAATTCTTGATAAACAATGTAGTATCAACCTTGCCTTTTATGAAATTATTTTCAATGAGAAAAGAGCTAAGTCTCTCATACCAAGCCCTTGGGGCTTGTTTTAAACCATAGAGAGCTTTAGTTAATCTAAACACATGATTAGGGTAGCCATTATTTTCAAATCCAGGAGGTTGTTCAACATAAACTTCTTCGGAAATGAAACCATTTAGAAAAGCGCTTTTAACATCCATTTGAAATAACTTAAAATTATTGCAACTAGCGTAGGCAAGGAGCATCCTTATGACTTCCAATCGAGCCACAGGTGCGAAGGTTTCTTCGTAATCGATACCTTCTTCTTGGTTGAAACCTTTGGCCACTAATCTAGCCTTGTTTCTAACCACGATACCATTTTCATCTTGCTTGTTTCTAAAGACCCATTTAGTACCAATTACTAAATGGTCATTTGGCCTAGGAACAAGCGTCCACACCTCATTTCTCTCAAATTGATTTAATTCATCTTGCATTGCGATAATCCATGAATCATCTTTCATGGCTTCATCAACACATTTGGGTTCAATTTGGGAGAGAAAAGCGGCGTTGGCACAAAAGTTTTTAAAAGAAGATCGTGTTTGAACCCCCTTTGATGTGTCTCCTAGGATTAGCTCCTTAGGATGAGCATCTATATACTTCCAATCCTTGGGTAAGGATGTTTTGGAAGTGGATGCAACCAAGTTGCTAGTTGGAGACGGGGTTTCGTTTAAATTCAAGGAATCAAAATTAATATCATCATCAAGATCATTTTTCTTAATTTCTGAAATCTCATTGAAAACAACATGGATGGATTCTTCAATAATTAAGGTTCTTTTATTGAAGATGCGAAAAGCTTTATAAACCGAAGAATAACCAAGAAAGATTCCTTCATCAGATTTAGCATCGAATTTTCCTAAGTTATCCTTTTCATTCAAGATAAAACACTTACACCCAAAGACTTTAAAATATGAGACATTGGGTTTTTTGTTATTCCATAACTCATAAGGAGTTTTGGTGAGTAAGGGTCTTACTAGGACTCTATTTAAAATATAACATGCAGTGTTTACAGCTTCGGCCCAAAAATATTTGGGTAGGCTATGTTCATTCAACATGGTTCTTGCCATTTCTTGTAAATTTCGATTTTTTCTTTCTACTACCCCATTTTGTTGAGGATTTCTTGGAGTAGAGAAGTTATGGTTGTATCCGTTGAGTTCACAGAATTCTTGGAAGTCATGGTTTTGAAATTCTCCACCGTGATCACTTCTAATTGACGAAATCATAGATTCCTTCTCATTTTGAACAAGTTTACAAAACTTGGTAAAATGTCTAAAGCATTCATTTTTTTGTTTTAAGAAGTAGGTCCATGTATATCTGCTGTAGTCATCAATAATGACAAAGGCGTATTTGCTACCTCCTAGACTCGATGTAGAGATTGGTCCGAACAAGTCCATATGGATCAATTGTAAGGGCCTAGAGGTGCTTATTTGATTCTTAGCTTTGAAGCTACCCCTAATTTGCTTACCTAATTGGCAAGCATCACATACATTATCTTTGATGAACTTGATATGAGGAATTCCTCTTACAAGTTCTCTAGATGATACTTGATTGATTAGTTTCATGCTAGCATGACCTAATCTTCTATGCCATAGCCAAGCATCCTCATTCATAACGGCAAAGCACATTTCATCACATAAGTCATTGATGTCAATAGTGTATACGTTGTTTTGTTTTAATGCAATCATAGATACATTTTTGTGTGGTTTTTCAATGATGCAGGCATTAGATTCAAATCTTATAATATATCCTTTATCACATAATTGACTAATGCTCAAGAGGTTATGTTTTAAACCATCAACTAGTAAAACATCTTCAATAGAGAGGTTGGATTTGTTACCTATGGTTCCTTTGCCAATGATTTTACCCTTGTTGTTGTCTCCGAAGGTGACATATCCTTCGTCTATGCTAGAGAGCTTAGAGAATTGAGATGGATCTCCGGTCATGTGCCTTGAGCATCCACTATCAAGGTACCATTTCTTGCTCCTAGCTTGCGATTGTTTAGTTTTCTACAAGAAAGGATGACGTTTAGGTACCCATTTGCTTTTGGGTGCCTCATAAATAGATCTACATTTTCTATCATGTTGCATAGAGTTTATCATGGTTCCTTTAGGAACCCAAATTAATTTGTTTGGACTTATTTTCTTGAATGGACAACAATGTGTCTTGTGTCCAGATTTGCAACAAAAGTTGCACTTGGTTTGGTGTTGAACGTGTAAGATGGGGCCTTTTACAAAGGTAGTTGGATTTCGGTGAGGACTCCTCACAAATCCAATCCCACTTCTTTTGGGAGCATGACCCTTGTTTGTAAGGATCATGTTTAATGACTTGCTACCAACCTCGAATTTCTTCAAGGTGTCCTTAAGTAGCAAGTTCTCTTTTTGTATAGTTTCTAACTCATGACATTTGATACATGACTTTAAACTATCATGATGTTCGATTTTTAATTTATCAAACTCACAAGTAAGATTATCATGTACCTTTTTTAGCAACTTGTATTTTCTATTTATAACTTTGCATTCATCAAATAAATCATGGAAGGCATTTAGTAATTCATCGAAAGATAAATCAGCATCTAATAAATCCGTTACCTCCTCTTCGATGGCCATAAAGGCGTAATGAGCAACTTGCTCGGTGTTGGACTCCTCTTCCTCAGATGCGCTCGAATCATCCCATGTTGCTTGGAGCGCCTTCTTCTTTGTTGTTCTTTTCTTGACTTGGGGACAATCACTTTTGTAGTGTCCCGGCTTTTTACATTCGTAGCAGATCACTTGGTCCTTCTTTGATTCAAGTTTATTTTTCACATCGTTTTTAAACTTGTTTCTTTTGAAGAATTTCTTAAACTTTCTTGTCAAAAGTGCCAAGTCATCGTCACAATCCTCATCACTTGAGTTTTCTCTCAAGTGGCATTCAGAAGTTTTAAGTGACATATCCTTCCTGTTCTTTGGAAGGATGTCTTCTTGCTCTTCATGAGCTTTGCAGGTCATTTCGTAGGTCATTAATGATCCGATTAGTTCTTCAAGAGGGAAATTTTGCAGATCTTTTGCCTCTTGAATGGCGGTGACTTTAGGATCCCAACTCTTAGGAAGGGATCTTAGTATCTTATTAACAAGCTCAAAATCCGAAAAGCTCTTTCCGAGTCCTTTTAGACCGTTGACGACATCCGTGAAACGGGTAAACATGTCGCCAATGGTTTCACTCGGTTTCATTCGGAAAAGTTCAAAAGAATGCAGCAACAGATTGATTTTTGACTCTTTCACTCTATTTGTGCCCTCGTGGGTCACTTCAAGTGTGTGCCAAATATCAAAAGCAGTTTCGCAAGTTGAAACACGATTAAACTCGTTTTTATCAAGTGCGCAAAATAAGGCATTCATAGCCTTTGCATTAAGAGCGAAAGCCTTCTTCTCCAAATCGTTCCAATCGATCATTGGAAGAGAAGATTTTGAAAATCCATTTTCAACAAGGTTCCACAGTTCAAAATCCATAGAAATAAGAAAGATCCTCATTCGGGTCTTCCAGTAAGTGTAGTCCGTTCCACTGGACATGGGTGGACGTGTAATCGAATGCCCCTCTTGGTTTCCGGCGTATGCCATCTCTCTTGGGTTTTAATCCTTTAGAGAGTTAACCTTGCTCTGATACCAATTGTTAGGATCAAGAGCACTAAGAGGGGGGGGGGTGAATTAGTGCAGCGGAAATCTTATAATAATTTAAAAACCAAAAGCTGCGTTCGTTCAAAAACTATTATGATGCAAAAGCAAATTCTCAGTTTGTATCTAAGTGCAGTTTGCGTCTAAGCGCAGATTGCGTTTAAGCGCAGTTTTGCGTCTAAGCGCAGTTTTGCGTCTAAGCGCAGTTTTGCGTTTAAACTCAGATTTACGTCTAAATGCAGATTTACGTCTAAATGCAGATTTACGTCTAAACGCAGTTTTACGTCTAAACGCAGTTTTACGTCTAAACGCAGTTTTACGTCTAAACGCAGTTTTACGTCTAAACGCAGATTTACGTCTAAACGCAGTTTTACGTCTAAACGCAGTTTTACGTCTAAACGCAGATTTACGTCTAAACGCAGTTTTACGTCTAGACGCAGATTTACGTCTAAACTTTGAAACTCGTTTGTATTTCGCAGAAGGCAGTATGCAGTTGAAATCAAGACGTAAACGTGAACTGAAATCTGATGATTGAGCGAGGAAAGCCGATTTACGTCTGAATGCAGTTTTACGTCTAAATGTTGAAACTCGTTCGTAAAATCGTAGAGGACAGATTGCAGTTATTAATAGGATTAAAATGTAAGCGTAAACTGTAAGGAAGCTCGTTCGTAAAAGCGCGGAAAACAGTTCTGCAGAATCAAACGTAAACGTAAACTGTAATGTATGAAAACACGAATTTACGTCTGAATGCAGATTTGGAAGAACAGCACTTAGAACTTGTTCGTGAAAGCGTAGAGAGCAGTAGTGATGAGGGAGGTTTGCAGTAATGATAAAGTGCTCGAAAATAAACGCAAACCAGAGATTTAGAGTGGTTCGGTCAGCCTTGACCTACTCCACTTTTGGCTTCCTCCACCGATGAGGTTGCCGACGTCAACTAGGTGCCTTCCTTCAATGGGCGAAGGCCAAACTTCCCTCTTACAGTTTCTCTCCTTTTGACAGGCTTAGGAGACAACCTTTACAGACCTTTCTCTCCTCACTTTACAATTGAAAACTTGAAGAACAGAAGGAGGAGACTTAAAGGCTTTACAACACTTTTGAGCTCTTTAGAATCACAGAAAAGATCACGATTTCGGTATAGGTCTGTGTCTTTTCAGTGCTGAATGGGTGGGGTATTTATAGGCCTCAACCCAATTCAAAATTCGAGCTCAAAACGATCAAATCGATCAAATCCCAGAATTCTGGGATCAGGCGGTTGCACCTCTCGACTGGAGAGGTGGCACCGCCTGGCAGAGCTCGAAGACTGAGCTCTGCCGATTGCTTCTCTCTGCCAGAGCTCGAAGACTGAGCTCGATGGTTGCATCACCTGGCAGAGCTCGAAGACTGAGCTTGGTGATTGCATCACCTGGCAGAGCTCGAAACTGAGCTCGGTGGTTGCATCACCTGGCAGAGCTCCAAGCTGAGCTCAGGCTGATCCACCTCTCTGCCAGAGCTCGAAGACTGAGCTTGGTGAATGCATCACCTGGCAGAGCTCGAGACTGAGCTCAGGCTGATGCACCTCTCTGCCAGAGCTCGAAGACTGAGCTCGGTGGTTGCATCGCCTGGCAGAGCTCGGAACTTGAGCTCTGGCGGTGCAACCTCTTGGCTGGGGCGGTTGCACCTCCCAGCCTCGCAGCCCAGGCGGTTGCACCTCCTGGCTGGGGCGGTTGCACCTCTCAACCCCACAGCCCAGGCGGTTGCACCTCCTGGCTGGGACGGTTGCACCTCCTGGTGCAATCAGGGTCCGAATGGTTCACTCCATTCGGCCCACTTTGAATCTTTTCAGGGGCCCAATTGCCCCAAGATTAAGCTAATGGGATCACCTCCCATTTTCATGCTTAATCATCATGCTAACTACGATTAACTCTAAGACAACTTCTGCAGCTTTGCTCCGATGCGTCAATCGCTTCTTCCGGCGAGTTTCCTGCCAACTTCCGTCGATCAACCGATAACCCTCGGTGATCCTTCTGCGGACATCCGGCATACTCCTGGACTTTGCGACGATCCACTTGGCGAGTTCCGACGAGCTTCGCTTGGCAAGCTTCTGGACTTCTCGGATCTGTTCTCTCTGAACCTCCGACGACCGTCCGAACTTCCGTCGAACTCTCGAACTCCCAACGTGATCATGATCTTGACTCCGGCGCAACTCCTGCTGCTTGTCTTACTCTCATCGTAGTTAATCCTGCACACTTATCTCAACACATAGATTAGATAACAAATGACAATTGACTTCATCATCAAAATCCGAGATTCAACAAGATGGTCCACCACAAACCAAACAAAATGAGACCGCTAAGCCTATTGCTAACGCTCTATAAAGCATGAACAAAATATTATTTTTATAATTATATCATTGGTAATTTATTAGATAAAATAGTAATATTAATTTAAATTAATTAATTTTGAGTTAACTCAAGATCAATCGTTATGCTACTATTTGAATTTGATTCAACAAAATCTGTCATATTCTAATAAGAAATTAACAAACACCGATGTTATTAATTATATTTAGTTGATCATATTTGGATGCACTATAGTTTCACTGGTTTAATCGTAACTTATATTGAGAGTTTATAATCTTGATTCATCATTCTACTTATATATTGGTAGCTTTCCGTATTCATTATATCTCGAAGAATATATCCTATTCGTAGGGATCTTTGATGAAAAGAATTCTTTTTTAACATCAAGAAAGACATATTCATCCTACCGATGCATTGATGGCTTTTTTTCCTTCCTATCCATCTATAAGGATCTTATCAAAGTTGTAAGAATGTTTTTACCATTATTATCTCTTATGTATCTATTTACTCCATCTCTTCACTTGGGATGAATGGAAACAACTTTCTTATAAAAAGAACAAGGCATAAATGAAAGAGTGAGTTGATTCATACTGGCACTGATGAGGTCAATACAAACCTTCTGACTTGCTGGGTCCCAATTGTGGCCAATCAAGAGGCAGGGAAGCGAGTGGGTACCACCAATACACTGGTAGGAAAGGGACGCTTCTACTGGACGGCCAGTCGAGGTAGTGACTTGCGTCGATGGATTTGACGCCGCCCGACGTCATCATCACCAACCCTTCGTCTCGAAGGAAAGCCTGAACCAAATATCTACCGTCCGATCTCCATCCAACGGCCAGATAGCCGTCTTCGACGTGTTCATCCCGCGTTCCCTTTGCGCTGCCGCGGTGGGCCCCGCAGTCTCTCTTCCACCTTATGTGAAGGGAGCTTATGGTCATATCACAACAACGGATTTGTTCCCGTACAAAATGTGGCCTATAAAAAAGGTGGGAAGAAAGATCCCAAGCGAGCGCGTTTTTTATCTCTCCTTCTGCTGAACATTGTTTTCCGTAAGAATTTTGTTGGGTTTTTGATCTCCCTCTAGGGTTCTTGAGATCCTATCTCGGTCTCCTATGCTCTCTGATCTCTGCGATACTGCTGAAGTAGTGGTTGGATAGTGACTAGGGAAATGGCTGTTCTGTCGGTGGAGTCCTTGCCGCTGGGCTTCCGATTCCGTCCCACGGACGTGGAGCTCGTGAATCATTACCTCAAGGGAAAGATCACTGGCCGGATCAAGTCCGAGGACGAGGTCATCTCCGAGATAGATATCTGCAAGTGCGAGCCGTGGGACCTTCCGGGTGATCCTCACGCACCCAAATCTTACTTACTCCCTCTCCTCCTTGGTTTAATTCAGGTTCTTGTTGTTAAAACCTTTTTTTTTGTCCGTGATTTGTGTTCAGTGTTTGTTTTCCCCATTTTCTTTAGCAAAAATTAGATTTTCGGTGCGGACCTTACAGATGTGTGTTGAAATTTTCGATCCTGCGTTTCGCGCTACAGTCAATTCTTTGTTCCCCATCTCTAACAGTGTAGTTTCCAGATATATCATTGATCAAATCGAGCGATTCGGAGTGGTTCTTCTTCTCGCCGAAGGACCGGAAATATCCCAACGGCAGCCGTTCCAAACGAGCTACGAAGGCTGGCTACTGGAAAGCCACAGGGAAGGATCGGATGATCAGGTCCATATCTCGGGTTCCTACAATCATAGGCACTAAGAAGACCCTTGTATTTTACCAAGGCCGTGCCCGCAGCGGCGTCCGCACTACTTGGGTCATGCACGAGTACCGCACCACCGAGAAGGAGTTTGACTCAGGAGAGCAGGCGAGTTTCTTCTTTTCTTTTTGATGGTTTATTAAGAACGTTTTTCCAGTTTCTTTGATTCTTGTTTCTGGTGAATCATTCTGAAGCTGACTAGATTTACGCACTTATTCTGACCTTGTTTAAGGTTTGTCTATTTAGTTGCTTTCCATGCATCAAATCCCACTGGAACATCTGCAATTTGAATGGCTTCTTTATGTTCCACCACTCGTTCCTGGTGGTTTAAGATGTCTTGATTGTGAAGTAATTGGTTGATGTGTGACATGGGTTAATATGAGTCAGAGTTTCTTGTGCATAAGAACTAAGAGAAGTGTACCTCTGAAAATTTTTATGGTTAATTTGTGCCCCTACGTATTAGTTTCTTGAAGGATACATTGGCTACGTTTCTTTTGTGATTCTTAATATTCTTTTAGGCTTGTGCTCTTGTTTCATTTCTTATCCAATCCTGTGCAGGGTGGCTTCGTTCTCTGTCGTTTGTTCAAGAAGCCTGAAGAAAAGACCCTAATTTCTGAGATTGATGATTGTACGGAGGGAAATGTTGGTGAGATGGAGAGTGGTGACCCCTCTCCTGCTCCTGCTCCTGCTCCAGGCATGCTTTCACCAGTTGAGATGCAGCAAGGAGTAGAAGCAACAGTGGAAGTTGTTTCACCATTGGATCACAAGCTTCCGGGGTCATATTTGCAAGAAAATTTGCAGCCTTTGCCTCCGACCTCTGATATGCAATCATCGTGTGTCCACGAGTTGCTAGAAGAGAGCCACTGCAGTGATACTGTCGTTTCAGATCCTCCTTGTGAAACCCTTGTGGGAAATGAGGTGAGTCATCGTGGACATGAACGGATCTTGGTATTCAATTACTAAAAATGAAGTTCAGAGGCCTAATTTACCCATTTGTTATATGTTCGAATTTGATCAAGTGAATATTAACTTGCCTTCTTATTTCTTGCATACGAAATCAGTTTGGTCTTCGCCTGGATGATTTACCACAATATCTTAACCCAGACTTTGACAAGCTTGGTGGAGTTGACCAGGAATTTCCAGAATTTGATTACCATTCCAATTCCCCAAGAATAACTTACACGGGGCATGCATTTAATGCTGGAGTTGAATGGGAATTTTCGTCAGGCCTCAATCAATGTGACAGTGTTGAAGACGACTCTGTCACCGAGTTCTTAGATGCAGTGCTTTGTGATCCATATGAATGTTCCCCTGAAGTATCATATGTCTATAGAAGTCTAAATACTGAGTTTGAGCCACAAGGTCAGATTTGTGTCAGCACAGATGATACCCCCTGGGACTCCCTATCAGGCAAAAAGAGCAAGAGAGGCAGTGACAAAGATGATAAAGCTACTGTCTTAGATGTGAGACATTTTTTTCCCAACACATTTTCTGAAACACATTGTGGGCATTACTACTAGTTTGCATAATCTGTTGATTTGCATAAACATATATGATAAAGCAATTACAGTTACCAAACTGCCAAAATTCTATTTTTTGTTGTTTATTGTGTCCCTCAGGACAGCATAGGATTTTCTGGTGAAATCTACAAGCTTCCTGTTTGTTCGAGCACCTTGTCACAGAAGAATAGTTGTATTGTTCCTGCAAGACAGCACAGGATTTTGGTGTTTCCTAATCACAATTTGTGCCAAAAAGTTTCCTTAATGGACTCTGCAAGTACCTTGCATCAAGAAATGGCCAGGATGAGCAACTGTGACAAGGCTGGAATCCAGATCAGCACTCATAATAATTTACAAGAGTTAGATTGCTTGATTGAACCACAAAGCCTGCTGATGAGACGGTTGCATTTGCAAAAGTTTGTTCGTAAAGGATCTGTTCCCAGCACTGATCAAGTATTAAGCACCAGAAATGATGTGATGAAATCAGCTGCCAATGAGGTGTGATGTTTTGCTCTTCTTTTGAAGTAAATGATACCATTCACCTGATATTAAGATTAACCAAATATATTAAGTCTATATTATAACAATTTTTGTTGTTTATATTGAACTTATAGATATTTAGTTTTATTAGTCCCTAACCTTGGGATAATGCCCACAGGTTCGAGAAATTTTGAAGCATCAATTCAGTGAAGAACAACCTGTTTTTAGTCGTATTGCCAGTACCACTTCAGAGGGCTTTTCTTCTCATGGTAATTAACAGCAAACTATGCTGCAACTAAAATATTTTGATCACTGAAACTGTACACATTGTTAGAGCTCAACTTAATCAGTTCTATGCTGATATGGTTCAGTCTAAACTAAACTGAGTTTTTTATGCGGATATGCTTCAGTTTAAACTAAACTTAGTTGTTGACTTGGCACGATATATAGTTTTGTAAGTCCCATGCACGATATATAGTTTTGATAGCCCCATTGTTGGACTAATTATCCACTCAGGGTTAATATACTACCAAAATTCTTTATTAGAGTACTTCTATCGTGGGTAATTTCATTTGGGACCCTGCAAATTTTGAAAATATTGAATATAGATGTTAAGTTGTTCAAATATTTCATTCATGTGCCTTAATAAGGTTTAAAATTATGTTGAAATACCGATTTCAGCACTACTAATAAGATAATATAGTTGACACTTAATAATTAGGACATTAAAATTTGTTGTTGTTGTATAACAAGTGATATACTGACCTATTGATTATTGTTGATTGTCATGCTGTTGATGCAAACTCTACAGAGATAAAGTCCTCTTCTCTTGAGATATATGAAAGAAAATGTTACACTCCAGCACAAGAATCCGGGATCAATGATTTTAATCCTAAATCAAGTTTGAGAACACGATGGAAGCATAAGGATGATGACAGAATCAGCAGCCAGTCTTTGGATGCAATGGCGAGTAAAGATGGTTCACACTTTAGTGTTAGAATAATTTTGATTCTGTCGGTAATACTTTTATTCTTAATACTAGGACTAAATTGGTGCCTAAGGTCCTGATGTGTGCATATGAACGTAATTCACTTCACAGAATCAGTTCTTGACTTTGTAAATATTGTTGCCTTCCTGCACATATCTTCTGGGCATCTTTGAACATAAACTCTCCCTTGGCTTTACTGGTGCCATAATGAATTTTATTGCTTTTGTAATTAAGCTTAGCAGATCATTTCAAGAACTACTTTCTAGCATTTGTATGCTGTTAATATACACCCGAATTGGCTATTTTGCTGCTAATGCTAAATTCCTGGATTCTCTGGATACGCTCTACTACTATGCTATGAGGTGCTCTACATAATATTACAAACAACTAGTGTCATTTACTCTTGAGGAGAATTGCCCTCATCTCCTTGTGCACCCTATTTGTTTATGGGGAATTATCACTTTAACTAGTTTATTTTGTTCCCTTGTTGCATTGTCTGTGTATTAGAGTATCTTCCAGGATCCTTGCACAATACAATTTTCTGGCAACTGACTCTTGAACTCTGCTTAGTGATCCATCACTGAACTCCGCTTGTATTTTCTGCCATCCATGATTTGCAGTTGATTGCACTTGGTTGGAACTGAACTCATTGACAGTTTGCCTTGTTGAAGTTGGGAGTGTAGAAAGAATGACAGCTTTCTGATTTCAAGTTTAAGGCATCCAAAAGATGCATTACTTGTGTTAGATTTTTCTGATGATTTTGAAGTTTGGTATAAATACTCCAGTGGCTTCTAATTTAGATTGATAGAGTTAAGTTGCTGTCACAAAATTTTACATGGGTTGTCTGCGAATATTATGTGCATGAGTGATATTTGTTTAAACCCAACTTTTATCTTCGGCAATGTGTTTTAACTTGCAGGAGAACTTGACTACATGGTGATAATAAACTGATGGGGTGACATGTGATATTTTGACTCATCCTATCATACTAGGGAAGTAATTTTACTCAGATCCATTAATCTGAAGAAAGTACATTGGAGAATTAATGCAGCTGAAATTTTAAAGGATGATTTGGCTAGGAAACCCCATGGTTTCAAGCACTGTTTTGATGAATCCTTGACAAACAGAAACAAAAGCTTTTTGCATAACAACCACCAATGAGCATCTACAATACCAATTATTGGACAAGGAAGTATCTTTTCAGCTATTTTTTAGTCTGTTGTCTACATTCTTGTTCCCATTTACAGAGACCATGGCTTGTTTGAGCACAACAGATGCAACTTCTCACAATTACTAGATCATGTTTCATCATTGTCATTCCAAATTGGATTCTGTAAAGAAAGAAAAAACTACCTTCTGCAGCAAATTTAGGCATTGTGGATATTGCAAGTTTTGAATTCATGAAGAAAGTAATCCATTCCCCTGTTGAAGTCAGCTTATCTGTGACTCTTTTTTAGGAGAAACTTTCTTCAGCCTGGAGTTGATCTGAAGACACTTTTCTGCTTTACTGTTCCACTGTTGCTGAATAATCATGTGTGTCAGCTTCCAGTTTTTTCTTACTATCAATAAGTTGCTGCCTCGTAACAGAATTTTTGGGGTTTCTTAGATCCTTAAACATAGCTTTCAATTCCCTCAATTTCTGTATGACTTTAAACATTATAAATCTATCAACACAATTTCTTCAAGCCAGCCACCCTGGACAAGGGAAGAACTGTGTAGGGTCTCCAATGAATTATATTGTTGTTTGCTATCATGGATGTCAGGATTGGGGAAGATGACATACCCATGTGCCATATGCACACATGAAGCCAGGATTGGGTTGGAGTCCTCCCCTACCCTCTCTCTCTCTCTCTCTCTCTCTCTCTCTCTCTCTGTATGCTTTCTCAAGCTTCTATCACCATGAGGACTGCCACCAGCAACAGCAACACACACACACACACACATACTCCACACACTCTGTTTCTGCCCACATTTGCCACCATCTGCCGACATGCAATGCACCACCTTTATGACACTGGCTATCTGGTATCTATTAGACTCTCATGATCCTGACATTGCTTGTCAATGCAACACCACAACCACCAATAGTATGGTGGAATCAAATCATTCTATCTACCTCTAAATTATGCGACTACAGACAAAGTCAGCGATTTTACATCACCAAGAAAAGGAACATATTCATCAATGAGCAAAGAAAGACTTAGATTTGGTATTGTGTGGCAGCCAACGCAAAGCAATCAGTGCCACATTATTCTTCATATTACATACAGATATCATTTTTGGTGATATGGAGAGAGAGAGAGAGAGAGAGAGAGAGAGAGAGAGCTTCATGAGATGCAACAAGCATTAGGGTTCTCATCACTGAAGAACTGGGGTGGTGGCGGAGGCCGCTGGATCACGTACACCGGCATATAATGCAGCATCCTCCGCGCCATCTCGTCCTCCCCGATGATGCTGCCATTCCAATATATCATCTTCTTCATCATGTCTTCTTCTTCTTGGCCAACGACGTTAGCGTTATCGCTGGCCACTCCCTCTCCTTCTTTCTTCTGCTCGTCGCCACCTCCCTTCTCTTCCTTACCGTCGCCTTCCTTGTTGCCACCTGCACCATCTTCTGGTTGGGGAGCCTTCTCGTCTTCCTTCTTCTCCGTGCTCTCTTCCTTCTTATCATCGTTCTTCTCTTCTGCAGGCTTCTCCTCCTCGGGGTTCTTTTCTGCCTCTTCTTTTCTCTCCTCCTTGGGTGGCTGAGGAATAATGCTAGCCAGCTTGCCGGTCCGTCGACGGATGTACTCCACAAGCTTTTCTCCATCCATCGTTCCGGTTACCGTGACCTTCCCGGTGCTCAAGTCGGTGTCTGCCGTTTGCACCCCTGGATGATCAGATTCAGATTGCGATCAGTTCAACGTGGATCATGAGGACTGGAGAAAGGCCAGAGACTGGGCGAAGCATAGAGCAGAGAGCAGAGAGATATTACCTCGCATCTTGAGTATCCTTCTCTTCAGCTGCTCTGCACACGCCTCGCAGTGCATGTTCACGAGGAGCTCAACTGTTGCCATCCCGCTCACCTGTTTCAACGACTTACAGTAATCAATCATTCGACGGTAGGCATTTTGATGGTAAGATCTTGCAGTGCATTTTACCTGGGATGGAACAGCTTCTGGTTTGGAGTCCCCTTCGGCTGGGGGCAATGGAGAGAGTACTATGGCTTTCCTCGTCGTTCTCTCTTGTATCCTGGAGCACAGGACCTGAGGGTCCACTACCCCTTTGACTGTGACCTGGTTTTGCTTCATGTCCACCTCAACACTTTCCACACCTGATGTGGAGAATCACCGATCAACTTAGAGAAGCTGGTAACGAGTAATAACAGTGTCAGAAATGAGTGTGTGGAGAACCTCTGCATTTGAGGATGGACTTCTCGATCTTCTTGGCACATCCAACACAGTGCAAGGCCACAGACAAGACAATGGGTGGAGGAGGCGATGGCTTTGCCTCCTCTTTCTTTTCTTCTGCCTTCTCCTCTTTCTTCTCCTCCTCCTGCTTCTCTACCTTCTTCTCTTCTTGTTTGGCCTCTGCTTCCTGTCAGATACGCAAGTAATATAGACAGATTAAGCTGCATTCTAGAGCTGAGAAAATTCTCTTCTATGAGATGTTGAATGCCCAGAAAACCTCAAAGAACTGCTTTACCTGCTTTGCTTCACCCATTCTGGAACTAGCAAGTTCTAGACTGCCACAGGAAAGAGAAAGGAAGCCAGCCAAGCAAGGAGGGAGGAAGGGTCAAATAAGCATAACTTCTTATATATACAACAAAGGGAGAAGCTAGAGCTATAATGTAACTTTGCTAAGCACATACAATGGCACTCAAGCAAGGTAGCTAGGTGAAGGAGCTTGGGACTTGTTTAACTCTAATACTGAACTTTTTGATTTATTTCATGTTTCACTTCACAAGAAATGAGTGGAGGAGAGGATGAGGGGATGAAGGAGAGTAGGGATAGGGAGATTTATAGACAGAGTAGGTGGGTGGCAAAAGCAGAGGGTTATATTGACAACATGAGCAAACTAAACCATTAGCTAATCAATGAACTTGTTCAAGAGGGACTTGATATGTACATATAACCTTTTCTTCCTCCTGTCTCCATAATTTTTGGTGAAAAGTGAGATAGGAGAAAGTGATGAGGATTTTAGTGGGACCAGAAGAATCCATCATGCATCAGAAAGAAGGAAGAGAGGATCACATGGGTGGCAAGGCAAAAGTTCTGTGGATCATATGCAAAGTTGGAGAAAGATGAATTGGTCCATAATTACTTGTGAAATTGGTGAACAAAAAGACATATAAATATTGGAAACTAATGCTTCATCTTATGTTCTTGTTAGCAAGCTGGACCAATCAGGATGCAGAGCAAGGCATGATTAAGGATGTAGTTTATGGGGATCCAAATGATTGTTCATGGTGCCATGTGGTTATGATGAGGCTTAGATTCGATGACAGGCAAAGAACATGAAGGCTAAGGTAAAGGGATTCCTTTGATCCTAAGGATTGGAATAGAGATGGAAGCGGACACAAGTCATCTGACATGGGAATTGGTCAGCAAACTTACCTCAATTAAATATGGAGCTTAAAGTATTCTCTTTGGCTTGCTTTCAGGCAAAAGACAAGATATTCCACAGCTTCTTGGAGTGTCTCTAAAACCCATCTTCTCGTTCATGTTTGCTCTCAATGTATAAAGCCTCGAGGCCTTACGTAACTCAAGAGGAAATAACACAATTCTGGGTGATTCAGACATGGCACAATGTGAAGGCCAAAAAGTCTCAGAACTCTTTGACTGCAATATGGTAATTAATAATGGAGAAATGACTGTGTTGGAAAGACCAAGAAAGCATCGGGCTTTCTGCAAGACGATGAGATATCATTGTGATGGGGCGGTTCAACAGGTTTCATCTTTCGGTGGAAGGAGCTCCCAAAAGCAAAAGGACAAGGCGGTCTCTTGTCTTTCTTGTCCTTATGCCATTGACGAGGACATAATGCACTATTAGATGCATGCATGCTCAAGAAAAATGTCCCCGACTCTACAAGCTGTGTGTGTCTACCATGTCCCTTCTGCCCCAAGCTCTTGTGCGGATGAGATGGTGTAGTTGCCTGTGCTTATGTCAAACACCTGCTGATCATTGATATGAACTGTGATGAGCGATGGAACAGATGGGGGTAAGGGCGATTTAGAATGGATTCATATGCCCCGAAACCATAGATATAAAATCATCTTCTTATTTTTTTGGAAAAGAAAGCCATTAATTACGTAAAATTGGAGATGAATTATTTGGATTTCTTCTCTGATTGTTTGATACTATTATCTCGAACATCGATCTCGTCTTTGATACTTGTGCTTTTAATACTATTGTGATGAAACTCTATATTGCATACAATTCTCTTATCTTTGATATCGCTATATTCTACCGTCACGTTATTCTGATCATCTTCCTCGGCTGTAGGTTTTGGAGCCCCCAGTCGCCGTCGTTGACAAATACTGCTGACCAACTGAGAGCAGCCCACATGGCTGAGCACTTGCGAAGTCTACTCCGCCACCACACCCTTCTTCCCGACTTTCCAAGGCAAGAACCACTTTCCACACCATCCTCACATGGCAGCCACGACCCTTTTCCTGTCAGCAAAGCACATCAAAGCCCTAAACCAGTCATCCAAATGATGGCATACTTGCGTAGTCTTTGGATTAAGAAGTCCCTGCAGCCTCTAAAGCTAACACAAACCACAGGAATCTCGCTAACCATCACGTCCAAACCACCACAACTAAACCTCCACCTTCAGCAATGGAGCAGCAAAAGCGAGTCTAAAGAGCAAAGCAGAGAGGGAAAAAGGAAGATGGAGCCGCACACAAGCCACGCAAGCCTGCGTACCCTTGTCTTCTTCTTTGTAGGGTATGTAATCCACTTCAGCTTTGTGCTTATATATATACCTCTCATGTAGACCCAAGAGGTGACAAGATCAATGGCTAACTTGCAGATTGTGCCGGCAGGAAAGAACGTAGAAGCCCAGTACGTGGAGATGAAGGTGCCTCTCTACTCGTATGGGTGCGAGAAGAAGGTCAAGAAGGCACTGTCTCATCGGAGAGGTATGAGACCGGCATTACTTCTCTTTGCCCCCAAGAGTAAGAACATCACAAGGTGTTGGACTTATTGTAATCATGCAAGCAGGGATCCACTCGGTGCATGTCGATTATAAGATGCAGAAGGTGACGGTGTGGGGGATATGCAACAAAGACGACGTGCTCGCCACAATCCGGAAGAAGAGAAGGGAGGCTCGATTCTGGGAACAGGCAGAGCCGGAGGCAGCCGAGGGCAAGGTCGACGATGAGATGGCGGTGGCAAAGGCTTCACGTCTCGCTGCTGCAAAAGGCCACAGATTGAGACTGTCATGGAAGAAGCTGTTCCCCCTGTAGTCTCATACCGGACAAACAATGTACAGAATAATGAACATATGAATAAGCTTCATAGATCTTGAAGCATATGCATTGGCTACTTCTCCAGGGAGAAGCACTTGGGAGGACTCCATCGTTCGGGTTCGGGTTGGGATTCGGATTCGGGTTATTGAAAAAAAGGGTCAACTTTGTGGACCGATATGAAAATAAAGAAAGATTTGGACTATTATGCAAATTGGCGCATCGCAAATGAGACAGACCGAAGATGTAATTAGGGACGTTTTGATGGGCATACGAAAGATTTAGTTTTGGTCAGTTAGCGGAGGAAGCGAACGATGTTTCGATCGACTGACGATCGGCCGGCTTCCTCCACCGCCGCCTCCCGGGGATCTGATGTTTCGCCGACCGCCTTCTTGGATGAGGTTGTTGGAAAACCCTTGTCGCGGCTGCAGATGTGAGTCTTTCTTGCCCACACCTCTCTCGCAGGAACCAGCTTCTACACACGAATCGCACGGTCCTCGTCTGTTATGTAGTTGCCTGTTATAGTGTATTAGGGTTTGGGGGTTTCTGGAATTTGGTTGAATTGCATCGTGCTCATCAAACTGTTTTGACATTCTGCATCCTCCATTTGTTCTACTAAATTATCAGTCGTACAACAAGAACAAACGTGACATTTACTCATCTAATTGTGGCTTCGGTACTTGAAACTTCTAGTTGGGAATTTTGACCACCAGGAGAACCAATAAAAATATGTATATACAGGTAACAGAACGATAAATTGTACATGAAAATGGGATTAGAATACATGTATTTAATAAAAAATATATAATAAACATGGATTACTAGTTGAAGAATAAGCTATTTGTGATAAGAATATAAGTTGCATGATGCAGGAGGGATGATGTTGGGTCTTGGTTGAGGTCTTGTTAGGTCTAAGTCCATTTGGTAAGATAATTTGGGACCTTCATTCTTAATTGTGGTCTTATTTTTGAGAGGTCGATGTGTTCTCATTTGAATTTATCTCCATCATTTATGGGGTGTCAAATGATCCTAATTTCTGGGATTTGTTTTGTTAGCTCTGGGTTGTTACTTACAGAATTGATTCATTGGTTTTGGATCCATTGGCATTCCTGCTGGTACTTGTAGATTTGGTAGGACATTTTTTCAAATTTCTTGATTAGATGAGGATTAATTAAATGTTTTGTTTCTTTTAGAGTCCATATTTGCTAGTACTTTTAGCTGAATAGGTTATAGATTAATTGAGGTGTATATTAAATACTGTTTGAAGAATTCATGTCACAGTAACATTCATGAACAATGAAAATTTTATTTTTTTCACTTTGGAAGGATTGGCAATTGGGTATGTTATTTTGTTTGCATAGAGTTCTCGGCCCAAACTGATGTAGGATGAAACTTCATGGAAGAAATTTTTTGTTTTCACTTGAAGCCTGTTTTCCTCTATTCTATCTTCCATCTTCTTCTTGTGTTTCCTGTTGTCTGCTCTCCTGTCATGCATCTCTTCTCTTGACAGTAACAGGGAAATCGGGAATACAAGACTGTGATTTGGGAGTTGGGGTTCAGGAATAGGTGATATCATTTATAGGGAAACAGAATTCTGTTCGAATGAGCTTAGGTCATTGATGAATCAATCATGAGCATGCTAAAGGTAGAACGGACTGTAGATGAATTGTGTTCGAACATTCTCTGTGTTCATTTATAAATGATGCATTGAAGATTTTGTGGTTTTAGAATGCGACATATACCTCAATAGGTGGGATGGACTGCTGATGGAAACTCGACTGTAGGTCTTACATTCTTTCATGAACAGAAAAGGCTATGTTACTGGTTTGTCTCCTTATTACTGCTGGTAGTAGATGTGAGATGACTAAAAGATTATCAAATGATTCCATCCGAGCAAATTATAGTTTCCTAACATAACTATGTTCATATATCTCATAATACTTGTAGTCCATCTGAGTGCTTGATTTATGTTGTTTTGCTATCTAACATGTACATATACAAGTTGAATTAGCGGTTCTGGTTCCGATAAAACTATCATCGAACGAAATTACTGTTTTGTAGATTATACATTTCGTATGGATGTCAAGTTAGATGGCTGGTCTACAACTTGTGCAAGAACCAGCATTCTTGGGTATTCAGCATCGTGCGGAACTGCTAGCTCTCGACAATTATTTTCTGAAGGGTTTCACATTTTTGACTGCTGCCTGTAGAGTGTTGACTAGTTTCATTCGCTCTTTGCATCGATCCATCAATCTCAGCTACTAAAAGACACAAATTCTTAATCTTGTACTAAAAAAGCTGGATCTGTGTAGTTCCATCAGTGTGAAGGAATGCCCATGTATCTTATTTTCGCGGTATGATATTGGAACTATGATTTGGCAATAATATGATTTGGCAAGTAATCGTTCTAACCTTTTAACATTGTCCTCTTGCCGCAGGTATCAGTTGTATGTTACGATAAAGCTCGATCGTGCTAATCACAATAGGACATGAATTGTTACCACTGCAACCTACACCTTCTCTTTTGCTCGAACGACAAAATTTTCGCAGTAGTAGCTTACGATGTTCTCTGTACGAGGCATTCCTCTGCCAGCAGGTGATGCAATATTTCTAACCTAGTATTAAATCGATCAATGAAATTACCATTTGGAACGAGTTTCTTGATAAGTTGTAGCAGCAATAGCATACTTCCTTCTCTCTCTTTCGGAAACAAATATAAGAAGAAAGGAAAAAGAACTCGGAACAATGCTGTCCTGCGTTAGACAACTGTGGCATATTCTGAGTGCGCAGCAGAAGTGTTCAAACATATCTAATAATAACTGTAATATAGAGAACTTTGAGCTTTCCAATTCCATTGTGTGTGTGTGTAATATATGACTACCATATGTGACATTCGAGTTCGAGTACATAATTAATGCGACCGCTTTTCTGCTGATCGCTCTAAAAGTGGAGTTCCTGAGAAGCCCAAGCCCAGCGGCCGCAAGCCGTTTAAGTGGTCATTAAATGAACGGAGCGCGTCGCCACCGGCACGGTGTCACCTCAGTATTCTTCTTTGCTTTTAGGCACGTAGCAGCGGCAGCAGAAGCGGCAGTGCAGCAGTAACAGCAGCAGCTCCTTGTGCTTCGCTTCCAGAACCTAACAGCATGTATGAGAATAGACAAGAAGCATGTTACTTGCAGAAGGTATAGACTCTCACCAAGCAGTAAAAAGTATTTTAATGCTCTCTCTCTCTCTCTCTCTCTCTCTCTCTCTCTCTCACATATCCTGTCTTATGAAGGCAGGGAGAAAGCGACCGAACAGGGGGAAGCTCAACGGTTTCAATCAGGGCTGCAGGGGGGGAAGTAGGCGTCGGAAGCTGCCCGGAATTATAGTTTATATTATCTTTTATCCCGGTGGGCATGAATCTAGTTAGCCGCTTTCGTTGTCCTGTGCTTCTGGCTGTACCCATTCATGCACCCATCGATAGACATGTGAAGGGTAAATGGTGGAGATGTGCACATTGCGGCAAGCCAGGAAGGGCAGACACTTCACGTATAGGTTGCCGTAACCATAACTAACCAAGCGAAGGAAGAAGAGGAGGGAGGAAGTGGTAGTAGCGGGTAGCAATCGTAAAGGTTGACTTTGATTGCTTCCTTGCCACCTAAATCCGGTGAGCTCATTAGGGTTTTAGGCCTTTTGGTCAATGGAGAGGGAAGCAGGGAAATAAAGAGGGCTGGAGGCCATGTCAGAGCGCAGGAGGAGACTGAAGGAACGCTCAGATAGTTGTGGTCCTTGCTACGCCCATCTTGTTCTGCTTACTGTGCCTAATACCTCTTGATGATGCAGCTATTAGGTTGATGAGGGAGTGTAATGAGCAGGAGAGTGCGATGGTCATGGCTGGAGAGAGGTCCCCATGAGCCAGCCTTTCATCTTCAGGGCCATGCCCCCACTGACCTTAAAAGCCCCTCCCTCTCCCTTCTTCTCGTCTCACTTCTTTATAGGCTGAGCTAGCAGCGGCCACACCACCTTACATGATCATAATATGTGCATCTCCTAGAGCAGTGTTAATGAGCTTGGCAGTCTTGTCTGTTCCACATAGGAGAGGATGGGGGTGCTTCCAAGTGGCATTGCACCACAACCCACATGGTGGATGCCTGCCCTCATTACCCTTTCTGCTGTTAGGGTTATAAGGAGACAGTAGTCACATGTATCTCACACCTCTCTAGCTATGATTGATGGTCCACAGCTCTCACTCCCTCTCACCCCAACTGGGTTACACTCATCAGTGCTCCCCCTAGCTGACAAGAGATGTGCACTGTGCCATCGTTTACTAGCTCCATTTTGGCTGTCACCTTCCGGGAACGGTCCCCCTCCATTAAGTTAGGGTTCCTTGTGAGTCACAGGAGCCTCCATCGCCAGAGGCACAAATCACGGTGACCTCTAATCGGACGGCTCATGTCGGCTGCTGCAGTCTCCTTCCGGAGCGGTCACTGTCTCTATGAACAGCGGTGCCTTCCAATTTGCTGCTTTAAGATTCAGAACATATTCCTACAGTGCTATATATGAGCTCTGGGCACGGGGAGCGGTACAGTAGCTCAGGAAAGGTGGATGGTGAGAGGTTTGGGGAAGAAAGTTGGGTGTTATTTAATGATAGGGAGGGGCCATTTTGGGGGCTGTAATGCTACGTGAGATTTCTATTTGGGTTGGGACACAACTCTGCTCTCTTCATTAAGAATCAGTTGCCCTCTACTTTGCATCCTCACATGCATGCCTTCCTCAGCACTCTATCCGAGTATATGCACATATACAAGTAAACATGATGATGCTCAGCGTTGGATCTTTCAACCAATCTTTCTTTTCCTCGGGATCTCTGCGACACCGTCGTCCTATGTTTTCTGCATTGATCAGCAACTGGAATCCCTGGGAAACCGTCCTACGTACGTTCATCTATATCAGCAATATTCCTCTTTTATATATCACGTATGTATTTTAATTGCTCTCTTATTTGTAATAATACTTGCGCTTGTAAACTTAAAAGAGTTTTTCCTTTGTAATGTAGTATATCAACAAAACTGAGCTATCCGATCAAAATTGTTCACATAAGATGTCAAATTGTGTATTACAAACTTATTAAGGAAAAAAGAATTATGTTCTTTTATAATAAAAATGGTGCACAATAATAATGTGTGACAGTGAGTTCTCAGTTGCAGAAGAAGCATTAGCCACTTTCTTCTGTTCACATAAGATTAAGCTTTTATCGAGTTACCTATTGGAAATCACCTTCCTCGATTATGCGAATGTTCTTTTATAGCATTCATCGCTTACACTACATGTTTGTCAAGTTCAATCTTGACGAGAGCTTTTATCTATATGAGTTCCTGTGATTTATGCAGACTGATTCATGAATCTACCATGTGGGTTTTGAGCTGAATTGTTAATGGAAACTACCATCATGATATGTGCTCTACTGCGAAGGCATGCAAATCACTAGTGATGAATATGAAGTTGAATTATACCTCTGGCATGCATTCTATATCATGTTATGTGGATCTCCCACTATGCTTTGGAATCCTACAGTGTGGAATCTTTGACCCAACATTCTCCATGGCTGAGCGGAAGGTGGAGTGCGTTTCCATGTCTAGGCTTTTCTCATCTAACAATCTCCAAACACAGCTTCTCTCCGGCACAAGAAGACTCCGAAGTTAATGCATGGATCTCTTCACAAGCACCTCCAAGGTTGATGTACGCCCACAACATCAAAGGATGGGGCTCCCCTACGGGAACAGACACCATATAAAGGAGAGGCTTCAGGTCCTGTTTAGATTATTTTTATGTTTATTCTTAAAGGTATGTTCATATTCTCATTATCACAACTATGAGCTAAAGTCCTTTGAGAATTGAAGAGAGTTTTTGTTGTTTGCTAGAATACTAACCTTGAGCTTTTCACGACAATGTGTTCATCCTTCCTCCTTTAAGAGGGTTTTTTTTTTATAGTATTTTCTCCTTAATTTTAAATTTATTTAAGGGAAATTGTAAACAATTAATGAGATTTGTATATCTTATAGACACTGTAGCTTGTCATGTTAGAGGCAAAAGAAAAAAAAGTAGATGTTAGTCTCCTTTTGTTCTTTTAATTTAATTTGTGCTAATTTTATTTGTCTAAAGAGTTATTCTCAAAATAGTGATCAAGAATGATATAGGCAATAATATTTTGAGATCTATTACTGAACTTACCATTCTCTTTGAGGTTGCATCATTTGTCCTTTTGAGTTCTCACTGTTCAATGTTTAGTGTCATAGTTATATGGTGCGCACAATAGTGATCATGTGTTCTTTTCTGCATCTTCCCAGATGCACTTGTCATAACCCAAGTCTTCAAGTCTCCTTCAAGCAGTCTTCATCTTCCCAAATTCTACCAGGGAATGCAGTCATCAGAGTTCTGCTTTCCTGCTACTACACTGTTCTTCAGTCTAGTCGGCCTAGAACAAGTTACAGACTTGCCTCCATGATGGAGTAACTCCCTGCAATCACCTGTAAATGGAACCCTTTCTTGGGGCTTTAATTGTACGTTCTACTTAGTCATCACCTGCGTGTGTTGCATGTTAGAGCAACCTCGACATCCCTTTTAACAATGTTACTGTTGCAGAGGCCGCCTTCAAGATCTCGCCAGCTCTCTTCAGCTGACCTACTTAGCAGCCATAGGAACATTAAGTGTGTTGCACACTCGTTCTTCACTGACATAGAAAGAGAGAGAGAGAGAGAGAGAGAGAGAGAGAGAGAGAGCGACAAAAGCTGACTCGTTTTATTTCTTGTGTCAAACCCATGCTGATTGGGAACCAGAAAGCTTGTCTTTGCTCTACTGAAGCAAAACGAGGGTTTGTATTGACATAGCAGCTTGTGACCTTCACACTCGCATGGCGAATCATCTTCTTTTGTTGAACTGGACTACCAATTCTGATCTTTGTTGGATGACATACAAAACACATGGTTAGATCATTACATCACAACTCTATATATCAAGAGCATGTTTTTCTCTTCAACGAAGGAGGAAGTCAGGGCGTCGGGAGGAAGAGAGATACTCCCATGTCTTATTCGTCTCATCTTTTCTCCTCCACTGATAGACTCCTGTAAACCCCAATAGTACACCCCCCAGAAGTCAAAGCACTCCCCATCTCCACCCACTCCGAGCCTTTTCTCCCTTCACCACCGTTGGCCCGTATTGTACTACTGTTCACATACTAACTTAAACCTGAGGAAGAGATAATAACACAAAAGATTGATGTTATATCGAATGTATTCACTGCATGCATGATGTACAAGAGTGGATGGTTTCGAAACACAATGGCAAATCAAGCTAAGGGGCTGCTGGATATGCAGAGCAACTTGCTATGTTTCGGGGAATATCACTAGCCATGTATCTGAATGCAAACCCTGGAGATGACAAGGACATGCTCACATGAACTCTACCAGAAAATTCATGGGCCCCTCTCTCTCTCTCTCTCTCTCTCTCTCTCTCTCCCCCCCCCCCTTACCCTTATAAAGCTATTATTACTATCTTACCTTTCCCTTCTCTCCTCCTGTCTGATATCTCCATTGTCCCTGTGCTTCTCTCCAACTTCCCATTTGGTTCACTGGATGCCAAAATGCCCTATCTCACCCTTCTTATGGGAACCTTCTAAGGCAGTCGGTAGGGAGGTAGAAACAAACAGCCCACATAGCCAAGCCAACACACACACAATATCTCATGCATCAACCTCTCCAAACCTGCCTAATCCCTACTGCCGTTCTCTTTAGTCAAAGCTGAAAGTGCCAAACCACCTCCCTTTGATTCCTCCTCCTATAGACCACAGATATCACAAGAGAAAAGATATGATCGGCATGGCAGATGAATTCTAGTTAGTATAGCTAATATTTGCTGTTTCATTCTGTTCCTAAGGAGAGATTTTGTGGCTTCAGACATATCAGATGGAGTTCACAGCTAGAAGAAGCGATGGCTTTTACATGACCGAGGAAGAAAAGCATGAAGAAGCTTCCCAACATCCTTCCTTTATTCCTTTATCTTCTTCCTCTTCTTCGCCATCGACATCCGCTACCTTCGGATGGCATGTTGGTCCATCCGATACGGCAGGCAACGGCGCCGCCGGTGATAGCGGCAACGAGAGCAATTTCTTCACGGAGAAAGAGCACATGTTCGACAAGGTAGTCACGCCAAGCGACGTCGGTAAGCTGAACCGGCTGGTGATCCCCAAGCAGCACGCCGAGAGGCACTTCCCGCTTGACCCAACCGCCAACGAGAAAGGGATGCTGCTGAGCTTCGACGACCGGACGGGGAAGTCGTGGCGCTTCCGCTACTCCTACTGGAACAGCAGCCAGAGCTACGTCATGACCAAGGGCTGGAGCCGTTTTGTCAAGGAGAAGAGGCTCGACGCCGGGGATGTCGTCTCCTTCGGCCGTGGCGTCGGCGAGTCCGGACGCGACCATCTCTACATCGACTGGAAGCGGCGGCAGGAGAACCACGATCTACCCCGGGCGCCACGAGCTCCGCTCACGGGGATATCCATGGCGCGGCCGTTAGGACCGTGGGGTGTCAGCCGTTTCTTCATCCCGCCGGCGGCCATTTACGACCACCACCGTCCAGGTTTCGGCTACAGCCCCATGAGCTCAGGCACCAGTAGCGGCGGTCAGTTTCTTTTCGTCGGATCTACATCGGCAGGGCCACCGCAGTTCGGGGTGCAACCTGGCAGCCGCAGCGGCCAGCCGATGGTTCTCAACTCACTGCCACTCGTCCGCAGTCAGGCTCAGGCTTCAGCAAAGCGTGTGAGGCTGTTCGGTGTGAACCTCGATTGCCCCGAATCCAAAGGAAATGCCCAGCTCCCTAGTGGGCTATCGTCCGCGAGTGCACCTCAGCTGCAGTCGAGTTCTACGCTTCAGTTCCTCCCGCTTCCGCATGGCAGAACCGAGTCCTCGGTAGCTCCGTCATCAACGATCACCGATCATCGCTTATCGTTGGATCTCGACTTGTGAGGAAGAACAGAGAGAGAGAGAGAGAGAGAGAGGAGGTTACCCACCATCCTCCCTAGCAATTGAGATGGAGACTCAATTTACTCTATATTTATATGAAGGAATGAAGGAATAGAGGGATCGATCAGAGGTAAAATTGAACGTATATTAGCTGAGGTCATCTAAGATAAATTTCTCGGCTTGTAGAAGCATGGGAAGTATTGCCGAAGACCTATACATCATCCATTGCAGTTCTTAACTATGTCCTTTCAAAGGATCCTTTTGTTTATGTCAGGTTAATTTGGGTTCATCTTCTCAAAGCAGCCAACAAGCTTCTTCGCCCAGTTCCTTACTCCTATTCACTCCGGTTTCAACTTTGCCGGCTATGCCATGCCAGTTTCTGTGTGCTATCATCATCATCCAAGCACTATGGGCATCTTGTGACCGGAGAATACGTATCTCTTTCAAATCTTTTCTGCTTCTTCTACTTGGAGAAAGAAGGAAAAGAAGGCCAGATGCATGAGCTCAATGTACCTTCTGCAGTCAATGGTGTGTTATGATAGTCTTATATATGTTGAAGACAGTGACAAGGTATGTAAGTCAACTCCTTCACTAAATAGTTCTTAATGCCCTTCCTTCATTACCTGTACCATTTCAGTTCAATTTCTCTGTACTGAGCCACATCTGAGGATGGATTAATAAATCTTTTGATTGAATTAGTTTGTTCATGTATGTGCTTCAGATAAAGATAAGTTATTAGGAAATCAATTGGAAGATTATTTGTATTTCGTTTATGTGACTATATCACGTGACATTTGAACATTGGAATGCTTTTGCAGCATTATATCTTTAAAGTTTCTCTCTCTCTCTCTCTCTCTCTCTCTCTCTCTCTCTCTCTCTCTCTCTCTCTCTTTATTGGTGGCTTAATTTGATGTTGTAACACACGATTAGTTCCGAGAGTTTATATGAAGGTAAAAAGAAAGTTTCTCTCTCTCTCCTGCAACATATACAACATCAGAAATATTATTACTGCACCAGAACTCAATATTCTTCTACCATTGGCTTGTCTTCTTCTTGTTCCTTCTTTTAACTTCTTATATCACTTGGCTCTCAGATGCATGTTCAATTGGCAAGTTAGTATATTTACACTGTCAGTATGTCAGTTTGTGCTAAGTCCAATCAGAAATATTAATGGGAAATGTACTTAAAGTGATTCACACTAATGTACTATTTAATTTTTTTTCTAAAAATAAATATTTAAAAAGGTGAATTTATGTAATTAATTAGTTAATATTTTGCTTCTTCCAAGGATAACTAAGGTGAAGAGTTGACTAAGGTGATGGAAATAATAACTATGAATTGAAATATTGATGTAAGTTTCCTCTTCTTCCAAGGAGATCAATGCAGCTACCATAGCATCATTATTGGTACAATTCGATGGTTAATGTTCAAGCATAGCAAGTGATTGAAATCAATCTAAAGAAATGTTTCTCAATTGCATAACAGATGTACATCTTTTCTCATATTCCTTTCAAGGAGCACTTCCCTGGAATCTACTAAATGAGTGAACTATAGATTGCAATATGCTTAAATCACCATTGTTTACAGGAACATAATTTAACCATTTGCTCACAGTGATTGACTGTCCAAGTGTATGCCAGTCTTTGATTTTTGAACTCTAATAGCTACATTTTGCAAGTGCTTTTTTGGATTTATCATTGTCATTGAATATTTTGTTTTTGGAGAAAATATATTTTTCTGATCATAAGTTTTTCTCATCGGAACATATATCGCGAAATCTCTCTTCCTACAAAGGGGTTAACTTTCTGATTGGATTCTAACTATAGGTTAAACTTTACAACATGTTTTCTTGTGTATATGATTGTAGACATTAATTCCGAAAGAAACCTTAGTGAATGATTCAGTCCTTAGATATTGTTGGACATTGTTCTAAATATGAAAACCCAATTGTGCTCCTTTAAAACCTAATCACCTATAAAGAACCAAAGCGTTGCAGTGGATATATGCTCAACCTGACACATTCTGCAAGAATGTTTTCATGTATGGTGAATGGAGATCAGAATTTGCATTGAGTTGAGTTCATCACATTTATCCTGCATGAGTGAGAACTTTGTATCTACAATATCTTAGTTTGTCAAGAGTAGAACATCATCTAGAAGTGCCACACACAGGTTTGTCAGCATTAATCCAACATTTCAGAAGTCAAAAGCTGTGTGTGGTTTTATGTAAAGAGAGTCAAGATTCTCACCTTTGCTTCCTTCAACTTGATTCCTCCAACCAAACCACATAAAAATGTCAGATAAAGCTAAGAATGCTGATATTACTTGTTAATTCTCATAAATGCTGATGTAGGATGATGTCAAAAACCCAGATTTTAGATAGCTTACACTTGCAGCAGCCTATTTATGATTAGAAAATGAAACACCTGAGAAATCTATTTGTTATATTAAGGGGTATAAGTCTTGAAATATTTGTTCTATTTGTAGTGATAAAGTTATATATTCAATCTTGTTGACTAGGCTGTGTTTTTTCTCTATGAAAATTGCAGTATCCATATGTCTTTAATCAAATATCATTAGACTCTACTGTGACCAGGGAAAAATGGACTTCCTTCTGTCATGTGTAAAAACATGATCATTAATCTCATCCTTCTTTGGAAGGTCTTTCAGTTGATGGATGGGTAATTGGAGTCAAAATCCTTTCCATTACATTTTCTAGAATGTAAATTTGCCAAATATCAAGGAACTTTTCTATCCTTCTCAAAAATACCTCTAAATGATGGCATTTCCAATTTTTGTAAGATGTATTTCTTGAATTTTGGAACTAAACATGGAGAAACTTACAATTTTCATTTATAAACAGAAACTAGAAAACAAGAAGAAAGAATTAGATTGATAGATTTCAGGGTGTCAAAAACTTCAGTCATCAAACACAGCCACCATACCTAAATCAACCCCCTAAATATCCAAAGAACCAAGATATTAACAAGTGATCAATCAGCAACCCAGAATGAATGAGTACTCCTCTTTCTCTCAGCTGGATCTGCCCATGACTGACAGTAGAGTCTGATCACTGCCTGCATGAAAGAAAATTTCTGCTTGCAGGAATGTGAAATGCTTAAGGCTGCAATGTCAATTGAGTTCGTCTCATTCTAATTAGAGAAGGAGATCATATTTGCCGAGTCATCAAGTAACTCAAATTCATATATACACATCACTGAACTCCATAGGAATGCAGGCTTATTAGGAATTAGCATAACTTTCCCCGTATGAATCCAAGTTCCAGGGCATGTCTTGCCGCCGACAGATGCTCAAGCAGCAGCATCTACAGTCGTCCCACATGAGCAGGGCAAGGGGGTCATCTCCGAGGTGGTCCATCTACTGATCTGTAGAGAGGAGGAGCTGCATGCACAAAGTCTTCACCATCTGTTGTTGCCCCATGCATTCCCCTGCCGTCCACCATAAGAAATGTCACTGTAGTAAGTCCATGTGATTCTCTACACATTTCGGCGAGGATTGCCTGAAGCCTATACATCCCTTTCCCTTTCGGCTAAGGCCGGCCGGCATCACCCGCCACCACCGCATACATGTTGCTGAGGACGACCGGGGTTTGCAGAATCAAGAAACCCCTACCTTGGCATGTGACATCTCTTCCCTTTGTTGCTATATCCTCTGAATCCATGCATGTGGACATCGCCTTTGCCACTTACGCGATCGTCAACTGGTTGTGACGCGGCTTAGAGCCTAACTTTTGGCGAGACAAGTGGAACTTGTGACTTGTCTCTCTCAGCATTTATACGATTTAGATACATAGAATGATGTGTTGCTTCTGTAAAGTAGATTGTGCGATGAGGAGGAACGCGTGCTGATAAATGCAAATAAGATTTGCATGGGACCACGTCGAGTTTCTCTCTGCGTCGTGCAATTTCGCGCTTCTTTTCTCTGAGCTTTTTGCAGGAACTGATAACCTCAACAAAGAAGAAGAAGAAGAAGAAGAAGAATCGATGGCTGCCTCGACATGTTTATAAACATGGCAATCAATGGAAATAGACTTTAAGAGTGCCTCATAAATGGAACTTAAATGGTTTGACGTACACAATTTCTTTGCATCAGTAATACTGTGGCGTCCATTAATCAGCTTGGAAGAATGTAGCCATGTCTAGGAAAGACTATGACATGATCTTATGAACACTTATGGCATGTATTGGATACAAATTCTGCGTCAGGTCACAGGCATCCATAAAACACTATCATTATGTGTTTCTTGCTGTCTACTGTCATCACACCACCACTCATTGCTGGAATTTGTCACCCAAGATAGTAGAATATTCATAGAGTCTCATGCCAATCTACTATTATCTTAAGAAGAATTATTCATCTCATTGAATTCACAGTTACAGGGATCATATGTATTGGATGGAAAACGAGAAATAACGAGTTTGAATCTGTTTCTTACATTGATAAGAACTAAAAGTTTTGGATGTTTTAATTACACTCGATTCATTTTGTGGGATATCTGCAACTCATTAATTGATTACACTTGACGATCAATTCTTTGATTTCAATCACCCAAGGAAACGACCACGAATATATCATCATGATTGTTGGGGTCAAGATTAGATTTCACTGCATGCCAACACCATGATCACAGCTGCTCTCTTTGTCAAGGTAACAATCAACTCCATACAAATAGGACCAAATATGGATGAACAAGTGGAAAAGTTGGCGTCTCAAATCCGAGAATCCGATGGCAAAGGAACAAGTATGGCTACCTCAGTTAGCACCAACTTTGATTTCTCTGCCAAACCTGGGACATTACTTTTACTGTTCCTTGCTTGTATTCAACAATCATGGTGGAAGAGATGTCAAAGATCGAACAGTAGTAGCAACAACTGATCCCATGGCTACAACAGAGGATGAGAGGAGCCCTCTCATGCATGCATGCATGCGATGATGGCGCCCGCGCCTGAGCCGTAAAGCAGCGGAGAAAAGAAGATGTCACGGAGTAATAAATTAGGCAAAAGCAGTATGCACGACTGCATGACTATGAGAATTTGCAGAAGAATGGTTGCGGTAGAGTAGGGACGGAGGAGGAGGAGGCATGTAGTAGGGTTGGCAGTGAAGAGTAATTGTTGGGAGGAGGGAGGAAGAAACAGAAGGCTAAAGACTGGACCCGGATCTCTGAGGACTTGGGGCGTACCACAGCCTTCCCCTCTTCTGCTGCGGTGCCCACCGCGACGCTGCTTTCGGCATGCGACGAAAATGGGAGATGATGATGATATGGAGCATGGGCAGCTCTGAAGGCTTTTGGAGTGAGGTGGTAGAGGAGGAGGAGTAGTACATGGTAGGCTGCCTTATATTTAGATGCCGCGTTGCTTTCTTTGCCACTGCGGTGTAAGCTTTAAACCCTGAGATGGGGTGCTGCATGTTGCATGCAAAGGGGTGGGCATGCAGTGAGGCAGCAGCCCATGGATTTATGCAGTATAGGGGGCTGTTACTGGAAGGCGCCCCCTAAGCGCGGTAGACTTCCAGAGGTCTAAAGCAAAGGTGCATAAATGGATGAGTATGGATCGAGGAGGCCATGAGAACTCCATTGTCGCAAGCAGAAGTTAGCAGTGGAAGCTGAGCAAGTGCTTCAAGCTTTTGAGAAATGTTATGCTGTCATCTAGAGAGATAATTATGGACATTTGGATCTCCAAACAGTGTATTTGGAGAAGTTGCTTGACAGGAGGAGGAGGAGAAGAAGAATAGGGTATAAGGCTGATTGATGGGAATCAATAGGAGAAGTGTCTCGACCAATCAACTACTTCAAAGTGGGTCTTTAGGGTCACAGTCTTAAGTTCGATTGCAGTCACAACACAAATAGATAGATGCTGGATATGAAACTGTTCGTTTACGCATAACCTCGAACAGTTCATGGGCATGATCGATGAGCCACCGTACATGCCAGACAACGGGCTACTAATGGGCCGGGCCCAGGCCCAATACATTGTCCGGAACAAAGCCTACAGTAACATCACTTGTTTTAGCCTCATGCCTTCTTTCCCAACATTACTAAGGTGGCATTGTCCAACGAACACAGTGTTCGTTGATAGATACACCTTAGCTTCGGAAAAGCTCCAAGCAGTGCTCGTCATCCAAGTTTCTGCTCCAAAACCTCTTGTAGTACTCCTCGTAGGTGTAGCTCCTGTACATGGCCGGAGATGCCTCGCCGATGAGCTTCTCCGGAGGGCTAATGATGGCGCAGTTACAGGGACAGAGGAATGATGCTATTGACATCCTCTCTTTCTCTGAGTTCACCACAGCTCGGTGCCAAACACTCTTATACCTACCATTACTCAATGCCTGCAATGATATAGCCATTAATATGAAACTTACGGAAATATGGCTCCAGTGGCAAAGTGAAACCTTTGTTCATGCAGAGCTTTTCTGCCTCTTTCATAACAAGGCATCGATGATGTTGTTAGATAGAGAGAAGAACTTGGAAACTAAAAGAAAATCCAAAGGTCACTTGTCATAAAATCAACAGGATGATTCCACAACATTATAGTGGTTAGTGTATGCTACTACAAGATGCATGCATTTCTTTTCATATGTCGGACTAAGGAAAACTATAGTTTGTAATGCATCAATAGATTCTTTATAAACAAAGAATCGAGTGCAAGATGACCAAAACATAGTGAAGTGAATTGGGAAGCCATGAGGTGTAATCTTAAGATTTAAAGTATTATATTTTAGAAAATTTTTATTTTTTTTATTTTTTTATCTTTTAAATAAATTGATTAGATGAAGTTGTAAAAATGAGAATCTCTTGATTTAAATTTTTATTCTACACCTATAAATAGATGATGCCTATATATGTAAATTTATTTAAGTATTTAAGTGTTCAAGTCTATACAACTCAAGTCAAAAAGTAGTTCAATATCTTGTAAATATTTTTATATTTTTCTTTTTGAGAAGTTCAATATAGCTTTTCTGTTTTTAGTACATCTTGATTTCTTCTTTTTTTATTTGATTTTTTTTTGGGTTAATTGTATCTTATTATTATTATTTAAGAAATGATTGTACTTGTATATGATCTCTCCTTTTCTTTACATGGTATCAGAACTAAGGTTTGCCGTACCGGACTGTACCGCCCGGTACGAGCGGTACGTATCGGTCCGACAGGCCAGCGGTACGCGGACCGCCCCGTACCGTACCGAGTACTGTAGCAGTGTACAGTAACACGGTAGCAGTGTACAGTGCTCGGTACACGTGAGTGTACCGCTCGGTACACCTGGGTGTACCGAGTGGTATACCGTACCGTACCGGTACCGAGCCCGGGTCGAAACGCCGATACGGTACGGTACGGCGAACCTTGATCAGAACCACAAGAGTGATAATCTATATTTCAAGATGGTGAAATATAGATTATAGATTATAATAGTCAAGTTGGTGAATTTAGTATTGATCTTCTAAGTATAATAATCCTATTACATTAAAGAATGTGTATCATGTTCTAAGTATGAAGAAATTTTATTTTTGTACTGCAAATGTAGTTGATGTTAGAAATTATATTCTTATTGATCATAAAAAAGTTAAGTTTTTTTATAATATAAAATAATTAAATATAGATGTTATACACAATAATAAAAGGGTCAAAGATTTATATATTTTATCAACATCTAACATCAATCTAACATGCTAGACTTGGTCATATAATTTTTTTCAAATTAAAAATTATGATGTAGAAAGTCTAGTTAATAGCCATAATAAAGTTTACCAAGGTTGTCAATATCACAAAGCACACAACTAACCTTTTGATATATTATTTTCGAGGTGTAAATTTATCTTAAAGCTTGTTCACATCAATCTAACAAGCCTTACTCAAACTTTATCTTATTCAAAATTTTATTATATGCTTCTCTTTATTGATGATTTTATAAGATTTACTTGGATCTATTTTGTAAAGAAAGAGTTATAAGTAGAAAGATGACTTAAGTAACTTATATTATTAATCAAGTTCCTTTCAATCCAATTAATCTAAATTATTCATATAGGCTCATGTTTGGTATGAAATTAAACGTTATTCATTATAAAGTATTTGGTTCTTTGTGCTATATTCACATTATCTTTATTAAGACCAAAAAATTATCTTTATTGAGTATGATGAAAGAAAGAAAGATTGAAATGCATGAATTCATAAACAAATAAGTATGTGGTATCTCGAGATATTATGTTTGATAAAGTTTCTTCTTATTATCCTCCACAAATAGTTTTTTTAAAATATCAATCACAATAGTAAAAATGATATATATTTAAAACGTATGATTAAGTCTCCTTTATCATTTAATACTCTTATAATTTTCACTTATTTTCTTCTTTGTATATATCTACTTCTATTATTTCTTTGTCACTAATGGTGGGACAAAGTAAACGGCGGAGTAATGATGTTCATGAAGTGAAAATTTTAACATTGAGAAGATAAAAAAATAATTACCAAGCCAACATGTTATAGAGATGGAGATAACGTAGCATAAGTCATTATTTCTTTTAAACCTATTTATTTTAATGAAGAAAAAAGGTGTTAGGGAGTAGGAGGATATCACGGATGAAGAAATAAAAACTCATAAAAATAAAACTTGAAATCATGCGTTAAAACTTACAAATGAGTCTAAAAGATAAAATATAACTCAAATAAAAGTATTAGAGGCAACTGGTCTCATAGCTGCTCATGTGGGACACTAGGGATAATGCGTATGTACTTATTGGAGAATGAGTTCACTGATTGATCTGCTCATAAAATGCTAGATGGTTAATGATACCATATTGTCATATAGTGATTTCGTAATCTTAGTAGTGTATATGATCCTTAAACTTGAGATACTAAGGATGTTTTGTATGAGTATTCCACTATTTTATATCAAACTTATAGACTTTGAAGTTCCAATTCTAGCACAGTCGATCATAGGGAGTGATAGCCAACCTTACGAAGGCTATTGAGTGTTGATAGAGGATCCACTCTTTATGTTATGAGAGAAATATCTCATGTATTCTTGCTCAAGCAAATTCCTAGCTAAGGTCATTCGGATTGAAAGAGAAAGAGTTCTTTGGAAGAATCCGATTAGAGCGTGACTTGAGTAGACACCGTATGAGTTTGACAGCACTATGCTCGGAATATAGTCTATGAGATATTAGATAGATGAGAGACTATCGATATATGGGAACTAAGGACAGATATATCCAATATATTAGATTCTCCTATATTATATAGAGATTACGACGTAGTGACATAATATATCCGTAGTCGACGAGTCAAGTGAATTATTATGGAGATAATAATTTATTAAGTCAGAAGGAGTTCTGACAGGTATGATTCGCCAACTTGATATTAAGGTTAGATGGTTACATATATGGTATATGTTATGACGAGTAGGTGTTCGGATATGAGATATTCACTAGAGCCCCCCTATCTTATTATCTTATTGGATATCCAATAAGCCTATGAATTATTAGATCCTATAGATGATATCCAATAAAAGAATATTGGATAAAGACTTATTAATCTAAGAAGCTCGGGTAATTGGATGGAGATCCAATACCCAATATAGTATGATCCATTAGAGTTAAGTTGACAGATGACTTCTATAAATAGGAGGAAACCAAAGGGCTATAAGCTAAACCCCTTTTGGCTATCACCTCCTATTCTCCTCTCTCTCTCTCTCTCTCTCTCTCTCTCCTTTTCGGTCAATAGCCCCTATTAACATGTGGACAACAAGAAGGGTTACCCCCTTCTTGATTGTATGGTGCACGTAGTGAATAGATTTGAGCAGCGATTTGAGGAGTGTCTTCATAACTCATACCATGTGAAACACCGCTAGAGAGGTAGACAGTTAACCTCCTTCATCCTCTCCCATAGATCTATAGGTTTTCAAGGATATACGATCTTCCTAGGTAACACACATCCCTTAACACGCGTGGTTTTTCGGTTCCGTGATTTTTTACACACCAATCTTCATACGACGATGAAACATTCTTTTCTACGAAAAATTTTGATATTTTTTTTTTGTTCTTCTATTGCACATGTGATGTCGCCCTAGATTTAAAAGTATATTTTAAAGAGAAGTGCTAAGATTTAAAGTATTATCCTTTGGATGATTTTAAGTTTCTTATCTTTTGTCCTTTAAATAAGTTGATTAGATAGACTTTTAAAGATAAGGATTTCTTGATTTAAATTAGTATTTTATATCTTTAAATAGATGGCATATATATATATATACCACTCGTATCGAGTGGTGTGTACTAGTCCGCCAGTCGCACGCTATTAGGCGATACCGTAGATTGAAATTGTTTCCATCCCATTACCACCCAAAATCGATCAGTGATGATCGATTTCAATTATCACTGCCCATTATCGGGTGATATTAGCCGAGGTAAAAGGAAGAAAAGGAAGAAGAAAAAGGAGAACCTGAAGATCCGACGTCATTCTCTCTCGATGATCCCGACTCGTCGCCATCCTCCCTCGCTGGACGCCATAGATGAGATATCGCCTCCTCTTTGTTTGAGGTGATGAGACCTTGATGTCATTGGCAATTTCTCCTCATCTGCATGGGGAAAAGAAGCCTCGGCGACATCATCAAGGCTACGCGGGGAGAAGAACCCAAGTAGAAGAAACGATACGATATTGTCCTTTTTTTCGTAGGGAGAAGAAATCTTACGAGTAAATGAGGTGACGTTTCTTCTTCCCACGCTGGTAGAAGAAGCGAGCGGTACGTCAGAACGTATCGCTTGATATATTTATACCGTATCGTACTGAACTAAGCTTAATACTCCGGTATGATATGAAATTGTGAATGTTATATATATATATATATATATATATATATATATATATATATATATATATATATATATATATATATATATATATATATATATATATATATATATATATATATATATATATATATATATATATATATATATATATATATATATATATATATATATATATATATATATATATATATATATATATATACTTCAATCTTAATTTCTTTTTCTATTTGATCTGAGCTAATATCTTGATACTGTTATTTTAAAATGGTTACTATTTAAGAAAAATTGCATTTATATGATCTCTTCTTTCATTTATGTAATTCAAAAACTAAAAATAGAAGTGCAAGAGAGGATGAGGGAGGCACTGTCACCTGCAGCTGGTCGCCGATGTTGATGACGAAGGCGTGGGGTTGGGGATGCACCGCAATCCATTGCCCGTGTTTGAGAACCTGCAAGCCAGAGACGTCGGGATCCTGAAGTAGAATTGTGAGAGCATTGGGATCCGTGTGGGGTGGCAGACCATATGTGAGCTGCGGCTGAGGGCACTTGGGATAGTAGTTGATGGCCATGTGTTGTTCTTGCTCCCCCAGAACCTCTTCCATGTACTTCTCCTCCAGCCCTAAGCTTAGAGATATTGCTCCCAGGAGCCGAAAACCTAGTTGACGGACTTCCTTGCAGTAAGCGCTGGCCACTTCCCTGACAAAGCCAAGCACATCAAATTCCTCGCAAGATGCCGCAATAGTCCATCTTCACAGTGTGTGCAGGTACATCAGATTAGGACATATATTCCAACACGATTTAATTTATCTCGATAAGCCCGACGTCGGTCATGTCCACTATTAAAAGTACTATATAGTCTGATGTCCTTTTGTTAGATTATCAAAGCATGTCATGTCAATGACAATGTGCATTCTATCAGAATCAGAATCATGATGTAGATGATACAAAGGTTCCTCATAGAATACTTGTAACCACGGTTCGTTCTTGCTTTTTATCGGGAATAATATTCAAGATAAAGAATAGTTAAGGATTCTACACAATCTCTCCTACAAGACTGACACATAAGGAGAGGTTTGCACACAAAGATTATATTATATATCAAGAGCTAATGGCCGCATACCGCTTCCTCAAAATAGGTTGCTAATGGCATATATGAGGATTCAAAAACTCGCTGCTTTAGCTGCAGATGAACATCTGAGACTATTATTGCTTTTCTCGAAAGGAGAAAAGAAAGGATAAATAAGACCTTCAAGCTAGATAGGTTACTAGGTGAAACAGGTCTTGTTTGGCTCCATGTAGCTAAGAAATCCTTTGCTGACATGGTTCACCATGCAAAGCGAGGACGAAGAAGAGAGGAAGAGCATGCAGGAGGAGGGGTGCTTAGTTCTCACTTGAATGAAGAAGGATTGGAAGGCCACTCGGGCACGTAGTCCTCCAGAGGGTAGCAATGGAGACGAAGATAGTCTCTCCAATTATGGACTGTCTCCTTCCGGATGTTAAAGCTTGTCGACAGCCTCATCTTCCTGGCCGGGTCATCCGAGTAGTGCTTCGCCTTCTCTTCCGGAGGGAGGCGGAAGAATTCCAGAGCGATCACCATCATCTTCACCATCAGCTCAACTGGCACTCCATGGTTCAACACCTATAAAGACCACAAGCCAGTAACACGGGGTCCAACATAGAAGAAGTACCTTACGTTGCCTGCTCACGGAAAGACACCTGGAAGAAGCCGTACGATCGGCAGGCGTCGGCGATTTGAGCGATCACATGAGACTTATCGGGTGAGCTCAGATCGACGGCGGGGACGTGGGCGTCGCTGATGACTTCGGCGAGGCGAGGCCTTTGAGATTCCGGCCGGATGTAGTTCTCCGGGAGGCTGTGGTGGTGAGGGACAGTGGAGAGGAGCTGGTCGGCCATGGGACGGTTCTCAGGCCCAAGAGGGCGAGAGAGTGGCCGAGGGAAGGGCGATATATATTGGAGAATATATATCCCACTGTAAATTCCTCTCTATAGTTCCGAGTTTAAGGTAAAACAAGAAAACTGGGTGAAGACCTGCATCTGGAGATGTTGACTCCAGAAAATAAATGACGACCAAATAAATAAAGGCCACGACACTATTTCGTGTCTTCACCACCATGCAACGCAACATTCTGTCCTTCATCTCACCACTCACTGCCTTTTTTTGTCTTCTCCACAAATAATACATTAAAAGTCAACTCATTTTATGTCTTAAGTGTGGTTTTTTTCTATGTAGTGTGGCTTGATATGTAGTAATGAGGTGGAATTTTGTTCCTTCAGGTTTGTGGAATGGGATTAGTCAGTCTCAGCTACAGTTATGATATGGTTTTTGTTATTTATTTATTTATTTTATATAAAAGAATTTCTTCTGCTTAATTTATATATTCTACCATTAATAGAAGTAAAATTCGATTTGAATTATATAATAATAAATGGTTAATAATTCGGGCAGAGCGATTGAGAAAGACAACCGATCAATTAATTGGCCGGTCGTTGTGGCGTGGGATAAGTCTCTAAATACATGACAGAGACATATATGGTGGAGATTCAGTGGATTTGTTTATACGTGTTTGGAACAGCGCGTATTTATTGATGTGTGGAATTTTAGATTGATCGAATAATGCATGTATAATCAATCAATCATATTTCATACAAATATATAGATATTATCCTAAAATTCGAGATATATTTAAGAATTCTATATCGTTCATTATGTTATTTATAAACGATCGAGAATCAAACTCATTTAATTAGCTTCTAATGATCCTCTTTTCAAGTATGATCTGAGGAAATGAAATTACTTGCTACGTGGCCGATGAACATAAAGCATGCGTCACAAAGGGCACTGGAAAAGAATCCAATGCCGAAATCATATTGCACCAACGAAATATGGAGGTCAAGTCAAGTCAAGTCAACTCGTTTGCCGTCGCAGACGGGCTCGTTGTTAAACGCACGTCACGTGGATTCCGATTTCCCTTTCTTTTCGTTTCGTGCTGATCATCATTCTACGCTTGTCGCGCACCTAAACGTGCAACCAATACCTTCTTCTACGAAGCACATCGGTTCGCCTCCTTGTGCGGTGGAGGTGGCGCCTCTTCGTCACCTCCGCCTCATCTGCTGCTTCGCAGTGGAGCTCGACATCCGACGTGCGTTCACCAGTCGAGAGCAAGTGGAGACGAGTCATCTATTAGTTAATGTATGTCAAATCAAGGAATGGTTGTACATGCATGGTGGAGGAGGAGACGGAGACGAGCAAGTCGTGGGCACGGCGAGGGACAACTTGTCGGGTACAGAGACCGACTTGTTTGCGGCACGGCGCTCCCGGCCATTCCTAGGGATGGACGAAGACACGCAGCGAGGTTGACGTTGAGCGCTCGCTGGGGCATTAATGCTTGGGCGGTGCGGTACCCCTTCCACTACGTTGACTTGACTTGGGAGCACCGCTTCGTGAGTCAAGTCTTCCGAGTAGCTTCCGGGAAACTTCCTTGGCTGCCAACGTGATGGAAAAGTATCTTTCATAGACCCTTTGTTGGTGGTAGAGGCTTATTACGGCCCATCTAAGGCCCATAAACTGACACCACATGGAATCTATATAATCTCTCTCTCTCTCTCTCTCTCTCTCTCTCTCTAAACCCAATTAACTATCGGGGTATCAGAATCCATTACAAATATAGGATGCCTATTATCCTATACGTAGACATTATAAACCTGGATAATGGGGACTCTAATCCTATTAAAAAGATCAAGCAAAGGAAAAGAAGGTTAAGTTCCACCCGTCGGTGCCACCTGATGTGCTCAAGCAAGAAGATGGCAGGACGAGAGGTGCCAAATGGCCGGACCAATTAACAAAGACCAACAGTGTTAGAAGTTCCCAATAGTCGTGTTCGCAGAACCCCATATTTCAATGCATTGTGGGAGCAACTAAACTAGAGATATTGCCACCTTGTTACTATAGTTCTGTTTTATACCCATGATGGATAATGTTATATAGAGCGAACGTTTGGCTACCTACACTGTTGCTTAATCCAACTCCAATCGTAGGATTGATTTAGCTACTGATGACCGTACCTTAAAAAATACAAGAAGAAATTTTGATTCGTATAATTGATCCTACGCTTGATTGAGAAGCCAATACGTCAAAGTATAATGCGTAAGAATCTTATATTAGATTATATGGTTTTATCTAATTAGATAAGATATATTATGAATATGATTGGATTCAAATTATGGTTATCGATCAATAAAAAAGAATTCCAATTATAATAAGATTTCTGAGAGATGATCTTGATAGAACAAATTCTCTTATAATTATTTATCCTAGATCTTCTGTTCTCGCTTATAAAAGGAAATAACATCTTAAGGACTGATAGCAAGTACGTAAATATGTAGATACACAAATAAGATAATTTAAAGATATACGATATTAGTGAGAGATTATAAGTACTCTCTCATCTCTCCTTTATTCCCAATCTATCGTTTATAACGATCGTACGTAGGATAAGAATCCCAATCTATCGTTTATAACGATCGTACGTAGGATAAGAAGAGAGAAGAATCTAAATCTAATTCTTTTTATATATCAATATCATTATAACTTTTGGATTCGATGATGATACACTCGTAGATCAAATAAAAATTTTCTGAACGACAAAGGTATGCATCATAAATTTGATCTATTATTGTTTAATTTTATATTTTGATATTAAAATTTTTTATATAACATATACATAAGCATGGTTTTTATGTTTACAATTAGTACTAAAATTATGTTTGAAATCAAATACTTTAGATTTTTTGTTAGTGTATTTTGCTCGTAAAAAAATGTTATTCAGTTTTAATTTATGATGCTTGAACGATTTATTTATATTATCAATCTATTTTTTTATTCAATCCATCTTATCACCTATCTATTTATCTATTTATGAGTGATATAAGATTTCTCGTATTTGATTAATGGATCACTGTAAATAATTTGTTATCGGTAATAATATTATTAAGGGCGATGAGCCATGCGGAGCAGCTGCATTCCCAATGGAACGATCGTGCGGTGCAGCAATCCTGCAGCGCTACACAACGTTCTTGCGTATGGGCAACTGTAGCAGTGCCACTACACGTGGCATCTTCATTTGCTATACAGCGCTGCTATGTGCTACGATTACAGCGCTTGTCGGTCGCGGTCGACATCCACTAGACAGTGAAGGCTGTCGGTCGACACGTGTGCACGATCGTGCGGTGGGATAATCCGTGGATGGCGACAAGTCAGCAGCGCACTGCAAAGACGTTCCACTGGTGAGGAACCACGGCAGCAGGGAGTGGCGACCAGTGTGGTTTTCAGTCAGTCGCGTGAGGACAGCCGCTCCACCGCCGGCAACAACGGGTGGCGGGCGGCTTGAACCTGCTCCGAAGGATGATAAATAAGAGTTGAAGGTGAGTTTCTTCCTACTCAGTACAGAAAAGTATTTATCCTCTTCACTAACTAGAGAGAATAGGAAGAGTATGATTGTCGACGGCTCTCTTTCGGCCATCATTCTCGATGCAGAAAAGAGTGCCTTCTTCGGCATAATATAAACTGCAAGAGAGAGCTGTTTCCCTGCTCTGCTGTTCTTGTGATGCAGGTCGTGTGTATCTGCGCTGCTCGCTCTGCAAAACGTGGTGATGCATCGCTGCTACCATCACCATCCTTCATGGTGAATGCAATGACACGAGTTTGCTGTCTGCAGCATATCGACCTTCCAGTCTTACAGCTACAAGTCGAACTGCTACTTGCATGGTGGAGTCTAAAGCTTCAATTGCTTGAGCTGCTATTCAAGTAAGTCGTCTTAGTTCGTCATCTGACGCTTCCCTTCACTAAATTGATAGTACCCGGGAATGAACCATGATTACATTGGAAAGGTGGCTGTGGAAATGTAGCTTAATCTCTACCAAAAAAAAAAAAAAATCTTACGACCAATCCTCATCATCTTTTCTTCTTCGAATTTATTCAATCTGTCCCCCCGGTCGTCTTTTCTTTCCTTTGCTTTTCTTTGGGGAACGACAGTCACTTATTGTCTGTAGCCACCAGCACATATACTGCTATATCTACAACTTGCACGGGCGAAAGGCATTAGCAATCAGCAATCAACGTTGCAATGTGCCGCTTCTCCTTCCTCTTCCTGGACATCCAATGCAAAGCTCTGTCTCAACCTCGGCATATTCACCAGATATGTCGTATGGAACAACTTCCTTGGAAGCAGCAGATGGTAGCTTATGTTGTAACTTGCATTTCAAACATCAACCATGTTATGTCAGTCAATATTGTCAAACCCTGGAAATGCTTTTAACAAATTTAAGTATCGGGACACTTTATTCAGACTGGTACTGCAATAACATGATCCACAAAAAGTTATGTCATTGGACCAATGTAATCGGAATCATAAATGATGGTAAATTGGCATACCTTTTCTCGTAGTAATGTGTTCTCCTCCGCCAGGTTGTTCTCCTGTGTTTAATTACAACATATAAGATAAGTTGATGATCAAATTATAGTAGAAAAAGATAGATGGCTTTTGTATCATTGGGCAGAATTGAAGCTAGCTACCTTCTGTTGAAGCTGCACGAGCTCCTCCTCTAGCAATTGATACTAAAAATAAATCATGTAAAAACAGTTCAGTTTATCCATGTTTTCAGAAGAAAATTAAGATTGTGCGGCGACTTGCCTTCTTTCCTCTAATTTTGCGTAGGCTTTGTTCTAGCTTGATCTCCAATTCACCCAGTTCTTCAATGGAAGATGACTCCAAATTCTCACCTAAGATCTTCCTACAGCATATAATTGGACTTAAAAAATCCCAAACTCCTCAAAATTAAAGTAGCAAGCAAGATGTTAAATCTTAATATCAGAAAGAAAAAACCTAATCTTACCTTTTAGAGGCTTCAAGATGTTCAATCTTCGTAAACAAGCTTGCAGCTTCTTGTCTTGATGGCTTCAATTAGAACAATTAAGTTTAATAATTATATAGAGAAACAATTGCGAATTGTAGAATAATGGGCCGAAAAGCCATTTTAATTTAACACTTCATTGTGGATAAACCATTTCTGAATGTGAATTCTATCAAGAATTCATTTCATAAAGAACTTAATCCAGAAACAATCCTGTCAGAAACCATATATTTAACTAATTACCAATATTACTTTTGTAGATAAAAATTGGATCTCTTCTGCAATGTCTAACGGACGAAATCCCACTGTCATGATACCATCATGGTTTCAAGTGCACTCGACAACTTATTGAAAGTAAAACACCTTGCTTGACCACATAACTAACTCTTTTTTTTAATTTTCTTGACAAAAGTCAGTCATATTACCTACTTTACCAGATAAAGACCCACAATTGCGTTCTGTTTGTCAAAATCCAGAAGCAGAGAACACGAGGAGCATAATAAAGAAGAGAAGAAATTTCTTTCAGAAAAGCAATTTCCCTGTCCTTGTTTGGATAACAATAAGATGGAAAAGATCACTTGGAACCTTTTTTCTTTCTTTAAATATCACTCAAATTACGAAAATAATGGGCTTGAAGATGGATCAGATATAACTCTCTCTCTCTCTCTCTCTCTCTCTCTACCATCTAGTTTGCACTGTTTCCCTTTTTCTGTCCAACGCCGGAAGGCAAACTTGATAGAAGATAAGATTTCCCCAACTATACGAGGAAATCTCTCTGTTCAGAAAAATCCTCTATTCTGTTGAGGGAAATCCTTTTTTCCTAATTTGTATAAATAGGAGAGGGAACATGTTAATGGATTGAAGCATTTTCATTTCTTCAATAAAACTTTTCTCTTCTTCAATAAAGCTTCTTCAATAATTGTTCTTATCAGAGTCTTCTTCCTTGCGGATGTAGGTAGCTCTGCCGAAGCCTTCTTCTCCTCTTTTTTGTTCAGTTAGAAAGGGCAGTGCTGCTGCTTACCTCTCCTCCGGTGTCGTTGCTTCCTATTCCGGAATCAGAGACTGCTCGGCCACCTCCTACCCTCACAAGAACCTCGCCTACACTACCGTGGTGGTCGTCGTCCTTGCAACTGCTCCTCGGCCAGTGACCTCTCCTCCTCGTTCCCATATCTCACTCGAATAAGAAGTGTTGTTGCCGCCATCCTTACCGCCACAGCTAAAGCTGCCTTCCTGCAACAATAGGAACGATTGCAGTTTTTACAGCTTTCATCTACAACCGCTTCCCTCTGCCGTAGCAATTTCTCTGCAATTGTAACTGCTCCAGATTTTTTTCTTTCTTTCTTTTCACCTAATCACTGCAGATTTCTTACTCATCACTGCAGCTTCCTCGCCCATCGCTGTAGCCTCCTCTATAGTGCATCGCTGTAGCCTCCTCTGCAGTTCATCGTTGCAGCCTCCTTTGCAACGCATCGATCTACTTTTCTCCTCCTCCCTCCCTCCTATATCTTTACATCTTTTGTAAAGATCACTTCAACCATCACAAAATATTTGGGATGTCTTCATTTTCCTCTTCCGATATTCCTATCCCTGTTTCTGCAGGGACTCTGAGCACTTTTCAAAGTCTTATCACCATCAATGCTGCAGCACTTATTCCCTTCAAATTATCCAAAGGCGGCAACTACGCATCTTAGCGATCACAACTTTCTAATCTTCTATTTAGCTATGATCTCCTAGGTTACGTTGATGGCTCTCTCCAGTGTCCACCTGAAATGATCAACATCCCAGGTGAACCCAGCCTAGTGCCAAATCCAGCCCACAAACTATGGTTACGTCAAGATCGCCTCATCCTCCAAGCTATTCAAGTTTCCGTTGCTGGATCCATTGCCCCGCTGATATCCTCATGTACGACTGCTGCAGAAGCATGGTGCAAATTACAAACAACTTTGACAAATCGCTCGCGTACTCGCATGCTCGGACTTCTCTCTAATCTGATGAAAACGAAACAAGAGGGAAGTACTATTGCTGATTATCTGCAACATATCAAAGTTATCATCGATGATTTAGCTTTGATAGGTCATTCTCTTAGTGATGAAGTCCTAATCCATACCCTCAATGGCCTAGGAGGCGAGTACAAAGAACTAGACAATTACATCTTATACATTTCATAGTTTCTTCTACAATTTCTATCTTTCTATATTCTTCGTTTAATTTTTATCATGGTATTAGAGCAGTGAGAAAAGCGAAGTTTCGCTCTTGCCTTTGGCCAGCGACCAACGTCGTTGAGAAAAGCGAAGCTTCGCCCTTGTCTTCGGCCAGCGACCAATGTCGCTGCAGCCACATTCTTAAGAGCCTGTGCCCTTACAGCAACAGCAATCGCAATAGTAACAACGATCTGCTCTTGCCCTACTCACAAAGTCTCTCGCTTGTAAACCATTCTTTGTATTGATCCAAGATTGGTATCCTTATCAGGAGCACCATCTTGTAAGGGCATGATAGAAGATAAGATTTCCCCAACTATATGAGAAAATATTTCTATTCTGTTGAGAAAAATCTTCTATTCTGTTAAGGAAAATCTTTTTTTCCTAATTTGTATAAATAGGAGACGGAACATATTAATGGATTAAAGCATTTTCATTTCTTCAATAAAGCTTCTTCTCTTCTTCAATAAAACTTCTTCAATAATTGTTCTTTATCTTCTATTATTTTCATCAAAACTGTCCTATATGGAACAATTACAAAATGCTTGAAGACCCAAAAGAATGCAGTGTCATAAGGACTTCTTTGAATGCACAATTCTCAAGATCACGAATGTCTAAGATCATCTTCCAAATTGAATCATGAAATCTGTGTTCAAAGATTGTTCATTTAGAGTTTTCCCAGTAAAAAAAGGTTTGTTCTCTCTTTATCCCTAAATCCACTCGTAAATTCTTTCCTGAATAGAAGAAGATGCCTTCATCCAAACAGACACTGTGTGCCACTCTAAAGCTAGAAATTAAGATAAAACCTGTAAGTTTATGGCAAAAGAAACATACTTGATTCTCATGTTCTATGGCACTGCTGCTGCTAGAAATTAAGATAAAACCTGTAAGTTTATTGCAAAAGAAACATACCTGATTCTCATGTTCTATGGCACTGCTGCTGTTACATTGTTTCGCATGTGCTTGATAGCGCTCAATAGTATCTCGCATGCTACAGCAATCAAGAAAAGATAAAAGCACGTCACCCTTTGCTACAGAACTGGGAGAGTAAAGATATGGAGAATACTGAATCAATGATAAATAATACACTTCACCATTGGAAAATCATTCTTGCAAAAGTTAAATGAGTCTATATGGAAGTAATTCATAGTAATTATACAAAAACTTGTATATGTGCTAATTTTTGTATTCATGCCCTGTCATGTCCTACTTTTATATATATACATATACATATACTTATACATATATATATATATATATATATATATATGTGTGTGTGTGTGTGTGTGTGTGTGTGCGTGTGTATATGTATATACATACATATATATACACATGTATATATACATATATGTATATGTATATATACATATAAATATATATATATACATATATATACATATAAATATATATATATATATATACATATATATACATATATATATACATATATATATATATATACATATATACATGTATATATATACATATATATACATATATATGTATATATATCATATCATTGACCTCATATATATGCCCATAATTCATAATTCAATAGTTTAGTTTAAGCAATCCAATTCCACTACCAAAACTCATAGTTCCACCCACTGCATCTTAGGTTGGTTTCACAAGGTTTCACTAAATTATACTAAGGAGAATTATAGATTTGTTGATGGATGTGATGAATCAGTTAGGATTATTATTGCAATAAGAGATAAAAGCAGACACAAGAAAACTTTCATAGAAATAACAAATGGAGATCTGAATACTTTTAGTTTATCTATCAGATACTGTCCAATGGAAAAGCTTGGAAAAATTCTTTGCATTTCGAAAAAAAAATCTATCTCAATAGCCTCTGATAAATTACAGCAGATTTTAGAACCACATTTTTTTTTCAGAGGCATGTAAATGCTATTCTCCATTAAACAAGAAAAAAAAGTCTGCCAATGGTTTCAAAAGCACTTGAGAAACAAAATCTGAAGACTCCTTGGTACCTAGTGCCACCTAGGAAAAGAAATGATATCATGATCAAGGCCTTCACCAATCAAGGATTGAAATTGAAATATGTAACTCGAGACTCATACAGTGCAAATCATTTATTTTGTAATTAATTTATTCAATAATGTTGGATGATATGAGACAGTAGGTCCAATAAGTTATGATGCTGGCATCCATCCAAGATTCAAATCCTTGATGACAATAGCTTTCCTAGTTAACTAGATTTATTTTAACAGGACAAATTGTGGATGATAGTTAATCACTCCAAATCCTACAATCTTTAGCTATCTAGACAATATCCATCTAACATGAGGATTTACCAAAATATTGTGTGCATAACAAGTCTGAGAAGATGCAATGGTGGTGAAAATGATACTTCAAATACGTCTGCTATAATTTCACAACAAAAGCAAGATGGTCTGCATTGCTTAATTATAAATTGAATTAATACCTATATCCAATATGTTGATTTGGTAAAATTTGATTATAAATTCTGAAAAGTAGCAATTATTTTTCTGCATTTCATGTAAAATTTCATTTTAGCTATGATTAAGAATGGCAAACTCATACCAATGCTGTCACAGCAACTACAGTATATTTGGCTATCAAGATGCCAAGAATTATTTGTAGCTAGCTATATCAAAACCTGACATAACTTTGAAGGATGCTAAGTCACTTATTATACAATTTTTTGATAGAAATATTGTTATCTCTTTTGATAGTAGTTTTTTGTTAGTCCCTTTGTCTCCACCCTTTTGACTTGTACATGCTATTATAGGTGTCATAAGCAATATAGTTTCACGATTTTCTCACCAAGCATTTTGGTTTATCACATGTTGTGAAACCGCTAACTAATGGCTAAAATAATCATCATTGCTTTTGTATTAACAAATAATTATTGTTTTATTAAAAATAATTGTCTAATACACGAGGCTCTTGTTGATGCAGGACTTTGAGAGGATCAATATATGATGTATTTCTCCTGCAAGTAATGAGGTTATTTCCACAATCAAATATTATACATTTGTTCTGGTAGAAGTAAGATTTATGTAAAAAAACTTAAGTCAACGTAGTTGCATCTGGTTAAATAAGTCAATTGCTTGATCAACATAATCACTCCTGAATGGAGCAGCTAGGATAACCTTTCTAGAAGAAATGAACAAAACATGCCATATAAAAGTCCAAACTAAGCTTTCCAAACTGCTTTGAAATTCTAACTATAATAAGTTTCCTCTGCATATATCAGACTTAATCCCAAAATTTCTTTAATTACTATTTCAATTTTGAGAGATGATTTCTCCTGATCCAAGGTTCATTGGTTTGAATGGAGCCGCTTCTATATCAAGTTGTTCCACCAACTATATTTTATTTGATAACAGAAAATGAAATCGATTATTTGTTAGCTCCTCGATTAGGTTGTTCTACCAAATACAAGTGGTACGTACCAATCAGAGAGAATACCAGTATGCGGATAGTTTTCTACCGGGTGGTATCAGTATTTTGATGTGTATCGAGTGATACGAGGTCTGTACCATACAATAACGAGTAAAATCCGACCATTACCTAAGTGTACTGATCAGTGTGCCATAGATTTCAATCATTACCGAGGTGTATCGGTCGGTACACCGAGGATTTCGACCATTACTGTGGCATACCAATTGCCTTGATATTTTTGAATCATTATCTCCATATATTTTTTAAGATTTTTTAGTTTTTTCTGGGTGTACCGTCAATACACCATGATGTACCATCGGTACATCTTAGTACGTACCATCGATACACCATGATGTACCATCGGTACATCTTAGTACGTATGAACCAAAATTAAGAATCTTACTATATTTTATTTGATAAAAAATAAAATCATTTTTAATTAGTGGAGTAGGTTTTTTTTTCAAAGGGTTATAACGAAGATGAGATTTGAGACCAATATCATGTGATAAACTGTCAAAATTTTTACTAGCTGACTTGCTTAGTTCACATTCTCTACCAAATATAAAACACAAACGATCATCATGCCATTGGACTATGTAAAAAAGATATAACACAAATGTTACATACTTATAAGGTCTCAATTTCAATATATGGATCCAGTTTCACTAATCTCGAATCTAATAAGAAATTGGGTAGAGATGAATAGCCATATCCAACTCAGTAGCTTAATGGATCATGCTTTGAGGATCTAAAACCGAAAAATATAAGGTTTATGAGTTACAGGATATCAGGTCCTTTGGCACCCATTAATCTTTATTCACTGCCTCAGAAGATGGTGATATCATGTAAATGGTCTATTTATTTATCCAGCGGAAGATAGAATCATAGTTGTAATTCACATGGAATCATAGTTGAAGGAGCTGTTCGTTGAACCTCCATTTTCCTGGGTACTAAGGCCAGTCGGTCTATGTATTAGCCTACCCACACTATTATATCATAGTGCCAATTTACAAGTCCAATTCATACTTTTGTGGGGAAATAATCTAAAATACTGATATCCCTATTAAAAATTGAAAATCTTATGCAGTAGGGACAGTAATCTTGATAAACATGAACCATACCAGCATATGGATTGTCTATAGATTGATAGAATGATTTAGTACAAATTATGGTTCCTATAAGATTGCCAAATAAGTTATTTTTAAACGTCAGATGCATCATTAATCCTCATGTGACACAGCGGTTATAAAAGGATGTCCTTCAAGTCAGCATGGCTCACTTTATTTGCTCGCAATGTTGGGAAGAATCAAGAGTTTTAATTGGCAATAAATTCTCCACGTAGTTGAAAGCTGTCATTGACATTGATATAGTTCAGAATCATGATTTCTAATTGATGTATATAATATGGGAAGAGAAAATCACATCTTTACTGTGCATGGAATTTGATCTTTCACAAAATTAAACCAAAACATAGAAAGAACTGATGAAGAAGATACATAAAACGGAGAGAACAATTTATGAAGGTGCTATGCTCATCAAGACTTTCAGAAGTATCCTTAGGTCCCTAAAGAATGTTGAAGATGTCAAGGAAGGAATATTTGACACTCAAAGATCAAGTACCATACAATGTATTCCCAAGGATCAAGGTTATGAAAATATAAAAAGGTGGATTATCAACAACACAAACAATCTAAAATTTTTCACTATGCTCACAACATATTCATTGAAGAGGCAAACACCAAGAATAGTATGAGGAACTTGGCATCAGTAGGAACATATTGTTCATGATAACACTAATAATTCGCATATTTGATGCACTTATCTAGTAACAACTGTTATCATCCTTCACTACAAGGTCCCTTCTTTAGCTTGAATTTCATGAAGGTCCAACTAACACAGAATTTTATTAAACACTTATCAAATGTGTTTAATATTGAATCAGCAAAGAAACAGTCCTATGGAAAAGATCAGTGGCCAAAAAGGTTTACGTGAGAATAGATAGATAGATAGAGAGAGAGAGAGAGAGAGAGAGAGAGAGAGAGAGAGAGAAGCAAACAACTAAGCCTCAAGCCTGCAATTTTTCAGTTTATCAGGCTGTAAACCAAGTTGATCTCAGTTCAGAACAGAATTCAGTGCACATTCAAACAAACGAGCTTGAGACCAACCATGTTTACTCGCTTCCGACCTTGTGACTTAAAAGAGCAAGATTAACTGATAACATTCAAGATTAACTAAGTCCAAGATCAGTTCAAAATCTATCAAGCTGAACCTGCATTGAGCTAAGGACTTGTCGAGCTAGCTTGACATCATCTAGGTCTGTAATTGTTTATGCACATGTTTGAGAGGCATCAATTTTTACTCATTTACTTTTATGCATTTTTTATGCACGTGTTTGAGAGAGATGATGTCGAGCTAGCTTGACATCATCAATTTTCACTCACATCAGTGTTGTATGCTATTTTCTTTAAAGGAATGGTTTTGGTTCTATTCTCAATTTACTTTTGGTTATATGGAACCTGAAGTGTACAAATGGATTTTTCAAGCAAAGTTCGTCTGATGACACCAAAGCATGTGACTAAAATTGGCGCAAGTCTAGGTTGTTATTGGTTTTCCTAAAGTTCTCTTAAATTAGACTCAAGAAGTGTTCTAGTTATTTAGAGGTGCAAGGCTACTGTCCCTGACCCCTGGGTACCTAATAAAATCATCAACTCTTTCAACGAAATAAATTGAAATATTTGTTTTATATGTTCCTTTTGATCAACTTAGTTCCAAGGGTTGCATATACATACATGCATGTTACGGAACAAGAAACATTGCCATCTTCTTTTCTTGTTGCTATTTAATCAGGTTTTACCATTCATTTTTCTATACCAATCAAGACCTAATATTTGTAATTTGATATCTAAAGTCTAACCTTGAAGGGACAAGCTTCAGATAGGTTGTGGCTTTATACATGCAACTTACCATTTAGAATCTCTGAGTGGTATGGAGTTGGCATCCACTTCTTTCATTATAAGTGCACCCAACCTAAGAACATCATGCTGCTTATGTCTTAAATTGGGATGTAATTTGGTTCACGATTACCTTGCAGCTACATGGATTTGAAAGATGAATCCCCAACCCTACATCTTTTGATCATATAAAAGTTCTAAATTCTATGGAACCTATAATTGAATCATATTTGCATCAATGTCTAGGATGAAGAAGATTATATAACTTATGCTGATGAATGAGTGCTAGCAAAAATAGACTAAGGAAATTATTTTAAGCCTCAACAGTTTTGGATTTGGTTAAATTTATAGAAGGTAATTTTTCGCTAGATGAAAGATGAAGAAAAGATAGAGAGAAACAGTAGCTGAAGGATCTAGCAAGTGATATAATCAATTAATAAGTAGGAAGACACCCAACATTTTTCAAAACTTCACACACGAGTGCTAAGATGCATAACAGATACTTTTACCTTCACAACAAATTGAAACAATTTTGTGTTCTAAACAAACTGATAAATGCATATACTTATTTTATATTTTAGATAGCTGTTCCACAAATTTATGACTGAAGTAATTTTATGATATAATAGAATGCATATTAAACTTTCCTAGTCTACCATATCAAACATATTCAATCTTACTACAACTGAAGTGTAAATAATCACTACTTTTTTTATTCTCGGATATAGAAATCATCATTTCATACGATAATGAAAAGGCTGTCTGTGGAATAACTGGCTTGCACATTGAACCCTATACAAACCAAAGTTACAAGCAAATGCTCCATGTGAAAGTACTAAGTAGTTGCAAGGTACTAGTAAAAGACAATAAAAGAAAATTCATTGTTTTCGGTCTGAGAACACTAATGTCATTGTACGCAAAGGTACAACATAAGATTACTCGTAGATATGCTAACATCCTCCACAAGTCCTTGTGTTGTAACTGACTGAGAGAAAACTAGCTTCTCTTAAGCTGTGGCACAAGTCCTTTTCTTGTTCCTAAATAAACGGCTTGTTTTCTTTCTTTTTGCTTCTTTCCTCGGTAGTTCTCATATGCATAGTTATCATAGGGAGTCTTGTATCGGTTAAGTTCTAAAATGATATCCATTATCTTTCCTTCCTGTGGCGGAGGCACCCGTACTACAGCTACACTATTTTATGCGCTGGTACGAGTGTAACTTGATAAAGCTTTTTCTCAAAGGGAAAAGAGGTTGAATCCAACCGAAGAAAGCATTTCAAACAGAAGAGCGAGTACGTACGTACTTCATCCTTAAGCAGATAGCTTTACCATTTGAGAGAAAAGAAATGATAACAGAAGAGATTCGTCCGGTGGGGTGCCAAGCAGAACGTAGAACCAAGCTGAAGAAAATGAAGAAAAATATAGGTATAGCGAGGTATGATTAGTTGGAAAAGAGGAAATCGATAACCTAACGAAGTTTCAGACGACCGAACTAAGATCGAACGGAAATAAGGGTTAAGGGAAATATGGGATTTCTTAGTAAACGGCATCGGATTATAAAGGATGAAGGAATAAATAATAGGGTTCACGCGACCAAGGCCTTAGGCTCGAAGCACTTGGCTGGTTTTCGAGGTCGATCATGAGGAAGAAGAGAACAATACAGCGAAAAATAGGAAAAGAGGATGGAGGAAAAGCAGGACCTGGAGCTGGCGAACTCGTAGAGCTTCCCACGGGCGGAGAAGATGATGAGGCCGATCTCGGCGTCGCAGAGCACCGACAGCTCCAAGGCCTTCTTCAGCAACCCGTTTCTCCGCTTGGAGAAGGTCACCTGCCGGCTGGTCGCGTTCTCTATCCGCTTCAGCTGCGTCTTCCCCCTCACCATCGTCGCCGTCGCAGCCACCCACCCACCTACGCCAAGATCCCCAGCGATAACCAACCACACGGAGGAGAGGGGGGGGAGGGGGTGGGGAGGAGGAGGAAGAGGAGGAGGGCAAGGGAAGAGATGAGATCTCACCAAAAATGGCAAAGACACTGGATCGGGGAGTCTTCTTGCGATCGAGCAGACGACTCGGAACCACCGTGTTTTTCCTTATTCGTTCCTCTTTGCACATCCCAAAAGAAACTTAAAGGAGCGGAAAATGAGGAAAAGGGGAAACCCTCGTTCCGTTCCGATTAAAGGTAAAAACACGAGTCACATTTTTTCGCCTCCTCCTCTAATCGTGGGGTTGTTACAATTTGGGAGTGGCGGTGAAGGTGTGAAGGTAAACCGAGGACGACTCTCTTTCTATCTTTTGTCCTCCACCTCAGGTATGCATCCGGGTGGGTCGGTGCGGTGGTGGGGCCCGCCGGTTGGGACATGGGGCACCACCTCGTACAAGAGTCGTAGGAAGCGCGGGCCGGCGCCGCAGGTACGCGTCCGTACTCTTCGGCCCTTGATGCACCGACACGTAGGCGTACCGCGTTGCCTCTCGCCCAATGGAGAGGTCGGGCGACGAAAGCAGGACGCAGCGGGTCACGTGGCCCCTCCTCCTCCTCCCCTTCATTTATCCGCCCCTCGCCCCAGCCAAACCCACCTCCAACTCGAGTTCGCTCTCCTTGGGTTAGGATCCTCTCCAATCCATGCCGCCACCCTGTCTTTAACACTCAACCCCCCCACCCCCCCCCTCCCCTCCCCAATCTGCCGTCTACCGACGGCTGAGATGTGATACGAGAGCGAGTGCTGTCCGTGAAGCGGCAGTACAAATTGCAGCGCATCTCCTCCCGGCAACCAAACATAAGAGAAGTTTGTCTCCATACACGGGAGTGTTAGGTCGACCATCGCGACGCCTTCGGCTCTCTCTTTCCCTCGAAGAAGGCCAGTGTGCGCGCCACATGAGTTCCGCCTCAGTATGTCACGTGAACGGCACGTGAGAGTTCCAGTACGTGCTGTCAAATCGATCGGTGGACCTGTTGGGGTAGAAATCAAATCAGTGGATGCCTCGATTGCAATCGAGTGGTTGATGTGGGGGCGACGTAGCGATATAATATATGCTACTTCGGTGACGTCGCCTGTCCTGCCCATCATCTCACCGGCGGGTCACTTCAGGGACCACAACCGAGAGTGTTTTTTCCACCACCGTTTATGTTGCTGCGAGTGAGACGGCATGCGGATTGGATGAGACGGCAAGATTCGGTTCGAGCGTGGAGGTGACATTTGGGTCATCGGTGCGGGGGAGGTGGCAGATACCACCGGGACTGCTCTCCGTCCCAATCTCAAAGGCTTAGAGGGGTTAGGTGAGCATGAGGATGGATCACTGAGGTGGAGGTGATTTCTAGGGACGCTTAAAATAAGAAAACAGGGCCATTGGGCTATATAGAACGTTGCAGATAAAATATAGGATAATTTTCTTTATATTTTGAATATTTTTTAAATCGTACTCCTATTTTGATTCTTAATCATGTCTCTTAATTCAAAAACTTTTCAAATTGACCTTCTTTTATCATTATCATCATCATTACCTACGATTTTCCCTCTCATTCCTCGTTATACATATTTTTCTTTTCCCCTTTTTTTTTTTCTCGGTTGTCTCTTTCATCCTCCATCACCTCCTCCTTCTTTCCCGCCTCCTCCCCGTCGTGGATGGTGAGCAATGAATTGAAAACAACAACGATGGGCAACAAAAGTGATTGGGATAATTTTGATATTTTTAAATTAAGAATATGATTTTAAAAAAACTAAAATATACATATTTTTTACAAAAATCATCTTGAAATATATATGTATTTATTATATGTACTTGTATGGGTGAATTTTATGAAAAAAAAATATTTTTTTTATTTTTTGATTTTTTTAAGTTTTTAAGAGTATTTTTATTTATCATAATTCCTGATATATCATCCTAACAAGATAATTAAACAAGATATGGTTAGATCATATGGATTGATCGAATCCTCATGTATAAAATTTATAGTATAATTCAATTATACTGTTTTCGACATCTCCATATATTATAAGTTTATTCAAAAATATTATAATTGAGATAAAATAAATTTAAAATTCATATAGATAAAATTTTATTAAAAATAACAATAATATTATAATTATATTAAATCTAAATAAAAATATCACATTACATAGAGCTCAACAATAAGAAAAGATCATTCATTCTATCCTTTATCATTTGATCTTGAAATGAGATCATAAGGCATCCATTTGTGCTTCCATGAAAATTTATTTAAAAAAAAAAAAATATTGGTGAAATTGATTGAAAACAATTTTCATTACAAAGAAGTCATCATTGATGGCATTCATTAAATGTGCAATCTCTTTCTGTCTAATCTTTGCTTTGTCCACGTCTCCAAAACCTAATATAGACTATGCCTTGACCTTGTGAGTCTCTCTCTCCTCCACCCTCTCCTTATCAGCTCATGGAAATCAACCTGCTGCATGTCAAATTGCCTTACACTTGTCTCTCATGGAGCCTTGAAATTTGTGGGATGGATTTATTTTATGTCTTCACTAGCATTTGACTCACCCTATGGGATGTGTGTGTGTGAGAGAGAGAGAGAGAGAGAGAGAGAGAGAGAATCTGGGCACAGAGGACCCAATCATTTAGCTGCAGAAGTAAAGACTTACCTGCGATAAAGATCCATTAGAGTCTTCGTCTTGCATTTCCTACAAACGATGAAACAAAAAGTGCCACTTCTTTTTGTTACACTACTTTGGTTGAACTTTTAACCCCCTTTTGGCTTCATTAGTATCATAGAAATTTTCACTCTTTAGCTTACATTAGATATGGTATTTATCGATATTGTCTTTGTGGTAATATTGTGAGAGGAGGGAGGAGAATACCTTAATATCGAAAGGATAAGTCATACAATTAATAATAATAATAATAATAATAATAATAATAAATAAATTAAAAAATAAACATATGTTCGATGTGATTTGATATTCTTAATCATGTGAGATCAAACTATAAGTACTCGTTATTAACTTTAGTTTAAATATAAATCACTTATACCTCCTCTCACATAAACCTCGGATTTATCTCGTCTAAATATTTATATGATTTTCAAACTCTAATTTTCAAGATGTGTTTTACGGACGCATAAAAGTCTTTCCATACTTCAATTCTTTTGGTTTTTCTTCCAAGAACAGTGACCCATAAATCTAAAATATATTTCTCACCCACCACAAATTCTCAGTTCCAAGAACGATTACTCACCCTAACCAAATCCATCGTTCTCAGCTTCATCCAGGAATGTTTCTTCTGTGGAGAACTAACTATTTGTGTTTGGCAGGTCATGCAAAGACAGCACTGACCCACAGTTTTGGCACTACATATCATCTTATATTTAATTCTTCAATCAACACATGATGTGGTCTTGCTGTTGCGCACCAAGTGATGTTGGATGTATCATCGACACAAGTTAGTACTGACCTCAATTTTAGTTTTGGCATGTTGAGCCAAAATGAGTAGTACTCCATTGGCATTTGGATCATACGAATTGTGTTCTTTTAATCCCCTCTTGGAAATGTTTGCCACAAAAGATGGTTCAAAGGACATCATTGTTCATCTCTTGGAATTGTCACTTCATTTCTTCTTCCTTTGTTTGTATATTCAAAATATTAGAGAACTTTGATTGGTTTTATTTTTATTTGGAAAAAGTTCATATATTATATTCTTCTATCCAAACATACCTTTTTTTTATTATATCTATAGACCAATATTGTAATAGATTTATTTTAACACGTTGTCTCGAGTGTTGTAATCTCTAATATATTTGATTGCAAACATCAATAATACCAATTGTGTCCATATAATAGATCCATATTCTTCATGTATAAATTCAACTAGTCAACAACAATCTTCAAATTCTGCTCTATCCCATTCCAAAATATCAATATTGATTGGATTTTGGTAACATGTGTCTTATTTCTTATTTTGCTTTTATTTTATATGTATTATATTTTTGCCAATCCCAAAATTATGATCCAAAAGTTTAAATTAGTGTTGGTGAGCTGCCTAATTCATTAGTATCTCTTTAATATCTATATTTAAATTAATAAACAGAGATATTTATTTTTATAACAAATATATAAGGAAAACAAAATTATTATGCATCAGAAAGCTTTAGTTGATTTGTTTTATCAAATAAAATAGTATGGAGAATTGAAAAGAAGAACAAGAAAGAGGCCAATGTGTTTATTGGAGGCCACAACTTGGTTTAAGTTTGATTGGGTTGGAGTTGCTGCCGAGCCCATCATAATTGGTGCCGATCAAGTCAAGTTGGATCACCGCCACCGTCTGATTCGATCCACGAATTAGATCAATAATAGAGTTAATCTGATTTAGTTATTTAGGCACTCATTTTCGGTCCAATTCAAATTGGATGTTTCTTTTCGTACCCATTTGTCCCGATATCAGTAGATAGGAAGTAATGTCATGTATTGATGGCTTGGATCATCCGGGTGGAGTTTTGGGTTCTTTCGTTGGGGGCCTCATTTTTTTATTTTTTTATTTTGATATCCTGCGTGCAGATAAATATTGGTCGAGGAAACAGGAAGAGGAAAGGGCAGCGGACGAGGTTGCTGTCTTCTTGAAGAGAGAGCGAGGAAGGGGGAGCGGAAGAAGGATGTCGGGAGGCATAGCTCGCGGCAGGCTAGCGGAGGAGCGGAAGTCCTGGCGCAAGAATCATCCCCATGTCTTCTACCGCTCCTCCCCTTTACTTTCCCTTGCTTCTTCGTTTCTTTTTTGGCTTTGGGATGATCCACTTCGTTTGATGTTAATTTTGGTCGATAGGGTTTTGTGGCGAAACCTGAGACGTTGCCCGACGGTTCCGTGAATCTCATGATTTGGCACTGCACCATCCCCGGTAAGCAAGGGGTAAGTCTCGCACGCGTGCCCTTCTTCCAAGGGGAAAACAAGGGGAATAAAGATTGGCATTGATCTAGTTTTCTTTGATATATGTCTTGTTGTTTCCTGCACAAAATTTAGCGATTTAAGTGTTACTAGATTCTTCTGGTATCTCATGTTAGGTTTGTGTTGATCTTTAGAACTTAGACCTGTGTTTAGGTGACTAAAGCATCCAGTAGAAAGGAAACGTGGATGCTTAAACTCGAATTTAGGACTGCCCTAATGGCGAGTAAAAGAGTTTTTGAGGATCAGCTACTCATTTAGCTTAAGCTGTTTCCAGGATGGAGTGTTGTAAATAAAATTAAATATTGAAAAAGGGTTATCGAGTTTGATGCTGCATTCACATATTTTGCAATATGTGTATGTGGTGTGCTGTATCTATTGTGCAACATCTGCATTTATTAGGTGCATTCGTACAATTGGACCTCAAAGTCTTAGAAGGACAATTTAGATTATACATATGTATGATTTGTATGCTGGAGTATGGTGACTCCCAATATGTATGAAGGAAATAAATTTGGACAAACTAGTAGTGGAAAATATCCGTGACCACAACATTTTTTTAGGAAATACTAATTTCTGAATTAATTTCATACTAATTATTTGATTGATAATTACTGGTGTAGGGATGATTACTGTTTTCTTGTCTTGTAGAAAAGTTAGATGGTGGAAATAAATTCCTTTGCTGTGGCCTTTCCTCGTTTTCATTTATCTTCATCTTTTTTATTTGAACTTCCTGATCCACCTTTGTGTTTCACCTTTGTGTTTCATCTCCAAGGACTAAGGGAGCTTTGCTCAAGCAAGTTAATGAATCTTTTGAAAGGATTAGTCATAAACAGTGAAAATTTTCAATAAACCCACCCCATGAATTATGACAACGTGAAGGATCTTTCTTTATGACCTTTGAACCAGTGATTTCAAAAGACGCTCGGGCGAGGTGAGGTGAGGCCTGAGCACCTCGCAAAACCCTTGGGCGTAGTACTTCAATGAAGCGTTGCTCGGGTGCTCGCTTGAGCCCAGGCACCGGGTGCCTCGGACGAGTGCTTGAGCCAAATTGATCGGGTGGTTTGATTGGACTTACAAGTTGGTTCAATCGAACCAACGAACTGTAACGGACAAACTTCTAAACAGGATGTTGGATGTAATGCTTATGTCTGTCCGTTGTCTTTTGGCATGTTCATGCCTTGTATAGCAGGTAGAGGGGCGGCCGAAGGCTTATAAGTCCCATTTTAGTTGGGTTGGTGGCCTCTTTAGGCTTGTAAATAAAGGTTGTGTCATGTGGACACGTTCGAGAGCTTCTCGGTCTGTAATGGACCATTTTACCCTTTGTTGTGCAACTATTCAGAGCTTGTAAAGTCTGTTTGTAATTTGCATTGTCTATGAAGTGTTTTTCGGACATGTTTGCTTGTGGATCCCGATTGAGGCATTCTTTTAACCCGTTCTCTCTTTTGTTGGTCCTAAGGGACAATGGGAGGCTTCGGGGAGGCTGACCTTTGCGGACGGACACGCGAGGGTGCCGCACGCCTTAGGCAAAACCAGCTAAGGTCGTGACAATATGGTATCAGAGCGGGACAAGCACTCATAGAAACACTTGACATGCAAACGTGGGGGACCTAGTGGGGCTGCATGGAGGGCAGTCAGCACACGCGCGACCGTTTGAGGGAAAACGGGCATGGAGATGTAGGGAAAAGAGTCGCTCAGAGGAGCGGGCATCTAACATTGGCATTTTGAGGAATAGCCAACCCTTCGCGCAAGAGGCACCACGAGAACAGGCAAGCTTGGAAGAATTCGGAGCGCACAAAGGTTGGGATGGCTGAGTTTGAGCTACGGCTCAACGTTGACAACTATACTTGATGGTGCTCTAGGCAAGCGAGGCGCTTGGCAAGAATGAGACCATCCAAGGTGGAATGAGTTGCTCAACGACCAAAAGAGTTATGCAAAGCTCACAGAGGTGAGGGGAATTGCTAACTCGAAGAATTTGGTACTCATGCATGGGCTTGTATGCGGACGATGGAATGTTCGTGGCCATCCCAAGGCGGCCGAGACTCGGCGCCATGGAGCATTGAAACTTTCTCTTCGGCAAGCGAAGGATACGTCCGGAGGAGGCTGAAATGTGCAACGAGTTCAGCATGTTGCTAGGCCTTGAGGGGTGCAGCGGTGGTTGTATTGACGTGGAGGCGCAATCTAGCAAGTGCGTCTGCAGGAGGCAGAACAATGCACAGTTTGTTCAGCAGATCGGAGTAGTCCAAGGGGATGGTGGTCTCCGAAACGAAGAGAGATGTTGCTCCAACGGGACAGTTATCCAGGAGGGATAAGTCTCGGCACTCCAGAGGGAGACTCATGTGAGACGGACTTCACATGTTGAGGAGGAGTACCTCACAAACAACAACTTCACGAAGTTCGATGGACCGAGCAAGCGGCGAGGAGTTGTCGCTTGATCTCGCTCGAGAGAATGCATTGGTGGATGCATTGCGAGATCAAGTGGGGGGAGCAACCTGAAGCAACTTAAATGAAGGCACACTTAGAGTCGATATGGAGATCGGACTCAAGGGAGGGCTGACCCGTGGAATGGAGGGCGCGAGGGCCACCATCGACTCAATGCAAAAACGAGGAGCGGAGCAACTTGGGTGTAACTTGGCGAAGTACCCAAGCCGCATGAAGGGAGCCAACAGAGAAGTTGGAACATGGAGCAGAAGCACAGTGCTTTCCTTAGACAGAGGTCAAAGACATGAACTCTTGCAGAGGCAAGGGTAGGATCATGTTGTTCCATGGGTCCTTCATTCTGACGGAGCGGACTCATCTTGCATGGTGCCAAAGACGAAGGGAGCTTCTGGGCACATGCACCTTATCTCGGAGGAGCATTTGATGGAGGAACTAAGGCGACTCAATTTGCGGAGGCGAAGTTGGGTTCAGAAGGCCTTAGCACGGGGCAAGAGGACGCAGAGGTGGGTACTCTTGAAGAATATGCCACAGGGTTGCCATTTGAGTTGCTGTGAAGGAAGCAGTGCGCAGCGGAGATTGTGCTGGTAGGGGCAGAGGCCCAGGATCCAGACAATGGTGCACAAACTACAGTGGAGTCGGTGGACTTCGGGAGCTACTAGGCGACGGACTGTCCTAGAGCGGTGCTTCATCTAGGTGTGACCCAAGAGTGGGTGGATGAAGGTCGATTGCCAAAGGAGCGAACAAATTCGAAGGTGGAAGGGACCCTGCGATGTATTGGCAGAGGCCACACATGGAGGGTTCACAATTCGAGTTTATTCCACAAGGATCAGAATGCAATAGAGATGTCACCAGGAGGCGACATGGTGCAGCGGATCGTGGTGGAACAGTTTGTGGCAATGCGACGCACACGACATTGTCCCGTGAGGGATGAGATCATATGGAGGTATGATCGGGAGCTACTGGAAGCTCCACTTCGGTGAACAACACAACGGCAAGAAGGGCTATGGATTCAAGGAGTGAAGGCCATGGTACCGCAGAGGCGGGTCTTCCGGGCGTGCATCGAATTTTGCATCGGATGAAAGCCTTGGTCATCAGCATATGGGGGCTGTGTTCCACCAAGGAAAAAGTTCGAATGCAAGTACCAGTGAGTTCCATGGGAGGGACTTGATCTTACAGAGGTATGATTGAAGCAGCTGGAGAGTTGGACTGCTCCAGAGCTCATATTCGCTTAAGGGAGCCCGACAAGTCAGAGGACAAGGTCGAGTAAGCGAACGTTGCTACCAAGGAAGCTAAGGAGAACAGAATCGGTGCAAACTCTACAACGTGATGGCAGAGGCCATGCATGGGAGTTGCAGTCTGTCTTTCCATCGACCAAACAGACTGCTTGGAGAACACAGAGGTGTTGAAGCAGGGGGTCGAAAGGGGCGAGGAAGCGACGACGAGTCCAGAGGGACTTAGCTACCCAAAATCAAGCATCAGTTAGAATGGAGGTGGACTCAGAGGAGTGCCACGGAGACATCTCTACTGATTGTGAAGAAAAGGGATACAGAGGCGAGGCGACGGATAGTAGGGCCATGGGCATGCCAGCGCCATGGTACCGCAGAGGCGGGACTTCCGTGCAAGTCATTGATCCCTTGCTCTCATGGAGAGAGAGCGCTTGGTCGTAAAAGGGGCCGAGGAGGTGGAGCATGCAGAGGCAATCTCCAAGTACCGAGACAAGGCTGAAGTACAATCCCAGAGGCGACCTCATCTATCAGAGAATTACTCCAAGTTGGGGTGAAAACTTCCTGCATTCCAGAAGTTCAATGGCATTGAGAAGGTGAATCACAGTAGCTAACTCAACGCAAGGAGTGCAAACACTTCAAGTGCTTCAGAAGTGTGAGCAAAGAGCAGGCGAAGGCTAGTAACCAGCTCGATGCGTGAAGTACAACCTCGAGGAGGCGGGCGAAGTCAAGTAACCTTTGCCTTCTCAATCCTTAAGAGAATGGGCGAAACCGAGTACCCCAGTTCTCTTATCTATCCAGCAGAGGAGCTCTGCACAAGTTCAAAGACCCTTCGAAGATAATGGAAGACAATAGTTGTCAAATCCTCACCAACGGTGATCAGTGCTACTGAGAGTAGATTGTCCGCTTCATTTCCCAACGAAATGCCAATCGAAAGCGGAAGTGATGCGAACCTACTTGGATGTGACAACTAACTGAAAGAAGAGTCAATGAGCAGATTTTGTGGAGGAAGGACCCAAAACTTCAGAAGTTTGCGAGGCGATGCTCGTTAAAGCTCCAACAAGCATCCACCCAGTTCAAGCAGCGTGTGGAAATTTTGAGAAACTGGCGCAGTAAGAATGGTCTTTTCCTTCATTTTGGTGGATCCGCAGGAATCAACGAGGATCAACACAACTCAGCCAACCCCCCACCAGAGTCAGAGTCATTGGTGAGTTGAAGCAACATGGCGGATCAAAGGTTCGACTACTCAGAAACAGCAGCGGAGAGCAGCTGGGAGCCAGGAGGCGCATTGCAGCTGGAGCAGAAGATTGAAGACTCAGCAAAGGCGAAGAGTTGCAGTGTTCACAAAGGCTTCGACGAGGACGTCGAAGGGATAAGTGGGGGAGAATGTAACGGACAAACTTCTAAACAGGATGTTGGATGTAATGCTTATGTCTGTCCGTTGTCTTTTGGCATGTTCATGCCTTGTATAGCAGGTAGAGGGGCGGCCGAAGGCTTATAAGTCCCATTTTAGTTGGGTTGGTGGCCTCTTTAGGCTTGTAAATAAAGGTTGTGTCATGTGGACACGTTCGAGAGCTTCTCGGTCTGTAATGGACCATTTTACCCTTTATTGTGCAACTATTCAGAGCTTGTAAAGTCTGTTTGTAATTTGCATTGTCTATGAAGTGTTTTTCGGACATGTTTGCTTGTGGATCCCGATTGAGGCATTCTTTTAACCCGTTCTCTCTTTTGTTGGTCCTAAGGGACAATGGGAGGCTTCGGGGAGGCTGACCTTTGCGGACGGACACGCGAGGGTGCCGCACGCCTTAGGCAAAACCAGCTAAGGTCGTGACAGAACGTAGTGACCTGACAGCCCCAACCCCCTCCCTCGCCCGACCTAGTGAACGAAAGCAAAGGTGAAAGTGAAACCCTACGTCCTCACCTTCGTTCGCTCCGTTGGCTGCCATCGGCAACGTTGTCCAATCTCGCCAGCTGTTGCAGCTTGTCTAAACCCTAAACCTTGTCCGCTGTTGGAGCTCTGTTCGTCATTGCACCTCTGTCCGCTTCAATCAGCAACCTCTTCCATCGCCTTCGTTTAGTTCGTTTGATGTTGCAGCTCTGTTCGCCGCCGTTGACAACATCATCTGCTGCCTTTGTCCACCACTGCAGCTTCATCTGTTCACAGCTGCAGTTTCGTCTGCCGCCCTCTCCTTCCCTCACCTTCCTCCACAGTTGTCGGTTACTCCTTTTCCCACCTTTCTTAGTTCCCTCTTTAGAACTATTTAGTAGAATAGATTTGAGTCGTGATGAGACTATATCAGTAATCAAATGGTATCAAAACTGGTATATTGCTATCTTTTTCTTCATGGCACCCTTGTGTATTGGCATGACAAGTGTTTTTTATCGAGATTGTTGGCATTCAATTGTAATCACGTCTCCATGGTGAAAGAGAAGGGAATGAGACTAAGGTCAGTCACCCACCTATCGGATCATCCTATTCCAACCTGGAGGAGAGAGAGAGAAAAGAATCAGAATTATTTAGCACCATATTGATTCACTCTTTAGAACTGTTTAGCATCATATTGATCTACTCTTTAGAACTGTTTAGCACTGTTGTAAACCTATTTAGCATAGGTCTCCATCAATAGACACCTATTTAGCATATTTTTGTTTAGCTGTATATTTTTTAAATTATAATATTCCGGAGCGTCTCGCTTTGGTTGGCTGGGTGCCTAGGCGAGCGCCCGGTGCCTTGAGCATTTTGAGACCTTGGAGCCTAACGCTTTTAAAAACACTACTATGAACAAGCCAAAATCAACCATATCCTGTTCCTAGTTGGAAAAATTAGATGAACTGAAGCGAAATGTATGATTTTTTTTATCGTTTAGGACTCTTATCGTAGTAGTGAAACATCTGAATCTTTATTAGCCTTGATCAGTTCTAAGCTAGTATTAAAGCTGAAGGTAACTTCATCTTGAAGCTAAATTCTGAAAGTGTGCCTGAGGACTGCTTGATGAGGTTGATATGGTAAAGAGAGGTAGAAAGTGGTTTCTTAAGTACATTATTGGCAATTATTACCAGGGTCTTTTTTTTGTGAATGCTACTCCAAAAGTACTAGATTGTTAGTTGATGTATTCTTGCTGTCCGAAGTTACAAAAATCACTGGTGAGGGCCACTGTTCACTAATAGAGGATCAAGATGGCAAATGAGTAATCTCGTGCTAGATTGATTGTTCAATAGAATAATATAATTAAAGCAGAAAAAGAGACATGATAATAGGAAATAAAGCGAGGAACTGACGTAAGAAAGGATAGTAATGGTTTTCAGCGTAAGTCTATATTTGATATCATCTATGTTAATCACATTTTTTATTCTCTAGAAATAAACCCTTGCAGTTATAGAGTTGAAATTTCATCTGAATAAGGATTGAACTTCAACTTTTTAGTTACAAAATGAAAGATAAAGCTGCAATAAATAAGCATTGCAGCCTTCCTTGAATTGTTTTATTCATTCAGGGGCCTTTGTACAACGAATAATTGAGAGAGAGATGTGGAAGATTATTTGGAAGGCTTCCAGCGTAAAGTCTTCACTTGAAATTGTACATTGTAACTGCAACCTCATGCTGAAGGAAAATCTTAGCAAGCTTTCTCTCATCCCATAATCAATCTTCTCATGTTGAAAGGTCCCTTTAGAAATAATTGTAAACAAGAGGTTGCAGCTCATGGAGGATTGCTAATTATGTGCTGAGTCTTTTTGACAGCTGATGAGATACATCTTTATTGACAAGCATGTATTCTTTTATTTGAGTTTTGGTACTCATTTTGACTCCTAATTCTGAAGATATGCTGCTAAATTTCTAATATCTATACAAATTAAACTTTCATGATCTATCTGGATAAACAAATGAAGTGCCCCACCTTGCCTCTTGGACATGGATTACTTCTTCATAACATGTACTGTGCTACTTGTATTTGTCACATATTGTATAAATACTATTAGGCATTCTGGTTTTATTTGTTGACAATCTGCAATCCTCATATTTGATCTCTAGTTTAACTTCTACAACTTTTCTGCAAATTTCTGAACTCAAATAAAATAAATGATGCCCCGTCACTAAATGTTGCAGACTGATTGGGAAGGTGGCTACTTCCCCCTTACTCTCCATTTCAGTGAAGACTACCCCAGCAAGCCTCCTAAATGCAAGTTTCCTCAAGGTTTCTTCCATCCAAATGTGTATCCTTCTGGAACTGTATGCCTGTCGATTCTCAATGAGGATAGTGTAAGCATATCATAAGCCAGTCAGTTTATTAGCTTTATGATCATATTGGTCTAGCTCGATTTATTTCTCATGGTAGTTAAATTCTGTACTGTCTAGGGATGGAGACCAGCCATTACTGTAAAACAAATTCTTGTGGGAATACAGGACTTGCTTGATCAGCCTAATCCCGCTGACCCTGCGCAGACTGATGGTTATCACCTCTTCATCCAGGTTTCCTTTTGAAACTTTTGATATCATTTTTGTTAAATTTTCATCTATGATGTATCATTCACAATGAGATTGGAATTTGCAGGATCCAGCGGAGTATAAAAGACGTGTTCGACAGCAGGCTAAACAGTACCCACCGCTGGTGTAGTGTCCATTTCATGTTCAGGTTTGACGTTTAAAATCCTCAAGACAGTCAGGACCTTATCTTTTAGGGTGGATCTGTGTGTGGTTGTGGACTTAAATTATCATCCGACTTGGTATGATATCAAGACATGACTTGCCCGATCAGCTTGATGGAAACTTTAGCTGTTGTGGTGCCCATGGCTATGCAAGCAACCTATCCTTACTGATATCTTTTGTCCGGTTCTTGTCTATCTTTGTTAGGTAAGTATATTAACTGATACGCTGTGAGATGGTTACAGTTCCTCAAGTACACTATTCGTCTATGTTGATCAATCATCAACATTTTTTTCTTCCTTGTATAGATTTGACGTGCAATTCTTTTTCTAAGTCACTTTATGTTATATAGTTTATGTGCACGATGCTGGGTGGCAGGATAACTAGCTCAGTGATAACTTGGAATTCTCTCCTTGAAAGAAATATAACTTGCAATTCTCACCGATGGATGGGGGCAGCAGGTATGAGATCGAAGCATGAATTTTCTACGTAGACTGGACAAGGGGATTGGATTTGGGTGTCTCTGTCACGCACTGCCTTGCATTCAATCACAGGCATGCACTCAATATTTATCAGTGGATGCAATAATTAAGTAGACGGAGTGGACAGTGAACATGAATGACGTGGACGTGTCAGATGGGATTCATTATTGAATCTTTGGTGATGGTCCCCAGAATAGTCAACACATCTCAATAGGCTGAGGTAAGATTTAGGTGGTCAGAGAATGCTCATCACAGATGGTTTTGGAGAGTAAATTTGCTGTCATCTGGGATGTTGGTAATTGACTTGTTATGTGTTACATCTACCTAAGAATAACCCCATCTGAAACAACCAGGGAAAGAATTTGCCACCGTGAGAAGTTCACATGGACATAGCAGAACCAAACAGAGTTGTCTTGGTTTGTTGCTTGGGTACTTGTTACTGTATATATATATATATATATATATATATATATATATATATATATATATATATATATATATATATATATATATATATATATATATATATATATATATATATATATATATATATGATGATGATGATGATGATGATTGGGTCCCAATTTCTGATCAATTAACCGATGCCACCTTCCGTCACGGGTAAAAAAGATGTTTTTGTGGATTTACAATCTCCTGCATCGGCTACCATCCAAACTGTATCCTTTCAGATCTTCTTTCCATATGTTGTATCAGGACAGGGAGGTTGGCCTTTGATTGGCCGAAACTAGAAAGGCTTTGGAAGCCGGAAATAATGACAATGAAAATAATGTAAAGAGGATCGGAGGACGTCTTGACGGTGAGCTCGGAAGAGGGACTTCCTACCTTACGTGGGAAAGAAAAGGGTCTCATGCATGTTATTCTTATTGTTTCTTATCGTTGGGTTTGTGGTTAGAAGAGTTCAATAGTAGGTATGTGGTTTCACCTAACAGGCACTAACAAGTCGAAGTTATTTCATTTGTTACTCGGATGAAAACAACTCATCGGAGGATGTGAAATAAATCAACTCTTACACATCTTTCCTAGTAAATCTACCAAATCTGAGCCCTACTCCTCGCGGGAGCCCAAATTTGTGCTGAGAAGGTGGGGGTAGCACAAGTGTCGTGTGTCACAAACATTCGTGGACCAGAAAAAAGAAGCACTTTGGGTGGGCCCCTTTTGCGGCGGACGGCGGTCTCACCCACGACCCAACGTTCCTTGTGGCTCCGTACACGTGGCACTTCCCACGTCCTCCCGACCTTGTTAAACAGATTATCATTTGTTGATTACGCGGTGACGGGCCACCCGTCACGCTCTTATCCCTTTGTCACTGGAGGAATAGATGGGCCCCGCCCGAGGCTCTCTCGTGGGCCCGCTTGAAGCTGCGGCGGTGAGGCCGTCGGTCGGTTCGTGTGTGCTTAGGCATCAGACTTCGAAATCGAGTCTTTTACCGTTTCGAGATCCAATTATCCGACGCACGGGTGTAGGTGGTATTTGCACGGGTAACTTCGTATGGGCTTACGTTTCGTGTTGAAAATTTGAAATCAGTGGGAACTGAGAGGGGAATGGAGATACATTGCACCTGTCGGTGAACCGACGCGATTCAAGCCTTTCCCACCGCTAACTGCCGGTTTCCGTTGCCTAGCCAATCACATTAGCCCTTTCCTGGCTGGTACGCGATACACGGGGCAAAGAGACGAGTACCCTTCGTCTATTTATTCTTTGGTGGTGGCGTTAAAGCGAGGGACTTTATTTGGTGATGGGTAGAGTTCTTCTGCGTTTGATCAATGGAGATGCGATGCTGCCACGGTAGAGAAGACGAGGAGAGGGAGAACTCGTCGCCATAAATATTAATCTTCGTCTTCTTTCCTTTTTTGCCCTCTTCTTCTTTCCGATCCTTCCTTCCTTCTTTCCTCCACGGACATGGCGTCTGGGTTCCCCGGGCGAGAGTTCGGCCTTGGCGCGGGCGGAAGAGGAGGAACCCTCTTGAAACGCACGCTGGCGGACATGGAAATACAACATCAGCAGCAGCAGATGCAGTTGCAGCACCAGCACCAGCACCAGCAATCGCTTTTCCTCCGATCGGTGAAGCAAAGAACGCTTGCTGCGCCGCCCTCCATCGTCACGCTTTCCCCGGCCGTCGTCGGGGCTTTCCCCTGCAACTCGTTCTCTGCCGCGACCCAGAGCTCGGTTTCCACCTCGTCGACCGTCACTTCCGCCGGGTTCGCGTTCCCACGGAGACCCGAGTTGCTCGCCGGGTCGGTGCCGGAGGTGAGGTCTTCCGGCTCGTTGCGGGACCAGCTCAAGGAGCTGGAGCGGCGGCTACTGTTGGATGACGAGGAGGAGGAGGCCAGCGCTTCGGGTTCTGCCGTCACCCATGCCGCGTGGAGCGAGGCGATCCAGAGTCTCATGTCGACGCCCCAGCCCCCGGTGGCCACGACGACTGCGGGCCACCTCTCGCCATCCCCGACCAGCTCCTCGTCCTCCACCATCTCCTCCTCCGCCTCCTGCTCGCCTCCTTCTTCCATGCCTTCCCCTCCTCCCCCTCCCACTGGAACCTCGAGGCAGATGCTCCTCGACACCGCCACCGCCATCGGCGAAGGGAATCTGCATGCGGCGACGGCGAATCTCGCGGCGATCAAGGCTGCGGCCAACCCTCGCGGCGACGCCGAGCAGCGTCTCACGGCGATGATGTACGCCACGCTCTTCTCTCGCCTCAACAACCTGCAGACGGGAAGCTCCCACGCGGTGGCCGAGCTCCGCAGCCCGGAGCACTTCGCGGCGACCCAGATGCTCTACGATCTCTCCCCCTGCTTCAAGCTCGCGTTCATCGCTGCCAATCACGCGATCTTGGAGGCCACGAAGGACGAGCCCAACATCCACATACTTGACTTCGAAGTCGGGCACGGCAGTCAATACGCGGCCTTCCTCCACGCCCTCACCCAGCGCCTCCGCCACCGTCCCACCATCAGGGTCACTGCCGTCGTCGACCCCTCCTCCCCGTTCACCAACATCAACAGTGGCGGTCTGAGGGTCGTCGGCGAGCGGATCGAGAAGCTGGCGGAGCGTGTCGGTGTGGGGCTCCGATTCAGCGTCGTCTCCCGGCGGCCGGAGGAGCTAGACGCGGTGGCTCTCGGTTGCGAGCCCGGGGAGGTCCTGATCGTCAACCTAGCCTTCGTCCTCTCCCGCGTGGCGGACGAGAGCGTCTCCCTGGCGAACCCTCGCGACGAGATCCTCCGTCGCGTGCGTGCCCTCCAGCCGCGCCTGGTGACCCTCGCGGAGCAGGAGATCAACACCAGCACGGCGGCCTTCCCTGCCCGGTTCGCGGAGGCATGCGTTCACTACGGGGCGCTGCTGGAGTCGCTGGAGGCGACGGCCGCGGCGGCGGCGGCTGTGCAGAAGGGGGTCGCCGAGCGGGCGCGAGCGGAGGCGGGGCTGGCGCGGCGTGCGGTGAACGCGGTGGCGAGGGAGGGCCAGGAGCGGGTGGAGCGGTGCGAAGTGTTGGGCAAGTGGCGGGCCCGGATGGGCATGGCCGGCCTCAAACCGGTCCCACTCGGACCATCATCGGTCGAACCCGTCAAATACCGGCTCGAGTCGGCCGGTTCCAACCCGGGGTTCACCATCAAGGAGGAGGTCGGCGGGGTGGCCCTCGGCTTCGGTTGGAGGGGGCGCGTGCTCACAGTCCTCTCCGCGTGGCGTTAGGTTGGAGTCATCGATTAATAATAATAATAATATTATTATTATTATTATGTTAACTAATAGACATATTATTAGGGAATCATCTATCATCAGTTGGAGGTGCCACCCATTTTCTTTTCTTTTCCTTTTTTTCCTTTTTGTAATTATGGTGATGGTTGATAATTATGGTCTCCATAACTTTGATGTCATTAGTATGAATGAATGATGAGATGTTGGTATCTTAGAGATTACGAGGAAAGGCATGTGGGCCATGTCTACGTGTTGCATTCGTGCGCACGAAAGGGCTAATGTGGGGATGGATTAGGATCTATCTCTGTTGGAAACGATGCATGAGTTGTTGGGGGCGTAATTGCCGACTTTGGCACCATTTCGTCGACGGGATTTCTATCTGCAGTTGCACATTTTAGGTGCTGCTGCTGCTTAATGGCTCGTTGGCACCTTTCAGGTCGGACGTCAAAAAATCTAAAGAAACAACGATCGGCCAAATTACCTACCGACCGACTTCACTCATTTAATCCTCCTTTTCATGCTTTGCATCGATTGATTCCCCCTTCCACTTCTTTCCTGCCTTCTTCTCTACTCTGCCTGCATTTGACTTTTTCTTGATCCCCCTTCGAGTTGACTTTTTACCTTGTACATTCTCCTCGATATTAATTAAATCTTCAGTCAGGTTTAAATGTGACACGCATATGTAGATAGATTTATGCCGAATCCACCGACATTAATTACCAAGTCAATTAAGGTTTGACAATGACGAGACACCGGCTTATCAGCACACATCCAACCATTTGGTGTAGTTTGACCAAATGGTAATGATGGTTGTCTGTCGACTCACATCTCTTTCATGTACAACTGTAGTCCATTAAGCAGCACCGATGTTTGGCTTACCGGCCCCATTTCTTGGAAGGGATCATTTCTTCTTGAGAGTCTTCCTTCCGTATAGGAATTATAATATCTTTTTATTTCCTTCAAAAAATATATTTTGATTCCTTTACATTGGATATTGCTTAATGCATCGATCAAATAATCCAAAAGATTAATATCAATCATAACTCTCGTCACCTCGATCAATCGGGTCGTATATGCTTGATAATCTCACCCAAATTCAAGTGATTAAATATTTATTTTTTTCTCAATTGTTATTAGAGATTATTATGAAAAAGATTAAGTATGTCATTTCAGTTCTCTCGATATCTCATATTTAGAAAATTAATTTTTTTTAAGACATACTCTCAATATATAAAGATTTTCTATAAGACTCGATCTAATTCAAGTATCATAATTTACAAGTTTGATTGATTCTGAATCTCCATGATACATTATTATTGAACTATAAATATCATTATGTTTATAAATGCGGAACCCTTTAAAATTATATCAGGAGTTTTAAGTAGTGTGGCTTTAATGCTTAAGTTAACTTTAGGATTGAAAAGTTTGACTAATGCTTTGCTTTGAGTAATATTGAAAAAAATATTTATGGATATATCTCAAAAATTATTTTATAATGAGTAATACAACTATTAATCTCACATAGAGTTTTAAGTTATATGAGAGCAATTGTGTGCTTTTATTGAATTTAATCATGATTATATTATACCAAATCTAAGATATGATAAATTTTAATCGATTTGATATCATGTTAAAGTGTCGATCACATGTTTAGCAATATGACATTGAGATATTAGTCATACGATACTATTATCCATATGGTACCAAAGTACCAGTATCCTTATATCATCTTCCAAGTCAAGAATTTTGTCTTATTAGCACCAAATCAAACCATTTTTAAACTGTAATAGTTATTAGCTCGTGTCTAAGATGTGTTCATTCTTTAGGATCACATAATTCGGGAGAGGGTACACTTGTGTCATTTCATTTCTTTGCTAGCCCAACAATAAGTCATATTCAAATAACTCTTTAAGTGATCCTCAGGTACTATGAATCGCTTATAAAAAGGATTTTATGTATGTTTATCATAGACCCAAAGCACTAAATTTTTTTATTAAGCTCGGTGCATCAAAAACTCATCGGACATTCTTTCGACTTAGTTTCTATATGTGATTTTGTTAAGTCGATCAATTCTATATTCTGAAAACTAACTTAATTTGATTAACTTCATGACAATGATTGACGTGTCAAATAATTAAATTTGATTTTAATTTATTTTTAAATCTAAATAATTAATGGACTTGAGCTATTCCTCACCAATAGAGATGAGTCATAATGATTGATTAATCAAGATATGTTACGAGCGAAGACCATTATCATTGTTCGAATTATTCATTTTGCATGTGGCTAAGACATCATCAAGAATGTTGACTAAATCTTTACTTATGGCATTAATTTTGAGAACCCATTTCATATCTTGGCCACTCAATAATATGACAAGACAAGCTCATAATGTTGTAAGAAGATGATAAACTATACAATTAACATGACTTAAATTAAATATGAGATATTTTAGTTATGCATACTATCTGATAAGAATTATATAATCAGTCAATCATCACCCGCCACACAAGTATCACATAAGGTCCAAAGAGGAAAAAGCTCAAATGGTCTACCACTTATTTGTCTACGCAGATAAGAATCCATGAGATAGTTCAGGATGATTATAAGATGCTTCTCTCGTGAAATATTCATAAAAATATACACGAGAGTTTAAAGAACAACTCAGAGTAGTTACAAACTACCTCGCTTATGAAATCTTTAAAGAAATATTCTGTCTCTCCGAGGTCAGGTTTAAAAATGTATCTTCAACACTAAATGAAAGGCGTTGAAATCGAGAACATGGACCCATAAAAATTGATCTTAGGATTAATCTGTGCGTTGAAGGAACCAACCTAGGAAGTCTCTCCCGACTTTGATCGTTGTGTAGGTAACACCCTAGGAACATGACATTTTTACCTTAAGAGCATGGTATTTTCATCTCGAGAGTATAGTATTTTTATCTTAAAAAAATACGCTTTCCATTTTAGATGACGCTTTCCATTTTAGATGACTCTATGCGATCAAAGTCACATCAAACCCACGATAACATCAATGATATTTTCTCATACTACTATCAAAATTTAAAAGTAATGTACCTATGCGTATAGAGTTTTCTATATCAACTCAAATATCATTTGTCTAACAAAAAGTGATAAACTATTATTAATCATGGTTACTAGTAATTAATTTGAATTTATTTCTAAAAATTAAACATACAAAGTATCTGAATTATTTTTACTTATTATTTTAATCCCATCTCGTTATCTTTTCTCTTTGTTTTGTTGATACTTCTTTTTCAATTCCCTTCTGATTCTCTCCTACTTCACTCTTTCGTTTGAAAGAGAAATTAATTTTGTTTATTACTTCAAATATTGAAAGATAATTAAGGGGTCATCTAATCTAACCGATGCTGATGTTCTTAAGTTTCAATATCATTGTACTAATAGTCAATAGATAAACAATGCTACGTATTATTTATTTTTGTTGTAATTTGTGTTTATATATTAAATAAAAAATTATGATTATATAAAATCTTGATTTAGGAATCTTAGCTAAGATAAAAATCAAAATCTTAAGCTTAATCCTTTATAAATAATGGATTCATTTAATATTTTAGATACACATATAAAAAAAATAAAGCGAAGAGAGAATGAATAATCTTTATAAGTCAATCTTAGTATTAATCTATTTCCAATATACATCAAGGCCCAACATAATATCCTAATGGTAGTTTCATACCGTGATATATCCTCTCATCTTGTATTTCGGTGACATTTTCATATTTAAACTTTTCATCATAACTCAATACTAGGTCGATATCAATTGTCACAATCTGACTTAATAGAATAATTGGTTTATTAACTTTTTTAAATTTAAATTATTATCTAAAAAATATTAAACTGAAGTTAATAATAATCTATCCATTAGATTCTTATAAGTTAATATTAGTATTAACTTTCTTTTTCGATATGAAACTAATCAAAATGTTATACTTACATATTTAAATAATAATAATTTATTATGTTTAATAATATTTAATATTAATTTTTAGTTTTAAAGTATTTTTTATCATGTTTTAATAATATTTAATATTAATATTTAATTTTAAATTATACTTATCATGTTTAATAATATTTAATCTTTTTTTAGGTTTAAAAGTATTTTTCTGCTCTCCTATCCTCCCTTACATGCCTACCATTTTTGGAAAGATTTTTCAATAATTTATAGTGATGCAAGTTAAATGCTAATAATGTCTATAGCAAAACCAATAAGCCACCACATACCTAATTCAAGAGAGATGGAATTGCAAATCTACCCTAATTAAAGTAGTATCACGTATTGCACTAAATGCAATCTAAACTTTAATGGAATGTGTCTCACACTTGATGGATCAAAGTGAAACGAGAAAAGTAATCATGACCATAAAGTTGGTCTCATGACTCTCTCTCTCTCTCTCTCTCTCTCTCTCTCTCTATATATATATATATATATGGGGGATAATTTTAGCTTATCTTTTCCAACACGCTCACTGTTGGCCCATATAAAGTGGGCCGTATCGTGCAGGAGCGGCCCATGGATCTTTAACTAACCCAGGAGAAGATGGAGAGAGAGAGAGAGAGAGAGAGAGAGAGTATGGATTTATGTGGAGAGAGATTTCGAAGACCAGCCGTTGAAATAGTGTAGTGGTTGTTGATTGAATTAGTGGAGCTAGCGTTTGTACACAAACGGATAGGTGTTGCTTTTTGTGGTGGTTGAACCACGATCGGTTGCAATGGATATCTTACTCGAAATATATTAGGATATTATAATTTTCTTTACTAAAGAATTTTCTTTTATGTTTATCAACTATCAACATTGTTGGGATTTAAATTCAAGAATCATAAGGCCTAATCCAATGATAATTTTTCGTCTATCATTTTAATTCGTTCATGAATAATTCTAAAAATCAAATTATGACATATATATTAGGTCTATGCATTGATAATTTTTTTAAAATATTAAATCAATTCTAATACTAATTATCATGACTCCATATTAGATTAATTGAGTCGTTACTTTTAATGAGTCTAAACTATTAATTCAAAATATTATTAATAAGAGTACGTTCGTCATATCATTATAAGTTATTTTAAATCTTAATTCACTTTAAATATGAGATTAACTAAATAATCCACTTTCCAAATGAGATGATTAAATTGAATTGGATGAGGTGTTATGGTAACTTTGTTATTTAGGGACGAAGAGTACATTTTGGTTATATGCATGAAATTAGTAATACAGAGAATTTCTTTCAGGGAGTTATTAATATATTTTTTTTTTTCTGAAAATTAAGAACAATTGGTTAATAACACCCATCTATTATGTCTCTTCCAAAGTTCTCTACTTCTTTTCAATCCTGCATACGATTTTAAATGTAGAATAATGGGTCATTTCCCTATAAAATACTTATATTCAGAGAATTTTCAAATCGTTATTTCTTCTTTTGGCTTTTCTCAAATAATATTTTTTAATTCAAAAATATCTAAAATAAATCTCGAAATTATTTTGCTTATTTTTTATACCAATTTTAGATTGTTACAGTGTTTTCATTAGGCTCGTTTATAATATTTTTATTTGATTCATTTATCATATTTTTAAGTTATAATTTTAAGTAATTTTTTTGCTCATTTTTTTTACCAGCTATAGATTCTTATAGTGTTTTCATTTAACTCTTTTATAATGTTCCTATTAAGGCTTTCTAATATTTTCATTTAGCTCATTTACCACATTTTAAAGTAATTCTTATTATGGTGACTAAAATACTGTAACATGCCAAAAACATTATAACAGATTTTTTTTTTTGAATTATAGTTTGGATTTTCTTTTTAAAATTAGAGATACTGATTAAAAAAATTCTCAAAATATGAATATTTTATTTAAAAAATGGCCCTAGAATAATGCAAGTACTCCAAAACTGTTGGTTACCCTTTGTAAGATGAATCTAATAATATATCTTGCTTTTATAAAATATTTTTCTTTTATGCTTTTATTTATCGAAAGTCATATAAAAAGAAAAGTATAAGTTGATGGAAATATCTAAAATTAAGGATGGGGAGAGATGGAAGTGTGCGTTCTACCACACCTTTCACAATGCAAACGGATAACATGTTTCTTGTTTCTTTGTCCAAGTAGCACGTGCTGACAAAGACGCATACATCCACCTCTAATCTAATTTGGCCCCAAATGTTTCACTTATTTAATTTACTCCTAACTAAATATTAATCATGCGACTCGATAATTTAAAAATAAAAATATATTATAGATCTAATTAGATTATGTCGATGAAAAGAAATTTAGAATTTTGATAAAAGATTATTTGATCGGTTTGCTATTGGTGAGATCCGTATTGTCCATGTGAGCGTTTAAAAAATATCTTTAAAGATAAAAAAAATTTGATGGACTTATGATTCATATATTAAATTTTAGATTTTATTTTTAATTAATTATTTAATCAAAAACTATGTATCGGAGACATGCCATGTGACAAGTAAGAACGTCGGGTCGTTACGGCTGACAACTAGTGGTCCACGTCGTCGCCGTCGTCGCTGCTGTGGTGGTGCAACCACCGGGAGGGAGGGAGGGAGGCGGGCGTTCCGGTCACGCTGCCGCCTGTAGAGTGGCGTCAAAGGTCCGCAAATGGATGGGATAAGGATACCGCGCTGCGGGTGGGCCAAACCCAAACCCAAACCCCACCCCCACTTTCCACCTTTTCCTTCTTTTCTCCCTGTCTTGGGCCCCACCGCCGACAGGCCTTCGTCCCCTCCCTCGTGTTGTGTAGCTCTTGCGCGGGCCCACTCCACCCTGCAAACGTCTCTCTCCTCTTTTTTGGTTTTGACTTCGTCTTCGTTACGCTGCAGCAGTAGTTGCAGCAACACGTCTCCTTCCTCCATGTTTCATTTCCTGCTTCTTCTTGCTCGCGGGAAGTTTAGCAGGGAGTTGAGGTCATGTAAAGGAAATCTGGTACTCTAAGTACATACATATGGTTGCCTCTTAGCATCAGAGTCTTCCAAAATCATATTGGTTGCTCATAGCTTCAAATTTATTATAATTTATTTCATTTTTAACCGTATCATGTAATCTTCTTCTTCTTCTTCTTCTTCTTCTTCTTCTGCATCTGAGCATCATGTACCGAATTGATGATTAAATTAAAGATAATATCATCATCATTTAGGGACCCATTATTATTGATTACTATCAGGAAGAAAAAATATAAATATATATATAATTAGTCCCAATACATCACTTACCCTCAGAGGTAGGTCACGAGGGCGAGAGGAGGATGATGACGACCACCTTTTCCTCGAGGCAAACGAATGATCCCATTCTTTTGAGGGAGGGCGTGCCCCCCTTCCCACCCGGCACCATCTCTATCCCCTTGCTTTATCGTGGGGTACGAGGTTGCATGCCCCAGTGCCAAGGGCTTCAAATTACTACCTCTTGGTTTCATGAAGACGATGAACCCATACGATGGCGTGGTGTTGTAGCAGAGCTGTTGCATATGTTTAGAGATCCCCACCATCTAACCGGACCTTTTTCTAGTTGAAATAGATTAAGCATCTAACGGAGGTATTGATGACATATTTTAATCTATCAACTGACCCCAGATTTGCCGTCTGCCTCCTCTACCCAACCTTATCATCGATTAAAGGGGCGATTAGGGGTTTGAATGATTTGTCTATGCCGCTCGCTTGGTGCCATACTTCGCCAAACAGTTGCGCGTTCTATATCACTATAAGATGGAAGGACGGGGACGTGGCCGAGGGTGGAGAGGGACGCCACCATACTAGAATTCAGAAAAAGAGAAGGGCGGCCAACTCCGTCGGCATCGCCAATGTGCATGCCGACAAGCTGCTGACAGCTCCTGCATGTTGATTGTTGGGTGAGGTGGAGTCTTCCTTGCTGGGCGTATAATGCTTCTTCTTAAAAGAGTGATTCATATGTGTTAGGAGAAACATCGAGCCAAATCTTCTTCAATGATCAGGGCATCATGACGATGTTACACTGTAAAATTTCTGGGTGTTTTGCTCATTGCAGCAATGCATCAGCCAACAAAATCTCTGGTGAAACAAAAACTATTGCACGCCTTCTACTGTGATTGGAGAGTCTGCTCCACTTGTCTTGTAGAATCCACTTTTAGATCCTTGGCACCTAATCTTCTTCCCCAATAGCTCTTTTATTATGTATAATATCATAAAAGCAGCCTTCTTTTCAAAGTATCTCGGAGTAAATTACAACACATGAGACACTATTGGTGATGGTGATTTGTGAACTAGAGCTGTATCTAGAAGAGCGATTTCGTTAACCTAACGTGGCTACCACGCAGAGCTGCTCAGTTTCTTTGAATCTATGTCAATGGAACAAGATTTAGCAAGCAAATCTGGTCCGAATTAACCTTGTTTTTCCACGCATTGAGTTCTGCTGCTGGAGATGCATCGGAGGTTTACTCCCAGGGAAGCCCCTCCGCAGTGGCTTGGGTTGCAGTAAGTCAATGCTGATAAAGTAGGCTCAACATCCATGGTACCAAGAGGAAGAAGACAAAGAAAGAGAAAGAAGGTACTGACCCCACTTGAATACCGTGGTTAGCAACCACGACAAGCACACGACCAACCACCATTGATTAGGCTTTGATAGCTTAATCAAGATTAATGTGGAGGGTTGGAAGAGTAGAATAAGGGGAAAGGTTGGTGCAAATAATTAGATCTGCGATGAGAGGGTAAGCACATAGCAGCGCCGGCAAATTCTTCGCCGACGTCCTCCTACGGTGTTTTCTTTTCTCTTTGATCCGAAAACCATGAAGCAGAAACGTCTAAGCCCCATCGTCATATTCCATTAGCTTGGTTCCTTTATAGGCCAAAGTAGATTCCCCTCACCTTACCTAGTCTCTTTCTTTATTCTTCCTCCCTTTCAAAGACAACCCTTTTACTCCTCATCGCAAGTCCTGCCAAAGCCTCTGGTCCTCCTCCGCTGCTCTCTTGTGCCACAACTTTAGGGGGAGAAGGGAATTCGTGATGCAAAGTGATCAAGGTCTGGGCATGGAGATGGGAGTAGGTGCAGGAGGGGAGTGCTCCTCTTCCGCCGCAGCGGCGGAGCAGCAGCTTCTGAAGGCGGAGATGGCGGTGCACCCGCTGTGGGAACAGCTGCTGGGGGCTCACGTCGGCTGCCTCCGGGTGGCCACGCCGATCGATCACCTACCGCTGATCGACGCGCAGCTGGCGCAGTCGCACCACCTGGTCCGGTCCTATGCCGCCGGTCGTCGCCCCTTGCTTTCCCCCCACGAGAAGCAAGAACTCGACTCCTTCCTGGTAAGCCGCCTTGCTACTGATTTCTCCTCGCTACCGATTTCTCGGTGGATTACTTATACCTCGCTCGATCGAACAGGCGCAGTATCTTATGGTGTTGTGCTCGTTCAGAGAGCAGCTCCAGCAGCACGTCCGTGTCCACGCCGTGGAGGCCGTCATAGCTTGCAGGGAGATCGAGCAGTCTTTGCAAGATCTCACAGGTACTACTACTACTCCTACTACTACGACAACTATGATTCCATTTTGCTTATGGAGATAAAAAAAATGGAACACAGAATTGAAAATTACGACTCTGATGACATGATAATTCATGTATCTACCGCAAAGCCAGCATAAATCTTAGCAGTGACTTCGTCTTGTTGCCTTGTTTCTTTTCTGCAATCTCCATTTCTTGTGTGATCTTTAAAGAAGGTGGTGGGAGTGTGGACCCAAAGGCGTTAGTTAAGTTAGGTGAGGAAACGCGACAAGGAAATCGTCGTCACGTTTCATGTCTCCGCCCCCCGACTAATTCATTCTTTAGGAAGATGTAATTACGAGCGAGAGATCTGTTCATCATCATCATCATGATGATTTTACTTGGAGAAGGATATGCTTTATGATTACCTAACCATACGTGCATCCTGCCACATTGTGGTGGCACAAATAGAAAGCTCCCGGAACAAGTTCTTCAACTGTTGCTCGTTTCTAACCTATGAATTAGGAGCAACTCTCGAAGAAGGGTCGGGAGCGACGATGTCGGACGATGAGGACGAGCTGCAGATGGACTGCCCATTAGATATCAGCGTGGAGGGGCATGACATGATGGGATTTGGGCCGCTGCTTCCCACTGAATCGGAGCGGTCTCTGATGGAGAGGGTGAGGCAAGAACTGAAGATTGAACTGAAACAGGTAGAAGACCCTTAATCCCAGTTCGTGTTTGGTTGCAGTGAGAGGGCAAAGACCCTTTTTGATGGCGATCGTCTCATGTGTTCATGCAGGGCTTTAGGTCGAGAATCGAGGATGTACGAGAAGAGATACTTCGGAAGAGAAGGGCGGGGAAGCTGCCCGGTGACACCACTTCGATATTGAAGCAATGGTGGCAGCAAAACTCCAAGTGGCCGTACCCTACAGTAAGTGTTTTCTTTCTTTAACCATTACACTCTTCTTCTCTCAGCAGGAAATAATTTGCATATATATTAATATTCATTTGGTCGGTAATCATGATTTTTAATGGTTAATCTGTGTATTTTTTTATGAATATTAAATGAAATATCTAATATTTGAAGCTAAGAGGATAATCCATGAATGTGTTGAGGTTATAATACAAATGTTTCAGTGTTAAGCCACACTATTTAAGGGAGGGAATAATACGGACTTAGTCTTAATATATGATAATTAAGCATGGAGGCAAGATTAGCTTTTTTTTAGTGTAATTTAAAATGTTGAAAAAACTTTAAGTATCAAAAATTAAAAAAAAAACATCAAATGAATGAAAAACGCAAAGTATATAATTTGATTTGATCAATCACATCTAAGAATTAAAATAAATTAAAATTCTGTGTGTATTCATCATGTCATTGTCAACTATTTGGATCATTGATTACTCTAATCTATACAACAGTTTCGTGCATGAATAATTTTGTTTCGTTCATTTTGGCGTTTATTGAACGTACAAAATACACAGATAATTTAATTGAGCAATTTAACTCAACCTTATCTCAGTCATTATTTAAGTATTTTTCTTCTTCATTTAAGTTTCACAATTTGGGCTTATAACTTAGTTTTTGCTTTAAATTCACTTATTATATACATCGCGGCCTAAAAATGTCGCCTTAAATATTGTTTATAAGAGATATTTGCACATATTTTTATCAATACACCTTTTGTATTCATCCCTTTAAAAGTAAATATATATGAAAAACTTGAGAAGTAAAATACTCTTACTAAAATGATAAAAATATTTTAGGTACTTAAATTTTTAATAGTATTTTTAACTATAGTGATATCATAGTAAATTATTTGTTGAGTATATGTTAACGTGAGTCATATGTATATGAAAAATCTAAATACACCTTAACCATTGGTCTGATGATGATGATATATCAGATCCACTTATCGAAGATTGTTCGTTCAAAATTCCAAAGGAGTTAGTTTAGTTGGTAAAGATTTTGATGATTTATTATTATAAAAATTTGAGCTCGAATTCTGTCTTCATCATTTATTCTTTATAAAATAAAAATAAAAATAAAAATATTTATTGAGACATTCGATTCATTAATACATAGATATGCTATTAAAAAAGCCTCAATATTGTCTTACATGAATTGAATTGTTTTAAAGAAACACCCACATGTAATTGAATCGATCCCGTTGAAGAAGAAAGGATTTGCAAAGGCAGGTCGCATCTCATCGTTCAGATGTCAAAGATGTAAGTAAGCGCTCCTTTGTTCCTTGTCGTTCATGGCTTCCACATTTCCAGGAGGACGACAAAGCAAAGCTGGTGGAGGAGACAGGCCTGCAGCTGAAGCAGATCAACAACTGGTTCATCAACCAACGAAAGCGCAATTGGCACAACAGCTCCCAGTCGGCGACCACTCTCAAGTCCAAGCGCAAGAAGTAACGCCGCTCACCTGTTCGACGCTTGGCTCTCGATGCGCGACGCACTGACGCAGTTGTTTGTTCCTTCTGTGCTGCTTGCAGGTGAAAGCGTGCACAAGCAGCAACACCACTGGATTAACCATGAAGACATGAATGAATGACTTTGAAGTTTCTTGTAGTCCACCGACCGTACCGCAGTATCTAATATTGGTTCCACCACCTGGTGATTGATTCGCTAATGACCTGTTTGATGAATAGATGTCACAGAAATTGTATCGAGATGGTGCTCTGGCTCTCATAATAGTCTGATTCCTCTTGTGAGATCAGTGCAGTGTGCAGTGTGCAGTATGATTCCTAGTCTTTGTTAGATCATGCATGAGAAAATGGATAGTTAAGATGCATTTGGATGTAGTAAGAATCATTGCTATGGGCACCAAAAGTGAGCTAAAAGCAAGCACAAGGTACTGGATTCCATGATATCAGGTTAATGAAAGGTGCAGCAGGTTACCTGCACAAGGGTTAATTAATCACAGGCAGATTACTAAGAATCTCTATCTTCATCGTCATTATTAGATAGATAATACATCTAATGTGCTAGAAAGGGAATGTGTGTGTGGATGAAGACACCATGAAACAGGGGATCTGCAAACGAGTAGGAATCTTTGTTTACGTTGGGGATAGCAAAACATCATTGCTTTAACAATGATGAGAAGGTATGCAGTTTTTTTATGACTTGTTTGGTTTAGAATTTGTTTGTTTCGCATTCGGGATGATAACGAAGCAACAAAAAAGTCTTTATCATGCCATCCAAGTAATTATGCATTCAGTTTGGCTTCTCAATTTGGAATCTGACAGAACAATTCTGATTTGTATTCTTGCGAGCTTCAATTTGTTTGGAAATATTTGAAATTACATGTCAAATAACATAATTCATTTACTATGTTCGTAAAAATGTAATTTAATGTCCTTACTCTTCACATGCGATAATTCATTTTTAAATGTTACATCGACATGTTGTTAAATTTTTATTATGAAGATTATATTCTATGAAAACAATATTATTTATATTGACTAAAATTATTATAGAATATTGAAAACTTAATTTTATTTTATATATATATATATATATATATATATAAAACAAAAAGTATTGTAGGATTTATAAAAAACTTTCTTTTTAATTAAAAAAAACCCCTTCTTTTTAGATTTGACATTTTGAGCGCCTTTAAACCCCTTATATCGATAATACACCTATTCCAAAAAATAACAATAATAATAATAATAATAATAATAATAATAATAATAATTACTCCAAGAGGTGGATGTGATGTCTTGTGAGTGATCGGCGACGTTATTAAATTCTAAGCAGATCTCATTTATTAAATATTAATTAGCTATTGAGACCATTAACTTCCGTGATGTGCATCTCTCAACTCCACTTAGGAATCTCGTCGGACAGGTTTGAGTTATTTCACATTCTTGTTTTTTTTTTAAAGATATAATAACGTAGATAAAAATAATAATTTAGTGTAATACTAAACATATCTTGCTATCCATACGTAAGGAGTATTAATAATTAAACTAACGATGCAACCATGAAAATAATATATCTACAAAACCTTATTAGATCATTTGTTGTTAATTGGTTAGCCATGAGATCAAATATCATTCTTGCCGCTTATGTTTTGTGAAACAATATATAATTTACTTATCCAAGGTGTATTTATATATTAATATATTATATCCCATCTAGTGACAAAAATGTAAAGAGAAATTACCTAAAAAGTTTTAAGTTTTTATTTTTATTTTCTTTTTAGAATAGTCTCATTTTGTTTATTCGTTTATTTTCTAAAAGATACAAGTGTCATGGGCTTCCGTTTCGTTGTTCATTGTGTTCGTCGTATCGTTTTTATCTCGCTTCCACCACTCTCGCTTTCTCTACATCTTCTCTTTTTTTAAGGGTCCTCCCCTTCATTAAATATCGATGTTATCAGTTCCCTATTGAGTTGATAGTTATGGATGTAAATGAGAGGGGAGATAAGGATAATAACAATCATAGTAATAAAGAAAAAAAAATAAGAAAAAAAAGAAGGAAGACGAGAGTATCAAAAGAAGAGGGGAGGGGAGATAAGAACGATGAGCAACAATAAGGATAGTGATGGATTGTAGGTGGTGGGTGGTGGTGAGGCTCGGTAGAATCGTGATGACCAAAAGGAAGAAGTTAAAAGAAGATAGAAGGGAAGCCAAAAACAACGAACAAAAAAAGAATGAAAGGTGAAGACAGATGCCAAAGGAGAGAGATAAGAGTAGGATGATCGACTATAGAGGTCCTGCGTAATTTTATATTTCAAAAAGTAAAAAGATATTACGTGGGAAAGTAAGAAAATTAGTATTTTTTAAAAACTAGCTAAAATGTAAACTAATAAATCATATATATATATATATATATATATATATATAGTTTGAAAATAATAAAAATAAAAGAAAACGGGTCGATCCGATGGTGCTCGGCATCAATCCATTGGATAAGTCTACGCTTGTGGTTGCTAATGTCATCGGATTCATACGAGCAAACAGTAAGCGATGGCTCCATCGGACGGTGCGTCGCTTTCCCTGCCCTCGTCATCCATGATCTAAAAGCTTCGTCGGCATGACTTGGCGATATGAACTGCAGTGGTCTGATGACGAGATATTTCACACACGCAAAAGGATAACTGATGTGATGTACAGTACGTCCTCCACCGCATCTGCCTCTCTCTGCCTTTGCTGTCGTCACCTTTGGTGACTTTCGTAAACTGCAAAGGAAACTGCGTCTCCTCCGATCCATCGATGTGGGTTATCAGACTCCCGTTAAAGGCATGCGCTGACCTCAGGCATTATCTGTCTGATCACCAAGCAATCAGAGTCATCATCTATAATTATTTGATATAAGAATATTTAATATGATTATTACTGTGGATATAATATTGCTCAGATTGGATATACACGGTTGCGTGGAGCCGAAGCTGTCTGTGCAAAGTCATGTTGTAGAAATTATTTTGAAGTATTATTGACATGAATGTTAGAGCTGAATCATCAGAAACTTCCACTGTAGTTTGATCCGTTGGTGTCCTCCGAGCCCGTGATGATATGTTTCGTAATAGAGATCTCGTGCAATTCATCCTTCCCTATTGATTGGACGATCAAGATTTGATCCATCAAATATATGACAATCAACAAGTAGCGCAAAAACATTAGAAATTTTATCTATATTAAAGGTTTGGGTCTTTTTCAGTTAATCAATCCTTCTGTAAAGTGACTACTTATGGAATTTAAAAGTCTCTAAGTGCTTATTAAAATAAGTTTATTCGCATAATTATTCTTGCACCTAATCCATCAAACACAAAACCTTTGGTTGAGTTTAATTTATTGGACCAAGTAGGTTTGTAAAATATTTCTTAGGTGAAAGTAGGTTTGACAACGATTTGATTCGAACCGGAATCAAATCGAGCTGACACCCAAATCAAATTAGCTTGATGATTCATCGATTCCAAGTCGAACCAAAATTGGTTTCGGGTGATTCGGTTCCAATTCTTACGTTTGAAAAATTAAAATCATCTATTTCAAAAAAAATTTAAAATTTATTATTAAAAAATTAATTTATATTTTTAGGATAAATTCTCTAAAAAATTCAAACTTTGACGATTTCGTACTCCAACCTCAAGAAATTCTCTTTAAAAAAAATTAATCATTCTATTTTTATCGATCATAATGCCTTTGCCTCATTAGTCATCTTTTCGCTTCGCCAACCACCCTCTTGAATAATCAAGTATCACTCATGGCATAGGCAACTAATGATGAAGGCCTCACTCTCCTTGGACCTCAATAGTTGTCTCTCCTCTCTTATCGTAAGGGTTGTCACTCTTTTTCTGGGCTATTAGCGAGGTACATAAGAGCAAGGTTAACGGGATCCGTAGAGGTAAAGGTTACAGGGGATGAATCCAACAAAGAGAGAGGGGAGGGGAAACGGTTGTTGGGATTCGATAAGAGCTTATGGGCAATGACAAAATTGACGTAAGATGACAACACGTGGGTAAAATGATATTTTCATGTGGTAGACAAGGGGTGCTCTACGTAAATTTCTCAAAGTTGAAGTGCTATATTGAATTTTTTTTAAATTAATTTTTTTTAAAAATATATTTTTATATATTTTAAAATATATTTTTTATATATTTTAAAAATATATTTTTATATATTTTAAAAAAAATATTTAATTATAAAAAAAACGAAACTAAAATCACAATCATCGGTTCCAGTTTCAAAACCAAGTTCGATTCCGAATCATAATTTTGGAGAATCATAAACAGGGCAAGGTAAGAATTGGTGGTGGTTTTGTACTTATATTTATCATCGATGAAGGTTTTGTACTTATATTTATCATCATTTTAATAATAATAATAATAATAATAATAATAATAATAATACACAGCCAAAAGAAGCAGTGAGAAAGTGAACCTTTTTCCGATCCAAAATAGCTGCACGGTGCTGGGCCCCAATCAATAAATTTATACCAGTCGTTGATGCTATTTTTCTGGAAGCATATGTTCCCAAATCTTTCGGTGCATTCCACCAGTCTATCTCTTGCTGGCTTAAAAAATATCCCAATAAATATATCCCAAAAGTAAATAAAAGACGCTAATTAAATTAATTAAAAGCAAAAAGTAAATTACAAGCCAATTACTGCAAGTCCCATTATACACTGCATCTGACATGACCTGACCTGACACATCAAACGGATGCCAGTCCTCAAACGAAACCAAGGAAGAGCGTTCTCTTCACATCTGATGGGTTGACCGAAGGAAGAAGCTTCTGTCGACATTGACTCCGTGTGGCTTCTAGTATAAACGAACAGAAGCTTCACTGTCACTCCGCTTGGATACGCATTCGACGCGGGCTGGCTTTCGTGTTTAATACGAGTTGGGTAACGTCATTGCCTTCGCCCTTTAACAGGCGCCGCCTTATATGGCGTCTCCTCTCCTCGGTCATCCACGTCGTCGTGCGCACCAGTTGGATTAGACGCGGTGCATATCTGGCTCGCATGGAGAAGAAGAAGACGGCGGTGGTGGTGGGTTCGCCCAGAGCGAGGTCTTGCACCCGGCCGTGGAGATGGGCCAAGACGCTCTTCTTCCTGGCCACCATGTTGGCCTCCCTCCTCCTCGTCTGCGCTCCGCCGCTCCTCGTCGTCCTGCTCGACCTCCTCCTCCCGCCGGCTCTGCTCTCCAAATCTTCCCTCTCCGCTTCGTCTCTCTGCGAACAGCTCGAGAGCTTCGTCTTCCGATCCTCCTTGGTCGACGTGCCGATCGTTTCCGCAGTCAGATCCTTCCTCATCCTGTGTAAGCACCAGTGGAGGCCCTCTCAGGATCGATCGGAAACGATTTCCATCTCCTGATCGCTGTTACCTGCTGCAGGTGCTTTCCTCGTCTGCGACGGGAGCCGGGGAGTCTACCTTGGGATCACCGTCATCTGCAGCTCCGCGTCGATGGCGTACGTTCTGCTCAAGGCTTTCAGCATGTCCTCAGTGGCGGGAGCGCCGCGACCGATCCTCGCGATCGCCGCCGGCGAGGACGCTGCCGTGATCCAAGCGTTGTTCTTGGGATCCTTAGCTCTGGCCATCGCTCACATGGCGGTGGCGTACCGGACCAGCTGCAGGGAGCGGCGCAAGCTGCTCGTCTACAGAATCGATGTCGAAGCGGTATGCTTTCCTTTCCCCATCTCTCGTAAAGTTCTTGATCTATGCCGGATTGATCATGCATGCTTTGGGAATAACAGATCATTATAGTATGTGAATTCTCTCAATTGAGGCAATCGGTAGGCATTCCCACAGTTTCCTTCACCTTCCCCATCGCTTGTCAACCCTCCTCATGTTGACCGTCGGTTCTCATCGATTTAGGCATTCATTTTTCTGACTCTGATTTCCTCGTTGACTGGTCACAGAAGTGATCCGACCAGAACAGAGCTTTCTAGAATGAAGTTATGAACGGCTACCAGCGTAGGAACGTTAACATTTCTTTCTATTTCTAATATATATATATATATATATATATATATATATATATATATATATTATTGATTACGTGTAATTTACCTTCGTAAGGGGGTTAGTTAATCCATCAAGTGCGGTTGTTCGAGAGAGATAAGGTCTGAATGAGAAGAGGTCGCTTGTCCTGACTCAAACAGGAAACACAGTCCTTGGCCCCTCTCGTATAGCATGGATCTCCATGGCAACAACAAAACTGTGTGGGCCACAAATTTTCTGTGAGAGACGAGCGTGTGTCGTGTCTTAGTCCAAACACCAATGTAGTATTTTCATTTTCTGTGCATCGCTTAGTGCTGTATGATGACACTACTCTTTATATTGAATTGGCAATTTGGCATCTTAACTAATGCATTCTAAGACCACCTATTTGTCTGAGAAGGTGAGAGCTCAATTCAGATCAACTCTGTGCTTTGCAGGTCAAGGGAAAAGGTGGGCTAATTAAAGGAGACATCAAACTATGAGGATGCTTATGCACATCATATAATTTAGTGCAATTTATGATCCATACATACTTCCGCCGAAGGCTTCTACTGAGAAAGACATCCCTTTCGAAGAATAGGGTTTCTTCCATGATAACTCTCTGTATACATACATAAATACACATGCTTTTGTGCTTGCATGTGTCTCGTATGAAAGCAGCGTGTCACCTCTGCTTTCTTCTTCTCTTATTTTGAGCTCTCCATGAGTAAATGTACATATTCTCCGATTTATTCTACTCGTTTCTTAAAACAGCATTAAGATTTGATCAACGAAATAAAATGAAAATGAACAGAGGAGATGCATATTTGCCTGGAAATCTTTTTTATGTTTAATTACCCTCCTCCATTTATATTGCTTTCTAACAGCACTATTAATTATTGAATACAAAACCATTGTTTGTTTTTTATTAAAAATATAAAAGATCATATCATAATATTATCATAGTTAGTCATTCCAATCACACAATATAAGAACCATAAATGTTTATCAAGATATCCATTAATATATTATTATATAAATGATAGATATAAGTATGAATATAATATACTATATATATATATATATATATATATATATATATATATATATATATATATATATATATATATAAAGGATAACCACATAGATAATTATGAGAATATAATTATTAGAACGCCTTATCTAAGACTTCAGCAGAGGATGAAAATAAATATGAGAACTAAAAGATATTTTATATAAATAAATATGAATTTGAGTTCCTCATGTGTTAGGGATTAGAGAACTCAAAACTTCCCTTCATTTTTAAATTATAACAATACATTTATGAACCTTTAATTTTTTTTATTGACACATAAATTTATAGAATAACAATAAAATAACATACTAAAAAATTAACATAAAATTTAACCTCATTATATATATATATATATATATATATATATATATATATATATATATATATACACTAAATTCTTCATTATATGATCAATTATAAGACCTTTGAATTATCCTCAATCAGACATAACTTCTCTTATATATAGTTTTATATAAATCTTAATGAATTTACATATTCCTTCTACCTTTTCTAGAAACCGTATGGAATACTCTCTTTAGATACTTTAAAGAGAAAACATAGGGGCATCCAAAATATTCTTCACTTTTTATTTTTTTAATCAAAGTCTAGATATATATGAGACATTTATATAAGAACTAAAAATTAGAAATTCAAAAATAATTATAAATTCCAAAATTATATTTTTAAAAATTTTGTACTTCTTAAAAAGAAAATATTTTTGCTTCACGCTCCAATCTTCTTTATTTATCTTTAATAAATCTCTGATCATCAAATTTTTTAGACTCTAATACCACTTTGCTAGAGATAGAGAAAAAAATTCAAACTATAAGAAAAATCATAGAGATTAATAACAAAATAACATATCTAAAAGTTGATGTAAGATTTAATGTGATTTTACTATTTACTATTTATATTTATAGAGAAAAATAAAAATTTCATCATGTTTAATTAATTATAAGATACTTGAGTTATCTCACAACTTCGTTTGTTCTAGAAAATTTTATACATATCTAGAACACCAAATTATTTTTCATTTCTTATTCCTTCCTCACTAAAATATAGATATATACCAGATATTTATAGAAGAATCGTGTCTTAATTACTAGAGTAATTCCTTCTTTAGTAAGGATTCCTCTTTATCCTAGGATTTCTTATGCTTCAAGAAGCACAAAATAATTATTTTCATAATACTTTTCTTTTATATTATATATTTATATTTATTTTAATTTTATAATTAAATATAATAATTTATACACTATTAATCTAACATAAACTTGAGATACCGAATAAATATTTATTTACACCTTAATATATTGTATTTGGGGTGATCTTCTGGGGTGATATGGTGAAGAAAAGCTATTACTTGGTTACTCAAAATCTTTAGAATAACTTTGGGGTTTTACCATTAATTTGTAATCTTTAAGCAAGATTGGACATTAGTTGCAATCAATCCAATAATTAAGCATTAGAAGAATAATAAGTCACCAAAATTGTATATTTGTTGAAAGGGGCCAAATCTCACTTAACCAATCCACCAATTACCTCTTTTCTGTCAAGAGATGTGATTTGGCCATTGTTTCCACCAAGAACAACTCTTTATTAGTCACTGGTTTTCTACAATTCCAAATCTCCATAAGCATGGATTCCATTCAAGACAGGTCTTCCATCTCTAATGGAATCTATGCTTAAGGCCAAATCTTGATCTGATGAGGGCTTTGCAGACTTGCTTTTGCTTACCATTACTATTCATGTGAAGTTGATTTATGTTTTTGATTGCTATTTCTCATGAATTGTCACACTCAATGTCATTTTCTTGCAAGCTCCATGAGCTTTATAATTATCACTATTTCTCTCCTTGATGACAACTAATTAACCACTACCCAAATGTCTCTTTTATCGATCTATATAGAACTCCTAAAAGGAAAAAAAAAAAATCTCCTTTTTCATAAAAAAAAATTGTATAATTGATTATATTATCCTTTCGAATAAGAATGATCAAATGACTATATTTGTGTCGAAATTGAAAATATATTGCAATTAGAATCAGATTTATTAATTTGTTTTGACCAGTTCTTCAAGATCAATTTTTTTAAATTAATATTGAAGTTGATCATAATATAATATACAGTAATGGTTTAAAATATTTACTCAAATAACAAATTTATATTAAAATTTATTATAGTGATTCAGAAATTCGGGTATAGTTACTGAAAAATACTATAGCTTTATATTTCTCATATTTAAAGTAATTTAAATCTCATCATATCCTCACTCATCAATCAAAACACAACCTTTTAGCTTACTGCAAAATACATTGATAATTTGTATTATATTATGAAATTGTTGTTTATAAAAAATTCTTTATAAATAAAAAGGTTATATATAAATAGCCTTCTTTTATAAAACAAATCTAATTTTTTTAATTTACTCATTTGATGATTTCAAGAGTGAGTATGAAATTATATAATAAAGCTTTATAGACCATAATTTATATAATTATGATCTACAAAGGCATCATGTCGTGGAAAAGTTGATAATCTATTATAAATAATAATAATAATAATAATAATAATAATAATAATAATAATAATAATAATAATAATAATAATAATTTCAGTTTCCGAGGTAAGGCTAATTAATAAAGGATTAATAATGTTCATATTCTTCCTCCTTTAAGTATGTCCATAATTCCGTCTTTGATCACTCGAATCCCCATGAACGGATATTGGACCGCATTGGCACGAGCCAAACCGGATCAGGCCGATTGGTTTATGCAATGAACCGATTCGATCACGAGTCGCTCGCTTATCGCGGAGGATATCGTATTTGTGATTCAATTGATTCGAGCTGCAGTAAGCCGGACCGGGCCGTCCGCGCCGGTCTGGTTCTGGTTCGTCCGGACCATGAGCGACGCCGGTGTCCAGGTACAGTGGCGGTCCGGCGTGAGCTCCCACCGTCATGGCGGTGGGTGTCCCGGGCGGATGGATCTCACGCCAAGGTTAAGGTTAGGCGGAGGCATCAGGCGTGGAGGATGATGCGACAGGAATGGATAGCTCCAGCTCAACAGATCTGAAGATTCCACCCCCCGTCGAAATGGCCCCACCGTCGGTCGACGTCTCCCTTCCACTGACGCTGCATCCACCTGATAATAAGCTCCTCCCACTCCTCCTCACCCCCGCTAACTACTGCAGTTCTGATACATCCTCCTCACCTTATTAACCTTACACTACTGATGATTGCATCACGCATCACGTCTCGGTTATCATGATTGCGTTCGGCATCTCTGCAAACTTAGAAAGACCAGCAGTTTCTCAAAAGAAGAAGGTGAGCTTTCGAGATAGGATGGATGTCTTACTGTATGCGTGTGTGGCTCACATATCTGAACAGATTCCCGACGTACGTGTTGTAGAGCATGCATGGGATGTAGCCCACATAAAATGCCTTCCCTCCATTAGCTTACACTGGCAAAAGACAAGCCACCTCTCCCATCATGTTCAATTATCATAGATATTAGAACTGTGGCCACTCCAAGCTTACACAGCCTCATTCCTGTCCTCACTTACCAAGTTCGCTGGTCATACTAATTAAAAGGTAGTCGAACTAAAGCAGAGGATGGTGTTGACCATGCTGATGTTGAAGAGACGAAAGTAAAACGCGTCTAGAGTTAATGTATAAAGAGAGATATATAGAGAGAGAGAGAGAGAGAGAGGATTGCAAGGGGAGGTAATGGTAAGGGCAGAAGACAAGTGTTTAAGATAAAGAAAATGGGGTACGAGGTCGGGCGTGGAAAGAGAAGGACGAAGGAGGAGGACCACCAACAACAAGTAAAATAGTGTGAATGAGAGGGAGGGGAAGGAAAAGGAAGAAGAAATAAGAAGAGTAGAACATAAGAGGAAGATGCGGTCCCAAGCTTTGTCTGGTCCCCATTCCAATGGGCGTTTTAATGGGAATTAGTTGGAAATGGAGGACCACATCCCCTTTGGGTCGGCGCCAGCCCTTGTTTCCGGAATATTTCTCAGGCGCATCTATTCCGCCCTTACTCTTCTCTTCTCTCTCTCCATCTACCTCGGTGTCTGACACTAGCTTTGGTGTAGAGTAGGGGATGGAAGAGTGGCAGCTCAGAGACAGACCTGCAAGTCTGTAAGACCCAATCAAAGCATCAGTTCTCATTCAGACGAGAGCAGCAGCCCAACAGAAGCCCATCTGAAAAGTTGTGGCCCCCTGCTGTGGGCGAGACTGGGAGACTGCAAGCGAGAAGGAAAGAAAGAAAGAGAGCTTCCCCCCACTTTGGAGAAGTCGGGATTCGTGCCAATCCGAGATCAGCCACTCTTTCTGGCCAGGAAAAGATGCAATAATTGCAGCCGGTGTTGGGCGTTGCTGCTCTTAAGTCCACATACGCATACGGCAAGCTGAGACAGATAGAAGAGAGAGAGATAAGGTGGGGGAGCTGAGAGAGCATGGCCATGCGGCGGCTGGTAGGGTGTTGAAGGAGAGCAAGGACGGGGACCCTTTATACTTATGCTCTCTGCTTGAGAAGCTGTGATATATGATGGCTTCTTTCTAGTTGTTTCTCTTTCTCTTTGATCTCTTCCCCTTCTTATTCTCTTCTAAAGACGAGTCTACGGAAGGGGAAGATTTGATGCGGAGAGGATTTGCTTTCTTCGGGCTTTGGAAGCGCTCCTGATGCTAATATATAAATATACTCTAAAGGTTTTGACTTGCTTTGGATATCTGAGTACCGCTTCATCCTTCAGCTCTCTCTGCTCCTCCATCTCCGATCCTGGTTTCTCACCGTGTGATGTCATCATGCTCGTCGGAAAAGCCCTCCTCTTCCGTGTCTCTTGGATAACATAAGCGTGACTTGTGCTCTATACAATCGGTAAGCGCTGCTCTACTGCAAATATTCGCAGATCAGTATGTTCTTTCTTGTTGTTCTCCTTGATCTCGATCGGCATAGCTATGGTGTAAAGATAAAAGAGCATTGACTTTCACTGCAGGATCCATTTCTTGACATACGTATAGGTCATCTAAGAAGCAGATTAGGTCAAGTTCTCTTCTGGGGCGGTAGACGATGGGTGAGTCGCAGCATCACCAGCAAGCCTTGGGTTACACCAATTTTTCCCCCACGGCCGACCCAGTACTGATGCACAGCTTTCAACCAAGCCAGGAGCTCTACAGCTTGCAGGCGGGGATGGAGATGCTCGGAGTACCCTCCAAGCCCCAGCAGAACACCGACGCCTGGAGAGCCTTCTTCCCCGTGGCCGGCAGTTCGTCCAACGCAGCTTCCAGCTTCCCGCAAACGCTGAATGAGAATCTCATGGTTACACCCGAGAGGGTGGGCGTGAGTCAATGGCATCCTCGGAATCGGATGCTCGTGGACGAATCCTCGGCAAGGTTTCTATTCCCATCATGCCAAGGGAATGGGCAGTCCAGTAGCGGATTGTCCTTGTCCTTAAACCATGCTGAAACTTCCAACTCCGGCTACGATCAGCCACCCTTCGATCACCATGGTTTAACCAGTTCTCGAGACACTCAGTTGCTTCAGAAACCTGCAGATCATCATCTCCAAGATGGCAGGTTCTTTCAGTCGTCGACTTCGCAGTCAGCTCTGATCAATCCCTACCAGCAACCGCTGAAGAGCACCAAGTACTTGATCCCAGCAAGAGAGCTGCTAAACGAGTTCTGCAGTCTGGAAACTGCAGTCATCGGTTCATCAAAGGACAAGGCCAGCAAAACTAAGCCGTGGGAGGAAGGAGGCACTTCTTCTTCCTCCATCTCATTCAACCAGTCTCTCTACTCTTTAGACATTCATGAGCTCCAGGGAAGGAAGGCCAAGTTGCTGTCCATGCTAGAAGAGGTCAGTAATTTTTATCTAGTTTGTCATCATCGATCAAGCATTCATGATTGGAGTTCCAACATATGAGCAAGATTGATTTGCCCCACGTTTTGCTGTCTTACACCATACAAGAGGGACTGATTGATTGGTAGATAAGACTGTGCATGAGAGAAAGCCATGTCCCTGTAAGTGTAAAGGAGGAGGAAGAGGAGGAGGAGTGGGGGAATGACTGCCACTTGATCTGGGGGATCCAATTGATTGGTTTGGCAGGCAACTTGTTGAATCTGGATTCAATTATGCGGGACTGCGCAACTACCATTAAAGCAGTGCTGCGCCCCCGCAGGGACAGGTTGATATTTCCGGGAGTTCCATTTACTTTGGGATAACTCTATTCCTTTCCCTTAGGCATCTAGGCCTGCAGGTTCTCCATCCCTGTGTATTTAATGGAACCCACCATATCTCTCCTCTTGACCTTCGACTTGGGAGAAACCCCCTTTTCCATTTAGTTCCTTCCTCGACATATACTAATCATCACATGGTTCTTCGTATGCAGTACCTCACATTCTCACAAGTACCATGCCATTGTATCTATCCCGCAGCCTACACTGCCACAGTTCAGAACATAATAGAAACACATACATAACCACTGCGTTATTCCTTCCAACTTTTTAAGTGTTCTCTGATTCGTTCAGCGTGTGGTAATAATAGGTGGACAAGAGGTACCGAAGATACCGAGAGCAAATGAGAGCTGTGGTCTTATCGTTCGAGGCGGTGGCGGGAGAAGGAGCGGCGACGGTGTACTCAGCTCTGGCAGCTAAGGTGATGTCGAGGCACTTCAGGTGTCTGAGGGATGGAATCGTGGGACAGATCGATGCGATAAAGAAGGCGATGGGAGAGAAGGACGCAGTTGCACCGGGTACCTCGAGAGGCGAGACGCCGAGGCTCAAGCTCATCGACCAGTGCATTCGACAGCAGAGGGCGTTTCAGCAGGCCGGGATGATGGAGAGCCACCCCTGGCGGCCGCAGAGGGGCCTTCCTGAGCGATCGGTGTCGATTCTGCGTGCCTGGCTCTTCGAGCACTTCCTTCATCCGTAACTCTCTCTTTCTCTCTCTCCCTCTCCCCTCTTCTGCACTTCTCTTGCACACACTCAAATCACAAGTCGAAGAAACGTATGCATATATTGCACCCTAACGAGCAATGTCACATACTGTATATAATGTCTCATTTGATTTGAACCTACACATCCCTTTTTTTGAATGGTAATGAAACCACCACCACAGGCATTGTCAGCGAGAAGGGGGAAAAATAAAAGGATTTTTTGAGGGAAGGAAAAAAGAAAAAAGGAAAAGAAGCAACATCTACCTGTGATTATAATCTGAGTCTTATATATACAACATTGCTTGACTACAGGTACCCTAGCGATGTTGATAAGCATATATTAGCCCGGCAAACTGGACTCTCCAGGAGTCAGGCATGCAAACCCTAACATCCTTTTCAGAATGATATATGTATGTGCAACTCCTCGATTCTTTTCTGTGGCGATGATCAACATGATGCTTTTGGTTTCTACCAACAGGTGTCCAATTGGTTCATAAACGCTAGGGTGAGGTTGTGGAAGCCAATGGTGGAGGAGATGTACTTGGAAGAGACGAAGGAGCAGGAGAACCAGACATCGCAAGAAGAGAACTACAACAGCAGTGACAATGTTAATCGTAATCTTATCTATAACTCTTGCCAGGTGGATAATGTGGAAGACCGGAAGCCAGCACCGGGGCAGCTCCTTACAGAACCCGACTCGCTCTCCTGGGTCATCAGCAACTCCGACGGGAGAGAGCGTGCCGGAAGCAAGAGTTCTCAGAATCCAAACGCCAGCGACAACTTTGGTGTGGTAGATCTGGACTTCACCTCCTACAACCAGTGCAGCCACCCGAGCTTCGGCAGCGGCGTGTCCCTAACGCTTGGCCTGCAGCAACACAACGGCGGAGGCATGGGCCTGTCGTTCTCGCCGCCGGCGCCTCAGCCGTCTCTCCTCTTCTCCAGAGAACAGATGGAGGAGTGCCACCCGAGCCAGCTCCCTATCGTGGATGCCGACGCGCAGAACAGTGCCTACAGGAACCTGGTGGGAGCTCAGTTGCTGCGGCACTTCGCGGGGTAGAATGGTTCTTCGTGGAGGTCAAGGATGAGGATCCGACATGGAAACGGTAGATACGTAGTACAACCGTAGGTCGTCTTGTGCTGTTAATTCTTGCGTCCTTGGTGAATGGCGAGGATATCTGAAGGGTGCGTGCATGGATTGGGGTGGATATATAAGCTGTCAATTTTCTGGAGGGCTGCAGGAATGTTAATTTACTGTACGATGTTGCCATTTGATACAGATTTAAACTAGCTAGGAGTTTTATTTCATCAAATGGTCCTCTATATTTCTAATATACATATATATATTATTTATCTTCACTTTTTATTTTATTGCAATACACGATCAAGTTGATAGTTTTACCCTTGGATTTTAGTTTATTTTATTAGACAAATGAGAATCTAGCAAGAAATGGGTTTACTGGAAAATACTAAGATTAGTCTTACCTAAAAATATATCTAGATGAGGTAGATTATGTTTGTTGTTTATGGTATCTTATGATGTGCATTTGTGCTATAGAATAAGTTGATAGGAACTACTGTGTAATGGAAGATTAAATGGAACCGACAAGATTATTCTTTTCTTCTTGTAGTTGTTTGATCCTTAGTTTCACATAAGAGATATCATGTCATAATCATCTTCGGCACCATTTTTCTTTTTTGCACTTATTGGACTGTCAGCCTATATGAACCATGTTAGTTCTAAGATAATTGGATAGGTCTTGGACCTATATAAGTTACCTACAACTCTTCACCCTCCCTCAAAGGAAGACAAAGAATTGGAGAGGGAGTCACATATTACATCAAGAATATATTAACTTATTATTTATAATTACATGTTATTATTTGGTTCAAAGTTTGGTAATTCCTAAAGAAACCTCTAAGTTTTCTTTTTTTTAATCAAACGTATATTTTTTTACTTTATTCTAGTAAAATATTTTTATTCTCTAAAAGATTATATTATCCTTTGTCGATTGTCTCATCATGATTATCTTTTTTATATTTTAAAAATTACCTTCATAATAAATATGATCATTATGTCGACATATGTTATATCATAGTGACGATCCCCATTGTAATGGCCCTTGGAATTATCGAGATTTCTCTACCCCAACTTTCTCAAGTTGATGAGAATTTTCTCTTTTGAAAAATAATAAATAATGTATAGAAGTAAATAAAAAGAAGATGCTTTATAGAAATAAAAAAAGAAACTTAGGATTTTTATTTTGAGAATTTACCCTTCAAAATCTCACGCTTTAGCTTAGAAAATGATGCACATTAATAATTCATAAAATGATAAAGTTACAACTTCTAATTTCACTAGGAATCTCAGTTAAACTATGAAAACAACCATACATAAGATAAAAATGAAGTTTAAATAAATATTTTATATAAAAAATATAAATATTTTATATATTCTGTCTCGATGTATCAAATGAATCCCAAAAATAGTACGGTTACATTGGTAGAGATGCAATATTCCACATTGTAAGGATAAGTACGAAGCCTGCTGTAGTTGGGACAAGTTGTTGATCTCGATCGAACTTTTCCTTTTCCTCTGTTTTTGGCTTAAGGATTAGTAGTACTAAAGAATAAGAATGGTTGCAATGCAACTGGTGATTCCTGTGTTAATGTCATTCATCTCTTCGTGATATATCTTCATTCGTAAGATATGGTGTTGTTATTGTATTGCCACTACCAACATCCTATATAGGTTTTTCTATATAAAATTCTAAACAAAATTTTCAGATTTTATAATTAGACTAATTAAAAAATTCAAGACCAAACCTATCAACTCAACTATTATAATTTACAGTCGAAAAATATTATCTTCTTCACAAATGAGATTTGAATTATAGGTTATCACCTTTGTAACTCTAATATGATACAAAAAAAATAGGGGAGAAATCATATGTAAACAAAACTCTTTCTCAAATAATATTAACAAGGTACTATTATTAATCCAAGATCAAATTAAAAAAAAAAGAAGGAAACTAAGATGAAAAAAAGAAACTTATAATAGATTTTTTAAAAAGAAAAACACTGACTTTAACCCTATAAACTTAAACACTTAGATGGATCTATATATATAAATATTATTTATTTATAAGTATAGAATAATAATTTAAATTAAGAGATCCTTATCAAAAAAATTGTATCTAATTAAATTATTTAAAAATAAAAAATTAAAATTTTAAATTTTAAAAATTAATAACTTAAATCTTAGAAACACGAACTTATATTATTTCAACAAAGATAACTACTAAGGAACAATGGAAGATTCAACCTCCTAGAGTTCAATCCCGATTCTTAATCGATGAATAATATGAGTCCGACGCTTCTTTTGTAACTCTCGGAAATTTTTCATACTAATTTTGTTTCATGCCTAATTTCATATGGAATCTCAAAGTGACTCTATTTTATTATATTTTATTTATATCTTAATTTCATTCATTTAATATCCCTGCTGTCATGGACATAACATAGACTTGCATTGATTTAATGGATGGCAGTGAGGGAGAGAGACATTGCAAAGAGAGGACAGATTGAACTCCAACTTTGTTTGGTGTTAGGGGAGCAATGAGATGTAATTTGGGATCAGAGTTTGAAAAGAGAGAATAAATGAAGATTGCAGGGTGAGGAGAGAGATGTGAAAGCTGCTGATAGCAGTACTAATTACTGTGCTTTCCATCATGAATGGTTGAAGCACATGCCCTCCTAAATAAGCCTGGAAGAGAAATGAACCTTACAGCGATGGTTTCCTTTTGCTACTCTCTCTCCCGTCACAAGTTCTACTGCCTCAAGCTGTGATGCAGCGAACCATTCTAAACATCTATGTAAAAAGTGTTGGATTTGATAAGTATTTTAGGATTTAGTAGTAAATATCTTAGAAAAATAAGACAAATCTAATTTATATCTTCTGTAAAAGTTTTATATGCTTTTAAATTTTGATGAGGTGTTTATGGATTTTTAAAGATGGTGAAACTCTCTAAGATATCTAGAGAGGATAAGACTCTAAAATGAGGAAAAAAAAGCTATAAATTCTTTCGGATTATATAAAAGAGTATATAAGAATTTAGGACATAAGCATGAAATTATCGAACGGTATTAATCTTATAATATGTTCTTTAATTGTTAATCTTATAATATGTTTTTGTTTTTTTTCATTTCGAGATCTCTCCTTCAAATAAAAACAAAGAAACCCAATCCAAAAGTGTTTTTTTTTCTCTCTCCATACGTTAACGGAGGCAGGGGCGGCTCTGCTCGCTGCATTGACACGAGAGCAAAAGGCAACAGCAAAGTATGCAAAGATTGCAAGAGATGCGGCAGGGAACAATGGCTCCAATCATCATTTGCAGCACCACCTTGAGACCAATCTTGCTGGGACAATGGCGGAAATAGGGGCACCAACCACCAATTTGAGCTCCTTCAAGCATTCTCTGACCATCACCTGGCCGTAGACGGTTGCACGGTGATGCCTTCATATACGAGTGGCAAAAGCAGAGGATGAAGTAAATGAACCGATGGAAGCAAACCATAATTGCCGCCGGTGAACATCTTGATGCTGCTCAAGTCTTTCTTCTTCTTTATTTACCATAGTAAAGCTTCGTACGCAGAGGAGAGGACAAACGCATGCACTACTTGTGACATACCAATCGATTCAAAGAGAGGCTATCCGAGGGTAAAGGCTACCCTGCACATGGCTCGGTAGCATTCATCCAAAGTTCGTATCACAAACAGGAGACAAACACTGCATGGGTAGATTTGCTGTGATTTAGGAGGATCCGCTAACCAGAATATGGAGTTCTTCTTGTCGATGCTCGCAAAGATGAGCATCGATGTATGTGTTGCTTGGTTCAGATTGAAGAAGAAAACGAAACGGGAGGTTGCTATCCAAACTGCACTCACTTCCTATGCTGCACAACGCAATGCCAGAGATGGACTTGGCTTAGACAGGAAGGATGGGCAATCACATCCGCCAATGGTTGACATCAGATTGAAATGGCAGTAGCCAATGCGCGAATTTGTTGTGCTCCTGATCAGCAAGAATTCTCGCAGGCAGCGGCGGCGGCCGTGATCCTGAGCACCGGCGGCTGTTGATCGGGCTCCCCGTTCCTCCGCCAGAAGGCCCGCCGCCACCATACCTCGAAGCCCCTCTGGATGTTGGGGCAGTCGTCGCCGGCGTTGAGGAACCGGTCGAACCATGCGAGCAGGATCTCCTGCTGCGTGGCCAGCGGCAGCGTGAGAATGGTGTTGGCGAGGCCGTCCTCGATCAGGTGGCGGTCGAGGCCCTTGCATGCCCTCCGCATCCACCCGAAGTCCTCGTAGAATGGCTCCAGCCAGGTTCGCAGCAGCAGGCATCGCGCCTCCTTGGACACCAGAATCTGACCCTTCCCAACCGCGACGAACAGCCGTGCCGTCACCCGGCTCACCTCGTACCGGTGAATGGCCGGCACCCTGGGGTGCATCTCCGAGAGCTCCGCCTGGCACGCCCACGTCCGTAGGAAATCGTCGGCGATCTGCCGGTCGATGAGGATGTCGAGGATCCAGTGGAGGTTGTCCGCCTGCCGCGCGATCTGAGCGGCCTCGATGAGGTCGGACGCGGCGGCGAGGGCGAAGTGGTGGCGGAGCGAGCGGAGGCAGCCATCACAGGCGGAGTAGAGGGACTCCTTGCTGACGTCTCCGCCCCTGTTGGCGCCCCCACCGCCGCCCATTCCGCCACACTGTGAGGCGGTGTTGTTCTCGCGGAGCATCTTGGAGACCAGGCCCTTCATCTCCCGTCTCGCCTTCTCGTCCTTGCCCTCTAACACCACCTGGATTAGCCGGACGAGGATTTCCTCGCCTCCATTTCCGCCATTGGGCTCCTCGGCGTCGCATGTCGCCATTTCAAGGGACACCCGCTTGAGCACCTCCTCTGCGCCCGAGCTATCCAGGTGGAGCTGAGATAGAAGCGAGGCCACCTTCTCCTCCTCGTCCTCCGCCCAGGGGGCGGCTTCCAAGTACTCGAGGCAAGATAGAACCCCCGCATCAAAAGCGATCGACGCTGAAACCTAAGGAAAATGGCTGAAACCGTGAAATGTAGGAAGCAGCAGCAGCGGCAAAAACAGAGAGGGAGGGTCAAAGGCGGCACCTTTAGAATGCCGAGGACCTTGGAGACGTCCTCCCGCATAAGGCGCCGGCGCAGATCCTTGCAATACATCAGGCGGAGGGTCTCCACATAGACCTCGACGTCGTCGCAGTCAGAGATCTCCACGATGTGCGGAAGGGAGCGCTGCTGCTTGGACCAACGGTCCGAGAGCTTGGCGGCAAAGAAGCGGCTGTGCGCGACAAGGATGTTGCGGTGGACGTTGAGGGAGACGGTGAGGCCGTCCTTGGAGCTGAGGGTGAGGCGGACGTCCCCGGACTCCGCGTCGTTGAGCTGGTTCCCGGGGCTGCAGCTACCGATGATCTCAGCCACGCGCTCCTGGAGAAGGAGCTGGCGGTCCTGGGCTGAGGCGGCCGCTAAGGCAGCGCCGGCGCGGCCGGGGAGTGGCAGCTGAGGGGGGACGGCGGGGCGGGGGTGGTAGTCCTGCTCGTTCGCCATCATGTCGAAGAGGGTTGGGCTGGAGCGGGTCTTGTCGAGGGGCGGCGGTGGCGGAGGGGACATGGGATTCAGAAGACCCGCGTTGAGGGCAGAGTTAAACTTGCTGTAGCTGGAGGGGTACGGGGGGTAGGGGGAGGAGAACGCAGCAGCAGCGGAAGCGGCGGGGGAGGCGGCAGGAGAGGCATCCATGGGCAAGGGCGAGGGGGAGGCAGACGGGGGAACCTCGGCGATCAGAACGGCCTCGGCCTGGTCCTGCGGGACCACCGCGGGGACGCGGCGGGCGTGAGGCGGTGAGGCAGCAACTGAGGAGGAGGTGGCGCAGCACCAGGGCCCGTCGGAAGAGACGACGTGGGGGGGGAGAGTCTCCCGGCGCTTCCGGCGCTTCGCGTTCGTGTTCGATCTGCGGTTAGGCTGCTGCGGCCGTGGCTGTGTCCGTGGTTGTGGTGGTGGTTGTTGTTGGGTGTGGGTTTTGAGGCGGTGGGAGGAAGTAGCCATCAATGAGGGTGAGGGTGGGGGGGCACTTTGATTAACTCGTCCTCGCCCCTCACCGCGGTTGTCGTGTTTTGATGTGAGCAAATGAAATGGGACCGTTGTCTCCGGGAAACGAGAATATTAATAGTAATACACACACCCCTATGTGATCAATTCAGCGATACGGTGCATAGCCTGTACTAAACGTGCCTGTAATGACCGGAGACCCTCGGAGGATCAAGGATCACACAGGAAGAGCAATGAATGCAAGCGGAGGTAGGGAGGAGCGAAGGGACGCATCTTGGGTGGGTCACGGCGGTGGTGGCCTGTGGCTGCCGCTCCATCATGTGCGTGCGGTACGTGCCCCTGCTCTGGCTCTTTGTCAGGCAAACCCGGTGGAGTTTCCATGATTAACCGGACATGCCCTCCTCCACACTCAGATCACAGCTCCAGTAGGAGCATCCAAGAGAAGAAGAACAGACAGAGCACAAGGGGAATGCAAAAGAAACATCTACCATTCTATGTGCAAGTGCCTGCACCCACTTTCCAACTAGACATCGTGCTAGTGAATCACCAATCACTCAGGACGATGATTAAGTTATTCCTTAATGGCGTGGCATGCATTTAGGGATCAGACGTATACAACGCACAGAAGCTCAATTATGTATTCATCCTAGAAATGCTGGAGTCGTCACTGCTCCAACTTGTAGCAGTCAAAATTGCACCGGGAAGAAGAAACAGAAGCTGTTTCAGTATTAATAATGGCAACTGATCCAATCGTTGAGGTCCTCCAATGCCATTCTAATCCGTAGATTACATCTGCCATCCATGTGAAGGGGGGGACCCTGTCGAGTTGGCCTCTGCTCTTTTTGCCCTTTGTTTACAGACGCGGACGTCCTTGTTTGAGTGCAAGCACTTCTTTCTCCCTCTCGAGGAATTGCGGCAGCGGCGCCGAGGCATCAGGAGCGAGCCATGCCATGCACACCCCACCGCCGAGGATAGGCGTGCAGTCGCTACCTTTTCCGCTTTCCACTTTTTGTGCTTTGCCTGCGACTGAATCAATGCTACAAAAGCACCGCCAAGACTCGTCTCTCCCCAGTAACTCTCACTCCTACCGCTTCTTCTATGAGTGCCTCGTTTGGTGTTGTTTAGCTGAGACCGATGCGTCCAAAGGTGGCCGGAATACCATGGTTGCTGGATCACGAACAACAAGAAAGCAAACTAGTAAACAGACTCCTCCTCCGACAACATGTTGTGTGGATGTCATCATCATCTACCGAATGGTCTCTCCATGGTACTTGCAAAACCATGATCTTAAGGAACTGGTAATGTTACAGTAGCCTCAACAATAATAAAGCCCATTCAGAAGGGACCGATGCATAATAATACTACTTTATAGTGTCTCTTTCACTTCATTTTCTTGGCTTTTTCTTTCTCTTCTTTCCGAATCCCAACACAACAAGTGGGATGGAGCAGTCCATGGAAAAAGTAATTTGCCTGATGCATCCAAGGCAAATCTTCTGAAATGATGACTATTCTGCGGAACTACATCTTTAACCTATGCGTTGTGCAGGAAGAAAGTACATATTAATTCATTTTAGATATATTAGTTTACTGTAGAAAATATTTGGCAACATAAATGCAATCAATGCTTTCTAACGTAAACTCCGATAGGAAAGTGAGTCGCAATTCTCTTATAATGCTCTTTAGGCAAGCTTGTGCATGAATAGATCAAGTAGAAGACGCCTCTGGCGATGATCTGGTAGGCAGCGGGTGCGTAGGAGAGGGACGGACGAGGAGGAGCTGGACTTGGAGACGGGGAAGGGATGAGTCAGCAACATTGAGGTTGGTGGCATGGGGGATCATGGCGTGGCTGACGCTTAAGAGGTCTGCGACAGAGGGGAGGAACTCGGGTTTTGGCTCTTGGGCGGTGTTTGATCGAGGAAGAAGGAAAGCTAAGAGCAAAGACGAGAGAGGAGAGAGGAAGAGGAGAAGAGAAGGTCGAGAGTGGAGAGTGGGCTCCTGTGTTGGTGCTTTGGGACGTGAGTGATAGAAAAGAAGCGGAGCATACGAGCAAGAAGAAGTTTGAGTTCGTGGATGACTTTATTAGAAAAAAGAATAAGAAATTATGGAAGAAGCTATTGTATTCATATATTTTTCTCCTATTTATACAAGTTAGGAGGGATGATATTTTTTAACAGATTAGAGAATTAGCGCACAGATAGGTAGCTCCAACATTATCACAATATATTGACCCAATTGAGTTCTGCAGTGGCAATGATATGATATTCAGTTTCAGTTATAGACAGTACGACTGTCTTTTGCTTCTTAGAACTTTAACTAATTGGATTAGTGTCGAGGAAGACAATATACCTCGATGTAGATATTTGATTATCAAAGTTGCCATTCCAATCAACATTGATAAAGACATGAAACTGAAGTAGAGAGTACTTACAAGGAAAGACATCATGATTGAGAGTTCTTTTAAGATATCGTAAGACTCGTTTGATCATAAACCAATGCATAGCCTCTGTATAAATTATGATAATTTGTTAATTACAAATGAGATGTCGGGACGAGTGAGAGCTAAGTACTGTAGGAAACAAACGACTTGCCGGTATTGAGTGAGTTTCGTAGTAGAACTTTTATTAGATAATTTGATAGAGCCCATAACAGATAGAGGAGTTGTAATCATATTTACGTCCTGTATGTTTGTTTTAGATAATAAATCTTGAATGTACTTTCTTTGTGACAGAAAGAGATTGGAAGATGTGAATGTAGCCTATACATCTAGAAAGTAGTTCAAGAGTTCTAGATCTTTGAGTGAGAATCGATATTATGTGTTATTTTGAATTTGATATTGTAAGCATATTAATATGTAACTAAACTTATTGAAGATGCAGTGTTTGTTTATTTAATTATATTACTTGAAGGGTATAAATATGTGATTAATGCAATATTCATTCCGAATCATGATTTAGACACATGAAAAAAAAAACAATCTAGATTTTACAAAGAGAGATATTTTTAATTATAAACTATTTGATGGATATTTTTGCTAGTGATAAGTGGTTCAGAATTCCAACAATAAAAGGAAATATGCTACCGCACAAGTCTCTCTCTTCACTCTCCAAAAACATTTCATTTTGGGACTCATTTTAGGTTACTGTAAGAAGAATCTTATTGAAGAACATGGTGTTTAGGTCCAACTCCAATTCGAGGATCATGGAGTAATTCTCACTGTCGGAGGCCAACAATTGATTTCTAGATCACAACATGATGTACAAGTTATTTATTTAAACTTAAACCTTACATTCTAATGAGATAATTTATGAGATTGTAGTGTTGTACAGTTTTGAACTTTTTTATAATTTTTTATGAGTGAAAGTGTGGATCACATGTGTATAATCACATAGACAAAGATGTTCAAAGTGATAAGTTGAATTATGACGATAAAACATGCACTTGAAATGGTTGAGTGCAATGTCTTATTTATATACGTGAGAAGGAAGGATTTTCTTCAATTATGACGATAAAATCTTATTTGCTATTATGTTTCCGTAAGATTGAACTATACTTTGCATTGGTGCTGCAAGATTCTTCAGTATTCCTCTTAGTAACTAATATAGATAATTCTAGCATTCCTCAACTCCTCCCGTCGTATAGGTAATACGTAAGTAAAAGCCTGGGAACCATATACACTCTATGGTCGTCAGTAGGAGGTCACATCACCTGGCTTCTCAAAATAGGCTTGTGAAATCCACTCTTCATTGATCCCATAGTTGAAAAAGAAAATCTAACTCCGCATTAATGGTCGACTGCATGATTCGACCTCATTTGCATTCCATTCCAAACGAATGATGAAGGAATCATACTTTGCCTGACCCAAAGAGGCAAGGAAGTTAGATCGGAGGTATCATCTTGATAGTCCCTAAGCACTATCCTCAGGGGCACATGTCAGCAAGTCACCCGTATTAAATGCCTCCTTCATATAGGATAAAAGGAGCCTTGACAAAGATTCATCTGCACCACCTAATGCCTGAGTATAAAAGTTAAGCCCCATGCTAAGCCGAGGCAAGCAAATAAAAAAAATTCTTTATTCTCTTATTTACACTACTTATTCTATTATCTTCATCTTTTTTCATTTTTCAGACTTAAGTATTGGAGAGGTCAACCCATAACACCCACAGTGTGGAGCTATTATGCATGATTATCGGTGTAGCCCAAAGGCACAATCAGAAGGCTACATAGCAAAAGAGATCACCAAGATTCCCTACCAAATTTTATCACTCGAAGATCGAGTCATTTTTAGTGAACTATCTCTCTCTATAAATTCATTCGCTCTTTCCGCATTGTTTACTCTCGATGTCAACCAAGAGGAGTCAGCCGCATTTTCAATAGTGAATCAATTAGATTGACTTGTTAATCATCAATTTCTGTGTGTTAACAATAACCATCGCTACCTAATGAGAAGTTATTCCACGTCACCGCCAGGTGTTACGTGAACATGAGAAATCACCTTAAGTAGCATGCATCGTGGTTTATAACGTGACTCATCCAATGTGTTAGTAAAAAAAAAAGTATTTATATGGGTATCGGGTTAATAGTGATATCACATTCAAAGTGTCGAAATGTCAGATTTCTCATATCATCTGACAACTCTTAGGCACACAAAGAAACCGCTTGAAAAATACAATAGTATATTAAATATTAATATCTATATTTTTAAAAATTAAATATAGGAACAAATTAATGGGGGCAATATAAGCACCTAAATTTTTATTCTTATTTCTCAATTCAGAAAATTCCATCATTAACACATTGTTATACTCGCATGACTTGCTACCCAATAAGTGTATCTAACATAAAAGTTATTTTGCAGCCACTAAGACTATTTCCCATATTAAATGAATAAATAAAGAATAATATAATTATCTAATTAAAATATTAAAATAAAAAATAGACATCCTCCCTGTTCTCCTATTTAAATAAGAAAGACTCCTTGTTTATTTTAGTGATGATCGGGAAAAATCGAATGATATGAAGTATCATGAGAGACGAAGGCGGTATCATGACCCTTGGTGAGTGCTCCATCATTTCTTTTAGTTTATTCGATTTTTTTTTAAAATATAGATATTAAATTAAAATTTTATTTTCAAAAATCAAGATGCATGATATATATTTTAGAATTTACAATGTTATTAAATTATCTTGAATGAATTACAAATAACAAAATTTCTAAGAATCATGCCTAAGTTAGATTATTTTTTAAGAGTGATTTTTTTCTCAAAATATGATAAATATTTAATTAATTTTATAATGTTCATGTTTTATTATATTTAATTTAATTGATTTTTGTTATTGATTTAATTATTTTAAATTTTGAATCATGATTTGCAAGCTATAATTAACGAACTTCATGAAGTACATGCCTCAACACCTGAAGTCAAATTATTTTTTAAAAATTGATTTAAGTACGTATTGAATAAATTATTTACTGTTTATGTTTCCTTAGACTAAACTAAAATACTTATTATTGTTGATTTAATTCTTTTTACTTATAATAAATTAGACTAAACCCATATCGAGTCGTCCCACTAGACGAATCAAAGAGTTAGGCCCAATGTGCAATGATGCCTACGATTGGTGTCCGATCCTATCCGATCGAATTAGTTATATCTAAGTGATTAGTTATATCTAGCTTCAACAAATTTAGGGTGTTTTTGGATCGATTGAATTGATTTAAGCTGGTTTAAACCAATTTCAAACCAATCAATTTGATTCGAACTTGGTTTAGTATGATTTCTACATGAAGTGAAATTAGAGAAAGAGATGAGAAGGGTTTCTGTTTGTTGTGATTGAGCTCTTGTTTCTTTGTTGTTTCCAGGTGACATGTGGTTTTCATTCTGCGTTGCGTTGCTCTTACCGACAGCGCTCCACCGCATTGTTTTGGTTGTCGACGACTTGTGGAAGCCCATCGTTTGGATATCCCACGCGCTCGGCCTCGACAAACTCTTCGACATAATCGGTGTCAACATAGTCATAGGCATCGTCGACCCCTGGCCTGACCATAGCATCGCAGATGATAGCTATGGTAACGGCCAGCAGCTACAGGCGACATCAGCGACGCTAGAAATGGAGGAGGCGCTTCTCGTGATGCGGTACGAGGAACTATCGGGAATAGTCCGGTACGCCGATGACGATTGCACCGTGTGCCTGTGCAAGTTCGAGCACGGGGACGAAGTGCGACTGCTAACCAACTGCCGCCACGTCTACCACCGCCAGTGCCTTGACAAGTGGGTGGAGCTTCGCCGACGAACCTGTCCGCTTTGCCGGACTCCGCTTATCCCAGTGGAGAAACGAGACGTCGTGGACTACCACGATAGGGCGGGCTTCCAATGACTCCTGTAACGAAAATTGCCTTCGCGTTATCGTCTTTGACGCCGAGTTCAACATTTGACACTGTCTATCAATCCCTCTCTTCTTCTTAGGCAGCTTCGACAAGTCGTAAAGAACTCTAAAAGTAATTTGTCCGTATAGAAGTCATCCATGGTTTGATAAAATAGACGAAAAACTAAATTGATGGTTGGTTTGAGAGACTTAAACGATGACATTGTTTTGATAATTGGTTCCTTGAGCACGAAAAAGGAGTATGAATAGTCTCACATTACTACGATTAAAGAGTATATCACATGTATTAGGTTTGTTCAAGAACTTAACCCAACTCCTCCTATTCATGATGCTTATTTCACTAAATACAATTAGATGTTTGAAAAGATGCCTCATTAATCACATAATAGATGCACCAACAGTAATTAATTTTTTTATATCATATTTTATTTATTTGAAGATAATTATTATGCTTTATGAGGATTATTAAAGTATTATGTGAAATATCAAAATTACTAAATTACCCTTCTCATTTGTTAAAAAATTCTTATATGTCTCCACCGCTATATTGTCACAAACAAAGCTGTAAACATAGTTTTGTGGTTTGCACATCATCATGCTTATATATGTTTATATTTTTTGATTTTGTTTATGGTTTGCACATCATCGTGTAGAGGGCTTGCAATAGATTTGATAATCCTATTTTGATTGGTTTTTGTGGTCGTTTCAGACTTATAAACATATGTTGTATGCAGTTATCACACAAAGGTAAAACTGTCCAGAAGTAAGCTATCTAGGTAGTCATTTTGAGGATTTTCTAGTTCCATAGAATGATATGAAGTATCAGCAAATACAGTACCGAAGAGCTACTCGGGTGTCACATGATTGGTAAGCTATCTAGGTAGTCTCCAGGGCTTGTTTATTGTCTTATTCCTCAGCAGTGTCATGTGAGGACTTTTGACCGTGACAAACTATCTTGGACCGTTTAAAGCTTGAGAAATCTATAACTTACATTGTCTATCAAATCTTTACTAAAATGTTTGTTTGTAAATCTCGAATTAAATATTTTTTCTAACATATCTTTTTTTTTTTTAGGTCTTTAAAGAACCATAAAAAGATTTCGAGGAGATTGACCTTTGCGGATAGACACACAAAAGTGACATATAATTTAGGTAAAATCAACTAAGTCCATGATAATATATTAGTTATATATAGCGATGAAATATAATAAATTTATTTCATTCTATAGTAAAGATAATTATATATTCATTTATTTGAAATTCAATGATAGAATCACACAATGAAAATTTTTAGACATTTTTTCGTACTTGAGTTCGTACTAGAAACGAATTAGCTTGCATACTTTTTTTCTCTCCTATTCAAACACCGTGAAACATTTGGATTGATCCATATAAATCTCATTAAAGAAAAATAGTCTTCATATCCATTTAATAAACTAAGAGTTTATTGATGAAAATAAAAACAAATAAAACTCGGATAGGATGATAGTAATTCGTATGTGTCAAAATAATTAATACCAGACTCAAACCTTTGAGCTATAAGTCTAGTCTTAATTTTTTAATTATATAATTAGTCTTAATCTTCTTTTTGAACATCCACTTGCACGTAACAGTTAGTTATCCGGTGATAAATTAGTAAAAATCCAAATATAATTATTAATAATTAATTTTATTTTACTATTTATCAACTTCTTTTAGAAAAGGAGAATCGGGAGAGCTTATGACCTCTTGGAATAAACTATAGATAACATTATCATCACTATAATTCCTTCTAATCCCAGTTCTCTTGCTCCTTCTGGGTTCAAGATAATAGGTATGTCTTAAAAGGAGTTCAAAATAGGAGAAGAATCATTTGCAGGTGGGCAATCTCGATTTGAAAGGAAAGATGCATTTAAAGAATAAATCATGTTTAGATTCAAACAAAACGTCATTTGAAGTTTTAGACATTTCAGAGTTCATATTTATAGTTGTTGCTATCTAATGAATATTCTACAAACTGGTTCAAGAATCATTTAATGTTGTCTATTTCCTTAAGCTCAAGAATACTCACTCAATTATTTAAACTGGTTTTGGATGATTCTAAACTGGTTCAAGCCAATTATAACCCAATTAATTTGATTTGAACCTGGCTTTGTATGTTTTCTACGTGAAATTTGATCGGCTCGAGTAACTTTAGAGCCATGATTATAGATCTTGAAGAGAGAAGGAGAGGATAAGAGTTTCTGTCTGTAATGATTGATTCATCTTCATGAGTTGTTCTTACCATCAACGCACCTTGCATTGCTTTGTTCCTTGACGAGAGTCCATCGTCCGGGCATTCGCCCTGCTCGCTGAACTCTTCAGCGAGATCGACGTCGCCAAACTCTTAGGCGTCGCCGACCTCTTCGGCGCCGAACCACTTCGCCTGATGACCCCAGCCGCATGGATAGACATGGTAAACCAGTAGTTGAAGCCGGCATCAACGATGCTAGTTATGGAGAAGGCACTTCCAGTGATGATAACGGTACGAGGAGCTGCCGGAACGCCGGCGACGACTGCACTGTGTGCCCGTGCGAGCTCGATAACTGGTCAACAGCCACGGCCTCCACCGCCCGTGCGTCAAGGTGGGTGGAGCTAAGTCGGCGTACGTGCTCGCTTCACCGGACTCCGCTTGTCCCAACGGAGAAGCCAGATGCGGCTTCCAATGGCACCTCTTATTATTACGAAAATGCCTTCACTTTATCGTCTTCGACGTCGAGTCCAAAATCTGATCCTATCTATCAATCCTTCTCTTCTTTTTAGACAGTATCAAGAAGTCGCAGATAACTCCAAAGAAATTTTGTAGAGAAGTCATCCATGGTTTGACAAAATAGACTAAAAAAAAAGATTGATGTTTGGTTTCAGAGACTTGGATGATGACATTGTCCGTTTCCTGTGCTGACAACAAGAAGTTTAGAAAGAGAGTTCAGATCTTATTTCAAGTCTCACTCGCCCACTTTCGTTGTGATAATGGTCTCCAATTGATCAAAGGTAGACAAAGGCTTGAACTTTATTGAAACCTCTGTTGCCATTACATGCTTACTTTGCTACATCTGAACTTGTAAACTCCTTCAAGACGAACCTTGGGAAACTTTTATCTTTCGGTCGTCGTTAAACCTGCATACGAAAGTTTTTGTCGAGCTTTGTCACCATTAGCGAAGCAGACAAAGAATGATGGTCAACAAATCAATTAACGAAGATGAGGATGCGGCTGCAGTTGATGGCCGTCCACAGCGCAGGAGCAATGGAGTTTTATTGCAACCGTGGCTATAACAGAGCAGAGGCAAGACCGCAGCCTCCTTGTCACTCGATCGGACTTTTACAGGAGGAAAGCTAGAAATAGACAAGAGTCTTCTTGATACTCTGTTTGATCCCTGTGGACTCTGCTCCTGTTTGCTGCTTCATGATAGCAGCCCACCAACGTACATAAATGTACACTGGATCAACGAACGAATCTCTAAAGGAGTTTTCTCGTGGGGAGACAAGCCAGCTAAGGGATGCCATGGTTCAGCAATGATTCTGTCTATAAACATTCGAGATTTGAGCCCCTCCATGAAGAAAAGAATCAAGGATGGACTGGTTTGGTGACTACTACTATCTGGCCGGTGTGAGCTCGTGCGGGAAGCCGAAGCAGTGGACACGAAATGCTAGAGCTGCGCTGTGATGGTGGGAGGTTTTGGAGCCATGTTTCGATGCATCGGTTGGCATCTCTCGCACATGCACATGCAAGCTTTCGGCAACAATATGCACATACAAATTGCCCACTTGCTCCATGCTAAAGTCTAAGAACATGGCTAATTGATGGCTCCACTTGCTCCAACGCTGACTCTTTATCATTCGAAGGAAAGCATCATCTTCCAAGCTCAATTATGAGACCACAGCCCCAGAGCGTGAGAGGATTGTCTTCACCAGGTCATCAAGCCAGCAAGCCATGTGCATATAGCTGCCGAAAGCTTCCACAAAGGGAGACGCCAACTGATGCATTAACATATCCAATACCTCCATACCATCAACATATCCAGGTTCGTCTGCCCGCACGAGCTCAAATGGCATAGACTAATTAGGAAACCAATTCCTGCTTTATTCTTTTCTTCATCGAGGAGCAACCATGACTGACTTTGGTCATGTCTTGTTTGTTTATAGACAGAATCTTTGGTAAATCACGCACCTTTAGCAGGCTTGTCTCTCCGCCAGAAAATTCCTGTTGAGGTTCCTCCATTGATCCAGAAAACACTATAAATAGACCACATGTGGAATCCGCGAACTGGAACGGAAGTCCAAAAGGATCGCACAAAGTTTCAGAAGTCCGTCTGCTTACCTCCTGTAGAAGTCCATATGAGGAATAAGTCTGCTGCTGTCTTGGTCTCTGCTCTCGCCAATGGTGGGAGATCAGATGGGAGAAGGCCTATACCAAAGCGGGGGCAGATCAAGTCTCGAATAGCCACGACCGCGATGAACTCCGTCGCGTCTGCGCTGTGTAGGGTCATCCACAGCAGCCGCATCCTCCTCGGCAATCCATTTTGAAGGGAAAGCAGAATCAGAAGTTGAGCCGGTATGACGAGTGTCAATCTCATAGCATCGATGCAGATGGAAGCTCGGAGTTCGTTTTGTTCATGTAAAAATGTTAGGAATCCTTAGAAGCGTAAATCCCCATGGCGTGAATAAATATCACTGTGTATTTGAGGAAATCTTTGGTTAGTGGAATAGATTTAGTGCTTCTGTAGCAAATGTTGTTGTTTCATCAGCCACATTTAGAAATTATGTGGTGATGAACAACAAAGAGTTCCTCTTTGACAGGAGCTGCAGTTTCTACCACTGTTTGAGAGATAATGCTGGAGCTGCTCATCGGTAATTCATCATATTTCACATGCGCATTGCTCTCCAAGAAGCAATAATAGAACTAATTCTGCATAGGCATCGAATGGGAATTTACAGACCAGAACTTATTCCTCACAAACTCCATTCAATCACACGACAGTGTCAGATTAACTGAAAGATGGTAACCTAGGCATAAAGTCCATTATAATTCAAGGGATTAACAATGAATTGGGTAAAACCAACCTTTAAGTAAAAAGTTTAAAGATTTTTTCGGAGTTTTGACAAGTTCCCAAAACCATTTCCCCCCCTTTTGACAACCTTCAAAGACCCGATGATTACACTTAAGACTTCTGATGTTTCAAACACATTGATAAAGAACAACATCACTCATATGTTTAATCAACTGATACTGCTACTTAAACTACAAGAAGCCTCATGCCATTATTCATTTTATCATCAGAGTCTGCAAGATATTTGGGGAGCCTTTGATTCTTCCATTTTTCATAGTATACCAATATTTGGAAATATGCAGTTCAAATGCGCAGCTATAAACTAAACATACCAGCGAGCAAATGCCCAACAAGTTCATTTCTTTGTCCATTCTACAAGTTCAAGCATCGACACTAAACATGACGATGTGAGATGGTATCCAGTCCCTGCCACTCTAATCATCACCATTACTGCTTAACATCTCCAGGAATGAGAGAACAACCAAAGGGCCAAGAACAGGTGGAAGCCGTGGCTTGTTGAATGCCACAAGTGGTTCAGCCTTTTCGTTCATTACGCGATATAATCCACCAAGCTCCTCATTTTCTTGCGTATTTGGCACAGATATGGTCATCGTTCCTGCTCGCAAGATGTCTCTAGTTTATAAAAGCATGTAAAAATGGAAAAGAAGAATGAACATAAAGTATTTAAAAGAACAGGTTGCAATTACTCCATGTTCCCTTCATGGGATAGATTCGCCTGAGAATACATTTAAGTGGTAGTTCAGTGACAACCCTCATTTAGGTTTTGGACCTTTTGGCTATTTGCAGTGTTGCAAGTAATCCTGCAAAAGAAAGTTCATTGGCTATCCTTGCGAGGCATGACAGAAAACAATATACTAAAGCCTGATAATTCTTTACATGGAAAATGAAAGTGAAAAAGAAAACAATTTCCCTAAGAAAGAATAGTGTATCATAAAATATGCTTCTAACAGGCTGCTTCAATAAGATATCTTGCAAGAAAAAGGAAGAGAAAAGGAAAAGAAAGGCTCTGCTTCTAGTTCTAATTCTCAGAGAGTTGGTACCTTAGAGAAGTCAGATGGTGAGTATTGGTAATTTACAGCCAATTGCTGCTCAGGATTGGTACAAACACCCAGCTTACCACAATATACATGGATTTTTAGAGCTCTTTACCAAGGATGCACATGGATTTTCGTCGAGCAACCAATAACGTGCAAAAATTAATGCTCCCTTTCTTGTTTACAGAAACTTCAGCCAAATCCTACCCAAATGTAATTAATCATATGCCATCTTTCACCTATCACTTGCTGTTGATTATGTGTTGTTGTTTTGACATGATAGGGCCTTATGATCACATCAAGACACATAATCCCTAATTTGGAAAAGAACAAACGAGACAAACTATCTAGTAGTACAATCTCGCAAGCTATCATTTGGGAATACTGCTAAAGATTGATCAGCAACATGTTCAAGTAATCGCTTAATTAGTTGACAGGAAAAGGATTCAACCAAAATCTTATACATGGTCCTTCCGAATGAAACTTCCTCATTCCAAATGCTCGTTAACTTTCTGCCAATGACCACTAGTTGGCAATACACCTAAAGGGGCACCTCGATTGCCGTAAGAGCAGGAACGCAGCAATCCCTTCTGACCTTCATATCGGTAAGCATCGAACGTTTATTGACTCCCAACAACGCGACTTATCTCTATCGTGTCAATGTCTACAAGACTGCAAGATCTAAATGTTTTCAAGGTAAAGAACAAAAGCAAAAGAAGAGCTTACCGGATCGAAGAGGCAATTCGGCTTTCGAAGGAGACGGAAGAGGAAGAAGGCGAGGTGGCTGATAAACCGTCAATCGTGGAGCAGACTTGAAAGCTCCCGAAACTTCCGGATTCGTTTGAAGGCTCACTGGACCGGGCTATGGAGCAATAATAGGACGATCAGGCCGGGTCGGGCCAAGCCGGGGCGGTGGATCGTGTGGACCCGGCACTTGGCGAAGCCAAGGCTCTCAAGTCGCTGGCTTGTTAAGGTGTGCTGAACCTACACCAATCAACTTGCTGGACGCAACCGAACCCGCACTGTAGACTCGAGGTCGCACCGAACCGAGCCACGACTTGGGTTAAGTGTAAACTCGGATCAAGGCGAGCTACAAGCGGTAAACTGGCTAGGCCTGCATAGGTCCAACGAACGGTCTAACTTGGCTCAGACCTAAGTCTATTAAATTTCAAATTCAACTTAAACATTTAGAATAATTTAATTAAAAATAAAAAATAATTAGTAACATCACAAAACCATTGTTCATAAATTAAACATCAATAACTAGTATTTTTAAATTTAAAATTTTAGTAAATCGTGAATAATTTAAATCGATTCATTTAAACGTATTATAAGTTAGAAAAAATATATCAGAATAGATATATAATCAATAAGATAGATTGAAAATTATTGTTATGAATTAAAAATATTAATAAAGTCAATACTTCCAAATTAATAAATATAATTACTCAAAAAATTTAGAATAAATAAATAAAGTTCTAGAATATGTGAAAAACTTAGAAGACGGAGATATCAAAATATAATTAAAAAATCATTAGAATCAAAATGATAATAACAATTAATCTGGATTTTCATGGAATAAGTCTAAATACCACAACAAATAATTCTAAAAATTATAGAATGATTTCTAAAAGTTATAACCTTTTAATTATAAAAATATGAATTTATATTATAATAAAAAAATAAAGAATCGGAGAACCTGACGATTGCCTCACATCTCTTCAGTAGGATCCGAGTCTTGCTCTGAAAGGCTCTGCCAACGGAGGAGTCTTAATAGATTTAAGACTCATAATTTGAAAAATAATCTTTAATTAATTAAATAATATTTAATTTCTTAACTTAGTTATTTTAGGTTTAAAACTCTTTTTTAATCATCCTATCATCAAATTCAATTAAATAAATTAAATATTTTATTTGAGATAAAATAAATTTCTTAATTTCTTAATTAATTTTAAAATTACTCCTATTTTAAGATTTTTAATGACTACACTTCCTCGCCATCCCGTGCGGCCGTCACGACGGGCCGGTTCGATTTCTCCTCTCTCTTTCTTCTTCGGTCAACTCGGAAAGGAGGCATTCACCACCATTATCATCATCCCGACCGCCTCCGCAGCCGCCATGGCTGCGGTTTCGGCGCTCTGCTGCGACTGAAGTGGTTGGTCAGCGGAGTGAAGGGCAGCAGGCCGCGGCTCCGAGTAGCTGCCGATATCTTGCCTAACACAATAGCAACGCCGGTATTGTGACCGGAGATGTTTGAGGAAATCCTCCTTTTCGGCCTTCTTGATAATAATAAAAGATCAAATTTCCTCTAATCAGCAATCATCACAAATAGGACGGAGAGCAAACCTATCACTCAAATCTATGCCAAACCTGCGAAGAATACGACAAATACTCGTCCTTGATGGATGTACTCTTTGGCACCACCAAGGAAAAGGATGTCTTGGGCCATACGAAGTAGCAAGCAAGCAGGCATCACATGTGCCAAAGTGGGTTGGGTTGATGCCGGAGGCGAGGATTGGGCTCGTACGCCATCGACCAACGTATGTCGCCATCAAACCCATCCTCTATGGCGGGCGACCTGACGACAAGCTAACGATCATAGCATGAGGGAAGCAGTGGCATGGGGCGGGCCACAAATCGACGCCCCACAAGACGAAAGCAGCAGCAACACCACCACCACCACAAAAAGAATCGAGTCTTTGTGTCCACTGTGAGGCGAGGGAGCGGCGCGGAACAAGAAATTAAATTGACACGAAGCCACGGAATCGGCACACGCCCTCGTTCTTCCACGCTTACGACCGCAGCCACCCGTACGGTATCAACCAGAATTCTTCTTTATGGTCCATGGGAATCCGCCGCTCGACGGTGGATCTGGAATCGGGATCGGCGCCGCCGCCGGTGGCATCTTCTCGGTTCACCACCGCCAGCAGCAGAGTAGGAACCTGGGCGTGGCGGTCCCGGGCCTCGTCGGCTACCCGGCCGTCATGTCGTCCGAGGACGCCGCCAAGAAGGTCCGCAAGCCCTACACCGTAACCAAGTCCAGGGAGAGCTGGACTGAGCAAGAGCACGACAAGTTCATCGAGGCTCTCCAGCTGTGAGTCCTCCTCTTTCTCTCTCTCGTTGGCTTCTTGCGGTTCTTTCCGTGATTTGGTTTCATGTCCCTCGATCTTTTTCTTGCTGCTATCTTGATTTGGGACATCAAATTCTCGTTTTGAAATTGGGCGGAGTGGATTAAGATCAATTATTAGATGGTTTGTTTCTTGAATCCTTCATTTGTTTCTGCTAGCGCCTAATAATATAAAAGGGAATGGAACTTTCAAGAAATGGAACATTTGGTTGTATAACACTATAATAAGATTAAGCCTCTGGCATACTCTACAACATCCAGCTGTTGGCAATCTAGGTGCATAATTCTGATGCTTCTATCGAGGAAAACGAGAGTATTCATTCCTTTTTCCTTTTCAAGTTACTAGAATCACATCTGTTTCTTCATCCTAGCACAAAGTCAGCTGTTATAATATTTATAGTGGCCGGCCAAATGCTCTCTCCAATTGAATGTCGTTATATCTATCATATTTAATGATATACGGGGACATCGCAATGAATTACAATTGAAATTACACCTACGATTGTTAATTATGGCTCCCAAGTCGAATTGGAGGGATCTAATGTGATGATGCCAGTTTCTGTTCTTTGCATCATTTATAAGGGGGTCTTAGCTAAATGAGAGCATGGGCATACTTGAAAATTTTCCAGAATAAATTTTGGTGAAAAGAAGCTTATGGAATTTTCCTTCTTTTCCTGACTTGAGTTCATTTATGATCCTCGAGTTATTCGTTTGAGGTTTTGGTTGTTAAGCTCAATCATAGCAGGTTATAGTTGGCAAACACCATTTATGGAATCCCGGATTTCCGAAATCATGGACATTGAAGTATGTGGTTCACAACTGACCTTTTTTTTGAACAATTACTCAAGTCAGGGCTGATAAATCGACCTATGTTATCTTGGAGATCTTTGTGTATGTATGTACATATGTCTGTGTTGTAAATATTAGCAAATTGTAAATGGAGGACTTTGAAAAATACCATGTTTTGAACTTAATGGTAGGTGAAGTTTTAAACATCTTGATGACTTGAATATCTGTGAAATGATTGCATTTGACACCATCAGACATGATATTTAACTGCACTGACTTCTACATGATATAACTAAATTGAGGGAAACCCACTTTGGTGGTCGTATTCTTTCCTTTTATGGAGAAACAACTCCTACATTGTTTGCAATATGGCGTGAAGTTACTCTTTATGACTTGTCTTCTGGCTTTCTGATTGGTGCAGTTTCGATCGTGATTGGAAAAAAATAGAAGCATTCGTTGGCTCAAAGACAGTTATCCAGGTAATTTAATGGATAATATTTTTGAGGAAGTATTGCGAGTTGAGAGGTCCAAAATAATGCTACTTACGGGACAAAGTGAGGCTTGACAATGATTCTGTTAATATGCAACTTATATGCTTCAGCGTATTAGTGATTCTGTATACTTCATTTCATTGTGGGTAAGAGATGAACAATTCTCTCTTTGAATAAAATTAACTCTTGGAGGCTTGATACTTCTTTTTTCCATTATTTCTTGCTTGCTGTCTATATGTTCATGTGTGTATACTTCAATATGTTATGAGGGGATGCTATTTAAGCCTTTAAGGTGTGAAATACATTCCCAGTGACACTTGTGCCACCATGAATTAGGCAAATAAGAGCAATGTAACATTTTATGGAATTACATGCTTAAAGAAGCATTACAATTATCTAGGAACACGAAAGAAAGGTTAAATGAATACTATATGCATTGCTCAACCAGGAAGGAATGATCTTGCAACAGACTTTTTTAAACAACAATTAGTCAGAGTTTATCTTCAGTAAGTTATAATTGATCTGTCTTGTTTATTTGGAAATGACTGTAGGAATTTACATTAAAAAAAAAGAATAAAGCTACATCAGTTTGCTCCATATCTTTCTGTTTCTCTCTTTGTTAATAATCATTAGTGTGTTTGATCTTTTTTATTTTTCCATATACAAAGTCAACAACCCTCCCAGACCTTGTGTTACCAGGACTCATGCATTGGCTGTAAAACTACACAGAAATTATTTATGCCCTGAATACTCGATCCATGACAATTTTTCTCTATGTTTTTATTATTCTTTCTTCAGACATAATAATAAGTGTGTTTGATATATTTTTTTTCCATATCTTTTTCTTTAGACCTTGTGTTGCCAGAATATCATGCATTGGCTGTAAAACTACCTGGAAATTTTTTATGCCCTGAATACTCGATTGCTGACAAATTTTCTATATGTTTTTATTATTCTTTCTTTGGACATAATAATAAGTGTGTTTGATCTTTTTTGTTCCATATCTTTTTCTAATAATTTTTCTATCCATGACAATTTTGCTCCAGATCTTTTCTGTTTTTCTCTTTGTTAATAATCATAAGTGTGTTTGATCTTTTTTTTTTTTCATATACAACAACCCTTCTGGATCTTGTGTTGCCAGAATCTCATGCATTGGCTGTAAAACTATCCAGAAATTTTTTATGCTCTGAATACTTGATCCATGACAATTTTTCTCTGTGTCTAATTTTCCCCAAGGAAATTTTGTTTTTCCTTGGTATCTTCATTATATCGTTTCTGACATTTTGGGCCTACGTAAAGCATTAAACGTGACACAGATAGAGCATGCCAATAGGGAATCAATCAGTTAGCTGACAAGGCTGCTGGGCTTGGCAGGTCTTTTTTTCCCCATTTTTTTGTGATGGGGCAGATCCCAGATCTGCTCGATACATTTTGAATGACTAAGTAATACAGTTTTCTTTGAGATTCAAAAAAAAAAAAATCCTCAAGGCTTTCTCTCCCCTATGGGTCTCCCACAAGAATCCCTTTCAAAGCATGCTCCTACATGGCAAGTGTTAGGCTATTTCCTGGGAAAAATCCCCTTTCATCAGTTTTAAGTAAACCCTTTATTCAATGTTTAAAGCTCATTTTCCTTGGTCTTCTCTGCTTGTGATCCAATTTCCTTCTGCTTCTCCCAGTCTTAATAACTTAAATGAGTAATTACATCTTTGATCTGGAGAAACTTATGTTAGTTCAGCCTTAAATATTAAAAGGAGACCGCAGAATGCCGGAAATGACATTCTCTTTTATCTTGATTGACCAAAATTTGTCTCCTTAGGGATGGTGTAGACTAGAGGAAGGAGGTCAACTGTCAGAATGATAGAGTATTATTGATTGTAAAGATTAATTTTACATCAGGCCACATGCTATAAGTTTGGTTATCTCTTTAAATCAGGTATAGTGATATATTCTTTCTGTTTGCTGAACCTTGATTGTGTAACAAAATAAGTTCATTCTGAATAGGACCTTTTCGTGACCCAGAAATCATTAGTTTATTAATGTTTTCATATGATTTTCTATATTTGTGTTTAAATTGAATTAGTTTGATTTGTATCAGTCTTTTGGATTAGTCTTAAATAGTTCATTTAGAATTTTGCTTCTCTGCATGCATGTTTTATGCAAGGTTTGCCGTACCGGACTGTACCGCCCTGTCACGACCTTAGCTGGTTTTGCCTAAGGCGTGCGGCACCCTCGCGTGTCCGTCCGCAAAGGTCAGCCTCCCCGAAGCCTCCCATTGTCCCTTAGGACCAACAAAAGAGAGAACGGGTTAAAGAGAACGCCTCAATCGGGATCCACAAGCAAACATGTCCGAAAAACACTTCATAGACAATGCAAATTACAAACAGACTTTACAAGCTCTGAATAGTGGCACAACAAAGGGTAAAATGGTCCATTACAGACCGAAAAGCTCTCGCACGTGTCCACATGACACAACCTTTATTTACAAGCCTAAAGAGGCCACCAACCCAACTAACATGGGACTATTTAGCCTTCGGCCGCCCCTCTACCTGCTGTACAAGGCATGAACATGCCAAAAGACAACGGACAGACATAAGCATTACATCCAACATCTTGTTTAGAAGTTTGTCCGTTACATTCTCCCCCACTTATCCCTTCGACGTCCTCGTCGAAGCCTTTGTGAACACTGCAACTCTTCGCCTTTGCTGAGTCTTCAATCTTTTGCTCCAGCTGCAATGCGCCTCCTGGCTCCCAGCTGCTCTCCGCTGCTGTTTCTGAGTAGTCGAACCTTTGATCCGCCATGCTGCTTCAACTCACCATTGACTCTGACTCTGGTGTGGGGTTAGCTGAGTTGTGTTGATCCTTGTTGATTCCTGCGGATCCGCCAAATGAAGGAAAAGACCATCTTTACTGCGCCAGTCTCTCAAAATTTCCACATGCTGCTTGAACTGGGTGGATGCTTGTTGGAGCTTTAACGAGCATCGCCTCACAAACTTCTGAAGTTTTGGGTCCTTCCTCCACAAAATCTGCTCATTGACTCTTTTTTCAGTTAGTTGTCACATCCAAGTAGGTTCGCATCACTTCCGCTTTCGATTGGCATTTCGTTAGGAAATGAAGCGGACAATCTACTCTGAGTAGCACTGATCACCGTTGGTGAGGATTTGACAACTATTGTCTTCCATTATCTTCGAAGGGTCTTTGAACTTGTGCAGAGCTCCTCTGCTGGATAGATAAGAGAACTGGGGTACTCGGTTTCGCCCATTCTCTTAAGAGTTGAGAAGGCAAAGGTTACTTGACTTCGTCTGCCTCCTCGAGGTTGTACTTCATGCATCGAGCTGGTTACTGGTCTTCGCCTGCTCTTTGCTCACACTTCTGAAGCACTTGAAGTGTTTGCACTCCTTGCGTTGAGTTAGTTACTGTGATTCACCTTCTCAATGCCATTGAACTTCTGGAATGCACGAAGTTTTCACCCCAACTTGGAGTAATTCTCTGATAGATGAGGTCGCCTCTGGGATTGTACCGTCTTCCCCATCAACCCTGCCGCCTACTCCACTGAGTAGCAAAGGTACAGCACCGCGTACTGCCTACTTCGTTCCTTGGTCGTGCACTCTTGCATGACCCGAAGTCCTTCACTTACGGCTATCTTGATGAGAAACTTGTTGACACCGGTCTTACGAAGTTTCTTGGCCTCTGCCCTTCAGCCTTGTCTCGGTACTTGGAGATTGCCTCTGCATGCTCCACCTCCTCGGCCCCTTTCACGACCAAGCGCTCTCCCTCCATGAGAGCAAGGGATCAATGACTTGCACGGAAGTCCCGCATCTGCGGTACCATGGCGCTGCCATGCCCATGGCCCTACTATCCGTCGCCTCGCCTCTGTATCTCTTTTCTGCATGATCAGTAGAAATGTCTCTGTGGCACTCCTCTGAGTCCACCTCCATTCTGACTGATGCTTGATTTTGGGTAGCTAAGTCCCTCTGGACTCGTCGTCGCTTCCTCGCCCCTTTCGACCCCCTGCTTCAACACCACTGTGTTCTCCAAGCAGTCCGTTTGGTCGATGGAAAGACAGACTGCAACTCCCATGCATGGCCTCTGCCATCACGTTGTAGAGTTTGCACCGATTCTGTTCTCCTTAGCTTCCTTGGTAGCAACGTTCGCTTACACGACTTTGTCCTCTGACTTGTCGGGCTCCCTTAAGCGAATAGGAGCTCTGGAGCAGTCCAACTCTCCAGCTGTTTCGATCATACCTCTGTATGATCAAGTCCCTCCCATGGACCTCACTGGTACTTGCATTCGAACTTTTCCCTTGGTGGAACACAGCCCCCATATGCTGATGACCAAGGCTTTCATCCGATGCAAAATTCGATGCACGCCCGGAAGACCCGCCTCTGCGGTACCATGGCCTTCACTCCTTGAATCCATAGCCCTTCTTGCCGTCGTGTTGTTCACCGAAGTGGAGCTTCCAGTAACTCCCGATCATACCTCCATATGATCTCATCCCTCACGGGACCGATTGTGTGTATCGCATTGCCACGAACTGTTCCACCACGATCCGCTGCACCATGTCGCCTCCTGGTGACATCTCCATTGCATTCTGATCCTTGTGGAATAAACTCGAATTGTGAACCCTCCATGTGTGGCCTCTGCCAATACATCGCAGGGTCCCTTCCACCTTCAATTTTGTTCGCTCCTCTGGCAATCGATCTTCATCCACCCACTCCTGGGTCACACCTAGATGAAGCACCGCTCTAGGACAGTCCGTCGCCTAGTAGCTCTTGAAGTCCACCGACTTCACTGATCTGTGCACCATTGTCTGGATCCTGGGCCTCTGCCCTTACCAGCACAATCTCCGCTGCGCACTGCTTCCTTCATAGCAACTTGAATGGCAACACTATGGCATATTCTTCAAGAGTACCCGCCTCTGCGTCCTCTTGCCCCGTGCTAAGGCCTTCTGAACCCAACTTCGCCTCCGCAAGTTGAGTCGCCTTAGTTCCTCCATCAAATGCTCTTCCGAGTTAAGGTGCATGTGCCGCGAAGCTCCCTTCGTCTTTGGCACCATGCAAGATGAGTCCGCTCCGTCAGGATGAAGGACCCATGGAACAACATGATCCTACCCTTGCCTCTGCAAGAGTTCATGTCTTTGACCTCTGTCTAAGGAAAGCACTGTGCTTCTGCTCCATGTTCCAACTTCTCTGCTGGCTCCCTTCGGGCGGCTTGGGTACTTCGCCAAGTTACACCCAAGTTGCTCCGCTCCTCGTTTTTGCATTGAGTCAATGGTGGCCCTCGCGCCCACCATTTCACGGGTCAGCCCTCCCTTGAGTCCGATCTCCACATCGACTCCAAGCGTACCTTCATAAGTTGCTTTAGGTCGCTCCCCCACTTGATCTCGCAATGCATCCACTAATGCATTCTCTCAAGCGAGATCATGCGGCAACTCCTCGCCGCTTGCTCAGTCCATCGAGCTTCGTGAAGTTGTTGTTTGTGAGGTACTCCTCCTCAACATGTGAAGTCCGTCTCACATGATTCTCCCTCTGGAGTGCCGAGACTTATCCCTCCTAGATAACTGTCCCGTTGGAGCAACATCTCTCTTCGTTTCGGAGACCACCATCCCCTTGGACTACTCCGATCTGCTGAACAAACTGTGCATTGCTCTGCCTCTTGCAAATGCACTTGCTAGATTGCGCCTCCACGTCAATACAGCCACCGCCGCCCCCTCAAGGCCTAGCAACATGCTAAACTCGTTGCACACTTCAGCCTCCTCCGGACGTATCCTTTGCATGCCGAAGAGAAAGTTTCAATTCTCCATGGCGCCGAGTCTCGACCGCCTTGGGATGGCCACGAACATTCCATCGTCCGCATACAAACCCATGCATGAGTACCAAATTCTTCGAGTTAGCAATTCCCCTCACCTCTGTGAGCTTTGCATAACTCTTTTGGTCGTTGAGCAACTCATTCCACCTTGGATGGTCTCATTCTTGCCAAGCGCCTCGCCTGCCTAGAGCACCATCAAATATAGTTGTCAACGTTGAGCCGTAGCTCAAACTCAGCCATCCCAACCTTTGTGCGCTTCAAATTCTTCCAAGCTTGCCTGTTCTCGTGGTGCCTCTTGCGCGAAGGGTTGGCCATTCCTTTGAATGCCAATCTCAGATGCTCGCTCCTCTGAGCGACTCTTTTCCCTACATCTCCATGCCCGTTTTCCCTCAAACGGTCGCGCGTTGCTGACTGCCCTCAACGCAGCCCCGCTAGGTCCCCCACATTTGCATGTCAAGTGTTTCTATGAGTGCTTGTCCCGCTCTGATACCATAATGTCACGACCTTAGCTGGTTTTGCCTAAGGCGTGCGGCACCCTCGCGTGTCCGTCCGCAAAGGTCAGCCTCCCCGAAGCCTCCCATTGTCCCTTAGGACCAACAAAAGAGAGAACGAGTTAAAGAGAACGCCTCAATCGGGATCCACAAGCAAACATGTCCGAAAAACACTTCATAGACAATGCAAATTACAAACAGACTTTACAAGCTCTGAATAGTGGCACAACAAAGGGTAAAATGGTCCATTACAGACCGAAAAGCTCTCGCACGTGTCCACATGACACAACCTTTATTTACAAGCCTAAAGAGGCCACCAACCCAACTAACATGGGACTATTTAGCCTTCGGCCGCCCCTCTACCTGCTGTACAAGGCATGAACATGCCAAAAGACAACGGACAGACATAAGCATTACATCCAACATCTTGTTTAGAAGTTTGTCCGTTACAGCCCGGTACGGGCGGTACGTACCGATCCGACAGGCCAGCGGTACGCAGACCGCCCCGGACCGTACCGAGTAACACTGTAGCAGTGTACAGTGCTCGGTACACCTGGGTGTACCGAGCGGTATACCGTACCGTACCGGTACCGAGCCCGGGTCGAAACGCCGGTACGGTACGATACGGCGAACCTTGGTTTTATGTAAGATTAAGGACTCAGGTATCCTCTTCTAGGTATATGTTGGTTTTAGGAAGTTGTTAAGTAATTTGGGAGGATATATCGAGGACCCAGGCATCATTTTTTTTGTATATTTTAGGTTTAGGAAGTTTTTGAGTAAGATGGGGAAATAGGAGTCTTTAGTTACATATGTTTATAGGATTCGAAAGGGAAGTCTTCTTTCATTGTCATGTTAAGTCTTCAGCAAGTATTTAGAGGGTCTTTAGGCTGAAATGATGTTGATGTATGTGAATTGTTCAAAATAGTTTTTTTAGCTGCATGCCTTTCTATTAATCCCTCTTCTTATTCTTCTTTGTATCCTTTTCCTATCTCGATCATCTAAACATTATTCTCTTGCTCTTTCTTTCAATTTTCCACCACAAAATTTTTGCTAATATTTTCCTTGATACTGTCAATTAGATCAGTCCAGATATGTTGATTATGTATCTTTGTTGTAGCCTCTGGATCAATGAGACCACATCAATGTTGTTATCAAGGCTAAGTTAAATATAGAAGTTGATGACTGCTTCTCTTTGTGTCCTCTGTTTTTGCTCCAGAATAGGTTATGTAATTAATGTGAGAAACAAAAAACTGTATGAAAATTATAAAGATGGTGAATCTGGTTGTTGCTAATTTTCTTCTTAATGTAGCCCAAACACTGTAGAGCTTGCTAGTATTTTGAGCTAATCATTTTGTCCTTGTGCCTTCATAAATTTTTGGAAAATCTATGTTGGTAGAAGTTGTGATGGATTTCTCTGTATCACAATTAGAAAAAAGTTGAGAGCTAATTATATTTATACTTGTGACAATTCAAATAAGATTATAACTTACATATGCAGATAAGGAGTCATGCACAGAAGTACTTTTTAAAGGTTCAAAAGAATGGAACTGGTGCACATGTCCCACCCCCTCGGCCCAAGCGTAAAGCAGCTCATCCATATCCACAGAAAGCCTCTAAAAATGGTTAGACACAATTGACTGAAAGTTTCTTTCATGTGGTTATGTGGATAATCCAATAGCATATTCTGAAACCTTGCAGCTCCTCTGCTAGTTCACCCAAGTACATTGCAAGCTTCATTTTTGCTTGAACAAGGCTATGGTCATGGGGCAGATTCATCTACAAAGTCTAGAAACTCCTTTGCAGGTGCAAAGTTCTCTTCCTAGGTGTACCTTCTTCATTCTGTTAGTTCATTACATCAATCAATTGTAGTTTATTCATCAGTAAGTAAAGGGATCACACTTACAGTTAATGTTTTGATGGTCTTTCAAGTTTCAACTATACATTTTAATTGAAGCTATCAATATGCAGATAATAAAAGGTCTAGAGGAGCTATTGTAGTTGATAATTGCCATTCAAATAGCACTAAAAGCCCTCGTGGATCTCAGCCAAATTATGAGGATAATGATAAAGCGAACCAAATCTCATCACATAATGGTAAGTGGCTTTCTGCATGAATTAGATAATTCTATAAAAGTATTGTTCCAGAGGTTTGATCTCATATGCTTAGTGTTATATTGCAAACATAATATGACACCATTTAGTTTCTTTCTTGAAATGCTTTCTAAAGGTTCTACCCTTCACAGCTTTCAATTGTTGAAAATCTGAGCTGTCCCCACTTGGAATGGTACATAGCATGAACAAAAATTAGACAAATTTATAAAAACTATTTCTATGGTTTGCAATGGCATACATGGTATTTTCTTTTATGGAATGTAAAAGGAATATCGTGGTACCCATTCCTGACATCAGACGTTATTCAGCCAACATCTTTGTATCGGAGAACTGTTCACCGATATCACATGATGTATTTCCTTGGAGGTTATTCAAGGCCAGCTTTGAGTAATAGTTCATAAAGGCAAAGCCGTAAGGCTAGAACTGCCTAAGTGGACTACGTGGAGAAACTCATAGCTAAAACATACTTTTAAATTATGACATGCATATGCTTCATAGGGAAAATCCTAAATTTTAACTATATAGATTTGAAAGCTTGATTTGTTTAAATTTATCATAAACTGATGTCATGTGAAGTTGTCATACCCACTGTGTCGAAGCTTACCTAGTTTACAGTATTGGTTTGCTAGGTGCCTGTATAGGGTCTTGTGTCATTTGGAGACTGTGCTGACATGCCCTAACATGTGATTGGTTTTCACAAGTGATATAAGGTCCATGCCAGCTTGTGCCAGTCAATATGAAGCAATCTGCTCAAGGAAGATATTGTAGGACATGAAACTTTAGTTCCAACCAATATGTTCTAACTTCTAACCCACCCAAGGACCATTGTGGCACCATACATGACAGCATGATTCTTAGTGTCACACTTGCATATATTGTGGTTTGCTTCTTAATGCGTTATCAAATAAGTTTCCTTCACATTGGATGAGTTCATTCACTCAGTGTAGACACTACAACAACTTACATAAAAGGGAGGGCCCAGCACCTTCTGGTGCAGGTTTGGGGAGGGTTAATGCATAGAGCTATAGCCTTGTAAACGTAGAGCTTGTTTTCATGCATCTCCATATTCTGCCTAATGTGGGTCAGGAGGTCTGAAAATAGATTTTTGTAACATAGTGCCAAACCCCTGTATACTGTCATCAATGTTGCAAGTTCCAACACCTGGTATTTCAAGTTCACAATGGAGTTGTTTCACTGTGTTGTATTCAGAACTTTGTTAATGTCATCATTAAAATGCTATGAATATTCAATTTCCTTTTCTTATCTGCTTCATCTTCTCTTTGTCCATATGATGATATGAACCATGGCTTTTACTTATATATATTTTTTCCATATGAAGTTATGCCAGACTTCGTTCAGATATACAACTTTTTAGGCAGCGTTTTTGATCCAAGCACAAGTTGTCATTTACAGAAGCTAAAAGAGATGGACCCTCTTGATGTTCAAACGGTATGCAACTTACAACCATCAGATTCCATCTGCTATTCCCTACTTGTCTGGACAGAAGCTTCAAAGCGTGCCTAGTTATTCATGTTATGTGATTAACTTTATTATCCTAGATCAATATTGATTATGATTTCATTAGAGTTCTTTAACTCTGAAGAGTGTGTAACAGAAATTATTGATACTTAATTTCTAATCTGAACAATAGTTCCAAAATCGTGCATATTTGGGAATCTATAATTGAGTTTTGTTAGGTAGTGTTGAAGGTTGGACTGTCTTAAGTTGATTTGGATGAAAGCCTAACCACATATGCACGTTTTAGAATGGTAAATTATTTAAGTATTCTTTTTCTGATTATTTTCCAAGGATGAATTATTGTGGGATTTCTTTTTCTTGCTTGTATGGCCACACAAGTTTGGTAGGTTCTCTTGCATCTTGGTTGTACTTATCTTTTACACAAAATATTATAACAAATAAATACAAGATAAAGATATTTATAGCAATATCTGAGATTTTGAAGGGTAACTAGGAATGACCACTTTAGTTAATAAAATTGAAGACTATTGTTGAAATTTGAAACCATGTACAAGTTATAAATCTATGTTAATTATTAATTGAAGTCAAAGTATTCTGAGATTTTGAAAGAACTCCAAAAAGATTTAGTGCTAGGTCATCTAAATTAAGAGTTTGGTTGACTGTATAATTAAGGCCAAGTGAAATATGACACTCGTGCTTTATTTTGTGCTTATTTAAAGTTAAGTATATGAGATCATATGATTCATATCTGCTTCTCCTCAATATGTTTAGGCTGTATATACTATGATCCATAGCATAGTTAAATGCTATCCAGCACGTGATGTTGAATAAGCAATTCTTAGTGCAAGCTTAGCCTTTAGATAGGTATATTAATTTACCTTTTAAATCCTATTAAATTTCTTATTTGGTGAATGAACTACCATTGAAGAGAAGCAATTAAATTTTGATTATTTGGCATTCCTCTTCTCCATTAATTTTTTATCATCTTTTATCCAGTAAATGATCTCATGGTCTAAAATGTGTCACACATTGTTGTTTATGTTATTTTGCATCTGCTAAAAAGTATCGATAGTGTTGTATGTAAGTACTGCAATATTAACTCCATAAAAATTTCTGCTTTTCTTCCTCTTGCTTTGTAGTCTAATTAACTTTCTTACTGGTTAGTAAATACTTTGCATCCTACATGATGCCATTAAATTTAGTCTCAACTTATATATGTGCTCTTTTAAGGTTTCCATGTTGTGTTATGAAATTGCTCCTTCAAATGTTTATAAATATTGTTTAAATATTTCTCTGTTGGGGAAAAGACTAACTGTTTTTATCATTGTCTAGGTTTTACTGTTAATGAGAAATCTCTCCATCAATTTGACTAATCCTGATTTTGAAGACCATGTAAATCTCTTCTCTATGACCAGTTTTTCTGTGTTCAGAAAACTAGATCTCTTTATTTCAGTTCATACATCTGTTACTGCCATGCATATTTGGAGTATATCATTTTTATTGGGAAATCCAGCTTTAGACGCCATGGCTGTGGCCATCATATCATGTGTTCACCAAAGTACCTAATCTTACATTTGAGCATTGCATGTGGCTCGTCCATGTTGCCCATGGCACAGGGTGGCAACCTGAAATGTGCTTCTTGATGGTATTCTTATATGTTCCAACCAAGAACAAAATTTTTATAAGTGCCACATACATACACACACACACACACACACACACACACACACATATATATATATATATACACACACACACATACATACATACATATATATATATATATATATATATACATACGTCTCTTGCATGAAGCACATGACTGGTTAGTCCTAGATGGATGGCATGAGTTAGCTTAAGCTCGTGGGTTATATAGGTGTTCAATTACCTATATTAATGCTTGCTTATTTGATGTACTTGTAGAAGGTATATCTTCCCCGAGTTTAATTGATTCTATTGAAGGCTTAAAACCATTGGTTTAGCTTAGATGGCAAATGGTAAACTATTACTGAGTTATTGATTAAGCAGAATGAAAAGGATTATGCAGGTGTTCCCAAACAATTCAGCAGAATGAATGGGCTATGTTGGCATTCCCAAACAAAGTCATATCAGTCATTAGATAACCTGAAAAGCTAGTGGTTTGCTTGAGCTGTTGCAATAGTGTGTAGTTCATTATATTTGATAAATGCTATAAAACACTTGGCATGAGAATTGTTAAATTTCTAAGATTGCATGATTCAATCCATTAGAATGTGATGTGTATATACAAGAAAATTGAATAGGTGTTACTTTTAGCTGTTTTAGGAGAGACAATTGTGACCCAATTTAATGGAAACTTCACATGAGCAGGAGTTTGCTATAAACACATCAGATTGATTAGTTCCATAAGGCTATGATTTTGGAAAAAATAATGTTAAATGTATGATATTGCTCATTATCTAATAGTTTAGGCTTGTGTTGTAGTAGCATAAACTGCCTATGTTAATTCTTGCCTTGTTAAGTTTATTTCCCAGAAATATATCTCCCTACTAGTTCACTCATGAGAATGTTTTAGTGTTGTGTGAAATGACATTTCTCTATTATATTGCAAAATCCTACTTAGGAGGTATGGCTTCCGGTGCATGGACTATTTTCAATGCCACGAATACATTATGATATTCAACCTGATGTACAGCCACAATATTACGTATAACCTTTATCTCTGAAACTCTAGTTTTATATCTTTGTTATAAGTAAATTTTCATCTCCTACTCCATCTGGAGATCATTATAGAAGTGGATGAGTCTTGTCTCAAGTTTCAAGCTGTATATGGAAAGTCAAGATACAATCTTTTTCATTTACACTAAAACAGAACCTATTACTACATGCAGTTACAATTTATAGGGAAAGTTTAGATACAATCTTTTGTATTTACATTTCTATTAAACTTATTACATTGAATGACAGTTTGTTTCATGCAGATAAGGTTACTTGTGTATGATTCTGACCTAGTAGAATTTAAAGCAGCCAGTGCTGACAAGTTACATATCACCAAGTAACATTTGTAATTCTCTATACATGTAAGCTCAACTTATTGTAAGCTTCTGATGTTTCTTTTTTTCTTATTTATCAAGTGAAAGGAAACATGTGTTTCTAAATGATAAATGTGCATATTTCAGGGTGAAAGGTAAATGATGGTTTGATTACCAAACCTATCACATAGAAAGATGTTTGACCGTCAATACTTTTCTCAAGGGAGAATTATTAGCTCTGCAGTTGACAAAGTGGAACTGTAGGTTTCATTCCACAGACAAAGCCTTGCTATTGGTGTATATAAACAATCATATCGGAAGTGGTTATGGTGATGTTCCTCTGCTTCACATTCCAACGTCTGGAGGTATTTCTTGCTACGACTTTAGTTATGAGAACTACGTAGTTCATGATATATGTCTTGCAGACATAATGTTACCCTATCCTGTACCCATGTGCTTGTGAAATAGTCTGTTCATAGATCAACTGGTTTAAAGCCTTAAATAGTAGTTTTTTGAGGTATTTAGGGAACCATCATTTGTGCTCAGAGAGCTTTCTGTAATTGTATCGTGTTAGATTCTGGTTTTGAATTTTGCACCGATAGTTCTTCACACTGGTTGCACAGCAAAATTTGCTCATCAAAACATAGTTAGCTTTTCTACTGAATATCCATTAGTCATACTACATACCATAGATTTCCAGCAAGGCACTAAAAAGTCAGCCTTGATAATTATACTTTTTGTATCAGTTTTGCCGACTTGTTCGAAACATCAGATGCATAGGCTTCAGCCCCATGTACATTTTCAATTCTGTGATATGATCATCAAGTTGACAGTGTTTGCAATTGTACAGTCATGCATAATGAAGAGTGAATCAGAGGTTTATCTAGTCTTATTTTTTTGTCACAATTTTTAAAATTTGATTTATGATCCCTTTCTGAAAATGTAGTAAACTGACATATTTGTGTTGGCAGGCCTCACTACTATGTTATCAGCATCAGTTCTTGTAACATTGGCAAAGATCTAGCTCATGGAATTGTTTGTGAAATGCCTTCTGTGAAGTCTACTCTCGTTATTCCTGAGTTCACAGCCATCTGAGCCATACTGCAAATTCTTGACAGGGCTGTTCCTGAGATGAATCACAACTACTGATGCTTATAATAGATAATGTTTCAAGTTAAATCCAAACCATTTCTGTTTTTAAGGGAAGAAATGTCTCATTCTCAGTTGTTGGCTCTGCTACTGTCCATTTCGAGGACTGGAAACCCGATGTGCACATTGCAGATTCCTTAATACCTTTATGTTCCTTATCAACTGAGGGTAATTCATGAGGTAATTTATCATGGTAAGATGTTTAAATTTCCTAAGCACCTTATGGAAAAGTCTTTGGAATGGTCTTCAACCTTTCATACGATCTTTCTATTTCTACTTATTTAGTCATAAGAGCGTAAATTATCCTCTCCCACTAGCTTTCATATTCAAAATATTTTTTATTTATCACACAAAGGATTTCTCTGTGTGGCTTTTGTGAGTTTTTGTTAACTTCAATTGGTTTAGAAGAATTCAAAATCTGTTTTGCCTTATGTTGAACATGAAGTGTTGGTGTGTCACATAATGTCACAAAGTCATGATCATCATAAAAGGGGTGATGGATGACTTTCATCAGAAGAACATTACATCAAATTTGTCCTTGATAAGATTTAAATTTAACAGGAATTAGACAACATTGATTAACAAAGAATAGTAATTTTATTTACTCATGTTATTTATAGGGTGTGGTTTAGGTTTTAATTTTATTCTTTCGAGTATTCATATGGATATAAAATTTATGCTATTACCTTTATGGATAATATATATATATATATATATAAAGTATTAATAATTATCATTTTCATTAGTCTAGTGGTCTTCATCACTAGTGACTTCTAGAGATATATGAGTTGATTCCTTTTCAAACATCTTATTATTTTCGAGATCAATTTTTATTGTGAAGGTCTCTTGATGGACATTGATATGCGAAGTGTCTTGACTTATGATAGCTAGAGCAACTAACAGAATTATTGCTTTATCTTTTATTGAATCAATAATAATTTTTTTCTTTATTATCATGGTGATGTACGATGGTTGGATCACTAAATCTAGTCTGAATAGATGTAGTGTTGGAAATTTTAGAAGGTTTGTCATTTTCAATGGCTCCTCAACTTGAGAACTAAACCTTATGGGAATATGAATCACACTCTAAGGTCATATTATGTGTATTTCAGAGAATTAAGAACATGTAGGATTAATTTTTTTTGTATTTCAGGTTTAAAGAACATGTAGGATTAACTTTTTTATATTTCAGGTTTTAGTGCAGTGCCAAATCGTGAGATGGTTTAATAGGTGGTTTTCTTGAAGGTCACATCCAACCATCAGTTTATTAAACTTGTTAATGTTCTCAGCTATAGACATGATTTTGGTGCAAGGATCTAAAGTTGACCTATCACATGTAGTTGATAGTATATAGGGATATTGTTTTCTTTTAGTTTTTCTTTCATTTCATCTAATATGCTATCAAAGTTTGGCATACATGTTGAATTTGTTTTTTTTTTATTTTCAATATTGGTCTAATAGAGTTTGGCTTGATTTATAAGTTTCATTTTATGATTCGGTAGCATTGGTTATTTTCATGCATGCTCGTTGTACATATGTCATGGAGTAGGGAGGCCTTTCATATATTATTTCATATTTGTACTCAAAATATTATTTTACAGTGATTTATAGGATTGTTAATGTTTTGAATGTGATTTTGCTCTTGGTCCAATTTTTTATCTGCCTTTTGTATGATTTGAGCTTATTGTTATTATCCTGAGTTGGTTCTAAGGCCTTTGATATTTTAGCCTTTTTAATATATTAATTATCATTTGCCCAAGCAAACCTTTTGTTGAGAATACACATAAGTTCATTTGTTTTTCTATCGGTTTCTTCAAGAGATCATAATACGTTTACCCACTTCTATCAAACATGATGAGGAAACAAGCTTTAATATCAAATATAATGTTGGACAACCAAAGGGAAGGCATAATATAATGAAAGAATTGAGTTGGGGTGGATAATAAATTATAAAAAGTTAAAATCGAGAGAAAAGAGGTGAGAAAAATATGATTGGCGGATATATTAATTAAAATAATAAAAATAAATATGAAATTCAATACAGACTAAGAGGAGGGCTTTGAGATATTTTTATATTCATTGTAAGTTAGATTAGGAGAGGAGAGAAAGACGACGATAGATCAGGGACTTCTACGAGGTTTTCGGCTTACAATTCTTAGCCTTTTTATATAGGTCCTAAATAGAAAAAAAAAAAAAAAAAAAAAAAAGGTAATTGAAAAGGAAGAAAATTATTTCAACCTGATCCGATGGCATAACTAACTTGTTAATAGTAATACATCTATTACATCACTATAAATTAATCTTAATCTTAGTTCATTTTTGACGTATGACTAATCGAGATATTATAAAACTTAAATCATATCAATAAAATTTAAATATTATATTCAACCATCTTTTGAAAAACGATAAAACTTTTAGAATTATCCTATAAAATAATATTCCTTCTTGTGAATGTTGCTTTTTGTTTTTTGTTTTTGCAAACTTTCATGTGTATAATGCTTTGTAGGTGGAATATTGATATTCTTATGAATATTTCAACTCTCGATAGTACACAGGATGCTTATGATAGGTACATGTGAGATGATCTAAATTCTTATTTCATTTGATTTTTTTCATTAGAATGAGCTCGTACATACTCACTCGATAATATCATTTGTGAATATTCTAAAAAGTTCAGCATGTTAATTGAGGACATGATTCCCCGATTGATTGACACGCAATAATACCTACTACTACTTCAAATTCGATCGTCATGAGTAGGACTCCCACCATTACACAGTTGGCAGATCCAAGCAAGTAAAGATGATTCTCATATATATATTTATCTCTTCCTTTCTTACAAAAGAATGATTCTTTCCCTTTCTTTTTTATTATCAATTTAAGAATTAATATCATAATTGTTAAAAATATTATCATGTGATAATTCGAATGTATTAATTAAGCTGAACCCGAGTTCATCATCAATCTAAAGTGACTCTGAACGATCATTTTTCTTTCCACATATGGAATATTTCGAGGCACTTGACATGTTATAGGAACAAACTGCATCTCGACATTAAAGAAAAAAAGAAAAACGTACCAAGAGGAAAGGAAAGCTAAGATCTGAAGTTTTTAGGGTAATCGAGGCAAAGAACGGAAAAATACAAGAGTATATTTGTGTTATATGTATGTATGTATTCTCCTCCCAAGCCAAATGTATTCTCCTCCCAAGCCAAATATAACTGCGGTGGTGCAATGTTACTCGTGCTTCTTCATGGAAATAATTCTGATGACATTATTTTCTTGGACAATAATTCTATTTGTGTCATCCAATAAAAATATCGCTGCACGCGACGCCATTATCTGAGCGTGGAAGCAATCTCCCTTTTCTCTCTCGTCTCAAGACATTGTTCCTTCGAAGCTTGTTCCAACTTATTTCCTGGCTGTCTGTCTCTTGCAGCGTTTCTTTCATAGGCTTGTTGCTCTAATGTTTCTGCCCGCTTCATTCGCGTGCCGCAACACTCATGCGCAAGAAACTATACACCCAAATGCATTATTATTACATAATCCATGCGGCTGATGGAAGCTCGAATTTGAAGCTTCATACGAAATAATTGATTCATATGTCAGTACCAATAAACAAGAATGATTTATTGTAGAGTTTCGTGTGCAAACTAAGCGTCAGCCTTGCTTTGCTTAGAGGAAAAGAAGGATGCCTTCCTTGTCACCACTAATCGGCCTGAAGCCGTGCAACATCTGCACCACCTTCTCCTCCTTTATTCCCGGACTGTCATCGGATTCTTGCAGCATCTAACTCGTGTCAACCTAAAAAGGGATCATAGATCCATATGCTTCTTCTATTACACTTTCACTCCTCGTCACTCAAATGAGAGCTTCTTCCTCGATAGTCTAAACGATTCTATAGCTTTGAGTTAGATCATATGGATATAAAAATAAATTTTCTTAATAAAAATTTATATTTATATATATTAGCCTAAACGATTCGAAAATAAAATAAAAAACATAAAATTTTATATGTAAATTTAGGATATTCATTTATGACCATAAATAAGCTTTTAGACAATGACACATAAAGTTTCTTGATATTATTATTATCTTCAAATTAAAAAAAATTATTGTTGATATATATATATATATATATATATATATATATATATATGAAGATAAATGAAGTAAACTTATTATATTAGTCTTATATGTGAATAATATTTTACTTGCTAATAGTGATCTTAATTTATTATATTGAACTAAAAAATTTCTCACCAAGAATATTAAAATGATTGAGATGAATGATGCAGTTGATATTATTGGTATTGAGATATTCCGTAATACATCTCAAGAATTATTAGGACTTGGAAAAGATATATTGACCAAATCTTAAAGAAATTTAGTATATAGTTTTGTTCAATAAATGACAAGAGTAAAAAATTTTAATCAAAATAAGTATTTTTAAAATAACTTAAGAAAAAGTAAATTAAAAAAACATTCATTATGTATACACAATTAAAAGTCTGTTACATGCTCAAGCCTATACCAGATCATATATAAAATTTGTAATCAAAATACTGGTGGTACATATTATAGTTACTTAGAAACGAAACACTAAAATGATAAAAAAAAAAAAACAAGATATCTAGAAGGGACGAAGAATTATATGCTCACATAAAATTTAATCAACTTAAAATGATAAAATTTTTAAATATTTATTCTATAAATTACCTCAATAATAGAAAATTCACTTTATGATTTATAATTATTAGTTGAATGAGCAATTTATAGAGAAAAATATTAAGCAATGTATTATTGTCTTATCAACTATAGGAGCTTATTTTGTGATATATTTTAAGGCCACTAATCAAGTTTTTTACTATAAAATTTTATCTTGGTGTAGTCAAATTCAATTACCAAATCACTGAAGATATTTTGTGATATATCATAATAATTTTCTTCTCTATGAAGAGTAAGTACTCTAACAGTTATATGCATTATAATATAAAGTACTTGATAATTAAAGAAAGAGTTCAGAAATAATTAATATTAATTAATAACTTGAGTTTCATTATATTGATGGTTTATCCATTCACTAAGACTTATAGCCAGCCTAAAGTGTTTAAAAGAATATATTCTTATAATTGAATTTATAAGTAACTCATAAAAGATATGGTAATATATTTTTTAAGTAAATATTATAATCAATATTCTTATTTATATAATTAAAATTATTTATTTTTATTATCCTTTTACATTTATATGTGTACATATTATAATTGAATATGATAAAAGAATTATCTTGACAAGATAAATTATAATGATCATTTTGGACTACATTATAAAAGGTTAATAGTATTATAGTATATATAAAGAAATATGACATTAATGACGTATAACTGCTATGACTAACATTGATAGTATTATATTGTATTATATTTATTAGATTTATTAACCTGTTTTATAAAATTCGTATACACGTGTAAAATATTTTTTTCAAAGTTTCAAAATCCAACTAAATAAAATTATTTTTAAATAACTTTATATTATATTTATTTTGATTTTTTATTTTTTTTATATCGTACCGATTAATGAGCCAAGTGATAGAATACTATATTATGTAATATTATATAATTAGATAAAAATATATTATAGATATGATTATATTCTGATTATGATTATTAATAATAGAAAGTAAGTACAATCATAGTAAGATTTTTTAGAAAATGATCTTAATATGAGAGACTCTCTAAATTACCATTGTAGACCCTATGCTCTCGTTTATAAAAGGATAAAACAATGATTATAGATCTTCTTTTATCTTTCTTTTATCGTTAATCTATAGCTCATAGTGGTCTTGTAAAAGATACGAAGATTGGAGAAGACGAGCCTAATTCTTATTGTAGATTGGCATTGTTATAGTTTTTGGATTCGACAACGGTACGCTTGTAGATTAGATAAAAATCTTTTGAATGATATCAAAAAGTATGTATCATATATTTGATCTATTCTTAGATGATTTTAGTTTTTGACATTAATTTTTTTTTTTACATAACGATAGCATATTACGGTTTTTATGCTTACACCCTCATGATCCTTAAGGGGCTTCAACCATGTCCCCCGTTGAGACCACCCGTGTGCCAAAGAAGACTCGTGCATCGTGGACATAGAGTCGCGCGTGCATGCATTCGTGCAACGTCTCGCGAAGAAGATGGCGTCGATGACCATGGCAATCTCCAGGGAGGAAATCTGGATAAGATGATGCCGATGCCCGGAAAGTGCCTCAGCAAGGTCAAGGAGATGATGGAAACTGATGAGCCATCTCCTGAAAGGATCGAATGGAATCAACGATACAGCCATAAGCTGTTTGAATCCAACTATTGCGAGATATTAGGGTTGCTGGAATTCGATCCGCCGGTCGAGAGGTCTACGATGGCAATAGGGTTCACGGTGATGGTGACACTGAGCCTTCCGGTACCAGTCCTCGTTGTAATGCTGCATTTTGTGGATGCAGTTCATCAAATACTCCGCCAAGATCGTGAGTAATCGATTTAACAATATACTCATGAACACTAAGACATATAACACTTACATTCTTACATGCAATCAGATGTTCATCTCTTTTCTGCAGGAATACATCAGTAGTCACAACATATTGCAGATGACAAAATCACCTCAATTGGATCATTATTTATATTAAATAGTTTAACATTGAGATCCATTATGATCCACAAAAATTATTCACCACACATGACTGCCTGTATGCACTACTGTAGCACAAGATGGAGTCGATATTTTCTCCTTCTGTTACCAAAATGAATGATGATGATGATGAAATGTCGAATTTATCGACACCCATTTTATACAACAATTAGTGGATAATAAATTAAGGAAAACTAAAATCGAGAGAAAAGATGATTGTCAGAAATATGATATATTATATGAATTAAATCATATCAATAAAATTCAAATATTGTATTCAACCATCTTTTAAAAAAAGATAAACTTTTAGAATTATCCTATAAAATAATATTCTTCCTTGTGAATGTTGCTCTTCATTTTTCTGTAAACTTCTACATGTATAATGCTTTGTTGGTGGAATATTGATATTATTATGAATATTCCTATTCTCAATGACTATTATATAATTGACAGATCCAAAATGTATTCTTGTAATTAAAGAAGGTTCTCGTATATATTAGTATCTTCCTTTCTTACAAAATAATAATGATTCTTTCCTAATTCTTTTTTATTGTCAATTTGAGAATTAATATCATAATTATTAAACATGTTGTCATATGATAATCTAAATATATTAATTGAGCAGAACCCAAGTTCATCTTCAATCCAAAATGATTCTAAACGATCTTTTTTTTGTCCACGTATGGAACATTTCAAGGCACTTGATGTGTTAGAGGAACAAACTGAATCTCGACATAAAAAGAAGAAAAAAAACAGATCAAGAGGAAAGGAAAGTTACAACATAGAAGATCTGAATTTTTTAGGGTAATCGAGGCAAAGAACGGAAAAATACAAAAGTATATTTGTGTTATATGTATGTATGTATTCTCCTCCCAAGCCAAGTATAACTGCGGTGGTGCAATGTTACTCGTGCTTCTTCATGGAAATAATACTGATGACATTATTTTCTTGGACAATAATTCTATTTGTGTCATCCATTAAAAATATCGCTGCACGCGACGCCATTATCTGAGCGTGGAAGCAATCTCCCTTTTCTCGTCTCAAGACATTGTTCCTTCGAAGCTTGTTCGAACTTATTTCCTGGCTGTCTGTCTCTTGCAGCGTTTCTTTCATAGGCTTTTTGCTCTAATGTTTCTGCCCGCTTCATTCGCGTGCTGCAACACTCATGCGCAAGAAACTATACACCGAGCGGCAGATGGAAGCTCGAATTTGAAGCTTCGTATGAAATAATCGATTCATTTGTTAGTACCAAAAAACAAGAATGATTTATTGTAGAGTTTCGTGTGCAAACTAATCAGTCTTGCTTTGCTTAGAGGAAAAGAAGGATGCCTTCCTTGTCACCACTAACCGGTCTGAAGCCGTGCAACATCTGCACCACCTTCTCCTCCTTTATTCCCGGACTGTCATCGGATCCTTGCAGCATCCAACTCGTGTCAACCTAAAAAGGGATCGTAGATCCATATACTTCTATTCTATCTACGCTTCCACTCTTGCTCACCCAAATGAGAGCTTCTTCCTCATACTCCCCCATGATCCTTGAGGGGCTTCAACCATGTCCCCCACCGAGGCCACCCGTGTGCTGGAGACTCCTGCATCATGGACGCAGCGTCGCGCGTGCATGCATTCGCGCAGCGTCTCGCGAAGAAGATGGCGTCGATGACCACGGCGACCTCCAGAGAGGAAATCTGGATAAGAAGATGCCAACGCCTGGAAAGCGCCTCAACAAGGTCAAGGTGATGATGGAAGCTGATGAGCCATCTCCTGAAAGGATCGAATGGAATCAACGATACTGCCATAAGCTGTTTGAATCCAACTATTGCGAGGTTTTAGGGTTGCTGGAACTCGATCCGCCGGTCGAGAGGTCTACAATGGCAGTGGGGTTCACGGTGATGGTGACACTGAGCCTTCCGGTACCAGTCCTCGTTGTAATGCTGCATTTTGTGGATGCAGTTCATCAAATACTCCGCCAAGATCGTGAGTAATCGATTTAACAATATACTCATGAACACCAAGACATGTAACACTAACACTTGCATTCTTACATGGAATCAGATATTTATGTCTTTTCTCGAGGAATACATCAGTAGTCATAACGTATTGCAGATGACAAAATCACCTCAAACGGATCATTATGTATATTAAATAGTTAACATTGAGATCCAATATGATCCACAAATATTATTCACCACACGACTGCCTGTATGTACAGTATAAGAGAGCAATCAAACTATATAATAAAGGCATCAAACTAGTTATGGTTAGTTGCTGATGGGCAGGTGGCCCTGTAGCACAAGATGTCTGCACTGGAGTGAGCTTTTCTCCTTTTGTTAGCAAAATGAATGACGACGAAATGTCGATGCAAGAACAAATTTATCGACATCCATTTTATATAACATTCAGTGGAGTCGAAGTTATTGCAATTGACACATTCACAAAGTTCCGATACATGGTTAGTTGCATAGATATTGAACTGGTACGAAGTGGGGATATGAATTCCACGCACCAATGCATTCAACATTGCTTTATAGATACCTAAAGAGCATAAACAAAAAACAAATATTTGTGATGTCATTTCAAGCATTTCCTACATGCAAACACACCATTTAATCAAGCCATCTTGTGACACCATCTTCATTCAGCGCTGCAAGAATCTCAAAGCTGACATCCAAGACAGCCTGCACGATACAGAACCAGCGAAAGGATGCACTAAAAGATGCAACATGTAGAGGTTAACTAGTTAAGAAGATACCTATTACATTATTATAAAACAGCACACAAAAACGTTGCTGGTTGCACATTGCTGTCTGAGCACATGAGAACATTAAAAGGTAGGTATCTGACTTGGAACAATCATCAGCATCAAGCTAACTCGATTAAGAAAAAAGATCATGCAAATAAAAAAATCAACTTCCGAGTGCTATAGGTATCTTTAAACAAGTCGTGATCATAGTAGATCCAGGCATGACTTTGAAATATTGAAAGCATATTCTACTATTGTCTCTGACCAAGCACAGTTTTCTGGGTCCAGTTTTGGCAACTGAGACAATACTGGTATAGCCTGGCATCACCAAAACAATGACAAAACTACACATATGGACCAGTACCGATACATGGCCCGGTTCCTTAGTTGTATTGGTAAATACTAGGCAGTATGTACCAGTTTGACAGGTATCTGAAACCTTATTTGTCATTATTGAGCCAGTGGATTTGCACATACTTTATTTAATTTGCACTAGACTGCATGTAACTTTCTGGCCAAGAGTGGAATTCAACTCTAATTTTAATTATAAAGAAATATGCTCATACCAATGGGTTTCCGCAATTGACAAGCTTGCGTTGGTCCAGAACTGGACCCTCCAGCCTCCAGCTCTCCCACACATAGAAACTATGACTTGCAAATATGAATTCCATTTTTCTGTTAATCTAATAACACAAAGAGAATGAATAAGCTAAACCAGGCAATAAGCAGAGTAAAGCAAAGGGACAAGAGTGACCATCATTATATATATCTACCAGAGAAACTGATATTAGCATACTGTAGCGATGCAAGATATCAGCAGGAATAGCTTTATTAGTACTGTAACAGTGACTGCAGCTGAACCATACTCATCACGTAGTCAAGAGATAGTTCTAGCCTGCTATAGAATTATACCTAATAACGTCACTAGGTTCCGTAATATACAATAAGAACAACACAAACATACGAACCTGCAACAGTTTACCAGCAGCAGCAAAAGACCGCAATCCAAGTATTTCCTGGATGAATAGCAGTTGATAAGCTGGAATTGTTTTTATATCCAGAAGGCAGAAATTTAACAGATAAATGCATTAAGAAAGACATTAAAAGTTTCGGAAAAAAGCACCTTGCTTTTAAAGCAACAGCAAACTGTGCAGCAGGATCCCTTTTTGTTACATAGGTTATTGTCTCAAGGATCCAGCCACCTCCAGGAACCCTTTGTCTAGCCACAGGAAATCCTGGATTACCCCTTGAGTGTAAGGCTAAAATAAAACCATCTTTTAGCTCATCAGGAGATTCAGTCTTAAGTTCTGTGCTTAATGCCATTGGTTTCCCTGACTTTGATTCCATCATTGGTTCAAAAGCACATATTTGCTTACTTTTAGGATCCTCAGGAGAAGCAAACCTAGAACTGGAACTTAGTACTTGATCCCTGCCACTTACAGCAGTATCATCACCATGATGTGAGGTACAGTTATTAGTACTTTCCACTGCTGAAACATCATCTGATTTTTGCTGGGATCTACGGTGAGCAGGTCTCTTCTTTCCTTTCTTACCAGATCTACTACGCCTTCCTTCAGATCTAGAACTAGTATTTTGAGATATGCCTGAACCTTGGAATTCCTTTGATTGTTGCATACATTTTGTCTTAGTTTGCTCTGAACTCAGATGGCTCTTGTCTGTCTGCTGCTCACAATTCTGCAGAGGACTTTCTTTTACCCATTTCTCTGATTGCTCATCTTCATATCTGGTTTCACTTGTGTCATCTTCATCAGAAAGAGCAATTTCTGGTGCAACTCCTTCAAAGAGAAAATATTGCAATACAGTGATCATTCTCTCTTATTTCCATCCACACTTCTGCACTGTAATCGGCACTCCTAGGAAGAATCAACACATTTGGCATCTCTCTCACCTGAAATCAGTCAATAATTGAGCTGGGAACCTCTCACTAGTGGAACACGTAGTAAAAACAAACTTGTCATACTTAGAAAGAGGAGAAAAGAACTTGGTCAACATATAGAGTTAATTAGAACTCAAGTAAAATTGAGCTCAAAGGCAAATGATTGCAATAAGCATGTCAACATAAGATGCTATATCTAAAAATAATGTGAACCTAGCCAATGCACTATATAATGGAAGAGTAACACTTTAGAATCTGATATACACAGATAAAGATTCTTCTCTATCTGAAGTTATCCCTTACATGTACCAGTGATAATATAATATATGCTGGCCTACCATATATGTTTGTATGTGTATGTATGTATATGCATGTATGGATGCATGCATCAGTGCCAATCTACCCAAGTATATGCATGCATGTCTATGCAGGCAAATAAGTGTCTATATATAATATGGGAATACATTTTTGTGAAGTAACCAAACTTACAATTTATGGTTTAGAACTTATTTTTTGTTAAATGTGGAAGATAATTGTTTTTTTAATAAGAAAATTTAAGTAATTGCATTATTATGCTATATTAGAACAAGATATTCAACGTGCATTTTAGAAATGCAATAAAAATATGTTCAACCATCTGAACTAACTTGTATGCATCAGACAGAGGTCATACCAGTATGCAAACCCAAACACATACGGTATGTTGGTCTCAGCCGAAGGTGAAATTTTAGCTGGTCAAAAATCAGTTTCAACAGCATATAATTGTCTTCGTCATGCCCAATGAACCAATAGAACATTGGTTAAAGACTGGTCGAACCAACCAGTATATCATATACAACTCTCCAGATTACTTTTGTAATGATATATCTCCATCCTCCTCTCTTCTATTATGCCCAAGCACATCTCCTCTTAACCTCAGGCCACTCTGATCAGATCTGATCAACCAATCCTTCATATCAGAGCAACCCTACCACCAGGTCCACCACCACCCTTTTCGTGCAACACTGCACTGGGCAGCCCAGGGTCATGATCTCTGAGTATGCAGGTAGGTCCTCTTTGGAAAGCTGAGAAGCATTAACAAGAAGATGTGGTAGTCATAGACGCCTTTGGATTCTTAGGTTATGACCATACCATACAAGGGATCTCCTCCTACAAGATGTATAAGGCTTGGCTCAGTTTTCTTTGTTCTCGTGTCCATACAAGGGAATATATTGATCATCAGAACAGAAAAACAAAATTCTGATGTGTTTAACAGACTAGACAATCTTTAATATGTTTAATCCACATTTTCCAAAGATAACACTTTAGCATTGTTTTGACAAATATAATTCTAGATCTTAGTCTTCTCTTAACCTTTCTGAACCTTATAGAATGACCAAAGGCCGTGCATGTGATTTTAGATCAGTAATGAACCTAATGAATGTGGCCTTCTGGAAAATTGACCAAAATGAATCCCCTCCCATGGAGTTCTCTATTGCAATACAGCTTCAAACATCATGTTGTTTTTAAATCTGTTTTAACTCATCTTCAAATTAGCCGTCTAGGCTAGTTAAACATTAAGGGAGACACCTCCATGCTTTCATGTCAACCTATTCACTCTCCACCTCATACTCTCTGCCTCAGCCATTATCACAGTGTGATATCACTGGTCTCACCATTTCGCAATTTTCTCACACCTTCTAGCTATTAATTCCTCACGATTGTCAATAATGGTTTAAAATACAACTAAAACCATCTGCCAGGAAATTAAACTCATCTTCATTAAGATCTTAATTGCTGCAAGTACTCAACTAGTCTAATTTGTTTGTACTGGAATTTATAGTTGAACCTACCTGCAAGTTTCAAATTATCAGCTATATCTGTATTTATTTTGTTGATGAGATCACATTGTTGTCAATATATCTACCATCATGCATCTGGGGCCCTCATCCATAATTGGTTGCTTGCTCAAACACTTACGGCAAGCTTACTTTAGAAAATTATTTTCTAAATTTCAACTCCATTTTTCATCTATGGTTTTCGACTCATTTACCATGGGAAAAGAAATGCAAAAACAAAATGTTGACCCGTTCAAACAAATCAAAGATCACAATCCTCATTTCTCTTTCTCATCTTTTAACTCTTCGCCTTATTGATGCCAACCATGGTAGCAGTGACAGCAGAAATGGTTTTGACATTAATAGAAGCTGACAATAGTGGTGGAGGTGGCGATAATGATGATGGCAACTAAGACACCGACAATGACGATAAAGGTGGTTGTTGAAATAGGATGGTGGGATGGACATGTCGATATTGGCAGTAGTGGTGTTGATAGTAATAGTGATGACAACAGTACGGGAGGCAACACAGACAAAGATGATAGGTTGTGGTGGCAACTACGTTGTACAGACTTGGCATTTTTTTTTACCTAGCACACCTATGTTGACATGACACATTGCAAAAAGTCAAAAACTATTTACAGTTGATAAAATTGACAAAGAAACAATGACATTCAACAAATCTAAACATGAATCAGCCAACTCTAACCAAGTTAGCCTTTGTGGTGAGTCAGAAACCTTATGTAAATGAGGAAGGAGAAGAGGCGGAGATGAATAGGAAGAGGAGCAAGGAAGAACCTTCAATGTATCACCCCCATTGTCGTACCGCTACAAGTACCCACCACTGCAAGGTTGCCGTCCATGGTTCCACACTCTGTGTGTGTGTGTGTGTGTGTGTGTGTGTGTGTGTGTGAGAGAGAGAGAGAGAGAGAGAGAGAGAGAGAGAGAGGATGTCTGCCTTTAACATTTTTTGTATTGCATTGTTGAACTAGCTTTCATGCGACATAGGAGGCATGTTCTAGCATTAGGTCCTTCTCATGCAAAAATAAGACACAACCAACAAGAACTTTTAAAAATTGGAACAACAAAACCAACTCCTCTGGCACAAGACCATAAATTTTTAACCTTTGCAAACCAAACAATCAATTGCACCACTCAACCCAAAAATCAAGAGAATCCCAAGACATGTTCCAAATATTGCGTAACGGGTTAAAACCCTATTATCTAAGAAAATCCAATGAGCTATTCTCACTGAATAACAATGTTAAAATTGATTAGCTGTAAGTACATAAAGTTTTAATGTAAATGATAAGAGCTCTACTGCATAATATTCAATAAAAAAAGATGAAATGCCTAGTGGGAATAATAAAATCTGAAGCTAACTAAAGGACAAATAGTGGTTTAGTGTTCATGCCAGTCAAATTTCTTCATATCTAAACAACATAATGAAATGAGAAAACAATCGATACCCTAAGTCTAAAGCTCATAACCATGCTTCCATCCACTGTGGCCCCTCAGCACCATGCAATGCACACTTTGCACAGCCAGCAATAGCATCATCAATCAGAAGCTGCTTTAATGCACAGTCATCTATTAATTGACAGCTACCTGTGTTCACTATGAATGCCCGTATAAAACCAAACCATTTTCTTTAACTAAAAAGATCGCAAATGTCCTGTTAGCATTCATATTATTTCTACTAATTTAAGAAGGAAGAGAAATGCAAACAACTCTAAAAAAAACAACTTAAATGAAGGAAAAAGCAAAGACCACTTTGGAATATCACAATTACCTGGCTTTACATGCTGCAAGCATTCTGCATTTGGAATTTGCATAGTATCATCTGATAGAGAGCAATGAAGTGAAACAAGATCACTTTCCGCCAACAAATCATTGAGGGTGTCCTTTCTTCGAGTAGCAGCAGGAAATGCGATTGGCGAGCATCTAGATTTTCCTTTCGCCTTCACATATATAAAACAAATTCCACAATAAGAGAAGATTTTCCAATAGTGGATTCAGAAACAAACTCTCTTGCAATTCTATCAGCAAAAAAGGAAGAAGAATTAGATGTTGAGCCTATATATTATACTTATGAGGGATACAGTTTAGCTTACATATTGTTGTAACTTGTAAGACTATATATAACAAGAAACTCTTACAACTTGGCATATTTCTAGTTATGTTCAGGCACAGGAAACATGTCTCAATTTGACTGGAGAACCAAAATATTGGTTGTCGCTTATTAAGATGCACTTCTTGTATTTGTTGATTTTAACAATATATCATCAAAATAGTCTAACCTAAACTTGTTTATTAAGATGTACACAAAAGGCTAGCTAAAACTAAAGAGGGAGCTTAGAGAATAAATAATCACATGCCTTAGATTGATGAGATACTCTTACACCCATAATGATGTTAAAAGTTATTTTATCTGTCACTCCATTTTTTTTCTTTTTCTTTTCTTTCACCTGGAAATCCAAACAAAGAAAATCACACAAAAGAACAAAAGAATCTCATAATTTCTTTCTTTTGGACTTAAAGCAACAATAGCTACTTGAACACCCAATTTCTCTTACTTATTTCCGACAACTACAATTATCTATAAGTTCATCTTTTTCGTAAATATCAGTAATAAAACATAACTAGAAGTTCTAGGAGCCAGCACAATTAAACCCATACCTGAAATCCATGCTATATAACCTATTCCTTTTCAAATAAAAAATAATTTTCACAAGAAATTTCTAACTTTGGTTATGAAAAATTGGCAAAATACCCAACTATGAAAGAAAAGTCACTGGAAAGAGGCAGATTTACCTCGTCATGGAGATCAAAGTAGAGGACACTCATCTTGAAAGTCGGGCTCCTGGTGGCCAAGCACCGAGCAGAGGCGGACTTCCCGATGATTCCTAGCACGAGGCCACGGCACCGGCGCATCCCCCGGCATAGTGGCTGGATGGATCCGAGCCACCCGGAGGCGGCGGACAACGATGAGGAGTGTCGGGACAGGAGGAGGGTCCGGCGTAGGAGGCCGAGGAAGAGGGCCATGACGATGTCGGCCACCTCCACCGCCCGGTTAGCATCGACGTGTCCGAGGCGGAGACCCAGGTCGGAAGCGAGGGCGGAGTTGACGGCGCGGTCCGGGGAGCCGAGGCAAAGGATGAGTTGCCAGGGGCAGAGACGGCGTTGGGCAGCGCGGGGGAGGAGAACGAGGGAGTGAAGGAGGACAACTGCCGCGGACTCGATACGGCGGCCGGTACGGCCGGAGAGGCCGACGTGCTCCACAACGGCCGCGCCGGCGAGGGCCTCGCACTCCAAGGACGGGTCCTCGAGGCAATCGAGGAAGACCACAGCGGGAGGTCCGCCACCATCCGATTCGGAGCCGACGGGGACCGCCCCATGCCCCGGTAGAGCATTCTTTCTCGAACGCAAGACCGCTTCTTCCACTGGGCTTCGAGAATTCGGGACCTGACAAATGGAGCGACCGCTTCTTGATTTTAATTACGACCGTCGATCTATTCATCAACGGCCCATAGTTGCTTCGGGCAACTTCTTGTCTTGATTTGGTGATTCCAAAAGCGAGAGGTTGGAGACTCATCACGGGAATAATACCTACCGTTCGTTCTCCATTTCGTAAAAATATTTTTTCACTGCTTTTTCTAAAGACGAAAACATTTTTTGTACGATGATTCCAACTTTTAAATATAAATTGCAACCATAGCAGGAACGGTTCTTAATTTGATTTGATTGGCATCGTGGTAATTGTACTGTTCGAACCATAAGCCTGTTGAGGTGGGGCCTTCAACTAGTACTCAGCAAAGCCCAGAGCTGAGCTGGTATGCCTAACTAATGTTGCTCGGCACTGGACGGGCCGTCGTCATGATTGAGCTGTTGCCGATTGTAGACGACCCTGCATCTCATTCATCAGCATCAGCATAGGGAACCTTCTTATATTTGGGCCTACCTACCTATCACACTGATACATTTCATGCCAAGAGTGGAGAATCTCTATCACTCTTCGTCTTGATAGCTCTTATATCATATGAATTTGTCCCTCTAAGATACAGAAATATACACAAAAGATGGTGACCACGACTTGGACAGCAGAGAAGAACAAGTTCGTCACAATTTGGAGGACATGGAGACAACAATGCTATCAGATCGAGAAGTTTCTTATAGCGCCTGCTAAAGTAATTAATCAACCACATGGTTTAACAGTAGCAAACAGAAACTTTTAGATGTGATGGCAGCAGTAATGACTGCAGTGGTTGGTCTCTGAAACCAACAAGGAAGATGGCATCTATACGAGCTCCGGCGCATTGTGTTCTGCTCCCATGCACAAGCAGTGGCCATTGCTTCGACAGAATGTGCCGTTCGAATCCGCCTTGTCCTCCTTGCCCACCCTGGCCACTGCCAAGAAACCAAACTCACGGACCGAAAGTACTCTAATGGTTTCCTCTGCTTAATTCCATGATAGACTAATCTTCGTAAACAAACGGTAAGTGACAAAACTAAGATAGAACATGAACCTCAGCATTTACCATCGTGTAATTAATTCATTGAAGAACATAGATGACGAATAGCGATAAGATACATAGATTCTTGTGCTTGTTACAAGTGCCGAGGAACGGGAATTCTGGTACGGTTGCGGTGGTGAAGAAGGTCGGGAGTGGTCTCGTAGCCGGCGAATACTTCTTCCCAGATCTCGGCGAATGCTCGAAGAATTGTGTCATGGTGGCGTGGTGAGTTGAGAGCAAGGAAGCGGTGGAGCAGCTCCCGTAGCTCCTCGCCATCGACGATCTCCTTATCGATGATCATCTGAAGCATTGATCTCCGGAACTCTCCCAGTGGGTCCTTCGTCTCCTTCACCACCGCCACGCTCTCCTCCACTTTCCGCCCTCCTCCTTCACTGCCGCTTCGCTGATGCAATCTCTTCTTCACCCCTTCTTTTATATGAGCGGGGGATGGGAGAGTGCACCGTCCCCACGAAGTCACGTCCTGCTCCAGCTCGTTCAGCTGGCGCAGGAGACCGAAGAGGCTGGGCGTGCTAGCGGAGCTCTCCATCTTCACCTCCTCCTCCCCGTAGGAGAAGGTGGAGGGGGAGGACAAGGTCATGGTGTCCGCGGACGACAGCTCCCTGGCCCTCCGCGTCAATGGCGCCAGTGTCACGGATTTCGCATCGACGGAGCTCGACGACACCGACACTGACACCGATTTGGAGTCCTTGCAGCCGCAGCCGAGGCCCAGAAAGGTGCCGCTGCTGCTCCTCTTCCGCGTGGCACTCGTACTCATCTTTCCTCTCTTCTGGTAGCGATCTATTGCAGTGTGGGGACTGTTTATACCGGAGTACAACCTCCTCCTCCTCCTCCTCCCACCCCTATGTAGTAGCTCACGGATGTAATCACCTCAGTACTATTCTCCCCTTGATTCAAAGTGTGATGTTCGACATGATGATTGGCCTTCATAGAGACGTGTTCGAACTATGCTTGCATCACACGAGTACTTAAATAAGAGGGAGACAATTGGATTATGGACAAGTTGAGAAGAAGCCTTAAATCTTTTGCGGAATCGTCTTCGACATGTTTATCTAAAGACACCTCTTCGGGTAGGAAATTCCAGTCACCATTGCAGGATTCGTGTACTGTTCCAATATGTTTATCCTCATATAGTTGTTTATGAGAAGAATAAAAGCCAAGATCATGAGATAAGAAAAGGATGCAGCTTGTATCGGTTAGACTACACGGCTTAGAAAATATACAGTAGTCTAAAGCAGAAACTTTTCATAGAAAATTGACATCAACTTTTTAGATTAAAGGATTCAAATGGTTTCTAATACGAAAATAAATATGCCTATGATATCGATTCAGATGAACGAACTCTTAGGTAAAGAAAGTGATGCGCAGCGGACCTACCTGGCGGCTGTAGCAGTCTAATTGAAGGCCTTTAAGCCGGCAGGTAGCTGAGAAGAAAGAGAAGCTTTTGGTTCTGTGGGTGATGATGAATTGATTGCATGATTACATTTATGTGGACCGATCTGTCTTGATGGATAAGCTAAGTTATAATAACACCTGCTTCAACCAACCAAAATAAGAAAACCTTCATGTTCGACAGTAGGCTCCTTTCGGTGAGGCTGGCTTTTCATCTAACATCCACCCAAGGGTAGGGACACTGTGTATGCTGCTTGTATTGATCTGAGTAATAATGTATTGAGAAGGTCTTGATGATATATATCTAAGCAATAATCATCTAATTAAGAGAAATGGATGGCAAAAGTATCATCTATCACATCACAAAAATAGCACATACACAACAATTCAGACTCAAGAGGAACCCAGAAAAGACCCAGCAATTGGACCAGGCCAGATTCCATGACCTGTTTGATTTAGATCCACAAGTTGAAGACCAAGGCGCCTACTCACTTAGCCGCTGATAATAAACAGTAGAAATCACGAATGAATTATGGGACATACTATTCCATAATGTAAAGGAGTACCACTATAACAGGTAGATAGAAGAACCATGTGGTAGGCAGAAACACTACCTGCTTTATGGTATGCTTCTGCACCCTTGCAATCACAGACAAATAGACAAGTCTGGTGATACACAGCATCTCTCTCATCACAAAGCTACGTAACCAGATCCAAAGGAATAACATTGAATGCATGATGCCAAGGCTTGTGTCCTACAGTGTGGGTCACCTAAGCGTATCCTGAATCTTCTTTTCCTTGCAGGACACGTCATTGGAGTGCAAGCTCCTGTAGTGTGTTGATCACTGTGACGAAGAAAACTACGGGTCTCAACACCATGAGTCCCCTTAATACTATTCCACTGCTGTGAATACTGTCATTAACCCTTACCATGCGCAGGATGGCTTTCACTCTTCAAATATGTACCGTAATTTGTGTTTCTTATATCAGAAGATGTGAAACCTAAACATTTTGAATCTGAAGAACAACAGGCTACAGGAGCTTTCATTCCGAGAGGACATTATTTTGTCCAAGTCTGGTAAGGTTCATTCCAAAGAACCGGCCTGCTGAAGTAGGTTAGGTGCTGTCTTCTTCTTGCAATACAATGGAAAAAGATTTCAGATCAAACTATTACCAAACTATGAACATCATTTTAAGATTGTTTTTCCACTAGAGGAAGTGCAAAATACTAGCTTTCTTGATTTCCTGAAGAGAAAGCAGCGCCAAGGTTACATGCATGAACATGAGATCGAGTTCACTGCTCACTGGTCTGCATCTTACTGAGGCAACAAGTGAGAAAGGAAGCTCACATTTTGGCTGAGAAAAACTGAAAAAAAGAAAGATGAAAAAGAAGATGCATGATCATGATATCAAATTCACTGCATAATGGCCCATATATATCTTGCTGAGGTAGCGAGGAGGCTAGCTTTCGGGCAAGACTTCTTCATCTTGATCCATGAGATGCATCAACAAATCCACAAAAGCCAGCCTCAGATACCAATTAGGAAGCTCTTGAAGGCTGTCCCACTCCTTCAGCTCGTGTGCCACCACCATCTCCTCCGTGGATGCTCTGAAGTCCTGGTGCGGGTCCTCGGAAGGCATGGTCATCGTTACACTCTCGTCATAGAAGGCGGCCTTCATCGACAACGTGTTGCCTAAGGCTAGAACTTTTCGGGTGCCCAGCTCGGGTTTATCCTCCTCCATTATGGATTTTGTTGTGTGCGGAGAGAAGAAGAACCTCTTGGAACTTATGGGGCCTCTTGGGAGGTCTTCGTCATGCTCTGCGCTGGTAGAGGAGGAAGACATGGTGGTATCAGCGGCCGCAGCATCACCAAAGACCAAATCCTCCTCGAGGTAGATGGAGGAAGAGGTAGAGGAGGTGCAACATGGACAATGGAACGTAGAGTAGAGGTCTACATCAAAAATGTATTTTGATGTAGTGGCTTTTGTAAAACCGTGGTAATAGATGCGGTTTTACATGAGCCACTCCATCAAAATGCATTTCAACCTTAAAAAAAATATACGATTTTAAGTGTATGTCAAATATCGAAAATCGTTTTACAAATAGACACTCGATTAAATTCGTTTTTATCCAAAGTACAAAATAAGATATTCATAGCATTGGTGTTTAAAACAAAAATCTTCTTCTCCAATTCATTCTAATCGTTCATCTCCAACTCATTTCAATCGTTCAAAAGACTTTTAAAAATCATTTTACACAATGTTCCATAGCTTAAAATCCATAATAATTAAAAAATTCCTGTTCTTTCAATTCGTGAGCTCGGAGTTACAACTTTGAAGGTGGTCTCTCCTTTTTCTTCTACCTCTTTCCATGGCAGTAGGCTCCCCCCAATCGTTTTTCCGAGCTTTAAACTCACTTTGTAGTTACATAAAGACACCCACGAAGAAATGAGATCGAGGCCCCCATCCATCTGTTGCGTCTTGTGATTGTGGAGCAAGCAACATGTCCTTTCCCACAATCTCCGGCAGTTTGGGGGGCCCTCCATGCGTTGCTCCAAATCCCATTCATTCATTAATTCCAAGGGCGAGTCCCCAAGCTGATTGATAGCTTTGAAGAAGACTGACTGCCTCAGCCAGCCCTCTTCTCCCAAGTCGTCATTGCCCCCATATACCACCGGGCCACGTCTCTCTTCTCCATTCCCAAATACCACCACCACCACCAGTCCTGGGCTGGTCAACCGTGATTTGGCTTTCTCTTCTTGCAACAAGTAGAAAAGCAGAAGAAGAATGCAGAGAAGTCTACCTTCTCTTCATCTTCAACATAGGGGGTAAAGCCATGTGCTTTCATATTATTAAGCTCTTGCGACCAAGGGAATTATGTTTGTGTTCTTTACAATAATATCCACAAATCCCTCAGAAAATAATCGATATGGATATAAAAATTAAGTCATGCATAGCCTAAGCTGGGCACCTCCTTTTTATTCTTATATATGATTCACGAGCTTTGAGTAACAAAGGAAGAATTATTATTCGATTAGTCGTACACCAACGAGATGTTGACTTCCTAATCATTCATGATCACGTTGGCAAATTATTATAGAGTGCATTTTGTGGATAACAATAGACTTAAAAGTTGATCAAGTTAAAAATATGATGGAGAAAGAAATAAAAGTCTTAACTTTGTTGACTTCGAATTTTCATGGTTGTAAAACCTCTTCTCATCTGCTTATAGAAGGTGAGAGTACAATACATTCATAAAACTATCGAGATATTCTTTGTTTTTCTGAAAGATTCATGCATTTTTTTAAGATGCCAAAATCTTCTTTCATCCAATAATTTCAATATATCAACCGATCTGATTCGAATAATTTGTCAAATAAAACCAGTAAAACAAAAGAAAAGGAACAGAAAATAATAGTAGATATCAAAGAATAGGGAACTCCTGCATTCCCTCTCCTCTGATCATCTCTTCTGGTCCGGAAGACGCAGGCGGTGCAGCAGCGAATTGCAGCTGAAGACTTCGGCAGATGCCCGAAGCGAAGATGGACAGCCACGCGACGACCGGCGTACCCGCGAGGACGAGGCCCACAGGCACCATCCATAGTTGCTCGTTCGACTGGTGGAAGGAGAGAGCCCACCACGCCAGCAGCGTGCCTCCGCCGACACCGGCCAGTAGCATGCAGCCGTTGGCCAACACCTGCCGAACCTTGTGCCCGCCGGCCGACGTGCCGCGGTGGCGGGCGGGGCCTCTATCCTCCTGCACTGGCTCATCCATGGATACGGTTGAGACCTTCCTCATATCTGAGATGCTGATATCCTCCGTTCAATGAAAGCCGGGGGACATGTAACATGTAGGATGCTAAGTCTGCTAATAATGCAGAGAAGAACACTCACGTTGGCTTTCCTGCGACTTGTATAGGAGTCATTGTGCACTGATGTCACACTCCCTTCACGAGCCTCTCACTACGCTCTGGAGAGAATGGAAAGAAGACCCAAGCTTTGATGGCGATTGCAACACTTCCCAAGGTTTCAGTATTTGGAATTGGTTTCTCTTAACAGGCTGGTCCACATAAAATAGCATCACCTTTTCTTGGAGTCTAATCTGGCTGAAATAACAAAACCTGAACACAGGCAATTCACTGCAGTACTTTCTCTCGAGAGCGATGAGATCGATGCGAAGCATCGACGCTCTAATCTGCAAATGGCTACGGAATTGACATGTTTAGGTCTCTACATCCCATGCACTGTGTTGTGACTCCCATTTCTGTGCAACAAGTGATTAGTATCCGAAAGTAAATATCTTTTAATCAAATCAAAAAATACGACAAAACAAAGAACATAAGCACAAGTAAATTGAAGGGCGAATTGTCCTCTTTAGGTTTTCATGGAGAAGCGTCCCATGTTTTTAGAATATGAAATACCCTTAGCCACCTACGTCAAATTTTCATCTCTTTTTTTAGTCCTATAGATCGATCGATAGGGTGAATCATCCGATTATAATATTTTTATATATTTTCAATAATACTAAAAAAATCATAATATATGAAAAAACAGTATGCTATAGTATTATTTTAGTATTATTGAAAATAAAAATATTGTGTTGTAGTATTTTTGTATTGCCCTATAGTATTTTTCTAGTATTATCACTATAACATTATTTTTTATAATAATTATACTGATTTGGATCCATCGATAGGAAAAGAGAGAGAAAAAATGTTATTCTAAATATTAGGTAAGTATTATTTGAAAATTTTGAAAATAAGAGATGCTTCTCAGGAAGAAAAAAAAAATAAAAACTCTCTTTTCGAGTGTTTTTTTTCCAGAAATTCGTCAAAAATTGAATGCTAAACATTTGATTGGAAGTTGTCGAGTAAATCGAAGGGTTTCGGAAAACAACAAGAGTTGCTTGTTACACCCAAATGCCTTGCGTTAGTGCGACATAGCATATCATCTCTTCAGGGTCATGTCCGACCACTTCATGTGACCATTTTGTCTCGTTTTGGTCTTATCTAACTATAATTGTAATCGAGCCACGTATTGAATGAAGTGGCGCACCAACCTGTCCGAGCGTAATAGGGTGAGTCACGACGAGTCTCCCTCGCCTGAGCCATGAGTCCCATTCACAAAGGTGGGGTGACACTGAATCTTGTATGGACTCAAAACAAATACAATTATCTTATTACTTAAAAGAATTAATAGATTTTAACTGTGTATGAAAATATATCTTTGTTATTGTTGATGGAGGATCACGAGAACCTACATGATTCCGATGTGTGGCCCATCCAAGTCAGGGAAGTCAACACTGACGGAGTGCGATAGAGGTTGGTGTTGTGATCTGTAAAGGTTAAGATGACAAATCAATCCATATTGTTGGGTGAGGACACGGACCGCTCTGTGGAAATGCAGCAGCATATTGGAGGAGAGGAGAGGAGAGGAGAGAGCTAAAACCACGCTGAGATGACGTTGAAAAGATCATTTTAGGTTATGAAAGAGAAGCATCCAAATTGAACATTATTATTGAAGGAATCATCCATCATATATGAAGGAAAAAAAGACAAGCCCTTCGTTCTTTGTACATCAAATCTATCATAAATGTGTAAGGATACAACTGAGCGAGTAATCTTCACATCAAATCAGTTAGCCTTATGCTGTGTTTCTATAGAAGTTGTTCATGAAATCAGCATGTCACTCAACACTATCAAATCCTAGAACGAAAAATATCTAATGTTCATACAAAATCTTCTTATGTAGTTTAGCAGGCTGGCACTTGGTAGTTTAACATCAGGCTGTGGCTGCGGTTTCTCATGTCTCATTGGGTGAGAAGAGAGGATCATCTAGCTGGAAGCTAACACACAGGACTTGACACCAGAAGTTCACTGAATTGTTTTCATTAGATGAGATGAGCTTCCGTGCAAGTAAAACAATACACCAAGAGACTTTCCGAACTCTCACTGAAATTATTCGTTGCTCAAACTGGATAGAAGAAACCATGTGGAACTCCACCATAAGCTCAGCTTAAGACTCAAACCGGTAAGTCCCTGTAGGAAGGTCATCTTTGGTTATGACTTCCTAAACACCAAATGGGATTTCCATCATCTGCCCACCTGCATTGCTTACCCTGTCTTATTTTCAGAATTTAGCTCACCAACACTGTACCATTAAAATTTGTTTAGAACATTATGGTCGACTTATCACACGATCGTCTCTCCAAGTGTTTTCCCCTTGATTTACCGTGATGTAACTTGTGAAATGTAAGCTACTATTCTTTCCACTTCTCAGCGGATTTAATGTGGTACAGATAGGTGGAGCGTTGAGTTCCTAACAAGCTTTCTTATGGGGATAAACTGCACAGAAAAATCATGGAAGTTTAATATTTGCTGTGTGCTACACGTGTGCTGATCCAAAGTCTTATATATGCTGAGAACACAATGAACCCTAATCAGGAACAAAATGTCTTGTAGTATTAGTCTAGGAGAACTTATATAGAGGCGTGAATCAGACCAACGTAGAAGAAACCTCCGGTACTGTGAGGAAGAAGATACATAATCTGCGTACCATGGGTTGGGAATGTCGAATGTATAACAAAGACAGTCAATGCTCTCTCACGGGCAACAGCTTCATTGAGGTCATGAGCATGTGAATCTCGCATTTATAGCACCATTTGATCGTTTCTGACATGAAACACATAACACTGACATGACGAGCATTTAATGCGTGCAGACGGCGTGTTCGCATATCAATCCACGCGGTTGTACAAAAGACCTTGAAGAGCGGAATGCTCATGCAGCTCAAGGTCAATACTTCTTTCTGAAGACTGTGGGCTTATAATATCTTTTCTCTGGCAAGCAAACGCAAAAGAATAACGAGAAGCTGCAAGCTTTTCGGTACTTGGAAAGAAATTCAAACTACTTAAGAATATAAAGTACAGAAAAAGAAAAAGGCGATGATAGTATTTCTATTTTATGTGTTGATATCATATCAGCGACTAGCATTGTTCCAAATCTCTTCGAGCTCTCTGGCAAAGGCTTTTTGCCGGCCGACGACGATGGTTATGTGATCCTTATCGTCAACAATCCTCACACGAGCTCGAGGGACCTTCGACTGGATGGCGTGGCTGCAGTCGATCGGCAGGAGCTCGTCGTCCCTTCCGTGGAAGACGATCACGTCGCAACTGAGCTGCTCTCTCACCACGTCGAGGTAGCCATCGACCTTGGCAGCGCTGCCACAGATGATGTTGTGGAAGGTATGCCATGAGGCGTTGTGGGTGTGGCAGAAGAAACCATCCATCAAATACGTTCTAATCCTGCAACCACACAGCAAGTCAGGTACTTGTGATATACGAACTCTCAACTTAGCTTAACGGACATGAAGTCTCCACTAGGATGGTGGGGTGGACGCCACATCCGACACTTCAATGGGGCAAGTGCTTCAGAAGTACTGTACTCTGTTACTGGATCATAAGTGCCTAGTGGGATGGTGGACGATGGCTTATTAATGAGTGAACTGGTGACCTTATTGAATCCGGAATACTTACTGTTTTGAGTATAACAAAGTGTCTACCAGATGTACTTACTATCAAATTGTGGAATATAACTTCGATTAATCTAACACCACCGGACGACAATGGTGGTTCAACACAACCGTTGAACTGCAATCGTAGTGACGAACTAGCGAGTTAATGGACCGTCCTTCAACTTAATTTTCTTACCCACTGGTTCATGTAGGTGCCACCAGCCATATCTAATTCTCAACCGAAACAGGGTCCGTTGACTGTACTTGGAAGTTTTCTTCCTGAGATAAATTGTGTTCCGGAATTAGTGACAGACAGAGTCGAAGATGTGAACACCATATTTGGATAGGAGCACAAAGAGCCATCAACGTACAAGTAATTGAGGCTGTGACGTGAATTAATATGGTTTTGAACTTTGAACTGAGGAACAATAGATTTGCTACAGTACCGACCTGTTGCAGGTGACGAACTTGAAGGCTAGCTCCCACCGCCGGTGGTTCTTGCACATGATGAGGCTCACCGTCCGACTGATGTGCTCGTACCAGCACAGCACCGAGGCCCCGAAAGCCATCAACGGCCACACTCTCCGTGGCGCTACCCGCCGCAGCACATACTGCGTCCTCTGCTCCCCTTTTGGCACTGGAAAATACGGCTGCCGAAACGCAGAGCCGCCCTTCTTCGTTTTAGCTTATGAGTGAAACATGATCGCAGAGCGCACATTAGAAAGTACCATGATAAAAATGGAGGAATGACTTTGTTACCGGCGAAAGAAGAGTGAGCGACTTGACGGCGCCGGGGTGCTTGACGGCCAGGGCCAGCGCGAGGATGGACCCAAGAGAATGCGCCACGATGTGGAAGGACTTGACATCGAAGCGATCCAAGACGGACCGCTCGATCATGACGACGTGCTCCCTCAAGGTGTACAGGGAGTCCGGCGGCTTCGGGCTCTTCCCGAACCCCAGCAGGTCCACCGCGAACAGGCGATACCTCGACCTTGTTGTCTCGCTCAAGTTCGGAAACACCGTCTCTGTCCAGAACGCCGAGGACGATATGAATCCGTGAATGAACAGCACATCCTCCTCCGCCATCTTCCCGTCTGTCCAGCATCAAGCAAATGAGATCATCGTTTATGGTTTCACTTGGTTACAGAGCTGCACTTAGTGATTCATATGATTCGGTAATACCACCTTGTGGACCTTCGGCATGGACGAACAGGGTATCGCGCGACCCGGAAGGGGAACTCCAACGAGTGCAACTTTCACAGCCACAGTCGATCCAGCTCCGGGCGGCGTGCGGCTTGTGGCCGCCAATCTTGCCCTGGAGCAAGTGAATGATGGTGGAGTTAGTGGTGAAGGTGGTGGCGGTTGCCGTGGAGGACCGGACGCGGGCAGAAGCTGTAGAAACCGCACCGCGGTGCCCGAAAAGCTTGAGCTTGCGGAGCTCATTGACAGTGGTTTTCGAGACCTCAGCAACGAGCGAGGACCGAGAGTAGAGCGTGTCGGAGATATCGTCTAGTTGCAGCTTGGTGGAGGAGGTCAACGAAAGGACTTTTGAGCCACTCCTTTCAGCGACAAGGATCATATCTCGCGCGGAGGAGCAGTAACAGGGCTTCCACTCGGCCTCCAGCGCGTAATCAGCCAACTTGTACACCAAACAGAGGAACACATCCAGCAAGTCTAGCAGAGTAAACACAACGAGGCTCAGGACATCGTTTATGACCCGTGCGGCGATCACCATTGCCGGCAGCCAAGGCTTGGCCTCTTTTTACGAGAACACTGCAATGTTGGTATGTAGGATGTGGATGACAACTTCCACCAGACGTCAGAAGAAGAAGCTAGGGAAGAGGAAGAGAATAGTAGCAGCAGGAGAGTGCTTGATCTCCGAGGGAGTGGGCATCTGGAGTTCTCTACCATGCAGCCAACTAATGGAAACCTGAAACAGGTGCAGTGAGGAATTAAAAGAGACAAGGTTAAGGATGGCTTGTAAACGAAGCTGCCATGTGTGTAGCAGAGCGGTCGGAGATGGAGGAGGTGCAGAGAATGGCGGGGCAGTGTTCGATGATGCTGAATTGATGGCGGTCATTAACATCGCTTGTTCAACAAAGGAGAAGGGGTGGGTGGTAGTTGAACTCCCTGGCTACCATTTGGCCTCGATCTTTCATGGTACTGTACAGACAATACACTGCAAAGACAGATGAAAGACGTGAATATGTAATGGGGCTTCCCCCATGATTTTAATTCGGAAACTGAACCCAACCAGCATCCAAACCAAATCAAATAACCCAATGTGATGAAGCTCGATCAATCGAATCTGGGAATTGGAATGAGGTCAAGTCAAGAGTTTGAGAAATAGAAGACAAAGGTTTAGGTGTCTCAGTAGATTTATATTGAACACATAATCACTAGATATAGAACGTGGAATGATGATTATGGAAAAATTGATTAGGGGCCAACCCTCTCTTTATTCTCAAAGGTATTACAAATTCTATGTTTCGTTTGTGGGTTATTTAATTTTTTTTAATTAAAATTTAATTTTGTTGATAAAAATAAAAAAAAGGTTAACACTTTAATGAGGGATTAGAGAATAAGATTTTTGATTGGCACCTATTTTGAGTTCTTAATGGGCCTTTTCTTTGCAAAACTTTCTCCACCCACTAAAAAAAATCCTCATTATTCATATTTTTATGATACAAATATTCAGATTTATTATTAAAATATCTTCACTAAATATTTTAAAAATTAAAATTATTCACAATCTTATAACTGATATTGACAATAATTTTACGCTGACAGTTGACATTTTAATTGATAAATATTAAACCATACGGTGTTTTAAATATTAAATTATTCATTGCATTTATAGTCACCTGTCTCTTCTATATTCATTTATATTCATTTATGTATGATCGGAAAGGGCCGACGTGGGGACCAAGCGAAACGCACGAATCTTTAAGTTTTTGATCTCAAATGCAACAGTCTGCATGCGTGCTTTCTCTCTTATACCGCAACGGAGATGTTATCGGGTAGGCTTCAAATTTAAATTGAAGATCCAATAATGGTACACTGTGTCAAACTAGGATGAGAAACTGAGTTGTTCACGGATATCAAAGTGCGATCCGCACCTGATCCGAAAACGTTATTGGATCCGCAGCAGTAGCAACAGCAACAACCCACAACAGCACGAAGGAGCAGGGTGCATTGGAAGGATGCACAGCATGCGAAGTGCAGCTTCCTCTCCTCTCCCCTGCTCATCCCAGTCGAAGCTGCAACCATCTCAGCCGCCACCAGGAAAGATCGACCTGAACACTCTCTCCAGCACGGTGATCGTCCAGTGCGGCAAGTCATTTTTTCTTACCTGCTGCTTGAGAGCCTCAAGCAATAAGCGCGGGTCTTGCTTCCTCTCCTGAGCTATTTCCTCACACGAAGCTGCTTGCACTGCATGCGTCACCTTGTAGCGGCGTACTTCGTTACTCAGCTCCACCCGTATGGAGCTGAGCTCGCCGAAGATGTTATGCACACGCTGGAGTGCCTCTCCATCTATCAGAAACATCCCCATATAATTCCGCCCTCCATCCTGTTTGTGCTCGTGGAGTGGAACCCCCCTGCTCCCGCCGGTCGGGTCCAGTTGCGCCCCTTCCACCTGCGGCTGTTGGTCAAGACAGTGTAACGGGATAACAGGATACGGACGCTTTAAAGAGACGCCGGGTGTCTGCGAAATCGCAGAGAGTTTCACGTTGCTAGGCCTGACAGGATCGACAATGGTAGTCGGCTTGACGGTGGCCGTGGATGATATGGGCTCGAAGACAAGGACCGAGTGGTGGGACAGTATGAAACGCCCATTCTCGCTGCAGATGACGGGTTGTGGCACACCCCACTTGTCACACAGTTTCTGTGCTGCTCCAACAACGACGGATGCATACTCGTCAAGGTCGTCAACAACCGACATCTTGGTCTCACGATCACCGGACAGGCAGCCATCGTAGCCCAAGCAGAAGTCGCCGCCTACGTCAATCGCTTGCATGCGAGCACCGAGTTTAGCCAGTTCGCAATAGGTCTCTGTGGCCTCGGCCACGGCGTCGAATACTGTGGCAGTGGATGGCGTTTGAGAGCCGATGTCCAAGCGGAGGAGTCGGAGGCGATCCATCATATCGTGCTCCTTTAGCTTCCTTACTGCACCTCTTATCTGGTCCCTCGTCAAGCCGATGGTGGATCCAAAGAACCCTGTGTGCGATGTGCAGAGCTTACCCTGGAGTCCGATCATCGGCCGGATATTGAACTCCGGCCAGGTATCGAGTGCCAATTCCACCTCCTCTTCTTTTTCCAGGACTAGATAGGTTTTGAAGCCCATAGCACTGGCTACTGAGGCAAGGCTGATGTAGTCCTTATCCTTGTAGCCATTGCATATAAGATAGGCCTCGGAGCTACCCCGGATGAGACCGTACATGGCGAGAAATAGCTCCTTCTTGGACTCGACCTGGAGTCCGAAATTGAACCCACGGCCTGACCGCAGGACGTCATCGATGATGAGGAGGTCGTGGTTGCACTTCAGCGGGAAAACCCCCTGGTAGTGTGACCTGTAATTGCGGGATTTCATGGCACTGCCAAAGGCATTGTGGAGGGACTCGAGGCGATGACGGATGAGGTCAAGGAATTGGATGAGAAGAGCGAGCTGGTGGTGTCGCCCAGAGTGCACCAGCTTGGTGGCCGCCTCGACGACCTCCACGATATCAATCTCCTGGTCTGGACCCGTGGTGGTGCCATAGGGGCGGACGACAACCTTACCACGGCTGTTAATGTGGAAGTAAGGACGAGTCCACTCGTCAATCTTGCAGAATTCGTCCGAGCGCTCAACGGACCACTGGGAGGTGACAGTGACGACCGGTGAGACTTCTGACGGCCTCCGTTCCTGATCGAAACCAAATGAAGCGCGCGAACTCAGGACAATAGCTGAGACCAAAGAAACACGCGAAACAGGGTGGCAAGCTCACCGAGAGACGACGATAATTGATCCTAGTTAAAGGGAGGATGAGATCGCCATGCACGTAGCCGGACGTCCCTGTTAGCTGCCGGCGTATTCGAGCTGCTACTGGAGAGACCACGCTTGGATTAAGAACACGCGAGTAAAGAGAAGATTGAAGCACGGATGAGGAGATCGGTTGGCAAGAAACAAAGCATGACGAAGAAGAATGCATCGTATGGAGTGGCCCGTTTGCATGCGATGGAGTATGATGTCTATAAATAGTGAAACGATTTGCTCGTACGTTTTCCTGACTCATAATTTGCGGGAATACGCAAACATCCTCTTCGTCACCTCCCATGCGCATCTGGACGTCATGAACAGATCATGGTTGTTGCTACATCCTCTCGTTCCTCGACTAATTATTCCATTTATCCTTATGAATTCTGTGAACGAAAGAGCATCCTTAATTATCAAAATAAATATTAAATTCTTAAAAGATAAGCTCTTTTATGTTCTAAAGTCAGCTGATTGTTTCTTAATTGCATCCGCTCTCATTGATAGAGAATTAAGAAGATTCGTGCGTATTCTGTGGTTCTACAAGTTCTTCGATTGCTTTCGTACTATTCCGCATGTAAATTAGACTCAAGTTGGCTTGGGTTTGACAAATACAAGACAGTCATTACTCAATTTCCACTTGGTTTAGACAAGATCAACTATACATATAAAGTCCATATATATGATATGAGTTGAGGATGGCTCAATTCTTACATTTTCTTTTCATATGACAATTTCACACTTTAAGAATCGTACAAGTTATATCAATAATGAATACATGCATCTTTGCAATCCAATCCTTACTGCAAAGTTTGGGTTCTCTGATGTATTATACTCATCTTTCTATCTTCTAGATATCTTTCCTCGCAAGGATAGTTGAAATTTTGCCAAATTATAAAATACTTTAAATAAACAGTAAACCAATCACAGAACTGCTAACTATCTACATCATAGACAGCTACTAGATGGCCGATTATTGCACATTATTAATGCGTGTAATTTCCATCAGCTAGACAGGTCGACTTGACCTGATCTCTATGACCCTTCTAGTGGACCGATGGAGATATAAAGCAGAATAATCTTTATATATGAATAAATACTAGCAGACTATGCAACGGAATTAAATGAAATCACAATAAAATAGAACACTAAGATATACGTGGAAATCCCTCCGATATGAAGGGTAAAAATCATGGGGCAAACTAGAGATAATCCACTGTGAGAATAATGAATATATAAATCTCAATCTCTTGCCTTAAACTCTAGCAACAATCACAAGAGAATAACTGTGATATAAGGATCACGTCACTGTCTACAATATTTCAAACCTCCCCAAGTAATCACAGCAAGAGTCTACTGTACATTTGATCTAACCTGAGATGAGAACTCTTCTAGGTGATTGAGAACAATCTCTCTATGTTGTTCTTGTCTTCTTCCATTTCTATCTTGTTTTCTTCTTTTTCTTTGGAATCTCGTAGCTGTTTCCTTCTCCCATGTTGCTGTCCTATTTATATATTTTTTTATCTCTAAAACATAACCATCACACTTTCCTAATGTTAATTAGGATTAAATTAAGAGGAGATGAGCTGTGCGATATCTAAGCCCACTATGAACTGAATTTGTAGGTTATCAGCCTAGACGAGCAAAGTCAGAGAAGAGTAGGTGTAGTACCAGGATGGGTCACTGTAGGTTATGCACATGTAGTTACAACAAAGGCAGTCAGAAAAGTATGATCCTTCGTAGAAGAAGGAGCAGCATCAAACGATCGAGTGTTGGCATGAAAAGATGCCAGAGCGGAGGGCGATGGATCCCCAACCATCACCTTAATGCCAAGACCACCCGTCGCAGGGTCAATTAGGAAGAAAATGGATAAAGAGATCAGGTTACTTCTCTCTCTAACAGAGGCCTAAAAGCAGGAGCTTCTCTCTCTAACATGGACCTAATCTATATCTTCTTTCCAACATGGACCTAATTTGATCTATTTGTCATGATCATTACCTTCCACCCTTGCAAAAGTATTTGTGGTCTTGAGACGTTTGTAAAAGACACCAAATATGTTTGGTTATAGTCCATCACCCCAAATGCACTTGGCTATTTAACTAGCCTTAGTTACAAGTATCTTCAACCCTTTTTGCTCTCGATGGGCAAGCGATTCAAGGAGCAACTTTGAGTACCTAAGTAACAATAATAATGTGTATGTATAGTTTTGCGGTCTGAGTGTTTTGCTGTATTATTCAAATGAGAAAGTCTATACGTCAACAAGGATTCACCATTAAGAGTTTAAAACTATTATCTTATTCATATATTATTCTTTTTTTATTTTTTGTTAGTTTGATCGATATTTCTACTAACTTATCCCACATAATATTCCAAACTTATACATCCTTGATGGATTTAATAGCTTGGTGTTTCTTAATAGTAGTTCAGTTTGTTCTCTTATGAGAAGTAGAAGAGATCGTACGTGACCTTACGAATGATATGCAGCATTCTAGAATAGAACTTACAGGTTAGATTGTTAGCTTTCCGCTCACTAGTCATTGCGAACTTGCTTTGTGAACACAATGAATGAATATAACAAGCAATAATAATAAGGGACTTGTGAAGATTACGTGCTTTGCTGCACCTCAAATCATCACACATACATATTTTCCACGACATTTCATGTGCTAAGCAACTGTAGGTTTCCGGCCTTCTTCGATGCAATTTCTACACTTGGATACATAAACAACGAACGACACAAGAAATAAGACAAAACATGGCATGGAATCGTCCCACTCATGTAGGAACCACAACTATTGACAATTCATTCGATGGCCAATAATGTTAGCTTCCTTGTCTGGGGCGTCGAGCTCAATAATAAGATTAGAAATTTATTTTCAGATTAACAAGTCGTATCTCTGGGATGAAAATTATCCGCATGCCTACATCCATTGATATACATTAAGCGTTTAGGTGAAAATATTTTCAGAATTAATCAACCACTTAATTATTAAAAATAGATTAGTAATGTAGTTAAATTAGTAAAATAAGTTAATATGTGGTTTTTGAAGTTTTGTTTGTAATAAAAGAACCACTAAAAAAACCTTTGTGATTTCATAGAAGGTGCTTCCATTTTTAATTTTCTTATTTGATATATTTTTTTTTTAATAACCTAAATATCTCTCGTTTATCGTTGTTCGTTGCTTTCCTATGGTCACATTTGTTTCATCGATTGATTGTTTTTGCCTTCTCGTTTTCATGTCACTCTTCCGACCCAATCTCATCATCGTGAAGCCTCCATCCTCAATGTTGATCGTTGTTGCTCATGACATCAACAACTTATCTCTGGATTTTTCGATCTCCATATAATTTTTTTTATTTTTTATATTATCTTTGTCAAATAATAGGCGAGGACTTACGATAGAGATAATCGTGATGGAAGGAAGGTGATCAAACAAAGATCACGAGTCTTGTTATTAGAAATAAAAAAAATTAAAAATTTAAAACTAAGACACTTCAAAAAAAACCTAGAAAACAAAGGACGAATACTTTTACTAATTCCTTGGTATTTATGTTTTTACAAGTATGCACCATATATTTCGTCTCACTCTTTAAAACACGTCCGTGTTGTCTAATCCGGCAGAAAAAGAGTAAACAAGAGACTTTTGTCCCCGCGACTCTACACCCTGTTAGACCTCGGACAGAGTTTACAAAGGCTTCTCAATAGGAACCGATCAATATCTGTCACGTGGATAATTGATAAGTCATGCCTTCCATTTAGACGGCGAAATGGTGTAGTTGGGCTTAGGATAAACAGGCGATCCTCACCAATCTGACACAGGGGATGGACGTCAGAACAGAGTAACAGCCGCAGGACTTGAGAAAGAGGAGCAAAAAATAAAAATAAAAAGAGATCAAGAAATTTTCTGGAGGATTCGCGAGAGAAGAATCTCGAGGAGGACGAGACGAAGAAGGAAATCAACGGCGTTTCCGATAGGTAGGAGGTTTTCTTCTCTTTGAACTTTCCCTTCGCTGGATTCTCTTTCGCAATTCATCTCATTGTACTCGGATTCTGCAACTCGAAAGACTTCCATGCTGACATTTGGATTTTGAGCGTGTTGATAGCGGCGTATAATTATTCCTGTCTTTGGTTTTGCAAAATCCGTTCTTTAGTTGTTCGATGACATCGTTCATTGCTCTTTGGTTGATAAAAACCCTAGCTTTGCCATTTGTCTTCCCCCTTTTCGTCGATTTCTTGTTTTGTGCGGTTTGGAGCTGACTCTATTGTGTTGATATTTGTGCTTTAAGTTGGATAAGGTGAAAAATGATCTTGAGGCTTCATTACAGCATGGAATTTCACGCTGAGATGTTCGTGTGTTGGTGGATCTCTTGATCTGTGATCTCAATATGGCGGTGTTTGGAGATACACAACTGTCGAGGTCCGCCGGAGTCCATATACAAGGTGGACAGCTGAGACCTTTTCATACACTTATCTGCTGTAGGTATACACGTATTTCTAACACTTGCTTGAAAATGAAAGAGAAATGTGTTCTCCTGTGCTTAAAATGAAGTGCAAGTTTAGACTGCAGCACTTTTATGAGGCCACTATCGAGTTGAAATAAAGGAGAGTCTTGCATTGTCCGTATCATGCATGGCAATGAGCTTTTAGTTTGAATCGGTTCATGCCGGAAGTGTTCATATGTCGTATCAGAATCTGTGAACTTTGCCTTAAACTCAAATTGTTAAGCACGACGACGTTGTTAGGGTTTGATTGTTAGTGTAGCTACCTATTGTCATCATATTCATAATTAACTTCAGATGCTTCAAGCAATAATTCATTAGATTTATAGTCACAAATGTCATTAATTTGTAAAGATAAGATGGTCATGGCTTGGTGACTTTGTTCCATATATGCAACTGAAACTGATTAAGAAAGAAAGAAATACAAGTTCTTTACACTTCCTGATGTAGATTTTCTCGGAAAGTATTGCTGCTGCATTTACAACCAAATTTTACATTGTGCACAACGGCTAGTTCATAATTTTGTCTGCATACTAGCTTCACTGACAGTAACCTGATTTTGGAAAAGGTAGCATTAGGAATCTTATTCCAATGTAATTATCACTTTTTTTATTTATGGTGATGAGCCAGATCCACATTTTTCTTCCCTAAAATAGCCATTTGGACGAATTTAACTTGGAGAGAGCTTGTGACAGATAAATTTTAGTATCAAATTATTTTTTTACTGTTCCTTTCCCCTTATAGCTCGTTACTCTTTTCTGCTCATGTGCTTTATAATTTTCTTCATGAGTTAACAAATGTCATGAGAGCAACAAAGCATAATACTTATCATGTGATGTAATGTACTACTCCTTGGCATCATTGCCTATAGAATGGTGGTGTGAGCAACTGCAGATGATGGGATTTGTATCAAGGATTAGGGTTTGGTGCTTGGCGTTAATTGGGGAGAAAAATGTAGAATTGACAGTGAATATTAGGTGAGAAGGGATTTGTTGATGCGAAAAATGGGTCTTCTATTAACTGATGAGGACATAATAGTATCTTTACCTTGTCAGGCTAACCATTTACTTGATATGATCTTTTGGCTAACATGACCCTAGATAAATGTACCATCATGACAGGGCATTCATGTTAAATGCCTAAGTTTAGAATGTTGAATGTAATTCAATATTTTTGAAAGGGAATTAGCCATTTTAAGGCTGTTTATATGTAAAAAAGCAATAGACACAAATATTAAATGGCAGCACATAATCTTTAACGAATTTCTTCCATTTATGTGACAAATATTGACTAGAAGATAGTAGTAGTAAAATAATTGATGAAATAAGGTATATTCATAGGTCCTCATGCTGTCACTTGCAGTTTTCACATTTTCTTGCAATTATTTGGTAGATTAAATTGTGTACGTAATGCATCTTCTTAGACATCTCTTAATAATTTGTAATTAAATTATACTGTTTTCTTTGAGGAACAATCACAGTCTAAAACAAAACCTTTAAAGAAAAGGCAACAAACTAATTGTTAGATTTAAAATTAAACATGTACACAAAATGTAAAAGTTGTAATCTATATTTGATACTTTGCTAATAAATAAGTTAAGTCACTCATCTATACCTAAATACTTAATAAAAGAACAATAATATTTAGAGCGTTTTTTAAATGAAAACAAAGTAATCTAGTGTCGTACAAACTACTGCTTGTTCTAACTTAATCCAATCTTGGGACTGTAGGGCCATGTTAACAGTCATGTGGGCATCTATAAGGTATGCTATTCTACTTATGATTACTCCTAGTACTTCTAGTCTTCCAAATATGTTGGAAAATTTAGCAAGAACAGGATGTTCTTCATGTTCTAGTATTGTTGTGCAATTATCATCTATGGGCTATTACTACCATGTTTGCTATTATCTTTAACCACAACAATGTGGTTTATACAGAATGATGAGAAATTGACAAGAAGCTATTTGAAGACCTACAGAGCATGAGGATTTGATGACAACTGTTTGCTTTGCTGTAACCATGTTAACCTTCTTAAGGAGCAGAATGATGAAGAACAAAAGAAGTTAATGCCTCTTAAGGAGAGGGTGGTAATATCTGGTTGAAGTAGCTCTCTTCCACAGAACTAGTTACTCTCTTTTGCCATCAAGTTTTCTCCTATAAGCATTACATGAACTTTTTCCTGAGTCCTGTGCTTACTTTGTTTTGATATATATATAACCTTAAAAACATATCAACATATGTGGCTGAATGAGCACTTCTAATAAAACTTTGGCAGATACTGGAAATTTTGCATTCATCCTACAAATCAATTGTGCTTATGGATGATGTTGGACAAAGAGAAAATGGGAGACACAAGACTGATCAATATAGAACTGCTCATGCACAGGTATAATAAAAATAGTTTTCAGCAATTACTGACTCCTTTATGACACCGTTTGTATCAAATTTAGAAAACTTGAAAATTCATAAATTTAGCAAAATTAATTTCCTGTTTGGTACACCCGATTTGGAACAGCTTTAGCTTTGGTATGATTAGACCAGAGAATCACTTGCTTTGGGTTTCTAATTCTGATTTCAGAGTTGGCTAGCCTTTTGGCATTTAAAACCAACTTTTAGACATTTGAACATGATGAATTTTACTTGGCTTTCCAGAATCTTCTGTTCTAGTTTGCCTGATTAAATTTTGTTTAATTATCATTACGGGATGTTCTTCTCTACTTTCATCAGTATTAAACATGTCAACTGCAAAATCTTGGTGTTGGTGCTATGAAATATGATAATAACTTAGATTTGAAGTTGAACCTCCAAAATAAATGCATGAGCAGTCCAAGTTGTAGAATCAGAATGCAGGCCTTACTGCTCTCTGATGTTGGTCTTTTTCCTGAATCAGAATGCAGGCCTTACTTGCACTTACATTTTTGTCTAAAATCATTTTTAGCTCCACTTCATGTTTAAAAAAGAAACCTTTTGATTATACTTGCATAAAATGAGGATATGGGACTTGTGAAACTTCCTTTCTGTGTTTTATCCTGGTCAATTCATGTTTTGCAGCACCAGCACTATCCCGCCTAAAGAAAATTAATCACCAATTGTTAGCTAATTAGCCATCCACTTCATCACACAACACAATTTGAAGACTAGACATGGATCATAATACACCTTCTTTATATAGCTTAAGTTGTTGATCTTATTATTCTATTTGGATGTGGTTACAGTGGATGTTGCCTCAACATCAGCTTAAGGAGAATCAAACCATAAAGCTCCTTATGGCTGAACGGGAAAAAGCTCTCCAAGAACGAGACATGGCCATCACTGAGAAGAAAGCTGCTCTGGTTGAGCGAGACATGGCATACCTCCAGCGTGATGCTGCAGTTGCGGAGAGGAATAGTGCCATCATAGAACGTGACAATGCGATTGGAGCACTTGAATATGCCCGTGAGAATGGCATGAGTGGTAACTGTGCAACTGGGTGTCACCTTGGTTCCCATGGGACAAAGCATATTTACAACCACCAGCAGCAACACCTTCAGCATATCCACTCTCCCCAACAGCAGTTACACGATGCTCCTAGCAAACAAACACGAGAGACACCAACGAATGAGGCATCTCCCAACTCAGGTGGTTCAGAAACTGGAACGAAGTTCAATAAGGCTAAAAGGTCAAGGAAGGAGAGTAAAGTACTAGCCTCTTCATCCAAAAAGATGATGAAGGCACCTCGGAGGAGTAAAAAGGGTGGGAGTGATGATTTGAACAAGCAGGTAACTATTGCAAGGACAACTGGTGAGTGGAGAGGTGAAATTGGAGTTGGAGAAGATCTAAACAAGCAGGTTTCTTTGACAAAGCATCATGAATGGAAGAGTCAGGACTTAGGTCTGAACCAGGTCTCTTTTGATGACACGACAATGCCAGTGCCAGTCTGCTCGTGCACCGGAAAATATCAACAGTGCTACAAGTGGGGGAATGGAGGGTGGCAGTCTGCCTGCTGTACCACGACTCTTTCGATGTATCCACTGCCAGTCATACCCAGCAAGCGCCATGCACGAGTTGCAGGGCGCAAGATGAGTGGTAGTGCATTCAGAAAGCTCCTAAGTAGACTAGCAGCGGAAGGCTATGATTTGTCTCTACCGGTGGACCTCAAAGACCACTGGGCTAAGCACGGCACCAATCGCTACATCACCATCAAGTGATTCTGTTAGAGTTCTATGAGTCAGGGAATGTGGTTTGTCGTCTTGAATCTCTCTGGGCAGGTATGTAGCAGGTAAGTCACCACTGTATGTAAGCATATGTCTTTTGGCCAGTGTTGTTTTATGCAGTAGTAGTTAAAACACTACCTATTACTGGTTGTCATGGCTTTTGTTAACTGTAACATATGCATCAATTTCAAGAACCTTGGCCCCAAAAAAAAAGTTCTTTCTCTTGAACTCTTTGGCATATAGGGTCACTAGACTCATTATCACTAAGATCTTTTTAGTTATTTCCCAGTTCTCAAATCATGACTCCAAAAGTAATTGTATATTTCTTTGTAAACTGACACTCTTAATAGGAAAAAGTAGAAATATCTGGTACTTTTGTGATAAAACTAGATCTTGTTTCGGAATTTTAGTTTGTATGCTATCGATACTATATCGGTTATTGGTACTTACATTGCTGCCAATAAATGCCAGCACAATTCATGGTGGTGTTTGTTGTATATTTAAAGGGAGATTTCACTTTGGCCTGGATTCTTTTTCATGTATCTTATCTTCCAGAACAAAGAACTAAAACCTTCAGGATTAGCAGCTACCCTGATCTCCACTGCAAAACAGTTGATATAACAACATTAAGCAACCAATGATTCTTAAATCCTGTTTTTCTTCTGAAAAATCTGAGTTGGTTGGCACTGGATTCAAAGAACATGAATGTTTAGTGTTTAAAGAGTTCGATCTGTGAGATATGCTATGATGATTTAGACAGCAAGGAAGCTTCGTCATCTTTGTTGGAAGCAAAATGAAGAGATTTGCACAGTTGGGGAAATCAAAACAGTGCAAATATGTTCATTTTCTTTTCAATCAAGATGATGAAACTTAATTACTGCCTAAAGCATAATAGAATATCAGTTAAATTTGCGATAAATGAGGTAAATGAATGAATGAAGTTTGGAGAGTGTTTACAGAGATGATTCAGACTTTGAACTGATGTGATGCCTTCTCGTGGCCAACTCGATGAACATAACTAATCATCAAACCCGTCTCTACCGGCTGTTTGTTTCCTTTCTTTTCGCTTGACTTGTGGTTTCTTTGAAGGGAGTCCTCTGGCAACGAAAGCATTCATCGTATTGTGCTGCTGGAAAGAGAAAAGATTCCCACCAAGGACACACTATATTGAGTGTCCTTTACGCCAAGTCCACCCATCTCTTCTGTGTCTCATCTTGGGAGCTCAAACTCGAGTTGTATTTTACAATATTCATGTCCAATATACAGATCATTTATTTGGATAGTGATAATGTTAGACAATAATGTAAATCTGGCTGCTCAAAAGGATGCATGTGACTCCATTTTTCACTTTCATTTCTTCTCAGTCCACCATTTTTGGTGGGGTCATCTCAAATTATGATGTGGGAGTTAACAACATCGACAGCCCAATAGAGTAATCCATCTTTTGCTGAAATGGACTCCATCAATCATTGCTCCAGAAAGGTTTCCTTTTGAGCTCTGGGTTTGGCTTGCTGGTGAGCTAAAGTCTCCAGGAATCTTATTCTATTCCAATCACATAAAAGAGTTGCCAAAGAGCACCACTCGGTTGCTGTTAATACGATGGTGTCATCTCCTGTCTCTGCTTCACAAACAAGCAACACTCTCTGTCTTTCTTAATCCCTCTTCTTTCTCTGCTTAAACAAGAACATGCATCTGTTAGAGATAAAAAGGCATGCACCAAATAGTAGCTGTCATCTGCTTGGTAGCATCTAACCAAGACAAGCCAGTCATATAGCTAACACTAAGAGAGCTTAAACCCTCTTTCTAAACACAGTAGCTGACTTCTGTTTTGCCACGTTTTTGTTTGTCTGGACCAGACACCATATAGCCAACCACAAACACAAGAGATTCTCCATTTCTAGTGCTCTCTCTCTGTCTCTCTCTCTCTCCCATACATTGTGACAGCCAGTATCATGCACATTTTGTTCAGAGCAGAGCCATACAAAGCTTGGTTTTCCACAACATTTGAGAAGAGGTCTACAAGTCTTCAAGCTCTCACCGTTCCTTTCTTTTTTTGCCTTCTTCCGACTCTGGCTAGGGATGGGAGACGGCATGAAACAATCAATGGTTCCACCGAGCTCGAGCAGAGATGTACGTTCACCACCACGAACCTTTCCCCTCCCCACGCATTAATTTCTGAAGCCAGGAAAGAGGAGAAATATGGGCGGAAAGCGAGACAGAGGGACAGAAACTGGGCCTATACCACGTGCTTCCCCATCTCCTTCGGTTCACCGGCGGAACTCCCCACCAATTTAATACCGCTTCCCCCTAATAATAAACCGCTCACCTACTCCTTCCTTCCACTTTGTTGTTAATGCCACTGCTCTATTTACGCCGCACAACGGCCATGTCGACGACGGTGACCGCACCCCTCCCCGCCGCCGCCGCTAGTATAGTCCTCTCGCCTCACAGATGGACTAACCGCCGTCTAAAATGAGAAGCCGCTGTCGTTTGTTCTACCTCTTTGTCGTCTCCGTTGCCGTCGTCTTATTAGGGCCGGCGCCGCAGGGGACGGAGGCGCAAAATGCGGCGGCGGCGGCTGCTGAGAAGGAGATACTGCTGGAGTTCAAGGGAAACGTGACGTCCGACCCCGGCGGAAGGCTCGCGTCCTGGGTGGCCGGCGGCGATCCCTGCCGCGATTTCGTTGGCGTGTTCTGTAACGATGCCGGCGCCGTGGTGAAGATCCTCGTCCACGGAGCCGACCTCGTCGGGACCCTCCCCGCCTCCCTCGCCGGCCTCCGATCCCTCCAGATCATCTCTCTCTTCGGCAACGGCTTCTCCGGCGGGGTGCCGCCGGAGTTTGCTGGGATCCAGACTCTCCACAAACTCAACGTCAGCCGCAACCTCCTGTCCGGCGACGTCCCGGGGTTCCTCGGCGGTCTCCCCGGGCTCCGCCTCCTCGACCTCTCCTACAATGCCTTCTCTGGCGAGATCCCGGCTATTCTCTTCAGCAGCTGCGTCAGGACGCGGTTCGTGTCGCTCTCCCACAATGCCCTATCTGGTCCGATCCCTGCCGATATCGCCAATTGCTCGAGACTCGTCGGAATCGACTTGTCCTTCAACAATCTCACCGGAGAACTCATTCCTCAGATCTGCCAGCCGCCGGACATCAACTACATCTCCGTGAGGGGAAATTCGCTGTCGGGAACCGTCACTGATAAGGTCTCAATGTGCCAAAGCCTGGAGCTTTTCGATCTCGGGAGCAATTCTTTCTCCGGAACGGTGCCTTTCGATCTCCTTAGCCTCCAAAATCTTAGCTACTTCAACGTATCATCTAATAAATTTCATGGGGAAATACCCGAGATTAGTGTTTGCAGTGAGAAATTAAGGTTCTTTGATGTCTCCAGCAATGAGTTGAGCGGTAGAATTCCGACAAGCATAGCGAATTGCCGGGGTCTCAGGTTTCTTGACTTAGGTTTTAACAATCTCAGCGGAAGCATTCCGCCAGAAATTGGGACCTTGAAGTCTCTCTCTATTCTAAGGCTAGGGAACAATGCTGGCATTGGGGGCTCGATTCCGGCCCAGCTTGATGGGATTGAGCTGCTTCAGATTTTGGAGGTCCAAGATCTTCAGCTTTCCGGCGAGATCCCAATCACGCTGAGCAATTGCAGATTCCTTCTTGAGCTGTGAGTTCTTCGTGGGAAAATTTCCCAATTCATGAATCCTTTCTATGATCATTTCTTCGCACAATTAATGAGTTTTAGAGCTGTGATTTTGCAGGGATGTGTCGGGCAATGACCTGACCGGAGTAATCCCAGACACCCTTTATAACATGACCTACCTCAAACACCTCGACCTGCACCAAAACCAGCTCAACGGGAGCATCCCCTCAACCTTGGGCCAGCTCTCAAATCTTGTATACTTTGACCTTTCTGACAATTCGCTCACTGGAACGATACCTGACTCTCTTGGAGGTCTGACATTGTTAACTTACTTCAATGTATCTCACAACAACCTCTCTGGGGCCATTCCTTTGGCGGCCACAATCCAGCAGTTTGGACCTTCTGCTTTCTTGAATAATTCGTTACTATGTGGCCCTCCGCTAAGTACCCCTTGCGCATCAGGAAATGTTTCTCGAAGAACAAGAGTATTGACCATCCCTGCCATTATAGCCATTGTGGCTGCTGCTATAATACTCAATGGTGTTTGTGTGGTAACAGTCATGAACATCCAGGCGTATGGGAAGAAGGTCATGGAGGAAGAGACTTTGGTATCCGAGAGCACTCCTCCAGCTTCAACAGGCTCAAATGTGATCATCGGAAAGCTGGTTCTTTTCAGCAAGAGTTTGCCATCTAGGTACGAAGATTGGGAGGCAGGAACCAAGGCATTGCTCGACAAGGACTGCATGGTTGGTGGTGGATCCATTGGGACTGTGTACAAAGCCACATTTGAGGGTGGAGTTTCAATCGCGGTGAAGAAGCTTGAGACCCTAGGCAGGATCAGGGGCCAAGAGGAGTTCGAGCAGGAGATTGGACGCCTTGGTGGCCTGGGGCACCTTAATTTAGTTGCATTCCATGGTTACTACTGGTCATCCACTATGCAGTTAATTCTCTCAGAATTTGTTTCTAATGGGAATCTATATGATCACCTCCATGGCTCTCCTGACCTACACTCAGGAAGCAGTAGTAGCGGTGGCAGGGGTGAGTTGTTCTGGTCTAGGAGGTTCAATATAGCCACTGGGGCAGCAAGGGCTCTTGCATATCTTCATCATGACTGTAGGCCCCAAGTCCTGCATCTTAATATCAAGTCCACTAACATACTATTAGATGAACAATATGAAGCTAAGCTCTCTGATTATGGGTTGGGGAAGTTGCTGCCGATCCTTGGTAGCTTCAACTTAACAAAGTTTCATATGGCAGTAGGTTATGTTGCTCCAGAACTAGCTTCCCAGAGCTTGAGATATAGCGACAAATGTGATGTCTATAGCTTCGGGGTTGTCCTGCTGGAGATTGTTACCGGGAGGAAACCAGTGGAAAGCTCAGGTGCAGCTAAGGTGGTGGTGTTGCAGGATTATGTTAGGGGTGTGCTGGAGAACAGAACTGCGTCCGATTGCTTTGACAGGAACCTGAGGGGTTTTGTAGAGACTGAATTGATTCAGGTTCTTAAGTTAGGTTTGATATGCACGTCTGAATCCCCATCGAGGAGGCCAAGTATGGCAGAAGTTGTGCAGTTTCTGGAATCGATCAAACCCAATTCATGATCCGTCTCTGGAGGCTAATCATGAATTGGGTGCATGATGACGATACAGGGACTGGATAGAACCCTCAAAATTAGAAAAGTTACATTCTTTTTTTATTTCTGATTTTTTTTCTTCGATCACAATCGTCATTGTATTTTCATGTGAATTTCCATTCGTTGCAAATTGTTCATCAGCAGATACTGCAGATAATAGCAAGAGTGGTGTCGGAACATTCATTTCTACTGGCTGTTATAGTGGAACTAGTACATTTTGATGAAGGAACCACTTAATCAACCCATGAATGTCTTCCTACAAGTGGCAATTCCTATAAATAGATTAACATCTTATTGTTCATTTTAGTTTCAGAAGCATGTATTGGCAGCAGAAGCATCTTTCAAGAGAAAACTGGCAAACCTAAGATTGGTGAAGCTTGAAAGCAGTCAAAGGCTTGTAATTTCAACTTCTTTTAGTGGGATGGGAAGCCTAAAGAAAGGTATCCATATTCATCATCTGTCAGTATTCTCCCTGGAGCAATCACATTCTTCCATTATATTATTGCCTAAACACTTTGTGGTACATGAAATACCTTATCGTTAGCATACTTTTTTTATTGTGAAGGAGGTTTCATTGCATCTACTCTCATAGTCCTTTTGATTTTGAAATGGACTCTTCATCTTCCAACATACTGCTAAATAGTGACTTTGTTTTCCACCACTTGAATGTTACTCAAACAATTTCAACTTGCATGAAAACTGCTTCTTTTTGGCATCGGGATATTGACAAAGCCACAAGAAACTCAGTAACAGAGAATGATTCAATGTCTATTTGTTTATGTGGTTCCTCATCTCTCATGCTTTTTTGCCTCGTCTATGATCTTTTTCCCCCTACCCAAATATGGTGTGTGCTTGTGCCAGTATATTCCTCAAGTCCCGCTTTTCACAGTCGAATGTAGAAGATAATATTGATGTTGAAAAATCAGATATTAAGTTCGAAATCATTGAACCATTGATCGATCCGGTTTAGTCTCCAATCAAATCAAAACATGTCAGATCTACCAATGCCAATTCCAAACTGTTGGTCTAAATAATTATTTGAAGAGATATTTAGAGGATAGCATGCACGTGTGAACCAAATCGGATATTATTTTAATAATATTATTATTATTACGTGTCATTACGTCCGCCTTCCAAACCTCCCCAATCGTGTCAATCCTCCCAGAGCTTGTGCTCTCCACACAACCGCGTCACAGGCAACGATACTATCCTCAATCCCCACCTACCATTCACAGCTACAGGAGGAAGATCGACCGGCCGTGGACGGCGAAACCAACAGGCAGAGAGATGGGGTATTCCGTGGTGATTGCCGCCGGGGCTCGACTCTCCTACAGCCAGTCGTCCGCGGAGGTCCTCCACCGGAACCGCGTCCCAGCGGCGGCCCCTCTCCGCCGCGGCTCCTCCACCGTCGCGGTGCGCGCGGAGGGCGTGGGGATCAACCCTGACGTCCGCAAGAACGAGGAGAAGGTCGTCGACTCCGTCGTCGTCTCCGAGCTCTCCAAGCCCCTCACCGCGTATTGCCGGTACGTCTAAAATCCCCTGTCGTCGCCTTCGATGGCGTGGTTTGTAGCTCATTGGCTTTGGATGTGCCAGGTGCTGGAGATCGGGCACGTTCCCTCTCTGCGACGGCAGCCATGTGAAGCACAACAAAGCTACCGGCGACAACGTTGGGCCGCTGCTTCTCAAGAAATAACGCACAAGTCCGATCCTTGAAAACCTCGTGCTGAATGAATGCTTTCACTTGAATCAGTGCCAAAGAGTATAATTGTATTGGAGCAGGTGACTTTGTTGGATGCTCAATTCATACGATTCCTTCCGCTGCTTATGTTAAGTGTTTGTTCGTCTTTGTTTTGGAGAGATCAATATATGCTTCTTGGAATGTAGTGCAACTTCGTGCAGCGTTGGTGATTATACTCTATGTTGTTTGAGTTGGAGGATGCTTTTCTCCCATCTTATCGATGTGTTTTGTTAATGATCGCTGGTTTATTTTATATTCTGTTCCTATTAAAACCCAATCCATCTTCGATTGCTGGAGATCTACGAATTCCGAAGCAGAAATGGAGAAAGATTGTGTTCCTTTTCTACGAAAGAGTGATTGTGTTAAATTATAGATTGAAGCTCAAAAAATGAATAGTAGCAGTACTGTTAACCTCACAATATGATAAGCGAGTAAAAAGTCTGTCATACAAATCCTATGGTTAATCACACTAGATTATATATTATGTGATACTATTTAATTAGATAAGATATATTATAACTCTATAAAATTTTGATTATGATTATTAGTCAACGAAAAAAAGTTCGACAAGATTCAAGGGTCAACTAATAAAAAGGAAATATGATAGAATTCCCTATGAGATGTTTGATGGAAGAAACTCTCCTAATTATTTATTTTAAATATTTTGTTCTCGCATGTAAATAGATAAGACCTCTTATGAGTGATTTATTCTTGTCTCCCTTTAGTCCTATAAAAGATATAAAAATAGAAGAAGATAATGCTACTGTATTGTATGGATATAACTATAAAAGTATAATCTATGAATTAAATAAAGATATTCTGAATAATAACGAAAGGTATATATTTTAATCTTATTATTATCTAATTTCATATACTGACATTAAATTTATTTCTCATAAATACATAATTATAATTTTATACTTAGGTATTAGAGCTACATGTTTGAAATTAAAATTAACTTAGATCGTAAAAATATTAGATATTTTTGTAAAAGATCTATTCTTCTTATTATCAAAAGGGTATTTCTATTATGCTTATGTGACGATATGTTTGTTTTCATGCGACTCATTTGAGTATGTAAATCTGTTCTCTTGTTAGGTTATGAGTTTTACAAGGTTCCTCACATACACGGGGAAGCCGTGAATGAAAAGGCATTCTCAGTTTATTTGATGACCATCAACAACCTATTCCCTATTGTGGTTGTCGTCCTTGTCGAGAGCTGTTGCTATGTAGCGACTATCCATGGTGGGGAAGTAAAAGTGAGACGATCCTATTGAGTAAGGTGTTGTAGGTCTTGCACTAGACCATGGTTGCAATGGGCAACGACAACTACTATTGATAGTGATGGAAGAGTAATATCATTATGGAGGGCAACAACCGACCATGCCCTGTATAGTGCTTGCACATGCAATAGTGGCATTGTGTGCAATAGTGTAACACCCTAATTAGTCCTATATCGAAAGTGGGTTAGATTAAAATTAACTTATTTGATGAGTCTATTACTATAAATTTTAACTTAAGTATTTTGACCAGTGGTTTAAGTTAAATAAAGTTAATAGAACAATTAGCCCGTTAGGCTCAAGTTGTGACATTTGGTATCAGAGCTGACATAGTATTTGAGTATGATGAAGGGACTCGAGTAGGAAAGGGTTACTTGTGAATGAAGTTAGAGGACTTGTCACGACGTGGAGCCACCATTGGACTACGCCTCACATAGACCATGTTAGGGTTTGATTTGGGCTATATGAATCTTGACGAAGACATTAATCTCTTGAGTCGAGGAGATTATAACACCTTGATTAGTCCTACATCGGAAGTGCGCTAGATTAAGATTGACTTGTTTGATGAGTGTACTACTATAAAATTCTAACCGAAGTATTTTGGCTAATGGTTTGGATCAAACGAAGTTGATAAGACAATTAGCCCATCAAGCTCCAATTGTGACGGATAGCCCAACAACCCTATATTGTTGTAATGTCCGCGGTGCTAGAATTTAGCAAAGGTGGTGGTGTATGGATCAACAATGTCAAGATGTTGGCCATCGGATTAGTAGTTACTGACCAAAGAGGATATCGCGATATGGAGGTTGTGCACGGTGGCCAACGAGCCATGACACTACTATATCATTAGGCAATGTTGGTTAACGATGGAGATTGATCGTTGATGAAGAGTGTGCTACCATAATAATAGCGATGGCGATTTTGATAAATTTTGACTTTTGATCTGATTTGAGAGTTTTTGATTTGAGCATCTAGATTTTAACCATGCTAAAATCTAATTTGATCGATTTTGGCCTCGATCAACTTCAATTTCGACCCAAATTAATCCTAGTATGATTTTAAGCCTAAATTTGGATGTTACCTTTATTGTAATTTTGAGCCCTAATTTGACCTTATTCAACCTTAATTTTGACTAATTTGATTGATTGCGTTGGCTGTTGGGCCCAACTTAGGTTATCCAATTTTAGATTGTTTATTTGGGTTGTAGCTCAATTTAGGCTATCCAATTAAGTAGGATTGATTAAATTTTTTTTTATCTTTTATAGAATTTAAAAAATATAAATTATAATTTTTTTCTTATATGAAATATTGGTAAAAATAATTTTCTCGTGATAATTAAATTTCAATGATCATTCTTGGATTTTAATATATTTTTTTATGTGTATATATTTAAAATTATAAAATAATATTTTTTATATAAAGGTATTATTTATGTTTTATCATGGTTACAGTTATCATACGAATTCTTTTAATACTGATTTGTGTTTAATAATTATTATAGTTATTATTTTATTATTATTAAATTATTTATACATCAAATAACTTAACAAAAAATTAGTAAATATTATTTATGGCTTATATTCCTAAATTTTATCTAACTACTAATTATCAAGTTAGCTTAGGATGATAGACTTATGGGGTGTGAATTATAATAAATAATTTATTATTTATAATACGTCTTAAACTATATTTTATATTATTGTATTGGTATTGTACCCACCAAAGTGGCATGAACTAATAACTTATTAAATTATATTAAATAATTAGTTTTAAATAATATTAATATAATAATATTTATAATAGTACAAACAAGGTAGGATGATATTATTTATGATATCCTTATAGTTTATTATTATACACCCAAAGGAAGTAATATTATTCCATAAGAATGATATTAGTCCATAAATAATCTTAAGTGGACACTAGATATGTTAATATTTTATTTAAATACAAAATATGGATGATATTTCATAATGATATTTCATTGTGAAATATGTTTAATGTTAATTTTTATTTTACAATGATACTTCATTTGATGTATTCTAAGGCTTTTAATATCTCTATACTTTTTTGTTCAAATTATTCAGAATAATTAGAGAATATGCAGTTCACAATTAGAGCATTGCTTGTTAAAAGATCCTCAAGTTTAGTAATGAAAGCACTATAAAATTTTTTTTTAATGAAATGAATGTTTAGAAAAGATTTAATATACTCACTCTAATGTAAATAACATCAATACTTTATTATCAACTATAACTAGTGCATAGGATTATATAGGACCATTAAAAATAGATATAAATCTACTGATAAATCATTAGTTGATACATTAATAAAAGAACTGATTATGACTTAGTTTAATGACACTTAAGAGATTCAAGATCACATCCTCAATATAATTGATAAGACTATGAAACTTAAAATATTAAACATGAATATGGATGAGTATTTTCTTATGTAATTTATTTTTTATTATTTTTATTTTTAATTTAGCCTATTTAAGATTCATTATAATACAAATTATGATAAATGAGACTTAAATAAGCTGATTAGTATGTGTTTAAGAAGAATTAAGGCTAAGGTAAAAAAATTATATAATATTTTGATTATTATTTAAGGTTGAAACATCATCCACCAAATAAATTTATTAAGGCTAGAAGTTATAAAAAAAAGTATAATATTTTAACTACTACTTAAGGAGTTGTTAATGAAAAAAAGGTTGAAATATCATCCACCAAATAAATTTATTGAGCTTAAAAATACTAAGTAGTATTTTTGTGGCAAGAAAAGATATGTGGAGAAGGACTGTATTAAACATTAAAAAATATATAAACTTGGTATTTATATGTTTTAAATTAAATATTACAAAGGTTTTTTTTAATATTTGATAGATTGATTTTAGTACTTCAACATATGTTACCAATAATATACATACATTTTTGTTAACCTAAAAATTAAAAGAATATAAAAGATTCGTCTCATAGTGAAAGTGATAACATGTGTTACTGGTGAAATTCTAACGTGGCTGATGAATTCTATAATAAATATAATAAGTCAAGTTAGAATCATAGTTATGTATATCTTTATAAATATGACGTGGTGAAATTCTAACGTGGCCGGTGAAATTATATTTTTATAAATATGACTAAAAGAATAATGAGTTATTATTTAATACTTGAGTCAATGTGAGTTAAGTTTTTACGATAGTTATGTATATCTTGAATTGATTTCTTAAGTTAGTTTTATGAACTCTATTTAGGTTATAAATTTATAGGAAACATAGTTTGAGATATATACATATTTGAGATTGTCCTACAAAAATAAGAGTTCAATTGATATGAAAAAAAAAATCGATCAAGAACTATTTTAAGATATTTTATTACTTATTAAAAAATCAAGAAATATATATTTTATTATTCTAATAGAGTATGGTAATATATGATTCTTAAAAAATAAAAAAAATAATTGGAGTAAAAAATCTTGAAAGATTAATTTTGATAAAGAGGAGATACAGGTTTAGGCTCTTTATTATTTTCTATTCAAGAGAAATCATATTATTATACAGGAATCAAAAGGAATCTCTCATCATTTTCACAAACTATAGAAAATAGTGATTCTAAAAGGTGATACAATATAATAAAAGAAAAGTTAAAGTTGACAAATTAAAATGGTGCTTAGGAACTTATTGAATTATCTAATAAATATAAAAAGGTTTATTTTAAATGGGTCTTTAATATAAAATATGATTTAATGTATAATATCAAATGATATAATGTTAAACTTGTGTCGAAATGTTTTTCTCAAAATGACCACATCGATTATAACAAGACCCTTTTTCTAGTTTCTAAAAGGTAGTTACTGATAATTATCATGATATTAGTAGCTTATTATAATCCTTAGATAAATATAAAATTAGTATTTTTAAATAAAGATCTAGATAAAGAAAAAGAATTTCTAAAAAAGAAAAAGAAAAGTTAGACTTGCAAACTTAGAAAATTTATTTATAACATTAAACAAGCTTTCAAATAACGATATATAAAGTTTCATAATACTATTATTTTTTCAAATTTTAAAAATATATTATTCATTAGTGTATATCCGAATGTCAATTGGAACGACTTTATTATATTGATTTTATATATGAATTATATTTGGTTTATCAGTAGTAATCTTGGTTTATTACATGAAATCAAGATATTTCTTATAAAAAATGTTAAGATGATTAATATGAATAATATAACTTATGTAATTAGCATTAAAATATTCAATGATAGATATCAAGAATTACTAAGACTGTTTTAGAAAAAAATATATTAATCAAGTTTTAGAGAAATTTAACATCCAATCTTAATAATATACCTTTTACCAAAGGTAAAAAATTCAATCAAAGCTATTGTCATTAGGATGACTTTAAAAAGAATCAAACGAAATATATTACTTATGCATGGATAGTTGACGGTCTCTTATATACTCAAACATATATATATCAATTTTATAGTTTGAATCCTAGATAAATAATAAAGCAACCTAGGAATAAAATATTAGAAGAAAGTTATAAAAAAAATGGTGATGATATATCTATAAGGAATGATGGACTAGAAGCTCATATACAAGAGCCAAATCAACTTGAAGAGACAAGATATTCAAATACTAATTTTGTAAATTATTTTGATAGTAGGAAGTCCACTCTAGAATTCATATTCATGTTAGATAGAGGAGCAATTTTTTGAAAAAATATAAAATAATTATTTATTACTTCATCAATAATAAAAATTAAGGTTATTGATTAAGCTTTATAATTATGAAATTTCATCTTAGAAATTGGTGTGGTCGACTCAATTATCAAATCATTGAAGATATTTTATGATAACACAATAGTAATTTTCTTCTTTAACAATAATAATTATTTTAGTAATTTCAAGTATATTGAGATAAACTACTCGATGATTAGAGAATGAGAATACAAACAAGTATCAATTAGAATCAAAACATTACTTTAAGAATTATTAATCTATTTACTAAAACTTTATAACCTAAAGTATTTAAAGAACATATTCATAAAATAAGATTTGTGAGCAATACATAAAAGATACGATGATATATATATATAAGTGAAAATTATTATTGATATTTTTATTTATTTAAAGTTATTTATTCTCTTATCCTATTTATATTTTTATATATAAAAATTATGATTGAATGTGATAATAAGGTTATCTTGATAAGATAAATTATTAGGTTCATTATAGATTACATTAGTAAAGATTAATAGTATAGTGGTAGATAAAATATAATAATATTAATGATATACAACCATTATAACTCTTATTGATAGTTAAACTTAATAAAGTATTGTTATACTTATTATACAGAGAATATTATATTATGTGATCTTATTTAATTTGATAAGATATATTATAGTTTTGATGAGATTCTGATTATGATCATTGAAAGAAAGAAAAAAAAACTCCTAATTACTTATCATAGACCTAACTATTTATTCTAACCCCTCTTATCTTATCTATAAATATACATAACCTTTTAGATAATCTATTTTAGTCTCCCTTTAATCCCTATTCCATCGCTTATAGTGATCCTGTGGAGAATAGGAAGAGGTGAGATGAGTGAGTGTGGAGAATAGGAAGAGGTGAGATGAGTGAGTCTAGTTCTTTTTATATATCAATGTTGGTGTATTCCATGAATCGAATTATGGAATATGTCGTATGAATCAAATAAAGATATTCTGAAAAACATTGAAAGAAATATATTTTAATATTAATTTATTATGAACTGAATTTATATTTTGATATTAAATTAAATTCTATATATTACATTTTTATGCTTACAAATCAAAGCAAGTGAATCAATTGTGGTCCATGTATTACTCATTGGATGCTTCCTTGCTCATCTCATCTCATACCATCTTGGGGATGTTGCACATTAGCCATCTTGAATGTTTGACAATGTCCAAAAAGGATCGTATTATCAAACGTGTGTGAAATTGGTTATTTTCCATCCATCAATTGTAAGAATGATACTCCAACTTAACAACTAATAAAGTATGTTAATTTCATCTAAAAATGTAACTATATGTGATAATTTAATTATTAATTTCATCATATTTTCTTTCCCGTCTTAATTTTTTTTCAACAGACTTGAGCTCTTAGAATCGGAAGATTATTAAATTAAAGTTTATATCATTATATATATCCCAAATTTAATTAAAGTTCATATATAAACAAATAAGTTAATTTTCAATATTAAAAAGAAAATCCTACAAGCTGCAATCCTTATCCGATTTGACCGGGATTCCCAATACACCCCTCGACTGTTACATGAGGGCCGTTCATTCTAGCAACGGAACTGGACCTTGCGTGTCCTGCAGCCACCGGACGCAGTCAACAGCAACGGAAGTTGACTGAGCAGCCATCGGTCAATCGACAGTTAACAATTAACATAAAGGAAAGTAATTGCTCAATCGAGGAACAAATAAAGACGACGAAACGTGCTTAATGGACTTCATATCATCTAAGAGCATGCATAATCTAGGCTTTCGATGAATGAACCTTAGTTTCCAACTTAACTGTGACAGTGACAATAGGACATGTGAGTCAACAGTCCATGGCTTGCCGTGTACGACATCACCGTGACGAGCCGTCGCTCCCTGATTTCCACGGCCGCCCAAGAAAAATCGAAGTATGTGGACGTCGTAATTTGATCAAAAGAAAAAGACGTCGTAGGAGAATGGATGTCTTTGATATGTGGACGACGGCACGCATGCACGTATATATATCGACCACAAGTGAGTAGCAGTGAAGGGCATCCACCAGAAGCTCGTGCTGTAAACAACTAGTACAGGGCAAATGGCGGAGGAGGTGAAGTTGCTGGGGAGAAGGTTGAGCCCCTTCTCCACCAGGGTGAGGATCGCCTTGAACCTCAAGGAAGTAGCGTACGAGTTCGTGACGGTGGAGATTTTTGGGCAGAAGAGCGAGATCCTGCTCGAGTCCAACCCTGTGTACAAGAAGATCCCTGTCCTCATCCACCATGGCAAGCCCATCTGTGAGTCCATGATCATCCTTCAGTACATCGACGACGTTTGGGCCCGCAACCCGTCCATCCTCCCTTCCCACCCCTACGACCGCGCCATCGCTCGCTTCTGGGTCACCTACCTCGATAGCAACGTCTCTCTCTCTCTCTCTCTCTCTCTCTCTCTGTCTGTTGCTAATAACCGGTTTCAATTGAGATGAGCGATTCAGCATGCTAACTTCCGTGGGTTTCTGCAGCTACTTATTACGATCTGGGGCATGTTAATGGCTGCGAGCAAGGAGGCGGCCAAGGAAGCAGCAGGGCGAGCAGCAGAAATTCTTCATACGCTGGAAGAGGCCTTCAAACAGTGCAGCCAAGGGAAGGACTTCTTCGGAGGGGACGCCATTGGCTACTTGGACATCGCACTGGGGAGCTTCTTGGGACCGCTAAAGGCGGGGGAGAAGCTGAGCAATGTGGAGATTTTGGACGAGAAGAAGGTTCCTCTGTTGGTGGGATGGGCGGAGCGTTTCAGCAAGCAAGACGCTGTGAAGGAAGTTTTGGCAGACGCCGAGGAGTACATCGAAATGATCCGATCGATGAATGACGGCGTCCCTACTGTCTGAATTACCTCTCTCTCTCTCTCTCTCTCTCTCTCTCTCTCTCTCTATATATATATATATATATATATATATATATATATATATATATATATATATATGTGCGTTTGTGTGATGGAATAAGATGCGTGTTGGATTTTTGAACTTTAGAAGAGGGTGAAAAAACTCTTTAAAAAGAGTTGACAATTGTTATATTTTAGATGTCGTGCAATAGATCGACCATTCTCTAATATGTTAGATTTTGGGTACAATTGAGTGGTTGAATTGCCATTCATTCGATAAAACTCATCTACTACATGAACGACTAATCATACTGAGGCCGCACAATAATTAAATCGGCTGACAAAGGCTTTGTTGTCTTCTTCTTGTGAACTGTCCAAATCCATATCAAGGAGATTAATCGTGAGCTATGTGATATCATTTCAGCCAAACACCAGCCAAGAATAAAGACTATGAACAGCACCATTTGGAAGATTTTTTTGCGGCTTGGACAGTCCAAGATGGGATCATTTATTAAGATCATGATTTGAACGCTAATTTGGAGCCATAGTTTCAGTTCGTAATGGCTGTCACAAACAGAGCAATACAAATTTCGAAAGGTTCAGTTTCAAAGACTCGCAAAATTTTACAACTCGCTATCAATCATAAAGTATTGGATGAAAATTTGAATTTAGTGGCAATGCAATTTTAGATCAACCCACAAAAGGTAATAACCATTGAGACAATTTTTTTTGACAAAGATAGAAATACATAAGTGATATAGTATAAATATATATATATATTTATATATATATGGTTGTAGTTAATATTTATTTATTAATTTGCTATCAGTATAGCAAAGATATCAATATCCATTAGATAGGGTAGTCCTCTACAGATTTCGACTCCGTTGAATAAACTTCAGGCCTTCAATCCTTTCTATAGTCTTTGAAGTATTTATACTATAAATATTGAGGAAATGAAACTTGGTGATCCAGGAGCATGAACCAACAATACCATATTATAGGTACTGAAAATATTATAGAGTTTTTCAAAAATATTGTAAGTAACATTATATTATGTTTCTTTCGTTGTCATATTTCTAGGCTTGAAATTGGTTTGATTGAAATAAATTTGAAGAGTGATCATGGCCCTGTATCTCACAGTGCTCATCTCTTCCCACAGCTTGAATTTAAAGAAGCACAATAGTGTCGCAGCAAAGATCTTCATCTGCCTGTACGCGAACTCCTTTCCAAGACAGATGCGAGGGCCAGCCTACAATACCACGAGCATCCAAAGAATCAATCACCTTCAGATCGACTTATCCAGCTAATTGCAGGTTTTTGGCTGCCTCACCTGGAAAGCAGGGAACTTGAAGGGGCTTTCTGGCACAAATACACCGTCACCGTTGAGCCATCTCTCTGGCCGGAAATCCTCTGCATCCTCACCCCACAAGAACTGCATTCTTCCCATAGGATAAGGTTGATAGTTTACCAAGTCTCCTTTCTTGACGTCGAATCCATCTGGTAATGTGTCCTCCGAGAAGCAATGCTTGACATCCTATGATGACACATGTGAGTCAGTAAGCAAGCACCGAGTGCCAACAAGGATCGACCAGCATATTAGCTTCAGATAGTTCACCAGTGGAACTGCAGGGTACAGCCTGAGAGTCTCGGTCCGAGATGCGTGAAGGTACTGCATCTCGCTGAGGGCCTCCTCGGTTAGGCTTGCGACGAATTCGTCGACGGACACTTCGCCTTTTATCTTGGTTGCTTCTCTCACCTCTTGTGCTACTTTTTCTTGTACATTGGGATGCTTGCATAGCATATAGAAGAACCATGAAAGAGTCCCTGCCGTGGTGTTCCTTCCTGCAATCACAAAGTTGAGCATGATGTCTCTCAAGTACTTGTAGCTCATGTTATCAGGATTTTTCTCTCGTTCGATTAGAAATCTCGACAATATGTCTTCATTTTCCATCTGATCTGCCATGAAGAAAATATGATCAGTATGTAGAACCTCCAGTTTCAAGATGTCAATGCCATGTATGACTTACGAATCCGGTTTGTCGTTGAGACAATTGCTCAATCTTTGTATCGATCAATTTGTACACAAAATCATCGATCGATTTGAGGCTCTTCTCCATCTTGGCTTCTAAGCCAATGTTGAGGAACCTCTTGACCTTCCAAAAAGACATAAAAAAACCGGAGCACTATTTGAGCGCTTGCATCGTCGAACTGTTAGAAATCAATGAAGCCAACTTGTGTTTCTAAATCATTGTAATAGAAACACAATAAAACTAATGCGAAAACGAAATAGCGTACCTCCAGCCATTGTCGCCAAGAATTTTTGCAAAGGTTTCTTCTTGAACTTTGGTTCTTTTTGGCTCAGAACTCTCGCTTTAGATGGTGTAGGAAAGCCTTTCGCTTCAAAGAGATGATTAAGCCAAGGGACCAAAATCCTCATGTATATATAGATGTTCTCCCATCAAGAACATTTATCATCACCAACTCATAACGTTCAAGAATTAATTCAAATTTGTAACGTTTGGACCATAATGAAGAACTTAATAATATTAAATATTTAATTTAATAATAACGGTTTCATGCATAAAGAATAAGAAACTGAAATCATTTAAACCATAATAAATGAAGAAATTCATGATAATGAATTATGAATCTTAATAAGAACGGTTACGTTATTATTAAATAAGATATTTAATAATAACCGTTACATGAACGCCTTGGCAAAAGTTCTCCCCTCTTCAGTCGATCCGGTACACGTATCCAACTCGACACCAAACCCAACTTCACATATGGAATCTAACGTCGACTTCATGAGCAAATCCTGAAGAGAGATTAAGGAATGGTCAAGCTCGGCCAGGTTAGGACGGCAGCATGTTCTAAGTCTCGCTTACTTGGATCTCGATCATTTCCTTAGAGCTCGCAGCGTTTGAGATTATCTTAGCAAGTCCGGCAGCAGTGCTTCTGAACACCACACTGCTGCCGTCTTTTATCTTCCCGCCCAACCCCCTCGCCCTCGTGAGTCGACGATGGGCGTTTGACTCTTTTCCAGCATCTGAAGCTTACCAGAGATGCTGCCGTATGTCCTCGCAACAGGACACACAAAATGTACATAATATCTTCTGAACTGACCCCACCACAAAATGATGATGTTTCGTGCCGACTGCCTACCGTAAAAGTGGTCAAATAACGCGGAATACTTTCTTCTTACTCCGTGATGAATTAATGTTTGATATTTTTTTAAATTATATTTGATCTAGATGCTACTTTACAAATGCTCTTGATACTATGCTAATTTTTTTTAATTTCTCAAATTATCCCATAATATCCTCTAAAATCATAAGATTATCATGAGATGAAATTTTATTTATTTATAAAAAATATTTTTTATATTTATTCATATAATTATATTTTATATTTATTATATATCTAGGTCATACGAAATTTTTTAATAAGATTAATTTATATATATATATATATATATATATATATGTGTGTGTGTAAGTATTCACTTTTGAATATATATATATATATTAAAATATTAGAAGTGTAAATTTGTTATATAGTATTCAATGAAATTTTAAAATACAATCTTACCAACCAACACTTACATCAATATACATTTAAAAATATAATTTTTATTTATTAATTATCAAACATTCAAGATATTACACAAGTACACATTTACTCAATTTTTTTCTCTAAATATATATTAAAAATATAAATATATTCCTGAACACACCGTATGATTATCAAGTCTCTTCATAAAATTATTGTTATTTAAAAATTATGATTAGTTTGATCATTCACCTGGTTATATGTTAAGTTCATCTGAAGATGACTTTGAAGATATACACATCTTAATATAATTTTTATATAAAAATAAACTTTATCCTCGCAAGATTCAGATCTAATTATTGGTTCTATTTGTCTCATCAATTATTCGTTCGACTATTTATCACTTCTTAATCATACATAAGTGTTTTTTTTTTTTTGAAAAGGTTCCTATCATATCTTTACGCAAATTTAAATTCTATATTTTTTTTTAGACTTCACCTTATATATCTTTGCAGCTTATCCATGAAAAGTATAATGCAAAAAAATGGGCAATCAAGCAATAAAGTGTAGAAATTTATTCTTACTAAATTACTTAGTTATATTTTTTTTATTATGATGATAATAAAAAATTTAAATATTTTTTAAAGAAAAAGTACAGTGACAGGTAGTTTAAATATTTTTTAAAAGAAAAAAATATTTGAAAAACACAAAAAGGAGAGTGTCTTTTCGGAAAGAACAAAAAAATCTGGTCAAGAGAAATCATCCAAAAAATTTTATTGGCAATGAAGCCTCAAGCCTTCACAAGTACGCAGAGAGCCACCGACGACAGGACGATAGCCATGGCGACGTCTCTGCAAGTACATTTATTGTCACTTGTTCAGATTGCCCATCTTTACAAAGCATCTTCATGCTGCAATCTATCAACAGAAGAAGATCTCTCATTCTTATCTATCCCATTATCATCGATCGGGATTCATGGACTTCCTCTCAAGTTTCCCTTCTCACGTCTTCCCAGCTCTCGCTGCTGCCACTGTGATGCTGGCACTCTTCCTCCTGAGACCATTGCTGCAGCGCTTCTCGTCAAGTGTTCACCGAAGGAAGCCAAATTACCCACCCATCGCAGGAACAGTATTCCGCCAATTGCTAAACCTCAGTCGATTGGCAGATTTTCAAACCGACCTCTCCCGCAAGTACAGGACCTTCAGGATCCTCACCCCCTTCTGCAACTATGTTTTCACTGTCGACCCTGCCAACGTCGAGCACATCCTTAAAATCAACTTTGCAAACTATGGAAAGGTACTTCAATCATCTCCCAACTAAAAGGCTTTTTCTGAGATGAGTGACGTATAGGGAATAGAGAATTGCTCGACGAGCGTTACCTTCTTCGCAGGGGGGCTTTATATACGATGTCGTGTGCGACTTCTTTGGCGATGGGATCTTTGCGGTGGATGGTGAGAAGTGGCGCCATCAGAGAAAACTAGCGAGCTTCGAATTTTCCACAAAGGTGCTGAGGGACGGCAGCAGTGTGGTGTTCAGAAGCACTGCTGCCAGACTTGCTAAGATAATCTCAAACGCTGCGAGCTCCAATGAAATGATCGAGATCCAAGTAAGCGAGACTTAGAACATGCTGCCGTCCTAACCTGGCCGAGCTTGACCATTCCTTAATCTCTCTTCAGGATTTGCTCATGAAGTCGACGTTAGATTCCATATGTGAAGTTGGGTTTGGTGTGGAGTTGGATACGTTGACCGGATCGACTGAAGAGGGGAGAACTTTTGCCAAGGCGTTCGACGATGCAAGCGCTCAAATAGTGCTCCGGTTTTTTGATGTCTTTTGGAAGGTCAAGAGGTTCCTCAACATTGGCTTAGAAGCCAAGATGAAGAAGAGCCTCAAATCGATCGATGATTTTGTGTACAAATTGATCGATACAAAGATTGAGCAATTGTCTCGACGTCAAACCGGATTCGTAAGTCACACCTGGCATTGACATCTTGAAACTTGAGGTTATACATACTGACCATATCTTCTTCATGGCAGATGGAAAAAGAAGACATATTGTCAAGATTTCTAATCGAACGAGAGAAAAATCCTGATGACATGAGCTACAAGTACTTGAGAGACATCATACTCAACTTTGTGATTGCAGGAAGGGACACCACGGCAGGGACTCTTTCATGGTTCTTCTATATGCTATGCAAGCATCCCAATGTACAAGAAAAAGTAGCACAAGAGGTGAGAGAAGCAACCAAGATAAAGGGCGAAGTGACCGTCGACGAATTCGTCGCAAGCCTAACCGAGGAAGCCCTCAACGAGATGCAGTACCTTCACGCATCTCTGACCGAGACTCTCAGGCTGTACCCTGCAGTTCCACTGGTGAACTATCTGAAGCTAATTTGCTGGTCGATCCTTGTTGGCACTCGGTGCTTGCTTACTGACTCACATGTGTCATCACAGGATGTCAAGCAATGCTTCTCGGAGGACACATTACCAGATGGATTCGACGTGAAGAAAGGAGACTTGGTGATTTACCAACCTTATCCTATGGGAAGAATGCAGTTCTTGTGGGGTGAGGATGCAGAGGATTTCCGGCCAGAGAGATGGCTCAACGGTGACGGTGTATTTGTGCCAGAAAGCCCCTTCAAGTTCCCTGCTTTCCAGGTGAGGCAACCAAAAACCTGCAATTAGCTGGATAAGTCGATCTGAAGGTGATTGATTCTTTGGATGCTCGTGGTATTGCAGGCTGGCCCTCGCATCTGTCTTGGAAAGGAGTTCGCGTACAGGCAGATGAAGATCTTTGCTGCTACACTACTGTGCTTCTTTAAATTCAAGATGTGGGAAGAGATGAGCACAGTGAGATCAAGGACCATGCTCACTCTTCAAATTTATGGAGGACTCCATCTCGCTGCTCTTCACAGACAAGGTTGCTTGAACGCAGATTAGTATGCTTAAATCATGCTTTATGTTGTTATTTAATGTAGTCTCTACCGAAGGAGCATGAACCTCTCATGCATCTATAAATATTTAGGAAATGAACTTCTTGACTTGATGACTTCAACCCTTTCTATAGTCTTTGAAGTATTTATATTATAATAATAAAAATTTTAAGTATTTAAATTTTATATATTTTTTAATCAGGATCAGTGTAGTCAAGCATAATTTATTGGACGGAAGCTATTTAAAATATTTGGAGTGATATGCAGATTATACTGAGAGAGAAAAAAAGGGAAAGACAGGCACCAAAACCCAAAATTTTAAATTTTCCCAAATAAAAATAATAACTAAATAATTTTGAGTGATTTTCCTATAAATTTTTTTTGTTTAAAGCGTTCTTATCTTATTTCTTCTTAAACAGTATTCTTAATTCAAAAATATCCAAAATATTCCTTACTAATTCTTTCTGCTAATTTTTTATTAGTTTTAAACAATTATAGAATTTTTATTTGATTCATTAATAGTATTTTTCAATAGTATCTATGGTATTTCTATTGAGGTACTGAAAATATTATAGAGTTTCAAAAATATTATAAGTAACATTATATTATGTTTCTTTCATTGTCATATTTCTAGGCTTGTAATTGATTTGATCGAAATAAATAGTTCATTTACATAGTGTATAGTATTTTTAAGTAAGTTTTATCATGTTTTTGTTGTCTATTCGGGTTATATTATTTTTAAATTACTATAAATATTTATTTGAATCCCAATATGATATATCAAATGGCTTATAATATATTTTAATTTTATTTAACTTATTCATATTTTTTGAAGTAGATTTTGTAATATTTTTATTACGATGGTCGTAAAATATATAACGAATAGGAAAAGTACATTGACAGATAGTTTAAATTTTTTAAATTAAAAAACAATGTTTACAAAAACAAAAGAAGATTGTCCTTTCAGAAAAAAAAAAAAAAAAAGGTCTAGAGAAATCGCCCAACAATTTTTATTGGCATTATAATCAGAGGATAACAAATATAGTTTTCTTGTGTGTTGATCCCAACACTAGATTGTATGAATTGATTAATATAGATTTGTAAGTTTTTTTACTTATTTGTTTTCTTGATTTCTTGAAATTCATCTGAATATTTATTTTTCACATGATATTTGTTATCCTCTGATTAAGATAAAGAGGTAAAATTTGTAATCCATTATTCTATAGTCAAAATTTTAATCTATTTTATCGTGATTTTAAAAAAAAGGGTTTTCCTATTTTTTTCCCAACACATTATGGTTGTGATATAGTCTAATTAGCGATTCCTCTTATTACCCCTACTACGACAGCAACGACATACACTAATCTTGGCCTTAAACGAGTAGGCCAGGAGTTGCTTCCCGCATGACTTGAATCACTGTGTTATATTCCTATAGCTTAAGATTTTTCAACTATACGAGGAAATCTCTCTATTCGTGAGGAAGAGAGCGACATGTTAATATATTTAAGCTTTTTCATTTCTTCAATAAAGTATCTTTAATAATTATTCTTATCTTCTATTATTTTCATCATGATATCAGAGTAGTGAGAAAAGCGAAGTTTCGCTTTTGCATTCAGCCAATGACCAACACCGCTGAGAAAAGTAAAGCTTCATCCTTGCCTTCGGCCAGCGACCAATGCTGCTGCAGTCAAATTCCTAAGAGGCTCCATGGCCAATCCTCATCTTTCTTACCGTGATAGTCTTCGTTGATCTGCCAATAATCGACGAACTTAAGGAGAACAAAGGGCGGACTTAAGGGGAACGAAAGGAACGCCTATGCCCTCACAGCAATAGCAATCGCAGTAGCAGCAGCGATCTGCTCTTGCTCTACTCATGAAGCCTCTCGCTCGTAGATCATTCTTTGCATCGATTCAAGATTGGGCTCGTAAGCCATTCTTTGCATCGATTCAAGATTGGTATCCTTGACAGGAGCACCATCTTTTGGGATATCTCTCTGTTAAGGAAAATCATTTATTCTGTTGAGGAAAATCTTTTCTCCTAATCTGTATAAATAGAAGAGGAATATGTTAATGTATTTAAGTTTTTTCACTTCTTCAATAAAAAGTTTCTTCAATAATTATTCTTATCTTCTATTATTTTCACAACGCCCATCCCACCGAACCCGGCGTCTTTGAGATGTTGTCGCTGTTGGGCTGGCAGCCCAAAGTGGGTTTAGCCCATGGTGGGCTTTATCAGCCCACAACCCACACCCCTTTGACCTAACCCTAGATCAATATAAGGGGGGTGTGGGGGCTACGTTTTAGATGCAGAAAAGAGGCAGAAAAAGGCAGCAACGTCGGCAGCAACGTTGACGTCCTTGTAGCAACAAAGAGAGACAGAAAAACAACAAAAGAAAGAAAGGGAAGAAGACAAGGACAACACAGAGAGACTGTTCTCAATCATCTAGCAGTGTTCTCATCTCAGGTTAGATCAAATCTACAGTAGACTCTTGCTGTGATTACTTGTGGGAGGTTTTAGTTATTCTCTTGTGGTTATTGCTAGGGTTTAGGGTAAGAGATTGAGATTTATATAAGTGGTGAAAATACAAAGATTATTCCTCTTTATATCCCCATCAGTCGCCGCCGAAGAACTCTTTTCCTTCAATACGGACGCAAGAAACTTAGACCAGACTTCAAGCAAACTATTACAACCAAGCTTAAGCAAACAAGTAGATTACATTGTCGTCTATATAAGCGGTCCAGAAGCGAGCATCGGCGCGGTCGTAGGGGTCGGAAGGGAGGAGAGAAGCCCGTCTGTTCCATACTTCATCGATGTAGTCGACGACGATCATGGACTCGCAGATAGGTCGGCCATTATGGATCAGAACGGGGATCTTCTTGTACACAGGATCGGACTCTAATAGACGCTCCCTCTTGCTGCCCTGCTCCTCCTGAAGGAACTCATACTCCGCACCTTAGAGCAATCCTTACCCTCATCACGAATGGGCTTGCCCATTATCCTATCAACTTCACCTCCTCACCGGTTTCTGCCATGCGATCTCCACAACAGTATCTGAATCGAGCTTTGCCTTTTAGAAGGACAAGGATCAAAGAGAGCAGATGGATCTGATTTTGCCAATAGTTCTGATCGCCTCTTTTGTTTTATATTCTTCTTGACGACAGACCTCGTGGTGTATATGATGAGGGATATACCTTACTGGAGAGATGTCGCCATGGCTATCGTCATTTGACCGCCCTGTTGTCGTTGGCTCTCTGCGTACTTTTTGAAGGCTCGAGGCTTCGTTGCCAATAAAATTTTTTGGGTGATTTCTCTTGACCAGATTTTTTTTTTCTTTCTGAAAAGACACTCTCCTTTTTTGTGTTTTTCAAACAATTTTTCTTTTAAAAAATATTTAAACTATCTGTCAGTGTACTTTTCCTATATGTTATATTTTTTATTATCATCATAACAAAAATATTATAAAATATACTTAAAAAGATTATGAATAAGTTAAATAAAATTAAAATACACTCTAAACCATTTGAAATATCATATTAGGATTAAAATAAATATTTATAATAATTTAGAAATAATATCACCCAAATAAAAAGTAAAAATTAGCTCATTATAATATTCTTGCCACGGTAACAAAGACATAGTAAACCTACTTAAAAATACTTTAAATAATCTATACGAGTTAGATATCTCAATCAAAATAGCTATAACTCTAGAAATATAATATCATAATGATTTATTCACCCCTTGGTGTAGACGAGGATGTACTTGACAGAGTTGTTAGTATTGATATAATTACATAAAGGGGTGAACGTCCTAAAAGTTTTGTACTTACGAAAGAGGTCGATGTAAAAATCCATCAGCCTATGGAGGTTTAGGAACTCATGAAAGATGGTTCCTGCAATTGGTGGGTAATGACCATTACATAAACAGTTATTTCAGTAGATAAAATGTTACAATTATGATTACGACTATAAGAGCTATCTAAAAAGATGAGAGATTATAAACTTGAGATGGATTGCATGAAACCCAAAGAGGAAGGAAATGAGAATGAAGATCGTGTCGATCCCCTCTCGACTTTGTTGTTGGAAGATGCCACAGCAGTGGGGCGACGGACCCTAACACATTACGCTGGCATGTCGAAAGAGGATAGATTCCATATCACATGATAGATAGGGTGTCGGAGTCAGAATTTGCAATTTAGTATGGCTATTTAGTCTTGACTACTTTGGCTGAGATTTTATATTTCTAGGAAGGCAAAGGATCCAAATGAATCATCATAACTCAATATTTATAGAAGTAGGACTTCCAGTCCTGGATCACCAAGTTTCATTTCCTCAATATTTAAAGATGCATAAGAGGTTCATGCTTTTTCGGTGGAGGCTATATTAAATAACAAAAGAAAGCATGATTTAAGCATACTAATCTGCGTTCAAGTAACCTTGTCTGTGACGAGCAGCGAGATGGAGTCCTCCATAAATTTGAAGAGTGATCATGGTCCTGTATCTCACAGTGTTCATGTCTTCCCACATCTTGAATTTAAAGAAGCACAATAGTGTAGCAGCAAGGATCTTCATCTGCCTGTACGCGAACTCCTTTCCAAGACAGATGCGAGGGCCAGCCTACAATACCACGAGCATCCAAAGAATCAATCACCATCAGATCGACTTATCCAGCTAATTGCAGGTTTTTGGTTGCCTCACCTGGAAAGCAGGGAACTTGAAGGGGCTTTCTGGCACAAATACGCCGTTACTGTTGAGCCATCTCTCTGGTCGGAAATCCTCTGCATCCTCACCCCACAAGAACTGCATTCTTCCCATAGGATAAGGTTGATAGTTTACCAAGTCTCCTTTCTTGACGTCGAATCCATCTGGTAATGTGTCATCCGAGAAACAATGCTTGACATCCTATGAAGACACATGTGAGTGTCAGTAAGTAGGCACGGAGTGCTAACAAGGATCGACCAGCATATTAGCTTCAGATAGTTCACCAGTGGAACTGCAGGGTACAGCCTGAGAGTCTCGGTCAGAGATGCGTGAAGGTACTGCATCTCGTTGAGGGCTTCCTCGGTTAGGCTTGCGACGAATTCGTCGATGGTCACTTCGCCTTTTATCTTGGTTGCTTCTCTCGCCTCTTGTGCTACTTTTTCTTGTACATTGGGATGCTTGCATAGCATATAGAAGAACCATGAAAGAGTCCCTGCCGTGGTGTCCCTTCCCGCAATCACAAAGTTGAGTATGATGTCTCTCAAGTACTTGTAGCTCATGTCATCAGGATTTTTCTCTCGTTCTATTAGAAATCTCGACAATATGTCTTCTTTTTCCATCTGCCATGAAGAAGATATGGTCAGTATGTAGAACCTCCAGTTTCAAGATATCAATGCCAGGTGTGACTTACGAATCCGGTTTGTCGTTGAGACAATTGCTCAATCTTTGTATCGATCAATTTATACACAAAATCATCGATCGATTTGAGGTTCTTCTTCATCTTGGCTTCTGAGCCAATGTTGAGGAACCTCTTGACCTTCCAAAAGACATCAAGAAACCGGAGCATTATTTGAGCGCTAGCATCGTCGAACGCCTTGGCAAAAGTTCTCCCCTCTTCACTCGATCCGGACAACGTATCCAACTCCACACCAAACCCAACTTTACATATGGAATCTAACGTCGACTTCATGAGCAAATCCTGAAGAGAGATGAAGGAATGGTCAATCTCGGCAAGGTTAGGACGGCAGCATGTTCTAAGTCTCGCTTACTTGGATCTCGATCATTTCATTAGAGCTCGCAGCGTTTGAGATTATCTTAGCAAGTCTGGCAGCAGTGCTTCTGAACACCACACTGCTGCTGTCCCTCAGCACCTTTGTGGAAAATTCGAAGCTCGCTAGTTTTCTCTGATGGCGCCACTTCTCATCATCCACCGCAAAGATCCCGTCGCCAAAGAAGTCGCACATAAGATCGTAAGTAAAGCTCCCCTGCAAAGAAGGTGACGTTCATCGGGCAATTCTCTATTCCCTATATCTCACACATCTCAGTAAAAGCCTTTTAGTTGGGAGATGATTGAAGTACCTTCCCATAGTTTGCAAAGTTGGTTTTGAGGATGTGCTCGACGTTGGCAGGGTCGACAGTGTACACATAGTTGCAGAAGGGGGTGAGGATCCTGAAGGTCCTGTACTTGCGAGAGAGGTCGGTTTGGAAATCTACCAATTGACGGAGGTTTAGCAATTGGTGGAATACTGTTCCTGCGACGGGTGGATAATTTGGCTTCCTTCGGTGAACACTTGATGAGCAGCGCTGCAGCAATGGTTTCAGGAGGAAGAGTGCCAGCATCACACTGGCAGCAGCGAGAGCTGGGAAGACGGGAGAAGGGAAACTTGAGAGGAAGTCCATGAATCCCGATCGATGAGGTTGGGAGAGATAAGAATGAGAGATCTTCTTTTGTTGATAGAAGATGCTTCGTAAAGATGGGCAATCTGAACAAGTGGCAATAAATGTTCTTGGATACTTTGCCTACCACAAAAAGCCGTGAAGATATGGAGAAAGAGTTGAGATTTTTAGACGTAGCTTTTGGCCCCATACCGTGGCCCTGAGACGGACACATAAATCCTATTCGGGTGCCGTGCGCATTCAACAAGTTCATAGTTTAAGGATCCCACCCACCCCCTTCGCCCTCCTGAGTCGCCGATGGGCGTAAGACTCGCTTCCAGCATCAGAAGCTTACCAAAGATGCTACCGTACGTCCTCGCAACAAGACACACAGAATGTACATAAAATCTTCTGAACTGACCCCACCACGAAATGGTGATGTTTCGTTCCGACTGCCTACCTTAAAAGTGGTCAAATAATGTTTGATATTTTTTTAAATTATATTTGATCTAGATGTTACTTTACAAATTCTCTTGATACTATGCTAATAATTTTTTCTTTCATTTCTCAAATTATCCCATAATATCCTCTAAAATCATAAGATTGTCATGAAATGAAATTTTATTTATTTATAAAAATTATTTTTATATTTATTATATATCTAGGTCATACGAAATTTTTTATAAGATTATATGTGTGTGTGTGTAAGTATTCACTTTTGAATATATATTAAAAATATTAGAAGTGTAAATTTGTTATATAGTATATAGTATTCAATGAAATTATAAAATACAATCTTACCAAGCAACACTTACATCAATATACATTTAAAAATATAATTTTTATTTATTATTTACCAAACATTCAAGATATTACACAAGTACACATTTACTCAATTTTTTTTCTCTAAATATACATTAAAATATAAATATATTCCTGAACACACCCTACGATTAACAAATCTCTTCATAAAATTATTATTTTTATTTGAAAAATATGATTATTTTGATCATTCTAAGTTCATCTGAAGATGACTTTGAAGGTATACACATCTTAATATAAGTTTTATATATAAATAAAATTTATCTTCTCAATTCTATACTAGTTCAGGTCTAATTATTGGTTCTACTTGTCTCATCAATTATTCATTCGCCTATTTATCACTTTTTTTTTTAAAGGTTCCTATCATATCTTTATGCAAATTTATATTCTAATTTTCTTTTAGACTTCACCTTATTGCAGCTTATCCATGAAAAGTATAATGCAAAAAAATGAACAATCAAACAATAAAGTGTAAAAAATTATTCTTACTAAATTACTATTTATTTATCTGGACAAGTGATTTTATCAATATCTAGGTCAAACAATTTTGTAAGCCATTTTTTTTTTGGCTCATTTTGATAGATCACAGCTTTTCTTTCATGATCAATTAACTCTTAAATTTGTAACACATGCTTAAGTAATATAATTTTCTTTTCCAAGAAAAAATGATTTTTATCGATGCAATTATTTTTTAATAAACTAATGAATCCATTGTTTAGATTAATTGATTTTCATAGAATGTATTGAATCTCGAATTTTGATGATGAAATCAATTGATATATTTATGATCACAAAAGAAGAAGGTTGTGATCTAAGAAAGGTTTGACCTAGATATCGATGAAATCACTTGTTCAGATAAATAAATAGTAATTTAGTAAGAATAATTTTCTACATGTTATTGTTTGATTGCTCATTTTTTTGCATTATACTTTTCATGGATAAGCTGCAAAGATATATAACTTGAAGTCTAAAAAAAGATATAAAATATAAATCTGCCTAAAGATAAATATACGATAGGAACCTTCCCCAAAAAAAAAAGCAAGACCATGTTATGTATGTTTAAGTGATAAATAGGTGAATGAATAATTGATGAGGTAAATAGAACCAATAATTAGTATAGAATTGAGAGGATACAGAACTAAAAAAAGAAATAATTTTATTGGATGCCTCCAAAGAAGCCAAAGATTACTAATAGATAAAATTTATTTTTATATAAAGATTATATTAAGATGTGTATATCTTCAAAGCCATCTTCAGATGAACTTAACACATAAGCAGGTTAATGATCAAACTAATCATAATTTTTAAATAAAAATAATAATTTTACGAAGAGACTTGTTAATCGTAAGCTATGTTTAGGAATACATTTATATTTTTAATGTATATTTAGAGAAACAAATTTGATTGGATGTGTACTTGTGAAATGGCTAATATATATTGATGTAAGTGTTGTTTGGTAAGATTGTATTATAAAATTTCATTGAACACTACATAACAAATTTATCTTTCTAATATTTTTAATATATATTCAAAATAAATACATATTATATATATTCTTATAAAAAAATTTGTATGGCCAAGATATATAATTAATATGAAAAATAATTATATGAATAAATATAAAATAATTTTTAAAAATAAATAAATAAAAATTTATCTCATGGAAATCTTATGATTTTAGAGGATATCAATTTGAGAAAATAAATAAAAATTATTAGCATAGTATCAAGAGCATTTGTAAAGTAATATCCAGATCAACTATAACTAAAAAAAATTATCAAGCATTAATTCATGGCGGAGTAAGACGAAAGGATTCCACCTTATTTGACCACTTCTAAGGTTAGGCAGAGTAAGTTTGGTGGCATCTTTTGTAAGTGGAAGCGAGTCTTCCGCCCATCGTCGACTCGGGGGGGTGCGGGGGGCGGCGGGGCGGCGGGGCGGCGGGGAGATGAAGTCGAATCCGCACGCAGCCCATCGTCTACTCGGAGGGGATGATTAAACTGAGAACTCGAATGCGCACGGCACTCGGATAGGATTTATGTGTCGGTCTCAGGGCCACTACAACTAAAAATCTCAGCTCTTTCTCCACATCTTTGTGGCTTTTGGTTGGTAGGCAAAGTATGCAAGTACATTTATTGTCAGTTGATAAGATTGCCCTTCTTTGCAAGGCATCTTCATGTTGCAATCTACCGACAAAAGAATGTTTGTAAAACATTCTTATCTATCCCAACATCATCGATCGGGATTCATGGACTTTTTTTCCAGTTTCCCATCTCCCGTCTTCCCAGCTCTCACTGCTGCCAGTGTGATGCTGGCACTCTTCCTCCTGAGACGATTGCTGCGGCGCTGCTCGTCAAGTGTTCACCTAAGGAAGCCAAATTACCCACCCATCGCAGGAACAGTATTCCACCAATTGCTAAACCTCAGTCGATTGGCAGATTTCCAAACCGACCTCTCCCGCAAGTACAGGACCTTCAGGATCCTCACCCCCTTCTGCAACTATGTTTTCACTGTCGACCCAGCCAACGTCGAGCACATCCTCAAAATCAACTTTGCAAACTATGGGAAGGTACTTCAATCATCTCCCAACTTTGAGGCTTTTACTGAGATGTGTGAGATATAGGGAATAGAGAATTGCTCGATGAACGTCACTTTCTTTGCAGGGGAGCTTTACTTACGATATTATGTGCGACTTCTTTGGCGATGGAATCTTTGCGGTGGATGGTGAGAAGTGGCGCCATCAGAGAAAACTAGCGAGCTTCGAATTTTCCACAAAGGTGCTGAGGGACGGCAGCAGTGTGGTGTTCAGAAGCACTTCTGCCAGACTTGCTAAGATAATCTCAAACGCTGCGAGCTCTAATGAAATGATCGAGATCCAAGTAAGCGAGACTTGGAGCATGCTGCCGTTCTAACCTTGCTGACCTTGACCGTTCCTTCATCTCTCTTCAGGATTTGCTCATGAAGTCGATGTTAGATTCCATATGTAAAGTTGGGTTTGGTGTGGAGTTGGATACGTTGACCGGATCGACTGAAGAGGGGAGAACTTTTGCCAAGGCGTTCGACGATGCAAGCGCTCAAATAGTGCTCCGGTTTTTTGATGTCTTTTGGAAGGTCAAGAGGTTCCTCAACATTGGCTCAGAAGCCAAGATGAAGAAGAGCCTCAAATCGATCGATGATTTTGTGTACAAATTGATCGATACAAAGATTGAGCAATTGTCTCAACGACAAACCGGATTCGTAAGTCACACCTGGCATTGACATCTTGAACAGGAGGTTCTACATACTGATCATGTGTTCTTCATGGCAGATGGAAAAAGAAGACATCTTGTCGAGATTTCTAATAGAACGAGAGAAAAATCCTGATGACATGAGCTACAAGTACTTGAGAGACATCATACTCAACTTTGTGATTGCGGGAAGGGACACCACGGCAGGGACTCTTTCATGGTTCTTCTATATGCTATGCAAGCATCCCAATGTACAAGAAAAAGTAGCACAAGAGGTGAGAGAAGCAACCAAGATAAAAGGCGAAGTGACCATCGACGAATTCGTCGCAAGCCTAACCGAGGAAGCCCTCAACGAGATGCAGTACCTTCACGCATCTCTGACCGAGACTCTCAGGCTGTACCCTGCAGTTCCACTGGTGAACTATCTGAAGCTAATATGCTGGTCGATCCTTGTTAGCACTCGGTGCTTACTTACTGACTCACATGTGTCATCATAGGATGTCAAGCAATGCTTCTCGGAGGACACATTACCAGATGGATTCGACGTCAAGAAAGGAGACTTGGTGATTTACCAACCTTATCCTATGGGAAGAATGCAGTTCTTGTGGGGTGAGGATGCAGAGGATTTCCGGCCAGAGAGATGGCTCAACGGTGACGGTGTATTTGTGCCAGAAAGCCCCTTCAAGTTCCCTGCTTTCCAGGTGAGGCAACCAAAAACCTGCAATTAGCTGGATAAGTCGATCTGAAAGTGATTGATTCTTTGGATGCTCGTGGTATTGCAGGCTGGCCCTCGCATCTGTCTTGGAAAGGAGTTCGCGTACAGGCAGATGAAGATCTTTGCTGCTACACTATTGTGCTTCTTTAAATTCAAGATGTGGGAAGAGATGAGCACTGTGAGATACAGGGCCATGATCACTCTTCAAATTTATGGAGGACTCCATCTCGCTGCTCTTCACAGACAAGGCTGCTTGAACGCAGATTAGTATGCTTAAACCATGCTTTCTGTTGTAATTTATTATAGTCTCTATCGAAGGAGCATGAACCTCTCATGCATCTATAAATATTTAGGAAATGAAACTTGGTGATCCAGGACTGGAAGTCCTGGATTTTTACCGCCACTCTCCCACCATTCCCTCAGGGCTTGGGGGGGCCATATTAATTATCGAAGCCCTCCAAGCAAGTGCAGGTCCTGGATTGCCTTCAGTTCCTCCAAAAGAGCATTGCTTCTGCCATTAAGGGGCTCGATGTCTTGCAGCAGTTGCCCCCTAATAAAAGGAATTCACCATCTGCAGCTTTAAGAAGGAAACGGGAGCCTGCAGGTTGGATAGAAGAAATAGATGAACCATCGGTTAGAAGAACGTAAAAGGGATTTTACCTCCATTCTCCCACCATTCCCTCAGGGCTTGGGGGGCATATTAATTATCGAAGCCCTCAAAGCAGGTGCGGTCTATGTGTTAAGTGATGCTATTGCAATGTGCGAACCCGCATGACAAAAAAGATGAAGAGAAACTTTTGGCAGCCATTTCTTCACTGGCAAGCAACCATTTATTCACATCTCAGCCGCCAACCATCTGTAAGTGTGACAATATATCCGATATACTAGTGTAATGCGTATAGCGTCATGTATCAGGGTCAGTCACCCCACTCCTGTGGCATCTTCATCAACACGATCTCCATTCTTATTTCCTTCCTCTTTGGGCTTCCATGGAGTTCATCCCAAGTTTGCAACCTCTCAACTTCTTAAATTACTCTCTCACAACTCCAATTGTGATGGTAGCATTTTATCTCCCGTAGCCACTGTTTTTGTGATGCTCATCAGTTTCGAAGAAGAAGAAAAAGGTGGAACCATCTATCTTCCATTAATTCCTAAACCTGCATAGGCTATGGATTTCTACATCGATCTCTCTCGTAAGCACAAAACTGTTAGGAGGTTCATCCCCTTCTGTAACTAAATCTACACCTCTACACCATCAACTCTGCAAACGTCGAGTACATCCTCGAGACAAACTTCGTCAACTTTGGCAAGATAAACTGAGTGAATTGTGGTCCAGGGCGACTTTTAAGTATGATGTGATGAGCAGCTTATTGGGGGATGGGATCTTTGCAGTGGATGGTCAGAAGTGGTGCCACCGGATGCAGCAAGATTTCATGAGATGATCGAGATCCAGGTGACGGAGACTATATTGATTGTGCCACGATCGCCAACTCCTGGATGCCATGTTTCTCTTCACGATTTGTTCATCAAGTCCACGTTGGATTCCATATTTAAAGTAGGCTTCGGGATAAAACTAAATACATTATCTGCATCGAATTAAGAAGGGAGAGCTTTTGCAGAGGCATTCGATGATTCAACTGCTCGATTGCTAAGTCGGCACTTCGATGTCTTGTGGAAATTTAGAGGTTTCCGAATATTGGAGAAGAAGCCAAGATGATGATGAACCCAAAAATGATGGATGGTTTTGGGTATAAATTGATCGAGCAACTATGTCAACTGTCAAGTCAAAATTGACCTTTTGTCATCGTTCTTTATGGCAGATGGAGAAAGAAGACATCTTGTCGAGATTTCTAATCGAAAGAGAGAAAAATCCTACTGGCATGAGCTACAAGTACTCGAGAGACATCATGCTCAACCTAGTAGTTGCATGCAGAGATACCACAGCTGGATCCTTTCATGGTTCTATGTAAGCATCTCAATGCACAAACAAACAAAGAGGAGCAAGGTGAGAGAAGCTAACCATCGACGAATTTGTCGCGAGCCTAACCGAGGAAGCCCTCAACGAGATGCAGTACCTCCACGCATCTCTATCCGACACTCTCTGGTTGTACCCTGCAAGAACTATCTCGAGCTAATACGCTGATTGATCCTATAATCACACCAAAAGCCTGCATTTTACTGCTCGTGTTACTGTCGGCTAACCCTCAGATCTGTCTCGGAAGGAAGTTGACACACAAGCAGATGAAGATCTTTGCTGATACATTCCTACTATTCAATTTTGATGGAAGAGACCCATCTTTCTGTCAATGCATAGGTATAGCTGAGCTGCTCGAGCACAATGCAGTTTATCTAACCATGTTTTCTGTCGTTAATGCAGCCTGAATTGAATGCGAGTAATTCAAGAAATTAAAAGTGAGGAACAATCAGATGTAGAAATTTCATTTTTCTGTTCATGATTTACATGGTACAGGGGTCCACAGCACCATACCATACCTCACCTTTAAGGAAAAAAACATGAACCTCCTCTGCATCCATGGAGAACCAGGACTATAAGCTTTCACTCAGGACAAAATGCTTTGAAACCCACCAAAGCAAGTCCAATCTTGAAATCAACTGATAGTTGCTAATGGTACAGCTCGTTTAGGGGACAATAAGATCCAAACACTGAAACAATTTATACTACAATTTCAATCTAGAATTTCATTATAGGGTTAGCTAAGGTCCAGCTTGACTTTGATAAGAGATCTGATGTATTTGCTTGATACCACTTCTGTTCCCTCTTGGCCTATTCGGAATATTATTTGTGATATTTAATGTTTGCTTCAAGATCATAATATAGTAAACCTAACTAGTATATCTTACTTGCAAGGGCAGCAACCATGATTCCTGCAAGCAATCTCCTTGACATCTTACGGTACACCTCTTGGTTCCATATATATGAAGCTACACAATGTATAGTTCATAGGAGTTTATTCTGCCCAGAGAGCTACAACAATCAAACATAGTTTCCAGGGCTCCAAAAATAAAAAGAGATCATGGAACAAACAAAAAAGACTAATAAGAGTGAAATTGATTGCCCGAACAATGTATGTTATTTACAAAAACCTAACTGTTCCTCAACAATGACCAGATGTTTTATCGCTCAAAAACAGCTAAAAAAAATCTTTAAAATAAACATGCAATTCCTATCAAACGGACTACCGTAGCGTATTATAAAACTATGCATGACTCACTTTTTTAAGATGTGCATGACAAATAAAATAAAAAGAAGTGCATGACAAATAAACCCATTAAAGCAGCGAACTGACTTTTTGAACACTTTGCTAAGTCTCTTCATTGACACTGATGGGCATCTTCAGCTATCCAGACTGGTGACTTATGTAAGTTGTCCATTGGCATAATATTGACAAGGATCATCTTCTTGTTCCTGTAAATTGGAAGATACTAGCTTATCATCGTGTAAAAGAATTTGTAGATAAATTTTTATACATAAGATTCCCATCACAATTCATAGCTATGATGTCACGTAGGTGGAACATCAATAGCAAAAGCAAACAATCACACTGAACAAAATTTACTTTAGAAGCCTCAAGTACTTGTTCTGGGAGAACAGGTAATAGAAAACCAACAGCCACCCTCCCCTTTCGGGGCAAATGAAGAAGATAGCATTTGAAAGTGCAGAGAGAGATTCATAGTCATATAACAACAAAAATATCGTACAAACATGATATGTTGCATCCCATGCTGAACATGAAGCCAGTAGAACTTGAAGCCAATTGTCTGTAAGATTTCAAGAACAAGTTGAAAACAAGCTGAATCCATTTTTTAATGTTTTCTATGTTCTGTTATAAATCATCTGATCTTGGCCTTGATACTTGATATTCAGAGTCATGCTTTTAGCTTTGCATCTTAGCAATGATTATTTGTGCATAATTTGCTTTGATTATTCTTTGTACAGGTGGTTTAACCTGTTAACCAAGCTCATAAGCTTTCTAAGAGCTACAGTTTTGAGAAACTAACTTATGATTTGCTATAAGAAACCAAAAAAACCAAGTGAAATGATGGAAACTTTTCCTTCGCAAAACCTACATTTTAACAAGAGACACTTCTGAGGCCCTCTTTTTACAAGTTCACAAAGGTAAATAAAAGTGTATCATCACCAAAACAAGCATAAAAAAAGAAATAGGAAGAAATGCTCTAAATCATACTGCAAATTTATTAGTTCTAGTTTTCAAAAAATCCTTCCGAATTACATGCTTGTGTCTGCTATAACCATCTAATCAAAGAGAACCTTCTGTTAGATCAGAATAAAGGAATCATCATTCTCTACAGATAATTAGACGAGTAGCAAGGCCATATTCTTAAAAGATGAAAATTTATGGAGAAAACATTATTGTATATCTAAAAATTTCATTAGAACCAAAAAGGGTTAAGCATAGAAATGTTTAAACTTCATTTTATTTTACAGATCTTCTCACCAAGGATTGAAATTTCATACCATACCGATGTATCGAACTTTGCTCAGTACGATACGGTGCGGAAGTATCGAGCGATACGCTAGGGTATATCAAGCAATATATATATATATATATATATATATATATATAATCTAAAAAGAAGGCGTATGCTGCCTTGGCGACGTTGCCTCATACGAGGAGAAGAACGCGGTCTTCAACGAAGAAGGCGACAAAGATATCAAAGGCCATATACGTCTCCGGCCTTCGACAAAGAATGCAGCAAAGAAGCCGTAGAATCGCAAACAAGGTGATGAAGGAGACTGCCTCTTCCGCTGCTCTAGCCGCTACTTGGTCGTTACCTCCTAGATTGGGATCGTTGAGGGAGGGCGGTGCCGGATCAGGACGCGTCGAGGTTCTCATAATTCTCCCTCTTCTTCGAATGCTCTCCCTTTCTTCCTCCTTCTCCCTCGACGCTTCTTCTTCCCTCACCGTAGCCAGGCTGATACCGCCCAGTAGCAGGCGGTCTGCGTACCGGTCTACTGGTAGACCGGTACGTATTGCCCGATATAGGCAGTATCATTTGAAATTTAAAACATTGCTTCTCACTAAGATTGCTTGGTATAGTAATGTTTCTATGCTAAAAAGAACATAAAATTAGAACTTAGGATTGTGCATCAAACCTCTACAATCTGAAAAAGGGCCTGCGGCAACAAATGCAATTAAGGAAAACAATGATTCAATGAATTGAATACATTGATCTCCCTTCAGTTTATCTAGCCAGTCAACACCATGAATTTAATTAGTAGAGGAACATACCTGATAAGCCTTTACCATCTTTGGACATTGACTTTCCTGGTCTATTTCCACTCTTAGTCCCATTTGAGCAATTTCAGGTGTAATGACGGGCTCTTTCTGCTCAAGTTCAGCTACCTTGTACTGGTTTTCTAGATTTCCTTCCAGCAAGTATCTTATTGATAAACTTCCCCATTGTCTCAAGGATTGATCACAGTCATCAACAACACATTGTTTCAACAGCAAAGGGATCCCATCTTGCTTCCTGATCTCATCTTGAACCTGCTTCCTTCCATGCAAAAAATTGCAAAGGACAGAAACTACATCTCTCCGGAACCCTTTGTAAGGGCAAACTTTTGAGTCTGTGGATGTCTGCATTGCGTGGTTCTTAACAATATTTGGCGGCTCAAGTTCTCGAAGATATCTTAAAAGAAGTTGTAGAAGACCTGCAGATAGCAATGAGTCTGCAGGGTCCTCCGACGCTGATGAAGAATGATCCTTCCATGAACATATATCCCTCAAAATGTAGAATGAACACCAAAGAACATTAATTGCAAGATCATCAGTGAGACCAGCAGATATGCTTTGGGAACTAGCATCAACAACTGAGTAAGCTTCTTTTAAGAGTTGCAGAACACCAAGTGCAAAATAGCTGGAAATGGTGTCAAGAACATCAGGCCAGGCAATCAGGTGGTAAGAAAGAAGTCTGAGAAGGAACACTTGTTCCTTAGTAAAAAGCTTGTATGTGAAGTTAGCACCAAAGGAATCATCCAAGGTATTCACTGAGTTTAATCTCTGGAACACAAGGTTGAAATAGATGTCCTTGATGCATGCTTTGCCTAAAAGAAAATAGAGGCATATCTCTTTACGACAACCTGCAAAAAAACAAATCAAATCATGGTGCCAATAATAAATACAAATTAAGCAACTTTGTAAATATTTCTCATAATACAGGAAATAAAGATGCAAAGAACATAATTAAAGCTAGTGACAGGAGGTCCATGATTTGAGGAAAATTAACAACAGCAAAAACGACTAGCTCCGGCAACATCAATTTTGAACTTTGTTTTGCATCAACGCGCTATGGTTAAAGGGCACAGGTCTAAGTAATTTCACGGCATCAAACTTTCTAGACCTAATGACACTCAACAAAGATAAAACACAAAAATGCTTCTAATTAAAACTGTGTTGAACTGTGTCCTCATGCAATTCGGAAAGTTACAATTCTTGAAAGACTTGAAATTATATACAACAAGATAAAAGGTCATGTATTACTGATAAACAAGAAACAAGATGAGATCAGCAAGACTTGTAACATTTTTAAGAGATGAGATCGAATCGAAAGATTTTAAGTTTTGAGAAAGAAAGGGTAACAACTGACTTGGTGACATGGTGTTGACAATGTCCAAGAGAATCGGTAACCCCCTCCCTTCCTCGCAAAGTTCTCCCAATCTCCGGTGCCCTCCCGTGGCGGAACAGCACATATTCAAAACCTTGCAGAGGCTATTGCAAACCACAGGGTTGCGCATCGCGGCAATCTCGCGGAACCAGACGGGGAAGAACCGCGCCCAGACGGCGGCCTTGTGCGCCTCTCCGGCCAAGGCGACATTGCCCAGCACCTGAAGCACCGTCTGTAATATCTCAGCCGAAATCTGGTGGCCGCTGAGCAAGACGGAGGCGATCCGATCGAGGCCGCCGGCCTCGAGGAAGGCGTCCTGGTTAGGTCGCTCGCAGCAGAGGTTGACGGTGATGCAGAGGCGGGGGAGGAGGAGGAGCGCGGGGGAGGATGAGAGGCAGCGGAGGACGGCGGGGAGGGCACCTTCAGCGGCCAGGCGGGCGCGGCCGTGTCGGCTCCTCGAAGCGTCCAGGAGGGCTAGCACGACTTCCATACGATCGTCGGCGGCCGGGTTCTCCATGGCGTATCCTCTGCTTCGCTTGCGCTTCCAACTCGTTATGCTATCGTCGCTCAGGTTCGAGTCCAAAGGGCGAGACTTGTCGACATGGCCACATAATGTCAAGGTTTTATAGTTGATAGTGAAAGAAGTATTTTTGCATCTTCACCCTCGTATGATTTATTATTCTTATAGATTCTCCAATTAATTTTATTCTTTCTCATATTAATTCCTAAATCTTCACCTCAATAGCAATTAAAGTTTCATTAAATATTAATCTGATTTAATAATATTACGTCCTCAGAAATTATTATTTTTATTAAATTTTGAGCTCTTTGCATATCAAACCCGAAATGATTTGATCTGATATAGTAAAGGTATTTGAATTTAGATGTATTAACCTTTACTCACCTTGTTATCTTCAAGATCCATTTTGAATTTTGATTTCTTGATTCCTAGTCTTTGCTATTAGCATATAGTCTAGATTAGCATATTAATTTATTTTTGGTTTAATTAAATATTTCATGATCAAAAGAATAAATTTTATTTGTTCATATATTAATCAATTTATTTTTGTGATAAATAAAATCAAAATAGATTTTTTTTATATATTTTAAAAAAATTATCATGTTTAAAAAATTCAGGAATAGTTTGACATTATATGCCTCATTTCTCTCCCCCACACTTCTTATTAAGATTTAATACCCATGAAAGAAAAAGAAAATTATATGATTGAAAATAAAAAAATATTAACAATGGTATGAATATATAAAATATGGATGCATTGAACAACAAAAATATAATTTATTATGTTAAAGATATCTTTGAAATTAAAATATTAAGTAAAATAAATAAATTCAAATCAAGCTAAAGTAGAACAATTTAAAGTAGAAGAATTAAAAGTACTATCATTAGATTTTTCAAAGGCTTTTATATTATATTAATAGGTACTTACCGGTGGTAAATATTTATTTTGATCGAACACAAAATATTATATAGTAATGAGACATCACTATAAGGAGTCTGTGCCGATATATATAATTATTTTTTAATTCTTAGTAATTGATTTTATTATTAGGAATGATAAATATTTTATAATTCTTATAGTAAATATCCTAAAAATCCTAATAAGAGGAGTTTTGGAGAAAATTCTAGAAATTAAGATTTGATTCTTTTATAAATATGTCATGTATCTTTTAAGTTTTGATGTAAAAGAATCAAATGTAAGGAATACTTTTAGTGTTCTTATGTTTAGATAAATGCTCTCTAGAGTATTTAAAGAGATTCTCTCTACAATTTCTAAATTAGGGTGTTTAGAGAGATGCTCTCTAGAGTGTGTTTAGAGATATGCTCTCTAGAGTGTGTTTAGAGAGATGCTCTCTAGATTTTCTAAAAATAGTGAGAAAATAAATATAAATTCTTTAAAGTTTATGTGAGATTATATGTAATAAAATTTATGCTTGAACGGAGATAACTTAAGATCTTGTAATTGATGTCATATAGTAAAAGATTTAATTTTTTTGTTAAAGTTCTCGAACAACATTAAATATCATGTCAACCTTTTTAGTATGCTTTTGATTATTGCTCGATTTTTTTGTTGTTATCGAATTTTCTCCTCTCCATCCCTAATTTTTCGTGTTACTTTCATTTTATACTCTTGTTTTATACACAAAGCTTTGACTCCAAGACTTCCTCCTTCCAAATAAGGGAAGTTAAGATGGTAACATATGACAAGTTTTTATAATTGATAGGCACAAACTGAATTGTAACTAAGGAAAATAAATATATTTATATTTACATCTTCACCCCTGTTGATGTGTTAATTATACCCATGGGCGAAGTAAATATGAGGGAATAAATGAAGATGGAAGAAAATATATAAGGTATTTTTTATTACTTAAGCAAGGGATGAAAAAAATAGTACAACACTCCCCACTTAATACCCATACCCATTCCATCAATATGTGAGTCGAGATGTTAGGCCTAGATACTAAACGGGTTAATTACTCATCTAAATTTAAATCAGGCTGAGTTGAACCTTGGTTGAATCGATTGCGAGTAAATTATGAATCATTTAGTTTGATTAAATCAGATAACATAATATCAATAAATATTATTATATATATATGTGTGTGTTATTATGATTTTATAAATAATTTTATTATTATTTTATATATTTTAGTATTATTAATTAAATTTTTAATAATAATTTTATATTTAAAAAAAAAAAAGATCGATTACAAATATATGAAAAACTCATGGATTCTCATCCCAAGTGGAGATTCCTCATCCTTACCCCTTGTCTCATCAAAATGGGAAATAGAATAAGAACGGGAGATGAGATGGAGACGGAAACGGAGACCCCATTCACATATCTATCCCTATAAGGATTTATTATTCTTGTATCACTCTCCAATTAGTTTTATTCTATATTAGTTTCTAAATCTTTATATCAATAACAATTAAAGTTATATTAAATATTAATCTGGTTTGATCATTTATTTATTCTCCATTTTCTTAAGTTTTGTTAATATATATTAGGCCCTCAAAAAGTAATTCTTAATTGAATTTGAGTTTTTTTTATATCAAACTCCAAATGATTGATATAGCAAAGGTATTTGAATCTATATGTATTAAACTTTACTTACTTTCTTTATTCGATGATCGATTTTGAATATTTGTTTCTTAATTCCTAGCCTCTGTTACTAGCATATAATCCATATTAGCATATTAACTTATTTTTTGATTTAATTATGAGTAATTTATTATCAAAAAAATATTAGATTTGATTATATACTAACCAATTTATTTTCTTTGTGATAAGTAAAATCAAAATAAAAACATTTATATATTTTTAAAATATTTTATCATCTTTATAAAAACATCAAGAATAATTTGACACTACATGTTATTATTCCTCATCTCTATCTGCACTTCTCTCTAATCCCTAAAAAAAAAAAGATTTAAGGCCAATGAAAGAGAAAAAGAATTATATAATTGAAAACAAAAAAAAGAGATATTAACAATGGTATGGAGATATAATATATAGATGCATGAATAACAAAAATATCATTTATTATATTAAAGATATCTTTTGATATTAAAATATTGAGTAAAATAAATAAATTCAAATCAAACTAAAATGACTTAGAATAAATCTACTCTACCCAAAACCTCATGTTTGGATTAAATTGAAGTATTAAGGAATTTAGCGCTATCATAAGAGTTTTTTAAGGTTTTTATATTATATTAATACATCCTTTTAGGGATAAATAATTATTATGATAGAACACATAATATTGTATAATAATGAGATATCATTAAAAGAGTCTATGCCCATACATGCAATTGATGCTTCAAATTCACAATAATTGATCTCATTATTTATTGAGATTGATAAATATTTTAGGATTCTTGAGCAAGTGTCTTTATGAGATAATAATCATAATATAAGAAAACTTTGTGAATGAGGAAACCCTAAAAATTAGAGTTGATTATTTTATAAATATCGTATGTATCTCTAGATTTTTATATTGAAGAGTATGATGTGATGAATAATTTTAATGCTCCGGGTTTCTATATAGTGTGCGTAGAGTAGTGCTTTCTATGGTTTTTAGAGATGATAAAAAAAAAGATATGAATATTTTTAAGTTTACTTGAGAGGTCTTGCGAAAGAACTTGTGTTTGAGTGGGGATAACTCAATTATCTTGTAATTGATCTTATATGATAAAAATTTTGATTTTCTACATGGATGTTAGCGGGAGTCATTAAACAACATTAAATATTATCTTAATTTTTTTATATGCTTTTTATTATTAATCTTTGGATGGATTTCTCCTTTGGTTTTTTTATTTTCTTTCATCTATTTCCTTTTTCCCCTTTCTCTCCCCCATAATCTCATGTTATTTTGATATTGATCCACAAGGGATACATGTATAATTTTAATTTAACATGTTAAATTTGAATTTTGTATTTTGACCTTTTTTATATCTCAATCTTTGTCTCCCTTCTCCATTATTAAATAATTTAATATAATATTTTTATCCAACTCTTTTATTTATATTAGCATATACTACAATTTAGAGATTAGTTGGAAAAAAATCTCTCATTTTAGGTTTTGGTGGAGAAGAACATGCTATGAGAAATTATGTTATTGAGTTTCTCTCTAAGGTGTTTAGGGAGATGATGTCTAAGGTTTCTAGAGAGATCGAGAAAAAAAATAAATTATTCGAGGTTTATGCTATGTGTAGTAAAATTTATACTTAAATAGAGATAACACAATGTCTTATAATTGATTTAATATTACGAAGGATTTAATTTTTTTATAGATATAGATATAATTTCGTGAATAACATTAAATATGACATCAACTTTTTTAATATGTTTTGATTATTGATTTTTTTTTTTTAGCTTTTCTACTCTTCAATCCTAATCTTTTGTTGAGCTTTTGCTTTATGCTATGAGACTTAAGTCTAAAGGGCGAGATGTTTTCTTTCCAAAATAATAAAGGAAAGTCAAGATAACAACATATTATGAGTTTTTATTAGTTGAAATTTGTAGGCATTTATATCTTCACTCATATTGGTATTGATTATATCCATGGTTGGGGTAAGGACAAGAAAAATAAGTAGGGATAAGGGAAGGAACATAAGATATTTTTTTATTACCCGTATGGTTATGACGCGAAGGATGACATAACATTTCTTATCATATATCTGGCTCATTCCATTAATACGTGAGTTGAGATGTTGAGCCTAGATGGGCGAGTCGATTGTCCATCTAATTCAATCAGGTTACGTTATTACAAGTATATTATGGATCATTTGGTCCAATTGAATTAGATGATATAGTATCAATAAATGTTTCTATTTATATTTAAATTTTATAAATAATTTTTATTATTATTTATAAATTTTAGTATTATTAAATATATTTTAATACTAATTTTTATTTTTAAATAAAAATAAAAATTAATTAGAATAATATAAAAAAATCCACCGATTCCTCACCCTAAATAGGGATTTTCTATCCTCATTCCTACCTTATCTAATAGAGAATACGAAGGGGACGGAGGATAGAAGATAGGGTAGAGATAGGAAAGACCAATAAAATCAAAAAATATATACATGATTGAAAACATAAAAAAAGAGATATAAATATATAATATATTACTAGATTGGACAACAAAAATATCATTTATTATGATAAAAATATCTTTTGATATTAAAATATTGAGTAAAATAAATAAATTCATATCAAATAAAGTGACTCAAAACAAATATACTCTATCCCATAACGTCTGAGTTCTATCATAAGATAATTATTGTGATGGAAAACCCAAAATAATATATAAGTAATGATATAATATTATAAGGAGTCTGTGTCGATCTATACAATTCATTCTTCAAATTTTTAGTAATAAATTTTATTATTTATTAAGATTGATAAATATTTTAAGATTCATACCGTCGGTGTCTTGGCAGAATAATGAATCTTAATAAGATAAATCTTTGTGAAGAAAGAAATTTTAAAAATTAAGGTTTGATTTTTTTAAAATATCACATATATCTTTATATTTTCATGAAAAATAAGAGGTGATGAATAGTTTTGGTGTTTCTTTTTATTATCTTCTTTTTTCTTATGCAGTCAAACGAACCTCCATAGATCAATAATCATTAACGTTTCGACCCTATACTTATAATGTATTACATTATATTATTATTGAATAGCTTTTCAGGAGGATAGTATTGTTAAACTCTTTTGCATTAATGTTGCTTGTGTTCTTCTTCGTGTCTATCTATATCGTAAAGCAGGCCTGTAGTAGTAGAAAAATCGGAAGGTGAGGAAGAAAAGAAATATCATTACAGGTCAAGTTATCATAATCGATCACTCTTATGTCAATTCTATTATAGCTAGCAAACGAAGTAGAGAGGATAAATAGAATATATATATATATATATATATATATATATATATATATATATATATAATATATTCTTTTAGTTTGACGTGAGAAGAAGATACGTAAGAGGATGTGTTTTGAACTAAGATAACTCGATTATCTTATAATTGATCTCATACGATGAATTAAATCTTACATTGATTATTTTTATATTTTTTATTATTATTAATCTTTGGATGGATTTCTTTTTAACTTATTTTTTCTTCTCTCTCCTCTTAATATTATTATGATATTGATCTATAATTTTAATTTAACATATTAAATTAAATTTTACATTTTAACCTTTTCAATATCTTCATCTTTATCTCTCTTGTCCATTGTTAAATAATTTAATATAAAGTTTTCATCTGAATCTTTCGTTTATATTTTTTATACTATACGTCAGATCTCATTTTTCAGCTTTGTCTCCTTTTTTTATTGTTACGCTTTTCTTTTATAGTTCCTCACTTTTTCTTTAGTCCCCAAAAAAAAAATCTGATAGAACATTAAAAAAGTATTTATTATTCTTTGCATTAGATCGGTCCTATGGTGAATCGGTCATTAATCGATCTATATAGTGAAGCAGTCTAAATATAATATTATAAATATTATAAATAACACAGAAACTAAAATATTATATTTTTTTATTTCTAAAACAATAACAATATATATCTATTTAATACCCCACTAAGGGCGATAAGTTTGTTTGTATTATATTAAATAATTATTCCTTAGTTATAATATTTTTATTTTAAATTACTATTTCTCAATTATAATATTTTTTTTATAAATTTACACTGTTATTCTATATGTGTGAGACAAACATTGTGCCCTATTTAAAAATATTATATTTAATAAAAAAAAGTCAAAATCAATAATTTTTATTTTCAAACCAACAAGAATACATACATATTTAACCTTTAATAAGTATAGTAAAATAAATAATTAATATATATTCTAATTTAAATTAATTAAGACTAAGTTACAATATTTTTAATGGGGTTACAGTGATTTAAGTTTGATAATAGAAAATTATTGTAAATCTATGCAAACCCACCCGGATTGGTTTCTGACATAAACTAAAAAAATTAAAGCTATCAGTGTATTTTTATTATTTTTAAAAAATAAGTAATTTTTCGGTATTTTAAAAACGAGGGATATTATCTTTTTTTAGAAAAAAAACTAAAATTTGGGGTGCGTACAAATCACCGCGCTTCGGTTGTTGGCACGTCCAAGTTTGATTTTAAACCCTCGATTAAAGAGAATGCACCAACAAAGGCCCGCGGCAACTTCTGAGAGGACCAAAGACTCATCGTACCCATCGGCACACCCACCCGTCGGCCTACCTACTATATGGTCGAGGTATTGGTGGGACCTCAACAACCCCAGCCAGTCACCTCGACGCTGAGAACGGCCCCCCGTCCCTCCCCAACAGACACTAGCAGCGCTTTGCGTGCACCGAAAACCATGACACGAGGCCTGTCCGAAAGTCACGTGCATCTGGAAAAAAAAATTAAATTAAGAAACTCTTAGTCACGTGCCACCATCTCCGCTGCAAGCATTCCAAGATATTCTCCCACCTTCCCCCTCGTTTCTCCACGCTCCTCACTCTCTCCCTCTACCTACCACCGTCCCGTTATCAGCACACGTATCGGGCTACAGCTACCTGAAACCTTACATATCTGATCTCACAGTGTAATGCTGTATGACTAAACAATGGACTATTAATACACAACACTCTATTGTAGCTTTCTTCATTTAATTTTAACTTTTAGAATTTTCAATTACTTTTTTCATTAAAAAAACTTATAATCTAACAAAAATTGACCAAGGTAGAGTTGAGTTTCATCCAACTTTGACAGTCGTGCATGCATCTGATTTATACCTTTGTGATACGTGCTGGTGGATACGGACGGCTGGATTTCTATCTCGCTCTACTCTGGTATATGAACGGCTCGATCTTTCGGACTATAACATCCACAATTTTGGACAAAGTTGCCGTATTCACGAGTGACGATATCAACTGCCTTGTAATTGCCACACAAACACATTGCCCTCACTCTGCTGTCCCTGCCCTCTCTTCGATTCATTGTATCCGCAGATCTCGATCTCCTTGGACGGACGGGTGCCGATAGGCTCGATCGATGGGTCTGATGACGGAGAACGGATCCACGGCAGCCGGGCAAGAGGCTTCCAGCCTCAAATTCCTCATCTACGGCCGCACCGGCTGGATCGGCGGCCTGCTGGGCCACCTCTGCTCCGAGCGCGGCATCCCATTCGCCTATGGCGCTGGCCGCCTCGAGAACCGCGCTCAGCTCGAGGCCGACATCGCCTCGGCTGCCCCCACCCACGTCTTCAACGCTGCCGGCGTCACCGGCCGCCCCAACGTCGACTGGTGCGAGACCCACCGCGTGGAGACCATCCGGGCCAACGTCGTCGGCACCCTCACCCTCGCCGACGTCTGCCGCGAGCGCGGACTCATCCTTGTCAACTATGCCACCGGGTGCATCTTCGAGTACGACGGCGGCCACCCGCTTCGCTCCGGCATAGGGTTCAAGGAGGAGGACACGCCAAACTTCGTCGGGTCCTTCTATTCCAAGACCAAGGCCATGGTACAGTGATGATGCCTTCTTTTTCTTATGCTATACACCACCTTGTCGGCGTTGATTTGGTTGTCTCCATAAGGACGCGTTAGATTTGTGGGAGATTTTGTTGAGCAATTGAATTGAGGCGACGTAAGATCGTACGATGGACATTGTTAGCTTGCAGGTGACTGAAAGGTGTTCTCTAAGGTTCATATTAAGGATGAAAATGACGGTAGATGGTATATGGAAGGCTGGTGCCATTGGAGATTGGATCGGACCATATGGTTATTTGGAATTGCCATGCTTGTGCTACAATTACTGAATGCGTTTTAAGAATTGCTTGGGAGTAATGAGTTGATATGTTTGTGGTGTCGTTGGAGATCTGTTGAAACAATATTATTAGAATTACCATTGTTGCACTATAGATTTGGCAGCTCTGAAAATGATTACAAAAATATTGTTTCGGAGTGATGCATTGGCATGCTTGTTTTTGGAGATCTCTCGATAGTCTTAGGCATAACCTAAAGTGTCACAACAGAAGACATTATGCCCATTACATCGATACAAGGAGGACTAAAAATGAACTTTTTGCTATTTTCTCGGATCTAGGGTCGTTGAATACCTCAGATTTGGATCCACTTGTCATTATTTCAGTCGCTTTCAAAATCTTGACAACCAAACTAGGGCTAGTCTGTGTTTGTTCTTTCTATATATTTTTCATAATGCTTGATGGAGGTGAATTTGGTACATGTCACATTCTTTCATTCAATTATTTCCATAGACACATGATTGCTTATTGTTTCTGTCTTGTCTGTTGTGTAATTTTCCATATCAAGTCAATCTACATCTTCATTAATGGGATTGAAGATAGTTTTAATTTTATTGACCATTTGTAGCCTTAAAAAGTCATTTCTTGTTCATGGTATAAAACACTACTCGAACTGGTGCATATTAACCCATATTTATTGGTTTGCTTGCACCCTAGTGGACCATAAACTTTAATAATGCTTGCTAGGTATGCAGTTCTATTTATATTTTCATTAGTTTATTTAGTGATACTCAGTAGGTATGCCTTTCGAAATCTTGGTATCATACTAATCCAACAGATTGTTGAAAATCTGTATTGGACAGACCAGTAATTAAAACCCAAGTCCAGACAAACCTTTACATGAGATGAAATGCTAATAAATAAGACTCTCTACCTTCAGACAGGTTCGTAGGTTTAGTGGATTGCCTCATCACTTTAAGATTGAAGATAAATTTCTTTGCTTTTTGGGGCATGGGGACTGACATAGAAGTAATATATAATGAAGCACACGTACCATTCTCATAGATCGATACATTTTAATACTTCAAGTGCATTTTAATACTTATTGGCGTACGCTGAGCCCCTCCTGAGATTTCATTCCCATGGTGTCCTTTCCCTGCCTCTCATACCTGTTATCTAATGGTTTCTCATTTTTCTACTTCCAAGACTACTTTTATTGTTATTAGCAGTTACAACTTTGAGTCCTTACTAGTGTTTTATCTTATTTCATAATTGTATTCTCTAACTTATAACTTTAGATGGTCTCCGGTACATTAGAGACTGATATATTCATTTTCTAAGCACACGCTTTAGAATGGCATGTTTTTTATACATAAGATGAAAATACAGATTACCTGCATGGGGTGAGTCCTTTTCCCATTTGCATATGTTTCATTTATGCTTGATTGTGACATTAGCACCCCAGTATTACTGTTGGTGATAGGAGTAACAAATTGGAAGGACTTAGAATTGAGATGCACACAGACTGCTTAACGCAGACCTTCAACTCTATCCTACCTTTGATGAAGATGGTTCATTTGAAGCTGCTTGGAGGATAGAGCAACATCTTCCATAACAAGGCTGACAATTGTGGTACAAGTTTAGTTCCTCCATCTATATTTTAAACAGGGTGATGCATTTACCTTTGTGTTCTGTATTTATTGCAGTGTCTGTTTTACTCTGTTTTCTAATACCACCATGTAAACCGTGTTTATAGTTAATCCTATTGCTTTCTTATGGTGTGTTATGCATCCTTGATAGGTTGAAGAGCTGCTGACGAACTATGAGAATGTTTGCACCCTCCGTGTTAGGATGCCCATCTCATCAGATCTAACGAACCCTCGCAACTTCATCACTAAGATCACCCGCTATGAGAAGGTCGTTAACATACCCAACTCCATGACCATCTTGGATGAACTTTTGCCTATATCAATTGAAATGGCAAAGAGGAACCTCACTGGAATATGGAACTTCACCAATCCTGGCGCTGTTAGCCATAATGAGATCTTGGAGATGTATCGAGACTACATTGATCCAAATTTTACATGGAAGAATTTCACACTCGAGGAGCAAGCAAAGGTGATAGTTGCCCCTAGGAGCAACAATGAACTGGATACCGCCAAGTTGAAGAAGGAATTTCCAGAGCTTCTGCCGATCAAGGAGTCGCTGATCAAGCATGTCTTCGAGCCAAATCAGAAGACATCCACGACCTAACAAGTTGGCCTCTGGGTTTTTCTTTCTTCTTGCTTCAATAAGGTAGTTTTCTTCGAATTGTTCAGTCATGTATTCATCGATGATAAGTGTGCAACTGATATCTAATTATGGTTCTGGTAGCCCTTGTTATGATCAGACTGGGAATGAAGAAGAAAAGTGTAGTGCAGAACTGTCCTGTTGCTGTTTATGTATCAAAGAAACCGGCAGGGGCTTTGAAAGTTATGGGCTTGTTGATGATGGAAACTGACTCAGAAATAAATAGGGTTTCAGAGATTCATGAGTTACTATTCATCTTTTTGTTACCAAAAATAGGAACTATCCGTCCAAAGAAATTCTGGAATTTTCTTTAAAATTTTAAAATTCTAAATAACAGGATTCCATTTTAGACCTTCTCATACTGCAGCAAGTTTGTTCTAAAAGTCATGACTACCGGTGGAGAAGATTGTGACCCAAAAATTCTTCATCATGAACAGATGAATACAAGTTATTTACATTGGAAAATACAACCAAGAATTAATGTTCTTCCTTTAGGCGGAGATGCAAAAAGGACTAAAAAATAGGTCTCTTTTTGGAAACTATTCTAAAAAATATAAAAAAACAAAAATCATCACTCCACCGATCCAAAAAATACTCTCTAAGATTTTTAGACTTGTCTATAAAACATATCGAGATAGCGATATAAGAAATATTCACCTCCAATCAAAACTCGACATATGTCATTAAAAAAAAAGGATAAAAGTTAAATCATTATATGTTAATAAAAAATATATTCTCTGATTACTTTCTAATTGTGAGGATTGCTTCCCCGCCCGTAAGCAATTAGTGAGGACTTGCTTTAAAAGGTTATCACGGGCATGATAATCGAGTTCCGACTCTCTCTTCCCTTAGGCATCTAACTCATCTTGGGAGTATAGCCAGCTTACCGTCCCATAATTTAAATAGAAATGGAATTACTGCAGTCCAAGCTTCGATAGTAGAAATAGCTTTTCTTCTTTTAGACATCATATCCAAATCCCTCTCTTATCTATTTATATCCTCTGCTTGCAAATAAATCCCCTTTCAGTTCCACTCTTCCTAATGCCAACCATTTCATCACCTGACAAGTAAGATGGTCCAGTCTGTAGTTGGAGGTAGATGTCAATCAGTTCTTGTTCTCATCTCGTTACTCCTTTCCAAATTTTGTGGCGTGATATGGGAGTCGTGGAAGTATACCTTTGCAGGCGAGTGGGCCTTTCCATGGCTGGTTTTTTCGGCTTCCCACGCTAAGGAGAGCATAAACCAGCTCTTCTCCTTATTCTGTGGCTTGTTAAAGGTGGCAAGGAACTTGCTTCTTCCGCATGCAGGTCCGGATGGACTTTCAGTTCCAACCACTGCAGCAGAGCTGAGTGATAGCAGAAAGATGAACTGCCAACCAGTAGTGCAGCAGAGCTGAGTTAAATAGAGGAAGAGAAAGCAGCAAATCATACATATTTGTTTATTGAGGATTCCCGGTTGATTAAAGAAGAAAAACCTAGTAGTGTAGTTCACCCTTTCGTATCTCTACTTATTCTTCTCTGCGTTATCAAGTCAAGCTAAGGCACGGCACGCCACGCCTCCTACCGAAAGCAAGCTATTTATAAGATTCTATTGTGACCGCGAAGCTGATGAATCATGAATGACAGCACCACCTATTAAATCGACACTTTTCCCGTTCGTGATCATCCCTTAGTATTAGGATTCCCATGTAGATCAATCAGCTTAGGTGGCTGTCCCTGTATCATTATTTTTCTTGTGGTGTTTGTCATACAAATGAATCGCTCTATGATAAGGCAGCCGGTCACTTCGTCCAACCCGTGGCGACCAAATCCTGTGAGATTGCTCACGCTTCCCCTCCCATGCCGTCCTTGAAGACTGTGGGTTGATTAAGAAAGCCTGTGATCGAAGGCAATCTCTCCAACCAAACTTGTATGGCGAAGTGACAAAGCGCTGTCCCTACGCCATTCAATTAGCAACCAGTTTGCTTTACTCGGTCACGAGACATTAATAGAAGGAAGCCCAGTTTGCATCGAGAAAGAGATACTGAACTAAATAGTTTATGTGTACGTAGACGTGTATATTTATATGTACGTGAGACGATCACGGTGCTCTCATGACAGATAGACATGGGAATCGTGCATCTACATAGGGTTGGAGGGGGTGATCTTGATGACGAGGCCGGGGAAGACGTCGTCGGGGTCGTGGATGTGCGGGTTGCGCTCGACGATGAACGGGTCGCGGCACTTGTCGCTGATGGTGTGCAGCGTCTCCCCCTCGCCCACCACGTAGATCTCGTCGCAGGGGCGGGCGACGAGCCGGCCGCCGCTGGCCGGCTCGTCCAGCTCCGCCGTCGCCGGGCCCTCCCGCAGCGAGCTCAGCAGCACGACCGCCACCAGGGCCAGCGCGACGTACCACGACGCGGCGTCCAAGACGGACACGACGGCGGCCAGGGGTCTCCTTGCCGGTGATGCCATCCTCTCCTTTTCCTTTTTCTTGGTGTGGGGATGAGTTAGGCCCGTAGGGAAGGGATTTATAGGGAGTAGAAGGTTTTAGAGAGAGGGAGATATATGGGGCGGGAGGGGTTCGCGTGGGGGCCACACCAAGATGGGTCCCACAAAGGAGTCGTGGCCGGAGAAGGGGGGATTTGGTGAAGTCTATTCTCCTAACTAGTGCTTGCTTTCGTGGGGTCAAACCAATGGGTGATGGATATGGAGGCAAGCGGGATGGATATGGAAACCATTATTCTGGAAAGGCATCTTGGATGGTGGATCAAAGAATCTTTGCCTCTATAGAGTTCGTGATAATATATGTGGGTGATGGGAGGATCCTGCTACTGCATGCCCCACACCTTCTTCTCTCCTCCTCCTCCTCCTGCAAAAGGGGGTTTGTTTGTGGATCAAAGAATTAGGGGTTTATCTGCTTTGCAGAGATCATATATATTCTAATGTTTAAAGCACAGTAGTTTATTTTCTATTATTATTAAATATAAATAAAATTAACTAAATATTGTTTTCCCTATAAGAGATCAGGTAAGTTTATTGGAAGACGATCGGTGACTTATTAAGTTTTTAAAATTAATAATGATAAATCATTATTCTAAGTTTAGAATATGTGTGGTTCTTATTTTTTATTTCTGTATCACATCAATTTATTTTTATGTGAAAAGTAGAAGCATGTGATTCAATTTTAGAATTTGAAGGAATATTAATCATTTTCATATGCTGACATAAATGATTGTTGATCGTTCATCTTCCTCGAGCGGACTGAATCGGCAACCCGTGAACCAAAAACAACAAAGTGGAGAGAAGCAGCAGCAGAGAAAACAGGTAAAATCTACCACCAAATAGTCACACTTCACAGGAGATGATTGGAAGACAGATTGCTACCTAGAGTGGACATCACTTTCAATCACCGAGGCTTCAGCCTTCAGCCTTGGCGAGGCAGGCCGACTTACCCTCACACGTAACTGTTCCACTTTAGTGCATGTTACTGGTGCTGCTAATTCACTTTCCATGGTTCTTCCGACGTGGTAACTTGTCACCTCCATTAAGAGGAGAACTTCTCTCTATAAGGTAGTGAGAGAGAGAGAGAGAGAGAGAGAGAGAGAGATCATAAGATATCACATCATTGGTAAAAAAACATAGAGATGCAGTTAACTACATCAGTTTGATAGGGGATCTAATATGTATAGGAGAATTAGAATCTTTGGTAGGGGTAACACCATATATGATAAACTCTACAAGGTAGCATCTTGAATTGAAGCAGATCGGACAGTGCTGGTAACTGGAACAGGTGGAAGCTGGACAGCCACCGATGGAGGAGGGCAAGAACAATCGATGCTTGACTTGCAAAGTAAAAGGATGTCGACATCCATCGTCGCCATGATCAAGGGGTGCATGCATGAGTGCGCCCGACGCCGACGGCGTCGAACGCCACCCGCTCGTTCTGGCCATCGGATGCGAAGTGGGGGGAGGAATGGTGGAATGGGCGAAGTTGTGCTGTACAGCTGATGTGAAGTTGAGAGATTTGCGCACCAACATATACAAAAGACTTTCGGTGCGTAATGGAGTCATCATCACCGCACCACACCGTCGTGGCCCCATCCATTTGTTCCGCCTTTCGACCTCTGGCTTTTCATCGATCATCACGTGTGGCCTTTCCTGTTCATCTTTCCTTATTTATAATATGAGATTATTAATCCGTCATTTGGAACGAGGATAAGCCCTTTTAAGTTATAAACAACTAAGGCTTCATTAAAGTCATACGTATTATAATTATTCATTTGTTCAACCAAAAAAATTAAGACCCAAAGGACTCATATCGTCCTTAACTGAGAGTCAGAATATATATATATATATATATATATATATATATATATACACTATCAATTTATTGAAATATGTAAAATGCTTATTTAAAAGCAATTAAATAGAATGACATGTAGGATTTATCAGTACCGAAAAATCGAACTAATTTGTCCCAAAAATACATGCATCACTATGTAAATTACATACTTTTGAACCATTCATAGCTATGGGTCTTCCAACCGGTTTCAACCTAATCATTAAGGACCAAATTGAATTGAATCAATTTTTAATATCATTCAGTAGGGCCAAAGTAAGGAAGGGAACCAATTCAGGCCTATTTAATTAAATTAGTTCAAAATCAGTTGATCTGATTCAGTTAATGGTTTATAATTACTAATAAACTGGTTCGATTCGATTAAAATAAGGTAAGTTTAAACTGAAATTGTTCTATTTTAAAATCATTTAATCTGATTTGATTAATCGATTAATCGATTTATAATTTTAAATAATTTAAAAAATATATAATTTTAAATGAACTGATTTAGTTTAGTGAATTAATTGAATTGAATCAAAATCTTAATCCAATTTGATCGACACGATAAAATTTATAAAATTAGACTCGTGTCATTTGTAAAATTATAATATTAAAATTAGACTAACATCATTATTGTACACTTAGTTTGATCATTAATTTATAAAACCTAAATATCTAAAAAAATTATATAAAATCGATTTGATTCGATGGATTAATTGAATAAAAAAATCATAAATAAGAACTGTTTATATCCTGATTCAATTTTAGTTTCAGTTCGATTTCGTTTTATTTTTTTGGTTTGAACACCCCTACACATAGTTCTATCTCGTAGAATGTTAATAATGTGTGTGTGTGCTATGTGTGCCCATGTGCACGAGGATGTGTAGATGACACGTGTAGATGCACGTGTATGTGTTCGCGTATGTACATGGGTATCTACGCATAAGAATAAAAGTATCTTTATAAGTTAGATAATAAGGAAATGCTTGTATTACTAGGCTTATAGATATTTATTTATATGCATGCATACATCTACTCAAGCCTATCGAATCCAAACTCGAGCCTTTCGAACCTTAATTACCCCAAAAACAAAAAAATCTTTACTTATTATTATATTAAATTAATGTCATGTCTTTTTATTCAAAATAAGATTTTTCCTATACGACATATGGAACGTGTGATGTTTTAAAATAAATAAGTTAAATAGTATTGACATTTTGATCGATTCAATGTGATCCGAACCTATGTATTCAGGATTATTCAAAATATATTCGAGATGAAAATGTTACCCTCCTTAGATGTCTCCAAGATTTAAGATTGAAAAAAAAAAAAAAATCGATCCGATTCTTTATATATTTAAATTAATAACTGAAAGTGTACGAGATGAACTTAAATAGTTCCCGTAACTCTCTTTCTTGCTGGCCACCGGTGGAAAACATGGTATGGTATGGGCCCACGAGACAGTAACACCGACGATACAAGTGAAACGATTGATAGTACAAAGTTAACACCAAAAGAGTAATTTCCTTTGTTCATCCACACGTTTACTTTTATCTTATCTGCATTGTAGAGTGAGAGTTGGGGCGGCTGGTGGTAGTTTCCAAATTATCACGAAAAATATTCATCGATCATGACTCACATTGGGTAGCACAGTTAACGGTGAGAACGTAGAATCATGCTTGTAACCGGTGTCTCGTAGATATCAATCGAAAATAATATAGACAGTAATATTCCATCTATATCTCCAAATTAATGATATTTTACTCGTATCACAAATTTTTTTTCTGATTAATTCACTATAAATAGTTACCTTAGGATATGATAATCCAAATCAGATACTATTTACTAAAATTATTCTGTCTTTATTGGTTATTAACTTAAGAATAAAATTTTTTTATTTAATCTCAATATTCTAAATGTTCAAACTCCTTAACTATCAAAGCGACCACTTGAGCCTTCTTTTTGATCATATCATATTATATATATATATATATATACGATTTTGAACAAGATCGAGTTCATTCAAATATAATGGATATTACCATCATTACAAATAAAATAACATTTCTAAAAAGATAATTTTGATGGATTTAAAAAGTATATTTAATATGAATAATTTTAAAATTATTCTTTTTTATTATTTGTAGAGGATAAGTGATTGTGCATCTATATAACCCATAACCCATAACCCATAAAATAATAGTAGATTAAAAAATAAATAAAATTGAGTATACGAAGAGGTATAGTTTGTAAATATGAGTTTGAGAGAAACTTGTACGGCAACATTAATATAGACAAGAGTAATTACAAGAATAAAAGAGTTGGGGATGATGTGAGATAAGTGACTAGTTAAAGAGGTATCATCGATCATATTAAAAATTGAGAAAAAAAAGACCTAAAGCAGTTTATAAGAAAGAAATGATTATTACAACATAAAGCAATACTACATTCAACGAGGAAGAAGGAGGTACAAAGCAATAATAACAAAGAAAGGATAAAAAAAATAATTCCTTGGAGCAACAATAACTTAATACCATGAGAAGAAATGGCTAATTGAATTTTTATTGATAATAAATATGAATTTATATACACAAATAGAGATTATAAATATGATAATTACATAATTTTTTTAATCAATAATAAATATAAAAATATTCACTAAATCATTTTATGGTATAGGATATCACAAAGAGATCATGATCTTCATTATTGATAGAATAATGATTATATATTATAATAATTTTTATGATTTATAATTATGATAATATAATATCAAAATATTAAGAAGATCATGATAATCTTATCATAATTTATTTTGTTCAATAATATCTTTCCTAATAGAGGATTGTCTCGTATCATCATTAACCGAAAAAGTTAGAATATATATATATATATATATATATATATATATATATTAGCTTTAGCCGAAAATCATAACTAGTTGACTCACACTCTTTGTTATTTGATTTTTTAAATTAATCTTATGGTATTGAGGATTTGAATGAATTAGTTTATATATTGGATTTGACTTACAATTTAAGACTTTAAGATTTTATGCCGCCTCATTATCATAGTTAAATTCAGATTTGAATTCTTAAAAATCTTTTGCCAAACTTTGTTGGATGTAATTTTAAGCCTTAAAAATGATAGAATATGGCTGATTTAGATCATCGATCAGGTCCTCATCAAATGTAATTTCAGACCAAATAGAGCATGATTGAGCTCGGGTCGAGCAGCCTCATTAGTACGTATATATATATATGTATATATATATATATATATGTATATATATATATATATATATATATATATATATATGTATATATATATATATGTATATATATATGTATATATATATATGTATATATATATGTATATATATATGTATGTATATATATATGTATATATATATATGTATATATATATATGTATATATATATATATATGTATATATATATATATGTATATGTATATATATACATATATATATGTATATGTATATATATACATATATATATGTATATATATATATATGTATATATATATATATGTATATATATATATACATATATATATATATATATGTATATATATATACATATATATATATATACATATATATATATATATATATACATATATATACATATATATATATATACATATATATATATATATACATATATATATATATATATATATATAATCAATTTATTGAAATACGTAAAATGCTTGTTTAAAAGCAATTAAATAGAATGACATGTAGGATTTATCACTAGTGAAAAATCATACTAATTTATCCCCAAAAGACGTGTATCACTATGTAATATAATAAATTACATACTTTTGAACCATCCACAGGTACGGATCTTCGGTTTCAACCTAACCATCAAGAGCCAAATTAAATTGAATCAATTTTTTATACCATTCAATTATAGTAAGAAAGGCTTGAAACGATACCAATTTAGACCTATCTAATTAAATTAGTTACATTTATAATTTTAAATTATATATATATATATATTGTAATGAATTAGTATGATTCGATTAAAGTAAGGTGGGTTGAAACTGAAAACGAACTAGTTTAGAACCTGTTAATCCGGTTTGATTAATCAATTAAGTAATTAACTGGTTCACTTTAACGGAGAACATGGCTGAGGCCCACGACACAGTCGAGTGAAACAATTGACGGTACAAAGATAACACCAAAACTGTCATTTCCTTTGTTCTTCCACACCAAAAGAGTGAGAGTTGTTTATAATTATCAAGGAGTGAGAATGAAGATTCATGTTTATAACCAAGACCAAAATAACATAGCAAGTAATATTCCGTCTATATCTTGGACATTATTGAACATTTTCAAGATCAAATATTACTTGTCGACATGATCAATCATTAAAAATAAATATTCATCACATTTTCGTCTATATCTCGTAGACATTGAACATTTTACTTGTGCAACGTCTGATTAACACATAATAAATAATTATCTAGGGTTTGATAATCGAGATCAAATATCGTTCATTAAAATTTTTTTATCTTTATGGATTGCTGATCAAATATCTCAGATATATTTCTTATGCATATGCATATAATCCTAAATTGAGTCAAGACATTACGGATATTAGCACCATAATGCAATAAACCAGGGCAGATAATGAAATCGGATCGAGATGGAATCATCTCCATCTATACCTCATTCCTCCACTCCAGAATTCACATCAGCAGTTACACTTGCATATTCTCGTATGTCTGCTGCTGCCAATGCAGGGGACGGTCCGCTGCACGTGCCATGTCAGCCACCCAGAACTGAGAAGAGTTTCGACGAGTCGAGTCAATGCGACAAGTAGCGTTGCTTCTTCATAGCTCCATCGTACGTCCTCCATCATCTAACACTGCCGACAGTACTGCTGTCCAACGACGTGTACTAAGTTGCGACGTCCAACAGCCTCCACGGTTAAAATGTGTGCAGCGAAAGAGCTTCATAATTCACAATACCACACGTCTCACTGCATCGCATACGTGTGTGCGCACTCGCTAAATCTCACAGCAGCTCTGGAATTTTAAATCACAAGACAACATGCCAACGTGGGTAGGGCTCGGAATTCGATACATGACAATGAGACAACAGGAATTCGGCCAGACCTCGAGCCACCCAAGACCTATGTGTAAATTAATAAGATACTCGTATCTATTTTTTTGCTGACCAAATAATTTAATGGGGATGAAGGAAGATGCTTTGCACGAGGCAGCACAACGTCGGCGTCTGTCGTACACGTACCTTCTCGAACCCCATCACTGTCCATCGAGACCGTGGGTTCTTATCGTGTTTCGCACATGATGTTGATGGTGGCCCGGATGCGTCTTGTACCTCCGGCGTAGGAGATAAACGTGTACTCCAAAGAACATGAGGAGAAACACGGCCATGACTTCCCGTTTACCTTGCCAATAATTGTGCAGGATTCATGAAATTACTGAGGTTGGGACCCACTCAGACTCATTCATTGACCACCAATTACCCTGTCTCCAATCCCCCCACGTGTCTATATAGGTCAATGGTGAAAACAAAACCCCTCAGAGTCGTAACACTCTTAGATACGACTCGAAGGAGTAATTTAATTTCCACTTGGAATTTTACTTTTTCCTTGCTTAATCCCACTGTTGTATATTGATCATGGTGATATCTCTTAGAATAAATGGCAGACAACGCGATCTATTCCTCAGTGGCGTGCCTTGCATGAATCTTACAAGCATTCCGAGACAAAGGAAGGTACCAGCTTTACAGTTCTCTCCTGAAACCCATACATTGGCAATCCTGTTGCTCCGTCGTACCAGCTTTGGACGCATGTATCTTCTTACCTTCCGGTATCAGATGCATACCTACCATTCTCCCCTTCTCTCCGGGAGATGCTGCGAGGTATCTCCATGATTGGAAAGCACTGTTCAACAATCTAGCGAAAGCACCAGTTGGCACCCACGAAAGCATGTGTCGATTTCTCCGATAAATAGCTTCGTCCATCACGGTATGCATGACAAAATATAAGCATCAGCTTTCGCAGCCATCGGTGCTTTGTGGACAGGTCCATGACAAAGTATAGGTTGATGGTCGACTCGATCGATCGATCTTAGACGAATGGAGTCAGACCAATCTCATTAATCTATAGCCTGATCCATCCCAAATCGACCAAGTCCTGATGATCGTACAAAATTCTGGTTCTCGCCTTGTTCTTTTCACGTAAAGACAACTTTGTCCTTCACTGATTCGCGCGGTACGGCCGCACTACAGTGGGTCGTGACTCATCGATCCCCGGCCACGTCACATGGTTCGGCTCGTGTCAGTGGTTTCCGCCGATCAGCGCGAAGTGCGCGGATCCGTCCACGTCGGTCGCATCCGTGCGTCCGCGAGCCGTACGTGTGAGGCCAACTCGTCACCCGCTCGCCCCCGCATCTGATCAATCTCCGCCGTCGAAGCTGGCTACTGGTTGGTTCGGGAGAGAACCGAGCAACGAGCCCAATCCCCCACACGATCGCGCCAAGTGGCTGAAAACATCGGATCCCCCCCGTGGTCACGGGAACACCATTCGTTCTGTGGGCCCGTCGCCTCTTGCCACGCGTCCCGCTGCAGCTGGCAAAGCGACGAGTTTAAATATCTTGGAATCTCCCCCCATCCCCTGCAGCGTTTTCCTCTCGCTCGATCTCCTTCTCGCTGCTGCGGCTCTATTTTAATTTATACTTGTAAATAACAAAGAGTTATTAACCTGAGTTCTTTTGGGACAATTGTTAATGCCTGGAGGATAGTCTTAATTTTAAAGATTTTTTTTTTATATTGATCATCGTCTATGAAGCATATATTATCTATGTGACCACATGTCTACCCCAATGTGTCACCTTCAATATTAATTTCAGGCCACAATAAAACACCTATATTTCTCTCGGAACTTGGACTCGAAATTCGCTTACATTAGCTAGCGTTACTAACGCGGAACTCAACCAATCCTTCCAATTGGAGAAGATAACGGGACCCACCAGAAGTCCCTACTCGCGGGGTCGTTTCAAGTCCAATAACAAGTGTGGGTAGGTCGACAATGCATATACGCATAAAGATTCGGTCGTATACGCTTGCCCACCGACTATGAATAAACTCCGTGCTGAGCGGAGGGGGATAGGCAAGAGAAGCGGCGAACGTGCTCTCTGCTCTGCTTCCCTCCTTTGCGTTTTGTTTAGGTTTTGTGCGTATTTGTTCTGCTACGTTATAAGCTTGCGCATGGATTCCTTCTCTCCTCCTTCCTTCTACTCTCTGTGTCGCTCTGGTTTTTCTTCATCAGGAGACCTCCGCCTCCGAAGCTGCGTCTCTCCTTCGCTTTCCACTTCCGCCCGATAAATACTCGTATCGCACTCCCTCCTTCCACATCCCCAATCTCTCTCCTTCCACCAAAGAACAAAGAAGAAAGAAGAAAAAGATTTGTTTTTTTTCTTCGTGAGTGTGGTTAGAATTGGAGATAAATGATGTCTCGGAAGCCGCTAATGCTCAAGGACTACCTTGAGCTGGACTGGAATTCCGAGACCAGCAGCGCCGGGTTCCGGTGCGTCCCTCGTCGGGCCGAAGACGCCGCGACCGTGCGGTGCCTGCTGGACGCGGAACTCCGTGGCGGCGCTGGACGGGAGCTGCCGCGGACTCGATCCATGAGCCCCCTGATCTCTGCCATGTTCAACGCTGTCAGGCTGCTGCACGTAGCCGCTTCCGGAGGAGCGCGCCGGTCTGGGGATGAGGGATTGCGGTCGAGCAGCTTTTCGAAGAGGCTGAGGGGAAGCTTTTGGAGGCGGAGAGGGAATGAGGAGGAGAACAGGGTGAATCTGAGGAACATCGTACGGCTCAGGTCGTTTCAGGAGGAAGAGGAGGATGAGGTCGGCGACGAACGAAGGTCGTTCGACTTCCCGTCACCAGTCGTCAGCAGCTGCAGCAGCGACAAGGAATCCGACTCCTGTAGCTCGGACTTCGTTCCGTCCTCCAATGCCAGTTCCGGCGACACAGAAGCCGCCACCGGCTCTACCACCGCCGCCGCCATGGACGTCAAGGATGACTCTCCGCTGGCGAGCCCAAATCGCAGCCCCAAGGGGCGGAACAGCGTCCAAGAGGATGCCGCAGCGAGCGTCGCCGGCACCAAGGTGAGCGTTGGTTTTATTTAATACCCTTAAATTATTCGAGGGGCCACCCCTCTCACCTCCGTGGGCCGACCTCGTGGGCCGACCGCATGGGCGGTTACGATGGTTGATTAGACCTGGGACCCATCCCTTAGCTTTCCACATCACCGTCTGGCCGATGGTCCCGACCTTGTCGCATCCTTTTTACCACTGTTTGAACTTGCCAACCCATAACTTTACATCCGCGAAAGCCTCTTCCCTCCCTACCGCCGGAGGAACAACAAAATAGGCAGTGGAGGTTGAGAACCACAAACAAAACGGTACGTGAAATATAGATTAAAGCAAAAGCTGGGGAAAAGCAATGGCCGATGTCTTTTGTGGTAGCCTGATTTGTCGTCTACTTGAGAAAGAAACTGGAATTACATGGAAGTGGTCAGTGGGTGAGGAATCGAACCTAGCTAGAGAGGTGCAGTTAAAAAAGGCTGTAATTCCTCCCCTTGTTGGCACACCTAATTGGTTTGCTGGCTCGGTGGGGATATTCTTTTAATTCCAAAAGCTACGATAAGGCTCCCATTGGAGGCGACCTCGACCACGCGTGCTCCACTTTTTTGGCCTTGCCTTGGCAGTCGCCCCTTTTTTTTTTTTGGAACCAAATGAGTTTTTGTCTTTTACTCATCGGCATTTCTTTTACACGAAAAAATAGGCAACGGAAGGCCAGGGTGAGGAGTCTCCGGCATGCCACTCTGAGGAGGAGGAGAAGGAACAGCTGAGTCCGGTGTCAGTGATGGACTTCCCCTCCGAAGAGGATGAGGAGGAGGATGACGATGATGATGACACCGCGTCTCCTTCGTTCCACCACAGCCTCGCCAAACTAGAAAGTATGTGACTTAAATTTCTCATTTATGATCTCTTCTATTTTCGTGCCTGACTTCAAAGTTTCAGAAGCAAGTCGTCCTCCATTAATCCGTATCAAAAAGCGGCCACATCATGCGGATATAATGTGTTGGTGGTTGAGGTGGAGCAGTTAGGCTCTGTCTCTCTACGTTCTTGCTGCTGAGCTCAAGGCATCAAGGGTTCTTGTGTTCCGCCATCATCCCCTTCCCTAGTCTTTTGGCATGTGGATGCGAGCCCAGACTGGGACTCGCCACCCTTAGCCACAGATACATTGGCACCCTCACCCTGTTCGAGTCTTCTTTATAGTCCTATTATTGATCCCTCGTTAGTAGGTTTTGTTCCGCATGTTTCTGCTACTACAGTGAGACGGTCGCCTCTGTGCCATGTGTGTATTGGTAAGATATGAATAGGAAGAAGAATCCAGCTAACGTGGATGGATCGTGTGTGGGCACAGGAACGAAGCTGCAGCTGCTGCAGAACATCAGACGGTTCGAGTCCCTCGCTAATCTGGACTCGATCGATCTCGACCGTCACGTGGCCAACTCTGATGACCTCTACGACTCCACTAACCACCTGGCTTCATTGGACACCGACGAGGAGGAGGAGGAGGAGGAGGAGCGGGATCGACGAGAAAGGAAGGCGTGGGGCCTACTCGGAGAGCTAAAGGACGTCTGCCACGTGGACGCCCATGGCAGCATCGAGAAGCTGCTGCTGGACTTCTTCATCCAAGGGCTGCCCTGCTCCGGCGATGACGCTCGGCCGATGAACCCCACCGCGCACCATGGTCCGGCCGAGCGACCACTGTTGGACACCGCGAGGGGCTGGATCGAGGGCGCCGGGTGCCGGGACCTGGACGACTACCACGGGGAGGCGACGCTGAGGGAAATGGAGAGGAACCGGCGGTGGCGATGCTTCCAAGAGCAGGAGAAGGAGGTAGGGTCGGAGGTGGAGGGACTGGTGCTGGTGTTGTTGATGGAGGAGCTTGTGGGGGACCTACTGCCGTATTGAACAACGATCTCGTTGACGCTGTGATGGATGGTTGGTGTAATAAATTAGACGGTGAGTTCGTTGCGGAAGTCGTCTGTACATGAAGAGGGCGTTGCAAAGCCAACCAATTTTGGCTGTCGAGATGAGACTGAAATGGCAGGCGGTATTTTTCCTTCACAATGCGTGTCGTCAGGTGTTATGTGCTTGGAATCAGATGCTGCCACCATCAACGCAGCGCCTCGTACGCATCTTAAAGCCTGTCAGATTGAAATGAACTAGGGACGGCGGGGATCCGAAACCCAATTTATGTTGGGCCATATGAGATATACGTGCCACGTTGGGCCAATTATGTTTGGATCGATTAGAGTTAGGTCAGGGGTCAACATTAACCCAACCCAAGTCCAAAATACATTCAGGGCTAATGGAAACACATTGGTTTGTACCATTTGCCGTTGCTAATCATGAAGTAAATCAACCAGATGAATCGTGGACACCAGACAATATAGTTTGGTGTGCAGGTCCCTACCAAAAATATGTCATTGCTTTCCTCCACCACCAGATTCTGCACTCATTCTAATGTCCAAAGCAAATCTTCCACCAACCACGCCGAACCATGAAAGCGTAGGCGGGTCTTGGCTTGTCCCCTCGCCTCTTCAATCCTCCACGGAGCTGCTGATACCTCCCTTTCAAAAGCTCGGCGCTAAATTAAGCATCAAGGCCTTTCGGCTTCACGTCGCAAACCCCACCGCGTCTTCTTTGACGGCTCCCACTACCCAACCCTACCGCCTCTTCAAAGTCTCCTCCCATTCTTTGGTTCCCTGAACCGGCCCTGACACAGACGGAGAACATGCACTGTTCCTCCAACCGCTGCTACAGTAGTTCATCTCTTTCAGCTTCCATTGTTTGCTCCCATGGGACCACCTGCAGCTCCTCGTCTAGAAATGTTGCCATCATTATTGAATGCTCCAGAAACCATTTCACACGTGAATTCCGTTAAGGGAGGTTGGACGCTGCATAGATCAGAAATGCCCCGTATGGCAAGTGAGGAAAGAAACATGGAGTCGATCGAAACATATTCTGCTCCGCAGTGATCCACAAGCCATTTTGATTTCAGCCTCTCAGTTCTGTGTTGCTTCTCTAGGAAATATATGAGACAAGGCTATAGATGTAATGCGCAAGGCCATACTTGAAGGTCAAGCAATGGATTCGCAAGAAGGAAGAGACAACTTCAGGCCAAAGACAGGGACAAGTCCCAACATAAAGCGTGGTGGAAAGTCTGATGTGATATGTTCATAGGTATCGGCATATTAAGGTTAATATGATGGTGCTATTACATGCCTGCATTTGTCCCATTCAGAGAACGCCCCGAAGAGAGCCACAGAAACAGCTGCTTGAGCTCAAGCAGAAGCCGAGCTGGTTGAGGATACAATGGAGCATCTCTGGCTAGAACATACCAACGGAACGATCCAGTCCTGTTTTACCTGAACAGGATTTTGTTTTTCTATTATAGGAAGCTTTTTTAGAGTATAGTGCATGTATTAGTGAAATTGCATATAGATCTTTTACACTGAAATTATGTGTATAAAAGAAGTAAATATGATGGAGAACAACTCTGGGGACCAGAAGGTTAAAATTATCGTGGAGGATCACATCATAAGGTCAGATCAAAACAAGGACCAGTACTTAAGTTAGTCAAGAAAATAATAATGGTAGTACTACATAATTCAGTGTGCGTACTGCAGGTCTAATATTTTGTTCTAGGAGTATTCTCAATCCGGTGCACACCAAAAAACCATGCAGACTCGGTCACCGGTCTAATGGACTCACTCATTCAGTCATCTTATATCGCCACATCGCCCATGTAAACTATATGTGAAGTTATCATGTGATGGTCACTCCCCTCTCGTCTTCTGACTATTAAGTTATGGAGGCCCCTCTTGGCAGTGAAGGAAGCAGCTTCGTCATTTTGCTTCGACGCTCTGTAAAAAGCAACTGTATATACTAAAGATAACTGAAGTAATAAGCTTCTGTGTGATGTGTAAGTCTTCGCTAAGAATCTTTTATTTCCGATAGATCGGCCAAGATGAGGACACACAGGTTAGCTGCAGGCATTTTGCGTAGACGGGGATGATGCGGAGCCCATGTCTTCAACTCTGACCGGTCTTTTGTTTGTTGTCTATCCCATGATTCGGCGGTGGCTTCCAAAACACATCTCCGTAAGCTTCCTGTTTGGCTTACCTTTGCGGACGAGCTTATTTCCATATTCTATTGTCAACCACAAATCTCAATGTTGGGTTCCCTCTTTCACATGGTGTGCGTGTGTGGGGCCCGCAGGCTTTGTCTCTTTGCCAACGTACGTAAAAGCCGAACAGAGAGTCGTTTCGAGGGACCCAATGGGCGGGGAACATCTTTAACGTACTGAGTCGTGTAATTACGCGCGTCTATTGAGTTACCAGAGCTTTGATGACCGGTAGGCCCCGCCGCCCCAACCCCCACACGCCGGGGAAAGAACTAGCAACCGCGTTTCTACACCGTTCGGGGCATCAGCACCCCACCGCTGCAACCATTTGTTCGCTTCCCGTACCTCGCAATCACCCTACTGCAGCTTTTACAACTGGGGCAAACCGGTGAAGCATATGTTTTACCTCACTGACTTCTATAAGCATGTAAGGACTGTATGCGCATGCAACTAAGAAGGTTGACAGTGTATGAATTTCCATATGCAGGCTGGTGTGAGGAAACAAAAAAGAATACTCCTTCTTTTCCGAGGTCATGGAAAGGGCAAAAAGATTTTGAAGTCAAAGTCAGAGTTGCTAAATTTCCTGCATGCTTTATGATTTGTTTTATGAATAGAGTCCTCTACCTAGGCTTTCAGTTACTTCGGTTATCTTTTCTTTATGTAGGATGCGATCTTAAATCTAGTTCACAGCAATACCTTAGTATCGATGTTTTCACGCATAATATAAACTGGTTATTGTATATACCAACTCCAGCAAGTTACATAATACCAAAATCTACACGCTAGTATTGCATGATATCCTCAAATAGCAAAATAGCTGCTGATAAAAATGGAAGTCTCCCTCTTCGTACTATCCAACATATCCCTAACGATAGCTCCACAAGCTCTCACCCTCCGAAACCTCCGGCGAGTCATCAGAACCGTGCGGACTCAACCTAGGTGGGCTCATGAGCATCCCCTCCGCCATGTTCACCAACAACTGCGGCATGTCGAATATCTCTTCCTCATCTATATAACTCCCTGGCTGTTGTTGCGAAGCAACGGTGTCGACTGCGGCGGCGGCGGCGGCGGCAGCGCCATCGCTTTCGTCGCCCGCTCCGGAACTCGGCATCAGGGAAGCGGCAGCCTCCGCCGCCGCCACACGGATATGGGTCGGAGAGGACGAGAGCGGCGACGGACGCGAGGCAATTTGGTCCGGAAAGTTCAGCTGGGCGTCCGTGCCGCGGAGTGCATGCGCTGCGACGTCGTAGGCCACGGCCGCCATCTCTGCGGTTGTGTACGTGCCGAGCCAGATGCGGGTGGACTTTCGCGGCTCGCGGATCTCCGACACCCACTTGCCGCTCCGGTACCGTATGCCGCGGTAGCTCGGGTGCCTCCGTGAGGCGCCTGCCCTGACGCGTGGCTCCATCTCCGGCTGCGGCGCATTAGCTCCTTGATCATAAGAACGGGTCATCTGCTCGCCGAGTTGAGAAGATGGGAATGCTCGGCTGCTCTCCCCCGCATGACCCTGCAAGTCCCAAGGGCGTTCAGCCATACATCTACAGAGAGGAGGAAAGAAGTCCCACAATATGACAGCAGAGGTGTATGCAATCAGCAAAGCAGTGACGACGACGGTTCACATGATCATGTCGAGAAGTCGCCGTTTGGTGTTTGCTACGGGAGTCTGCTGCTGGGGGAAGGGGGAATGGTGAACGATGTGAAGCATTTAAGGTGTAAAGAAAGAAGGCGCTGCAAGTGTAAGCGTGGGGTTTTCGCGGGAAGGTCAGCGTTCATGGTGAGCCGAGGGTAAGAATTGGGCGGCACGCGCTTTGGTGTTGGAGGCTCTCCTTGCACTTAATCACCTGTTCTCCCCGGCGTTAAGCTTAATCATAATGTCAGATTACCCCCACCGTCAACTATCTAACCACACTAATCTGGTTCGTTATTACGTGCCACTTGTGATGGTTACGAAGTTGCTTACGGGCGAAGCCACTTCACAGGATGTGGTTTGGGAAAGAGGTCAAGCCGTCTTCCTTTCCTACGTGGAAGCGGGTGGATCTTTTATCTGTTGCTTCGGGGCTGGCTTAACAGCATATAATACACCGTCGGGTCATTATATCTGAACATGTGTAGACACGTGTAGAAAAGTTTGACACGCTTTGTATAAGTGTGACCTTGTTTTTCATATTATTATTATTATTGTATTTGGCACCTTAAAAGACATTATGTCTCAAAATAATTATGCCCTCTAATTATTATTTTTTAAAATGAAATCACAGCTCACCTTTTATAAGGAACGATGATTTTCGCATACTGCTATCATAAAAGCGATATGACCATCAGAGGTTTGGTGTTGATATATCCATATTCCACATGACGTAAACATTACATGCGTTGACCACTCGTTGACCATCTCCCATATCTTTGACCCCAATCTTGTAGGTCCATCTTTGCCTTGTGAATCTTTTAATTGTATCAAGTTTCACAAGCAAATCTTGAATTCATACACTTGTAACTTTATAATGATGCCATAAATAGTAAAACCAACTTAAATGTTACTGTTATGATATGATTAATCTAATATTTAATAACATGCATCGAGACATGATACATGTTATTACTGATGAATTCCCTGCGGAGTGTCGATTCTTAATATCTCTGTACGTTGTGTCCATGATTATGTGGGACCCATCCGGTCAGGTTTGTAAGAGCCATATGGAAGAAGAAAAGGTTTGACATGGCATACCCGAGACGGCCCTATCTGAGTTCCTTCTTAGATTCACATCGGGCTCCACTCCTGAGATCGAATTAAGATAGCAAGCGTCGATCTCACAGGCCACCGAGCTCGCGCGACATCGGATCCGCGTAGCCGACACAAAACCCCCAGCTGGCCAAATCACGATGAGCCAACACGGTGCGAACGCACCACCGGGAAACGAGATGTTCACTCTCGTCCACAAGCGGAACCCCTCATCTGTCTCGATCGGAACAAGGTCCAGGAAACAGATTCGAGGTGCTCGTCAAAGCTGTATTCCCCCACTGCAGTGTGCCCAACAACTCTCATGCATGCACTTCTTTTGCATCTTATACATCATTTACTTTTTCTAAAAATCTTATCTTGACCGAAATAAAGCAGCCGGCCGCACGATAATTCTGACATTTGGAACGTACGACTTGGACTGCTTAACACGTGTGTGTTCGGTGCACGCATTCGAATCCAACCTTTGAGTCCAAAGATCGAGCTAAATCTCCGGATCAGATTGACCGCAGGTTAGTTTGTCGCTTCCCAAAGTCATGTCACGTCATGTCAAGGGAAAAATTGTTTCTATGGGAGGACGGCAAAAGGGCGAGACAACCGAGGTTTCCATGTGGAGCAAACGCTTTTGATGGCTTCGAACCTCGCCATCAGTTTTACATGCAGGTGGGCTGCGTCGAAGTTTGATTCGATCGCAGCTACAAGTGCTGTGAAACGAGCGCGACAATGGCACGAGCTGCGTCATGCAGAAGTGGGCCCATGAAAAGAAGTCAATACTGATCAGAGACATGAGGGCCGGCGTCGACATCAAAGCTATTACGCGGAGCAAAAAGATGGTCGACAAACAAAGATCACATTTACTGTGTCCCTCCCAAAAGAGTTCCTTCGGGTGCCGCAGTCCATCGACAGATAGAAAGCATCGACATGTCCTCGTAGGCATGGCGGTGTGGGCGGAAGTCAAGGTCACGACGTGGCCCATTGCATCAGGTGGACGGCGGAGAAACATCCGATCCACAGGCACACTCGCCGAGGTCGACGTTGCCTTATCGTCGTCAGCACCAGATTCCAACTGTCGCCGTGTGGCCCCGTCGGTTCGCCTTCCCGCAGCTTCCTCGACGCTCTTGGCCATCCGAGGAGCGACGGCGACGCCGAACACGGAATACTACGCGTCACGCCCCCGCTAGCTGCCCGCGCTCCGTCCGTCGCTCGAGCCACCGCCTGCATCTTCTCGCAGGACGGTTACGGCTCGTGCGGTGTCTGACGAGGGATAACGAGACATGAATGCGTGACGGGACGAGAGGGAGAAGACGCGGGGGTGGGGGGTGGTGGGTGTCATGTGGAGGGCACGGCACGGCACGATCGAGAGCGAGGTCGGGGAGGGTTGGGCGAGATGTCGGCAGGACTAAGAATGACATGTGGTGCGGTTGTGGCCAGGGTGAGGACGGGGGGCGTTGTCATGGAGCACAAATGGAGCAAGGACGGCGAGTTGTCGGCCAAAGGACGTTAGGTCTCGTTAAGGTGATGGGGGCCCGCCGTGTTTCTCGTCTACCCTCGGACGAGTTCATATCAGCAGGACATGATCTTTGTACATCAAGCAAGAAAGAAGAACCTCTTTTGTTTTATTTCATTTCTTTTTTAATTACTTTTTTTTTTATGTAGGCAAATTTAAATTATCTAAATATATGTATTGCATATATATTTTTCATCTAAATTAAAATTTAGCACATATAAATATTCATTCAAACCCTTAAAAGAGTTATGTACATCATTATAGTTAATTTTTGTAATTTGACTATTATTGAACCACTGATTTTAAGCTAACTAATGTGCTTTATATGGAGACTTTAGGATGGAATTAACAATACCCTCTAAAGGGTATATGATATAAATATAAGAAGAAAATTGTGACCACCTCACCGTCACATTATCAATACCATCACTCCTCGAATAATATAGTAACCAATTCAACCTTACGAAAATTAGCACACGATCTAGTAAATCGTTATACAATGTTCATCATATTTGCGCTACACGATCATATTTAATGTTAAAGATAATGAGTAAACTATTCCCGAGGCCCCTCAAGTACTAAACTCTCTTGGTGCATTTGCTCTTATACAAACTTGGCATTTAATTGAATTCGAGTTAAGACTACCTTAAGTATTATTGAAGAGTTTTTTTAAAATATCCCTAATTTAGTTTTGTAAAATTTGATTCGGAGATTTTTTCGCCTATCACCACCTCGCATTAGGATAGACGAAGAGTAGGTACCCAATTGAATCACTTTAATATTTAAAAGGATATATATGTTGTATTATGTGATAGTAAGTATTTCACTTCAATACTACTCAATACGTATATAAATAAATAAATAAATAAATAAATAAATAAATAAATAAATATTTATTTATTTATTTATCTCACTAAATTGAAGTTACATTTTTGTAAATCTCAAAAACTTACACGTAGCATGTGTTGATTAGATATTTGCCATTCCACTGTCTAAGTGACATCATTACGGCCTCACAAGCTTCATTATGAGTGTAAACAGAAAGTAATGTTAAGTAATGAGTAGCAATTACGTAATGGAAATTTCATCATTTGCCCGAGATCTGAATCAATGGAGAAACTAATACAAAAAGATGGAGAAATGGTCATGAACAAGTTGTGTCGGGTAATTATTCAGCGTGGTCACGATTCCATCTTTGGCAGAGTAAGAATTAGCATTAATAGCAAGTACATTAAGAGCAATCATACTCGTTTAGTTTGCGCTTCCATTCTTTTCTTGATGACAGTAATGATCGTGCCAAGTTCATATGGAAAGATGCAAGGCAGCGAAGTTAAGAAAGATGTTGACGGACAAGAACAAGAAATGGGCTCTCGAGGTGGCCCAAACCCCAAAAACGAATAGTTTAAGATGTTTAACACCTTTGATTAAGGAAATAAAGGTAAATAAAAAAAGTTTACTATTCATAGCCCCCTCTTTACTATTAATAACCCCCTTACTATTGACATCCCTATTAAAAAATAATAAAAATATTATTTTACTATTTATAACCCTTGTAATTCCGATTTTATCTTTATCTTTATCTTTTTTTCTTCTCTCACAATTTTTTTTAAAATACTAATCTTTTTTAAAATAAGATTATAAATAGTAATTAAAAAAGAGATTATTATTTTCAATCCCTTATTATTATTTACTATCTTATTTTTGAAAAAAATTAATAATTTTAAATTATCCATTTGTAGATAGACATAAATATTCTCTTCTTCTTTCTCCTGAAGAACAACATCAAAAGAGCGACAAGTGAGGTTGGACAACATCAAAAGTGGTAATGATAAGTAATAATACCTTTAACTGCACAAGCGATAAACATCGAGGGATCATTGACGACATTAGCAACAAGCAGAGAGGCATCGAAGGGGACAACGAGCACTATCCACGACTAGCAAGATTAACGATGATGGCATCATGATCAATAAGGAATGATATCAGTAGTGAGGATAAAATAAGGTGTTATGAGAAAGAAAAAAATTTAAAAAGATAAAAATCAATAATACAAGGGTTGTAAATAGTATATTAATAATTTATTATTTATAATGATTATTAATAGTAAGGGGTTACCAATAATAAAAAATGGGATCTGAATAATAAGCTTAGAGAAAATAACTTATTTTCACTTTTACATCATTAGCGTCTCATTTTTCATTTATTCCTATAGAGCATCCTTTATTTTCTAAAAAAATGATATTATCTCCGCTTGCCACCCTCACCTCCTCTCCTTGCTTCCTCCACCCTCCCCTCTCCTCTTCTCTCCTTTTCCTTCGACTGCTTCTTCTCCATCGTTGTGGTAGCTATCACTTGTGCTCTCCCCTCTCATCTTCGTTTATAGCTACTACTTTGACGGTGTCGAGATTTCACAAAGGAGAAGATGCATAGACGGTAAGAAGATATATAGATAGAGAGAGCAAGGGTGGAGGTGGCAGCCGATGATAGGTTAGGGGCAATCTCATCCATTAAAAAATAAAGAGTGCTCCACGAGAATAAATGAAAAAAAGGAGATGCTAATCGTAAAAATATGAAGGTAAGGATTTTTTTTAGATTATTTTTTTAATCCTTATTTTACTATTTATAATCTCATATTAAATTTTTTTAATATTTTTAAATTATCTCTTTGTAAATGTATATAAGTAACCTTCTATTTTCCTCCTTTTCTTCCGCTTGCTCCCTCTTTTCCCTTTTCTTCTCAAAAATGATGTCAAGAGGGTGATGAGTGAGATCAAACGATATCCAACTATGTTGGGTCAACAATGATTAATAAAGGGTTGAGATTATAGATAATAAAATAATATTTATATTATTTTAATAAAATTATTAATAATAAGATATTATCAATATTAAAAAGGGATTGTGAATAGTAAATTTTTTTACAAAATTTTCTCAAGGAATAATAATAATAATAAATAAAAATTTTGAATAATTAAAATAATAAATAGAAACAACCACTAGAATTGAATTCACAAGATCGGCGGTCAGTCTCTTGAGCCAATGGACTCGCGCCGCGTAATGCTTGCGATTGATCGGAGTGCCGGACAATTATTGCTCGTCCTCGAATCAGATCCGTGATCTTGCTGTGCCTGTACGACGATCCACACACCACGTAGAATGTGCGTCGTCCGACCCAGGTTCCTATCCAATAATTGCAGTACTTACGCACGAGACGTGTTTGCTGTAATGCCATGTCCGACCTAACTGCCGCTCGCGGTGCTTGTGTTTGTGAAGAGACACGTCCCGTCGAAGGACTAGAGGAGGGACGAAGTGAAGTCTTGACCTGTGGCCAACTGCTGGGATAGTGGCAGCGGAGATGATGGAGTGGGTATCATCACAGTCGCTGGTCCTTTCGCCGGGCATTCTCTCGTGGACAAAAGCACGCAGCATATGATGGGCTACCTTAAATCTTCCTTGGAGAGAATAATGGGAGGAGCTCCAGGAGAATCTGCATCAGGGTTTTGATGTTGTTGGATGATGATTCTATGCACAAATCACGATGATTATTTTAAGATGAGATTTTGATATTACACATTTAGATAGGGAGACTTAATCCATAGGAGTAGAATTCGAGAGTATATATATATATATATATATATATATATATATATATATATATATATATATATATATATAGTTCTGCTCATTTTTATTGAGCTAGATGTTATCGTGTTACGAAAACAAATAATGATGAGTGTGACTGAAATTAGTCAAAGCCAAAGTTCATTTTTATTGAATCAAACCTGTAGTTTGAGTTTAGCTAAGGAATTTTTTTTTGGCTCAATCCTTTTGACCACTTATTTAGATCAAAATTTATTATATCGAATAATAATGAATGTGATCTTAACTCAACCTATAAACTTAATTTTTTGGTTTATGGATCAAATTAAGTGTATCTAATACAACATTTAATTTTTTTTTGATGTGAGATTATTCTCTCCGTCTATCTTTTTATTTTACACACATGAATATTTTTATATTTATCAAATAATAAAATTAAATTTCTAATAGACAAATAAGTATATTTCCTCATAAGTATAATATTCACAATTATAGACCTAAAATGCCACAGCACGTTCTAAGAGGACGATTCCAACAGCAACTCTTTTGGGTGGTACCATTCCCACAACATTGATAATAAAGCTCCACTTATTATTGGTGGGCCAACCACCATATTTATTATGCATGACACAATCACATCCGTGCAATAATTGGAGAGATCACGATTTCGACAAAACCCTTTTTTCAAACTGTAAGTGGGAATCAAACCAAGTCTTTGTCTCAGGTAATGATAAGTCAAAAAGAGAAGCAATTAAGTTTTGTGAAAGTGAAACAAAAGACAAAAATAAGGTGAAGAACAAAA